>NW_026988478.1:11078979-12283469 GCF_030222135.1 Aotus nancymaae | reverse complement strand
CGAATTCACACTAGCAAGTAGCCTCTATCAGTAAATCCTAAAACCATGCGACTTAAAGTTTTCCAGTAAAAGCCATGTCTTGGAGACATGGGGTTCTCGGAAGGGGAGTAGAGACATTAAACTTATAATAGCATGTCTACCAAGATTCTCTTTTCTCCCAGGAATCATTATAAAAAGTTGACAAAAATTAAAAAAAATTGAGAGTCTGTTGAGAATGGATTAAAAACCAACTTCATGACTCCATATCACAAGTGAATTTTTTAGACTTCTCTAATAGATAGCCTCACACGATGCTGCATACATCTAGGCCCACATGGAGAACATCCTGTCTCCAAAATTAACATTTTGCTTCAGTGCATCTCCATCACATTTCACTGGCTTTTGATATCATTCTAAAAACCATTGCCACTTGTGTTGGGGGCCATTTACTCCTTCATTACTATTCTGGTAGGCATAGGATAAGTATTTATATCTAGAGTTTATTATAATTTAGGCTCAAAATTCCAAGAAGTAGTCCCTAGCATGTAACCCAAATATAATTTGGGCTCCATACCAACCAAGCAGAAGTCTGCTCAATAAACCAACAGTTCCCAAACCCCAGGCCATGGACCAATACCATCTCTGTTAGGACCTGGGCCATACAGCAGGAGGTGAGCAGTGGGCGAGCAAGCAAAGCTACATCTGTATTTACAGCCACTCCCAAACACTCACATACTGCCTGAGCTCCGCTTCCTGTTGGATCAGTCATGGCATTAGTTTCTCATAGCAGCATGAACCCTATTGCGAACTGTGCATATGAGGGATTTAGGTTTCCTGCTCCTTATGATAATCTAATGCCTGATGATCTGTCATTGTCTTCCATCACCCCCAGATGGGACTGTCTAGTTGCAGGAAAACAAGCTCAGGGCTCCCACTGATTTTACATTATGGTGAATTGTATAATTATTTCATTATATATTACAATGTAATAATAATAGAAATGAAGTACACAATAAATTTAATGTACTTGACTCATCCTGAAACCATTCCCCAACCCCAACCCTGGTCCATGGAAAAATTGTCTTCCATGAAACTGGTCCCTGGTGCCAAACGTGGGGGATTGCTGCAATAAACAATAGACAATCATCCTAATAGTAATTAAGCAGCTAGAAACTTCACTCAGTCTCCAAGAAAAATGCCAAAATAGAGACCACATACTAAAGCCTGTCTTCATTAAAAATGTCTTTAGACATAATCCTCAGTATCAATCTCTAGCTAATGCGAAATAAACATCGAATATTTAAAATAGGTCATCATTCTCTTACAAAGTGTTATGGTCTAGTCTCTGAGAAATTAACATGGGGGCCATAATGAAAAACATCTTTAAAAAAAGATGATGGTAATTATGTAATATATTATAGCATTATTTATTTTGTAGTCACTTAGTATTATTAGGAAAATATATTATTTACTTCCAGAAATATCAACTTGATAATATTCATTAATAATAAGGAAATGATTGAATTGCACCAGTTTTGTTCTCACTAATCACTTGCTTATATAACTGATTGATTATTAGTACATGGTTATAGCATAACAAAAGTGTGTTAAGTAGACAGTAACTTCTCTTTCTGTTTTTTCTTGTTGCTGTTCCTATAGCTAGTCATAAGGTTTTTTTTTTATTTTTCTGAAAACCTCTAATGGAGACACTTAGGATAAAAAGCCTATTTGATTGTGTGCACAAGTGTTAACATAACTTAAGTGTGCTGTGGTAATTTGTGGATTTCCTTTGTGGTTTGCTTGAAAGATTACTGCTCATTAGCACTTCACATATGAAAATATCACCATTTGGACTGCAGCTGGAGCTGCTTTTAGCTGGGGCCCTGTTATCTCCCAAACTAAGTCACAGCATTTTGAAGAACCCTATCTCAATGCTCACGCATGCATTCTACCATATAAACCTTAGAGTTTAGTGTTAGATCATTTTAAATTATTTCTCCCCATCTTATTCACAATTTGCCACGCAGTCATTGTGGAAATACATAAACACCATTCTTAACACAGGGTAGTTCAGAAAATAACAGAGTCCTAACAAGATGTAAAAAAAAAAAACTGCTTAGTTACATGAATTATTCAATTTACAAATGAAAATTTAAAAGGGATAGCCCTAAATTTATTTACTCTACCAAAATACTGTTTTGTTTACAATGAAGTTACCTTAACCCCTTTAAAATTAAAAAATGTAGATTTTTGGTGCACATAAATGTGAGTGCCTGACTTAAGCCAAATTGGTGTGGTCAAGCATTGGGCAAGATTCCCCATTCATTTCTGCCAAGACTCTGTCATTTTAATGAGATTAAGGTTTCAATTGCTTCAGCCCAAGACCTCTCTGGAGCACACGCACTGCTATTCTGGTTAAATTATGCCCATTTCTCTCCAAAATGAGTAAATACTTAAGTTCCCATGCTGAGAGAGCTGACATGAATTTCCATTTGGCATACTGATTCTGAGAGTGTAATGCATGTTTGTTGAAACCATGCTGAGTTGGAACAAAGTGTTTTTATGATTACTACTTATTAACATGTATTAAGAATAGTTATTGTACTTGGTCTACACACAATACATAAAGGAAGTCATCTTTCCTGCAGATGGAAATAAACAGCTTGGATGAATATGTTACTGATGAAATTTATATCCTTATGGAAATTACAATTTAGTTGGAAAGATAGACATTGAATATATAATTACAGGTGAGGGCAGCTTTACAAAGAATTGCAGTATGCTATGTAAGTGCAAAGAGAAGGAGCTGACTTTGTCTCCAGAAAGCAATGACATTTAAACTGAGACTTGAAGAATGAGATGAGGTTGGCTAGCAAAAGAATGGAGGAAAAAGTAGTTCATGCAAAGGGAACAGCAAAGGAAAGGCCCTGAGGCTCTGAAAGAACATGACAGTTTTGTCTGGAACCTGAAATTAGTAGTAGTGCTAAAGGAGGTAAGGCCGTTTAGGGAGATGAGGGTGCTGGTGATATTGAACCTGCAGAAGTAGTCAAGAGTAGGGAGCATTAGACCATAGTATAGATTGTTTACTTTAGTCAAAGGTAGTGAGATTCCTAAATTGTTTTGATGACAGAAATGGCACTATCAGATTTGTGTTTATGAAAAGATCATACTGGATGCAATATGGAGTATTGCAGGGGTGGGTGGACCTGAGTGAATGTGGGGAAACTGGTTAGGAGGTTATTGCCTGACGGAGAGATGGCTGGCAACTTGCACAGGGGTGTTTGAAATGGAGGTAGGGCACAGCAGAAATGTCCAAGAAATAGAAAGGAGGTGCAATGAACCATATTCGAAAAAGGATTGGATGTTGGTGTAAAAGACAGAGTGACCTGAGTGATGAATCTCAGGTTTCTGGGATAGTCAGCTGGGGTTATGGTTACTAAAATAGAGAACAAAGAAAAAATCTTGGTGCAGACAATCACTTTGGATATGTAATGCTGCATATTCAGAGTTTTAAAACACACACACACAGACCTATATGTGTGTATGAATGCACTATAATATTTTATTTAAAATTATTTCCCTTTTATCCATTATTAAATGAATAATGCTTTATTATATACGAATACTTCTGTCTTCTATGAAGCATCTCTGTTACTGATTCCACGACAGGTTAACTTTATTAAAAATGCAAATAAAATATGCTATCGCTTTAGCTTTCAAATTTTTAGGAGTCACCATAATTGACGGAAAAGTATTAATCTTTTAGATTAAATAGCAACTGAATATTTTGGAAGTATCCAGTTATTTCTAATATTGTTAGTATGTAAAAGAAATTACTCATGTTCTATTGAATAGACATTTTTGTGGTCAAAATTATTTTCCCCAATAAACTGGTCTACTCACAAATAGATAAAATATGTATCACATATAATTCTGAAACAAAGATATAGCTGAATGTAGCTATATGAGGGAATCCAGGTGATAATAGCAGAACATTCAGCTAGCTTACAGGATTGTGAAATAATATTATGTGTTTTATTTTAAGGCACTAAATTTTGAGATGATTTGTTACATAGCAGTAGTTAACTGATAAGACATGGTTTTTTAATTGTCTTTTTTAAAAGTCTTTATATGGAATCATTTCTTGTGTCTCTTGATCTTGTTCTCTTATTTATATCCTTCAGTTCTCTCTTGCAGTCTCTTATTATTCTCCACCTTAAATTTTGATGAGAGAAAGTTTATAAGAGGATATAAAGTCAATATATAAAATAAATTGTCTTTCTATAAACTAGTAACAAACAATAAACTTTAAACATTTTCCTCTACAATAATTTTAAAACACATAAAATACTTAGAAATAAATTAACAAAAAGAGATGTAAGCTTTCTAGACTAACTACTATATGATATTGCTAAGAGAAGTTAAAGAAGACCTGAATAAGAGGAACAATAGACCACGTTCATGGATTGGGATATTCACATTATTAAGATGTAAATTATCTCCAAATTTGCCTATAGATTTAACATAGCCTCAGTCAGAATTCTAGCAGTCTTTTAAATGGAAATTTACAGGTTATGATTAAAATGTATATAGAAATGCAAAGGATCTAAAACAATTAGAATATTTTTGGAAAAAAATGAAGTTGGAAGACGTTCACTACCTGATTTCAAGACTTACTAGAAAGCTACAATAAACAAGGCAATATGGTATTGGTATACAAATAGATAATCGGCTCAGTGAAACAGAATAGAAAGTTCACAAATAGACCCACACATATAAATTGACTTTTGACAAAGGTGCTAAGGAACACCTTAGAGAAACACTAATCCTTTCAAAAAATAGTTATGAATCAACTGGATATTCATGTGGAAAAAAATAAACCACAACTCTTACCTCATACCATATACAAAGTATTTTGAAATGGATCCTAGACCTAAACATAAAGTCAAAATTAGAAAACTTTTAGAGAAAAATACGGAAGGAAATCTTGTGGCCTTGGGCTTAAAAAAAAAAAGATTTCTTAGGATACAAAGAACACTAACAGTGAAAGAGAGCAATTGATGTCAGATTTATCAAAATTACAAACTTCAAAAGACATCATTAAGAAAATGAAAAGTTAAGTCCACAGACTGAGTGAAATTATTTGTAATGTATTTATCTTATATAAGTCTGATATCCTGAATGTATAAAAAACTTTTACATCTCAATAAGAATACAAAAAATTTCTAAACTTGTGAAAAATTTGAACAGATATTCCATAAATGTAAAGTACATGAAAAAATGCTTAAAATCTTTAGTCATTAAAGAAATGCAAATTAAAATGACAATGAAATACCACTTCACACCCAATGGCTAAAGTGGAAAACACTGCAATACCAGAGATTGATAAGGATGTGAGACACCTGGAATTTTATACGTGGCTAGTGTGAATGTAAAAATAATACAACTAACTATAAAACATTTGACAGTTTTGTATAAAATTAAACATGTACCTACTCTAAAGATGCAGCAATTCTATCTCCATTTACAAAAAAGAAATGAAAACATACATCCATAGGATAATTGTAGATGAATGTTCATAGCATTATTCAGCCCCTATCTGGGGGGAAACTCCCCTCCCCCCGACAAAATGAACAAATAAACTGATTATGATATGTTCATAGTATGAAATACTACCCATCAAGATTGAGCAACAACATGGGTGAATCTTACAGACAGTATGCGGAGCAAAATAATAGACACAAGAGAAGAGCTGCTGTAAAATTCCCACTAACTTGAAGTTTTAGAGCAAATAAAACATCTAGGTGAAAAACATCAGAACTGTGGTTATGTGGGGCAGGGGTAGAGTAGGCTCAAGAAGACTTTGTAAAATTATGTAAAGATTCTGTATCTTGCTAGCGGTACTGGTCACAAGGATGTATACATTTTTAAAAGTTCATCAAACTTCACACTTGAAGGTTGTACATTTTGTTTTGTATAAATCGTATCTCAATAATTTCTTACTGATTTTTTAAAGCCCTGCCTGCCTCAAAGTAGCAAAATAGGCACCTTAAAAAGTAAAAAATGTTCCCTTTTCTTTGTTTATAGAAAATACCTTTTTGCATGATTGTATATGGCTGTCTTTGTCAACTTTTAAATTCTAATGTCCAACTACCAAGTAGTAGTAACTACCATTTATTCATTGCCTAATAAAAGCTAGATACTCTGGCATGTACTTACAAACATTTCATCCTCACAACAGCTTTGGTGCCGAAACCCAAGTCCCATAATAGTTAAGTAATTCATCCAAGTACTTACTGTTAGTAAATAGTAGAGGTAAGAGTTATCCAAGGACTGTCTGTCTCCATTGTCAATGTTCTTTCACTTGTCACCTTCCCAGCTAACTTGTATGTCACACTTATCCCACAGTCATTTACCCATAGGCACTAGAATGACAGTCACTGCAAGTCTAATTATTTAATTGGCCTGGCCACAATTTTTTTGTGATGTAAACTTTAATGAGTCACACAGCTTATTTTTTCCAGTAATTAAACAAAGAAAGAAAAATGAAAGAAACAACTACTTACCTTCTTTCTACTTCTCATGACGAGAGTTTAACATGGTGCTTATAACAGTCTAGACCTGGGTTCAAGATCCAGCTCTGCCAGGTTTTAACTGAGCGTGATGCTTTATCTCTCTGAGCTTTATGAATACATTCCTTATCTATAAAATAAAGTATTAATAACCAGCTCATAGGGTTATTGTGAAGATAGAATTGAAGTAATACATTCAAGCACTTTGTATAGTTCCAGGAGCATAGTAAATGGCAAGAAACCGAAATGATTATTAGTAATGAAGAGGACAGGTATTGTCCTGTTAGGGATAAAATTGAGGGAGTTTTTATAATTGCTTGTTTTTGCTTATTCTTTAAATTATTACTTTCCTTGACTAGGGATCTATTTAGCAAATTTGAAAAGACCCTGTGTATTCAAGTTAAATTATTCAGGCATTGGAAACTCCTTAACCACAGATTACTTAAGGCTGTAGAAATTCATTTTGATATTTTCACTTAATATTTCCATTTAATCGATGCATTTAGTATTTTTCAATATGCCATTGTACTATAGGCTCTTATGTTAACTATTTCAAAACTCATAAAGACCATTGAGAATAAAGTATAAAAGATATCTCACTGGCAGACAAGCCTGTCTTGTTCCCATAAGTAGCCTAAAATAGTGGTCAAAGGGTCCAGCGCCATTATGTGACCTATGGGAGACACAGTTCTCACAGACTTTATGACACAGCCGTTAAGTTTTTCTCTTTTTCTCTGTGCCTTCTTAAAGAGATAATAGTGATCCATAAAACCGTTAAAATAATAGAAAACAAATAAAAGCCAGAGAAACCCATGTTTACTGCAATATAGTTATAGGACTAATTATAACTAACTGAGCCTGTTTAAAAAACTTACTGCTTCAAGAGCCATTATATGAAAAAAATTCAGGTTGGGGGCAGTGGTTCATGCCTGTAATCACAGCACTTTGGGAGGTTGAGGCAGGCAGATCATTTGAGGTCAGGAGTTCAAGACCAGTCTGGCCAACATGGCGAAACCCCACCTCTACTAAAAATAAAAAATAAAAAACATTAGCCAGGCGTGGTGGTGTGCACCTATAATCCCAGCTACTGGGGAAGCTGAGGCAGGAGAATCACTTGAACCTGGGAGGTGGAGGTTGCAGTAAGCTGAGATCATACCACTGCACTCCAGCCTGGGCGACACAGCGAGACTCTGCCTCAAAAAAAAAAAAAAAATTCGTTTGATTAGGTGCTATGTAATCAAGAGTAGCATTCTAATCATAACAGAAAGAAAATTGATTCTCAAAGTTGACCTCAAGCACAATTGTGAAACAGGTTTTTACTTTCACAGCCTCATCAACATTTTCCTGCCATTCTGCCTTCACTCCAAATACATATAACACCCTCAAATATTCTGAGATCTATCACTTTATAAGAGAAGCTGAGGCAGGAGAATCACTTGAACCTGGGAGGTGGAGGTTGCAGTAAGCTGAGATCATACCACTGCACTCCAGCCTGGGCGACACAGCGAGACTCTGCCTCAAAAAAAAAAAAAAATTCGTTTGATTAGGTGCTATGTAATCAAGAGTAGCATTCTAATCATAACAGAAAGAAAACTGATTCTCAAAGTTGACCTCGAACACAATTGTGAAACAGGTTTTTACTTTCACAGCCTCATCAACATTTTCCTGCCATTCTGCCTTCACTCCAAACACATATAACACCATCAAATATTCTGAGATCTATCATTTTACAAGAGAAAGGGGGGAAAATTAAACCTCAGATAATTCCCATTAGGTCGTTAGTCATCTGTCATCTCGTTTTCCCTGGGCCTTAGGAGAAGGCAATGCACATTGAGTTAAAGCAGAGGGATGACTGTCTAATAATTGCATGTGATAGGCAGACAAAGAATATAAGTCAAGATCCACCTGATTTATATCCCACCCATTTTGGAGGATCATGCTTAGGTTATAGTAAATAACTTTTAGGGTACTGGGATGGTGAAACTGAATCTAGCAAGACCTGAGGAGCAGAAAATAAGCCAAGAGTTAGAACTGGGAGCACACCTCATTCTATCGATTAATAACAAAAATAACCCTCTACAGCCTACAATAAAAAGAACATTGCCATTTTGCTATTGAACTGTCCACCAGACCCAATAAAATCACATGGACTTTACTTGTAAGCAATTTTGCCAAATGGCTGAGCTCTTATTTTTATTGTTAATAGAACCAAATTACTTTGAACTCTGATTCCCTACACTTAAAAGACCCATTTTCCTATCATATCAGCTCTTCTCATTTTTCCATTTTATTATAATAACTAACATTCTTTCCTTCATCACATATGAACATGCATTAAAGACATCCGAATGAAATACTTTTCTATTCCTTAAATTCCACTTTCCATTTCTTAGGTGCCCCAAAGGAATGGGTAACCAAGCCAGAAATATTTAAAAGTTATTATTTCTGGAATTCTTTTACTTAGTTTGTTTATACATTTTTTTTTCAGTTCGGTCTTGACACACAGACAAGTGTGTACCCAACCGTCTACTTTTTATATTTGGGTGAATACCTGGAAGGGGTATGTGGCAGAAGGCAAGGATGAGTAGTAGAAGGGAACACAAGCACACTGTTAACTTTAAGGCTAACTTACTCCTCTCCTGCATTTCATTCCAAGTAAAAAGATTTCTGGTTCTGTATTTCACTCTGTCACATTTCTTAATTACTTTTTAAGTATCCTCAATGTCCTTATTCAACACTCAGTGTATTCTCCTTTGTGTTAGATGGCATTCTGTTTTCTCAATCATTTTCCCCTTACACATCTCCAACTTTCCACTTTTTAAATTTTATCCTCTGTGATGTTTTGTTTTCAAACCACATAGAAGCAAAGCACATACAACCATTAATCTTTACCAAAGAACAAGTTTTGTATGAGCTTCTTGAGCCCCAAACAAAAGAATTTAAACTTGAACCTGATTCCTTTGACTATGGCATTACTGTTCTGGCTTTTGCAATGCAGAGGTCCTGCTTTATGGTTTGGGCTTTCTGTTTTCCATTTATATGAAATGTCCCACAAACATAAATGCATTTAACAAATACCAGGAACATAGCATTACAACAACTTTCATTTCTTGGCCAATGGACCAGACGTTAGATTTGATATTGATGGGCTAGAAACTAAAAAAAAAAAAGAAAAAGAAAAAAAGAAAGAAAAAAAAAAGAGAACTATTCCTTCTCTTTTCTTAGGGCACACACTGCAGAATTGTTCACAAGAAGAAAATATCACGGTCGAAAGCGCAATCAGCTGTGGATCTTATCAAAGCAAAAAAGCTGTTTGTATCTTGATGTAGCTGTGATTTATTATTATTCCTATTGTCATCATTATTATCATCTCAGTTTTGAGTGGAAAGGAACTATGGTTTCTCCAATTTTGTGAATAATAGTTTTGTTATTGAACAGGGAACACAACGTGTGGCTAGATTATCTCCCGCAGGGCTTGCAAACACTGTATTGTCCCCAAATGTGGTAGCCACATGTTTGTTTTTTAGTTGGCAGAGTCCTAAGCCGGAGAGAGTTTAGAGGAAACGAAGGAGAGTGAAAATCAACTAAGCTTTTCATTAGCATGTGTGACAAAGGGTAATGTGTTTTTCTCTCTTACTAGTGCGTATATGTTTTAAAAAAATAAATATTGCACATCATTACTGCTCTAGTCAGTTATTTATACTCTGATAAAAATTTTAAAGTCTGTTGGAACAAATTTGAAAAAAAGATCTTCATTCAGCTCTAAATTTTTAGTGCTCATGTGTGCAAGGCACCATTACGATACAGTACACTTCAGAACATACATGTGTTCAAAAATGTTTGTAAAACAAATAAATATATATTGAATTTCACTAATGAAAAATATGTAGAATGAGAAAGTTGCAGTCTTCAGATTCTAACTCACACAAAATGCATCCAATGTTTTAAAGTCCAAATAAAAAATTGTTTGACTAAATATTAATAATCATAATGAACACATTATAATTAATGAATTGAAAGTAACTTGGATATTCAAAAAAATCAGAGATTTTAAAACTAGGAAAGATACTTTAGAAAGAATTTGGTTAATCCTTGAATCCTAAAGATAACAAAAGCCAGAGAGAATAAATCAACTGTTCAAAGATACACAGCCTTTTTTTTTAAATTAGAGCACTAGGATTGGAAACAAGGGTATTTTATCTGGGATCCAGTGTAAACTTTCTACCCTCACATTAGGAGTGCTGCTTTGGTCTGCCATTCTGACACTATGTCTGGCGTAGCAGAGGTCTTCCCTCAGGAACCTGTGGTCAAATAATAGCAGTTTCAGGCTTCTCTCATCTATGGAATAAGCTGTTCATGGGCACATGCAGAGCCTTTTTCAGATGAGGGATAATTACACTCTTTCCCTTCCTGCTTCTCCTGTAATTTGGCCTGGCCATCGGAATTATAATCTATACACCTGTTTCTTTTTTTTCATCCCATCTTTCTTAGTAGGTTTGGAGGAGGTGAGTAGTTTAATTTTAAGCACAGCAGCAAGTCTGTAAAATGACAGCTAGGGATGACTCTGACCCTTATAAGGTGAGTGAGATATCACTGTTGACTTGCTATGAGAGAGAATTGCACTTGAATATGCATCTTCAAATGCAAATCATCATATAAGCAGATTTGCCAACCCATCGGCAAGCTTCCATGTAATATTTCCCTGTGACCAAGGAAGCTGTGTGGTCATGGGCAGGGGAAATCTAACTAGACTCAAATTGAACCAAACCCATCACCCTGGACTGAGAATCATGTGATCTGATTAGCTGACAGAAGCAGCCACACCCTGCTCAGTGTCAGTCAGGGTTCTTAGGCGGAAAACAACAGAAATTGAGTCTGACCATGTTCAGTCACAAAGGAAAAGGGGGTGGGAGGAAGAAAGAAAGAAAGAAGGAAATGCTGAAGAACCAGGTCTCAGAATGTGCTCGCCTAAAGTAGCCTGGAGAGGGGGATCCATGTGGCAAGATATAATGGATATTTTTGTTTAGACGGAGTCTCACTCTGTCGTCCAGGCTGGAGTGCAGTGGCCTGATCTTGGCTCACTGCAACCTCCACCTCCTGGGTTCTAGCAATTCTCTGGCCTCAGCCTCCAAAGTAGCTGGGATTACAGGCATATGCCACCAGACCCAGCTATTTTGTTATTGTTGTTTTGTATTTTAATAGAGACTGGGTTTCACCATGTTGACTAGGCTGGTCTCAAACTCCTAACCTCCAGTGATAATAATCTGCCCGCCTGAGCCTCTCAAAGTGCTAGGATTATAGGCTTGAGCCACTGCACCTGGCCTTGGCACTTTCTTTAGTAGTTTAAAGAGCAACATTTTTTACAGTGTCCTTCTGCTCAAGATTCAGATCCCAGATAAAATCAGACCATTTAGAGAGATGATTTGATTAGCCAAACTTGTATCTCATGATCACTACTACTTGAAGTGGGTAAGTCTCATAAATGCTCAGTCATTCTACTATGCAACTGAGGGGGGTGGGCAGGAAGCCTGTCAAAGGAAAATCCGATTGTTCTTACTAGAAATAAAAGGGAAAGGGATGTGAGGCAGTCAAATCAGCAGAGGTCCACCACACCACCAAAATGTGGTGATTAAATATAGAGAGACGAGACTAAAGAGGTGTGCAAATATTGCAGTATGTCTGGACAACAGCCCAAGTGATGAGACCAATAAAATGGTCACCAAAATCTGGTTTTGAGTAGTAGTGTTAAATCAGACCGTTTAGTAGCTGTTTTTCGTTGCCAGGTTTCTAGCACTGCCCAAATCCTGAGTGGTATATGAATAACTGGTCCATTAAGCATCTCCTTCCATTCAGCATAATTTATCCCCTTAACTGTATTCTCTTCTGACCACTCCTACTTCCTTCTCTTTCCCAAAATCTGTTTCTTCAGCAACCCCTTTGTTTAAATTGGAAGATAAATCAAACAGCATGGGGTGTTTTACTGACTTTCAGTATTTAACAGGGGTGATTTGATTTTTTTAAAAATCCAAAGTCAAACCTCCTTATAAGATGAAGAAGAAAGAAAAAAGTCTCATAAAATGCATATGTGAACATGCCTTCTGAGTGCTCTCTCCTGCAGACTTGTTCTAGTCTTTAATGAATCTTTCTTGTAGACACTGTGGAGATGAAAGATGGTTCTCCACTTCCACTCAAAGTACAAATCAGGCCGGCATTTTGAAAAAGAGACAGGTTTTAGCTGGCTTTGTTCCCTGTAAAATTTCACTTTTGGTTATTAAAATATTCACTGTAGGAAACAAATTTGTAACCCATTTCTCATATTACCTACACACAGAAAAACAAAATTTGATATCCTGGGGTTTATTTGCTGAGGGCGCTTCCCATAAAAGCGAGTGAGTGTGCGTTGGGAAATGTGTCTGGTTAACTCTCCTATGGATAAGCTTTAGTCACAATCCTCCCCCGCCCCCCTCTCGCCCCCCAGCACCCTCCCAACCTCCCGACTTCCCGCCTCTCAAGGGCTGGTGACCTAATAGCATTTTTCTTCGTGCATATTTTGGCGTCGCCCCACGGCCTGGCTGCCTTTGCCTGTCTGAGTTTTTTGAAATTCCTGCATGTTCGCCCCAGATTAAGGCAGTGTGTCTCAGGATGTGTGTTCCGTTTTGTTCTTTCCCCTTAACGCTCCCTGTGCAACGTGTCTGGGGGGAGGAGGACAGGGAGGGGAGGGAGGGAGGGGCAGAGGCGAGGAGCTGTCCGCCTTGCACGTTTCCAATCGCATTACGTGAACAAATAGCTGAGGGGCGGCCGGGCCAGAACGGCTTGTGTAACTTTGCAAACGTGCCAGAAAGTTTAAAATCTCTCCTCCTTCCTTCACTCCAGACACTGCCCGCTCTCCAGGACTGCTGCGCCGCTCCCCGTTGCCTTCCAGGACTTGGAAAGGGGAAAGAGAAGGGTGCCACGTCCGAGCAGCCGCCTTGACTGGGGAAGGGTCTAATCCACCCCGGCATTGCGTGGGGAAGACTGAGAAACCCGTCCTCCGCTCGCCTCCTTGTTTGAAGATTTCTCCCTCCCTCACGTGATTTGAGCCCCGTTTTTATTTTCTCTGAGCCACGTCCTCCTCGAGTGGGGCCAATCCGGCAAAAGGAGCGATGCGCTTCGCCTGGACCTTGCTCCTGCTCGGGCCTTTGCAGCTCTGCGCGCTCGTGCGCTGCGCCCCGCCCGCCGCCGGCCAACAGCAGCCCCGGCGCGAGCCGCCGGCGGCTCCGGGCGCCTGGCGCCAGAGGATCCAATGGGAGAACAACGGGCAGGTGTTCAGCTTGCTGAGCCTGGACTCACAATATCAGCCTCAGCGCCGCCGGGACCCGGGCGCCGCCGTCCCAGGCGCCGCCGGCGCCTCCGCCCAGCAGCCCCGCACTCCGATCCTGCTGATCCGCGACAACCGCACCGCCGCGGCGCGGGCGCGGACGGCCGGCTCATCTGGAGTCACCTCCGGCCGCCCCAGGCCCGCCGCCCGCCACTGGTTCCAAGCTGGATACTCGTCGTCTGGAGCCCGCGACGCCGGCGCCTCGCGCGCAGAGAACGAGACCGCGCCGGGAGATGTCCCTGCGCTCAGTACCCTGCAGCCGCCCAGCCGCGTGGACGGCATGGTGGGCGACGACCCGTACAACCCCTACAAGTACTCTGATGACAACCCTTATTACAACTACTACGATACTTATGAAAGGCCCAGGCCCGGGGGCAGGTACCGGCCCGGATACGGCACCGGCTACTTCCAGTACGGTAAGCTCCCCCAAGGCCGCTGGAAGCACCCGTGCACCTGGTCCCCGACTGTGTGGCTTCTCGACGTGGCTGCCTGGGCGCGGCGGGCCCCGGTCCTCGCAGATCCGATCCCTCCCCCCGCTCCTGCAGAGGCAGCCCTGGAATCTAGTGCAAACCGCGCGTCTTGCCCCTCCTGCTTCCTTTTCACATTGCTTTGCAGCCCCGGGCGTCCCCAGTTCTCTTGCTGCCCTCAGCCCCACTCTGCAGTCCCAGTGGGCGAAGTGTGAGGAGTAAGCGACCTAGAGGGGTAGGGAGTTGGAGCGGGGGGCGCCGGGGTGTCTCACTGCTGCGCCCGTCGCCTGCTGACGTTTAGGTCTCCCAGACCTGGTGGCCGACCCCTACTACATCCAGGCATCCACGTACGTGCAGAAGATGTCCATGTACAACCTGAGATGCGCCGCAGAGGAAAACTGTCTGGCCAGGTACGGGCTGACTTGTCTGAGGCCCCGCTCCCCGGTCTTCCTTCAGGGGGCGCTCTGGTGCCTGGTTCTGACTGCTGTTCCCCGCAGACAAGTGTTAGGAAGTGGGTCAAGAGCTGGGAAGTGGGACGTGACCTCCTGGGCGTGCTGACCTGGATGGAGACTTAATATTTTGAAGATTTCTGTGGGTTCTGTCTCAAACTGCAGCACAAATCAGAGAGGTGGAGCAAACCTTTATCCTGGAGACTGAAAGTCTTATGTTCTTTTTCCAAGATACTTAAACTTTGGAGTCAATTGTTTCGAATCACTTTTCATAAAACAACTATACAGTAATTCAAAAAATTTATTGTAATGCAACAGTATGCTAATACCCCCTTAAAAGACTGGGGGCAAATTTGCCATCGTAGCCTCTTTGATAAAGACTAAGTTTTCCTCCGTTGTTTGAGACCACGATAAACTTGGTTGTTTTGGTATTACTTCAGCCAGAATAAGACTGTGAGCAAAAGCTTTGTTTTTCCACTATTCTAAAATAAAACAGTAACTCTGGGATTGGGGTTCTATGCGTTTACTGCTGAGAAACAGCAGAGGGAGCAAAAGGTGTTTTAATAAAAATGCAACCAAAAGTTTAAGGTGTAAAATAAGGTCATCAATACCATCTGAACATATATCCACATTAAATATATTAGTGGGAACACAGTGATGTTTATTTGTACATTTCTTCCACTTTGACCCTTTATAATTGCCAGGCTAAAGGAAGTGAAGAAATCCAAGGTCATTTTCATTCCTGAGTCTTGCATCACTCACACCACTGAACTCCCTATGATGTTTTTACAGTACTGCCATTGTTTAGGGATAGTGAAGTTACAAAATTATTCATTTAAATCTGGGTATGCTCTTTTAGAGTTATTTCCTCAATTTGCAGCTTATTAACTATTTTAAAAGTTTTGTCAAGGTTGAAGTTCTATAAATTATTTTTTATTGGGGGGTTATTTCCACTTTGGTTTCACTTATTCATATGATCATACCTGAATTGATTTTAGATACAAAGTTTACTTCTGACATGTAGATTTTTAATGCTAATTTATTTTGTTTTTACTGTTAAGATCTGTAGATTTCCATAGTGGTTATTCATTCACTTATTCAGCAAATACTTATTGATCTCCAACTACTCCAGGACTGTCCTAGGAGCTTGGGATTCAGCAATGAACAAAATAAACAAAATGCTCTAGCCTCTTGGAACTGATAGTCTAGTTGGGGAAGGAGGATTGTCACTACTATATAATGGAGTTTTATTTGTAGTTTTGTCTTTAATTTTCTATGAATATAATAATTTTCCTTTTTTCAAAATCACAGTACAGCATACAGGGCAGATGTCAGAGATTATGATCACAGGGTGCTGCTAAGATTTCCCCAAAGAGTGAAAAACCAAGGGACATCAGATTTCTTACCCAGCCGACCAAGATATTCCTGGGAATGGCACAGTTGTCACCAGTAAGTAAATGGACCTCCTGGGTACTTTTGTGTTGCTTTTTCATTTTCAGGTGATTTTTGATATCACAAATGCAAGTCTTATTTCTTACCTAAAGAAAGAAAATTGCTATTATTTATGTTTAGAATTTTTCTCTATGTAATTTGACATAACCCATCAACCACAAGATCCTGTTATCTTTTGAAATGGAAACTCTGAAGTCCAGCTTATTAAAGCTGCTTGATGGAATACAGCAATTGACTTCAATAAAATTTACTCCAATACATTACAGATAGAATTTCTTTTAAAGTCCATTACAGCCAAGATCATCTATAGTTAGTTAGCATTAAAGAGCATTGCATAAGGACCACACGTTTTTTATTACAAGGATTCAGAAACAATTCTCAAAGAAAGATGTAGATGATATACCCCATGAGCTCAGAAGGATCTTCCTCCATCTTTTAAAAGACCTGTATCACACCCAAGGTACTTGCCTGTTCTATCCTAAATTTAAGGATTTTTGGCCGGGTTCAGTGGCTCACGCCTATAATCCCAGCACTTTGGGAGGCCAAGATGGGCAGATCATGAGGTCAGGAGTTTGAGACCAGCCTGCCAATATGGTGAAATCCCATCTCTACTAAAAATACAAAAATTAGCCAGGCGTGGTGGCATGCACCTGTAGTCTCAGCTACTCAGGAGGCTGAGGCAGGAGAATCGCTTGAACCCGGGAGGTGGAGATTTCAGTGAGCTGAGATTGTACCACTGCACTCCAGCCCGGGTTTCAAAAAAATAAATAAAGGATTTTCACATAAGGCAATTCTACATTTGCCTTAGTAACTTGCCTGGGTGTTTATTGTCAGGAAATCCTGATGTGTGGCCTTAAGCTTTCTTCCTGAAATCCAAGCCAGTCCTCATTGTTTTTTTCTTATGTGAGAAGATGAACAGCTGAGCACCTTCTATTTAATGGAATGACAAAAGTAGATATGTCACCTAATTTCCTGATAAAATGGAAATATTTTATTTCTAAATAAAAGTGTATACTATTTAAGTAATAATGGTGGATAAAACATGCCATGATATCTCCTTCGCTTTTAACTAATGATTTTAAATATGTGAGAACTCAATTTTTAAAAATCTCATAGAAACTTCACAAAAGTCATGTGCTGCTGCCTATTTTTTTTTTTTTTTGGAATGAAACATCAGCAGTGGCAGCCAAGAGAAGTATACTAGAGAACACATGGCAAGTTTCACTTAAGCACAGATAATTTATTGTCTTATTTCTAGTTAATATTCAAAGACAAAACAGGGTGCAATAAGAAAGCAAAATACAAGTCTTTTGTCCTAGTAGCAAAGTTAAACCTTATAATTTTGATAGATTTATGTCCTGGGGGGCAAAAAACAAAACAAAACAAAACAAAAACCTAGCATGAATCTCTCTTCTAGAAGATAAACTCGGTCTCAATTTTATGTGAAAACAAATTTGTGAAGCCATGAGAGAAGTCACTTAATATCTTCATTGTTTTCTCTGTATGTAACTGACCACCATCTTTTTGTTTTGTGGGACATTAGACATTACCACAGTATGGATGAGTTTAGCCACTATGACCTGCTTGATGCCAACACCCAGAGGAGAGTGGCTGAAGGCCACAAAGCAAGTTTCTGTCTAGAAGACACATCCTGTGACTATGGCTACCACAGGCGATTTGCATGTACTGCACACACACAGGTATGTTGGCACCCTGAAATCAGGAACCTCAGACCTCAGAAAACAGGTCATCTACCATTTGTTAGCCTTAAATAGCATTTAGGCTATTTAAGAACACACATTTTTATCAAAAGGTTACAGAGACTGTTCTCAAAGAAAAATGTAGATGATACACTCCATGAGTCTAGGATTTTCTTTCCTCTCACCTCTCTTTTATAAAGTGTTTCAATTTGGGGGCCATGTTGTCAAGATGGAAAATAATTGGGAAAAGGCAAATGATGGCTTGATGATCCAAATTATTTTTAAAGTATTTCCAGTTATGCATGTAACTCCTATCCATGATCACAGGTCAGTGTGGGTCCTTGTTATGTTCCACAATGAAGAACAGAAATTTGCTCTCTGAAAAAGTCTGAATGGTTGACAACATATGCACCCATTCCCTATTCCTTGACTGGCTTAGTAAATAACTGTAAAAAAAGATGCCTATGTTTTTTCACCTGTGAAACCATTCCTTCTTTGTATTTTATGCTGAAAATAGAATAGTGGTTGGGGTTACCAAATGAAGGGGTAACAAATTTCTTTATATGCACTTTAAAAAGTTGTCTCTTTTAATAATGCAAATAACAGCAGAGGGACACCATTTCTTTCTCCACACATATATATTTAAATCTACAGTATAATTGATGTCAGATGTTGTTTGGATGGATTTTTTAAAGTAGTGCTGAACTAAGCAGTTTGTATGTTTTATAATTGGAAAATGCGTGTCAGTTAAAAGCTATGTCAGTATTTCCATATGAAACCCTAATTTGTAAAAGGACATTATAATTTGACTCCCACCCAGATCTTGGCAAAGGGTAGTGAATGTACGTAACTCAGGATACAAAGGGATCAGCAGCTGGCATCTTGGAAGCAAATTCCAGGGCTGTGGCAGGAAGCTGTTTGGTGACCTAAATGTTACCATTGCTTTTTTTCTGAGCTTAGACCATCATAGCAATTGGAGGGGGAAAGGTTAACTTCTACATGCCCCAGGACAGTACTTATTTAAGAAAGAGGAGACGTAACTTACCCACACATTATTCATGTGTGAGTACAGAGATTCCCTTTTCAGTGATCTGCATGTCCTGTAGCGCCACGTGTACAAGGGACCTTGAGTTTATTCACTCCGTTTACAAAAAGAGGCACTCTGGACAGCTCACTCCGATATATTTGAATCTGGGATTGTAGATATCTATTGCACTTCTAGTTCCCCGCTTCTTTGCGGTGACCCCATTTCATTTTATATGGTAGCTTTCTTGTTAATCATCTTCCGTATATGTCCTTTTTAACCATTATTCACTAAATCTTGCATTGCGTGATTTACATATTTTTTTTCATTAGACCAATGTCTCTTTCACATGGACTTCATTTAAAGAAAAAAATAATCTCTCAGTCACCCAATGACTTAGATTACTTTTATTGTAATGCTGCTTAAATGTATTCAAGCGTAAAACTAGGTATAACTTCTTTAGATTTACACTTTTATATATTAATAACTCCTGTGTTCTGAGACAAAAATTTACACATTAAATATATACAAAACTAAAACAGCTGCATTAATCTTATTAATTTAATGTAACAAATAGCATGTATTGCTAAAACTCAAATTACTGATTTAGATAGCTTCAGCTAACATTATACATTTAATCTGTTTTTATATTTTGACTTTGCCTATATGAAATGCCTATTTGCTTAATAGCCTTAGTAACTCAAGTTTTTGTTTGCCTGTTCAAATAATCAAAGCTTATTCTTAAATTCTGCCAGCTGACGAATTCTAGAGTGCCAATGTCAGCCTTTTTGAAGCTTTTTTGTCTATTTGAAGGCACGATAAGCATTCAAGCATTATTTAAACCCATCTTAAATGAATATCTAATCCAATGAATCCTTTATAATGTCATGAACGTTGTGGTAGTAATAGAAGTAATAGCTAACATTTATTGAGTATGTATTATATGCCAGAATCAGAATTGTATACTGGAATCAGACCAAAAAAATTCTTCGTTTTATGTTTACTACTCAACATATTGTTAAGTGATATATGGATCAAGGTAGGAATCTAGATGGTAACAATAGAATATGAGTCTCACTGCTGCGACATTTGACCCTTTTGAATTTGGCCTGTCTGTGCTATTGTGTGCTGTATGACAACACAATTCTCCCCTTCTCTTCCCAAATCAAGCTGCAGCTAAACCACCATTGGTAGAGCATGTTAAGGTGATTTTACTGTCACTTGGGTGACCAAAGTGATCTTAAACAGCAACGCAATACTGGTTGCCAGAATTGAATGGCAGTGTTGAGTTAAAATAAAATCTAGCATGTACCTTCAAATTTAAATTACTATTAGAATGAAAATACAAGTTAAAACTTTTTGTGAAGAAATAATGGAATCAAGAATATACCTATAGACTCCAATCTGAGAAAACTTCTCCAGACTATAACATTCTTAAAAGCAAGAACTGTATTTAGTAGTATTTTAATCCTCCCAGCCTGTAGAAGGCACTCATTTACTCATTGATGTGAATATTTTAGCAAGTAGAGTGATGTGGCATTCATCAATTTAGTCATGCATTTACCCCTTCAATTCAACAAAATATGTCATATTTCAGTGACTGTATGAGATATAGCGTAGTGTGGTAGTTAAGAAAAGGGACTCTGGACCTTGATTGCCTAAACTCAAAACCAGCTTAGCCACTTACTAGCTGGACACTCTTGGTAAGTTATTTGATCTTAGTGTACCTCAGTTTTTCATCTACGAAATGGAGATAATAATAGCACCCCATGTGCTAAAATTGAATTTATCTATATACATGTATATATACACACACACATACATATAATTTCTAAAATTGTTTCTGCAACATACTATTTAATAAATGTTAGTTATTCAAAGATGCAACATAGACTCCATCCTTAGGGAACTTATAGCCTCTGGTTAGCTATATGCTTACATAGCATGATTATAATGCGAAGCAAAAAAGGGAAAAACACTATAAAAACTATCCACAATAAAAAATATCATAGATGTTCAAAGTACAAGAGGTAATTTCCAAAAGGGGAAGTTGGAGAGGATTTCACTAAGAGAACATTTGAGCTAAGTTAATTATTACATGGCCTTTATTCCTAAACTGTTAAAAATTCTAGAATTTTGCTAGAGGGCCTATTTTGTTACTTCAGATTGCATTTCTCTCTGGTGATCTATGACTTTTAAGAAGTGAGGCGTACTACTACTTATGTTAGTCCTGTATCTTTTTTAGCTGGAGGTGCTATAAGGCTGAGTAATAAATACTTCTCAAGGGAGATGAAATATAAGTATAGTTTTATGTCATACTCTTGTAAGTACTAACTTAAAATTTAATTTGCAAATAATAGCATATTATTTAACATAGTCTGACCACATACCATCATTTTAAATTTTTTATTTTGTTTATTTTAGGGATTGAGTCCTGGCTGTTATGATACCTATGGTGCAGACATAGACTGCCAGTGGATTGATATTACAGATGTAAAACCTGGAAACTATATCCTAAAGGTAGAGACCTTTGAAAATATATCATGTATTTATGTTGCAGATCAACGGGACCTCTTCTCTGGATTCAAATGTTAAATAACCATGGTATTGGTAGCAATTATACATCCTCAAACTATTTCTAAACAGTCTTATGTAATATAATATGTCTTATTTTAAAGAACTTCAGGGGAAAATACGCAGTCTCTTTCCATAACGTCTCCAGAGTTTAACCACTTACTTAAGTTAAAATCCCTTCCCTGCTTGATTTAGCCAAGTCCCTCATTAACAGTTTACTTGTTGTAGCCCTATGGAAAAAGCAATACTGAGGACCTCTAACAGAAAGGCTCTTTGTGCTGCCCAGGTCAGTGTAAACCCCAGCTACCTGGTTCCTGAATCTGACTATACCAACAACGTTGTGCGCTGCGACATTCGCTACACAGGACATCATGCGTATGCCTCAGGCTGTACAATTTCACCGTAAGTATTATTTGCTTAGCTAAGTAATTGTTGTCACAAATAATTTTTGTTCATGCTCAAACATTACACATGGAATGTATCTGTTTCTACTACTACAGCAGCTTTCTTTTAAGCAGACTAAAGACAGAAAATGGTATGGAGTCTGATTTTTTTTTTTTAAATAACGCAAGGGAAAGGGGAATGTACTAAGGTTTTTAGTTTTCAGGAGAAGCGTAGTTTTCAGGAGAAGACATAAACAGACCACAGTGTCCACCCAGAAGGCATTGGTGAAGGCCCAATATATCAAATTGCTCAATACATAGAGGGGGTGAGCTGGTAGGAAGGTCAATAGTTGCTTCCTGCCCCCTCCTCAGTCCCTGAAGGAAATCCTAGGGTTCTTCAAAGTACATTTGAAAATCACTGCCAAAAAGTAAGCAACTGAAGAGATCAGACCCCCTGGTCTGTACAAATCAAGATGTCTTAAATTTGAGTTCCTGAACCATGGATACTAGGAAAATACTCTGCAAAAGATTGAGGTGTGTGGAGGTTTTTTAATAATATTCCTACTTCTGAGACTCTTCTTTGAGTGAAATCTTGAAAGCAATCCCAGCATATAACTATTCACAGGGAGATGCTTTGATGAAAATAATGAAAGAAAGTTGGGTAGGTTTGCCTGCTTACCTGTCTGTCCTGCCCCATCTCCTTAAGCGCTGCCTCCCCAAGTGGTGCTGGCTGTTAGATTATAATTATATATGCCACTTGAGTTATCCCTTCCCAACAATGAGAATACTATTTCCATTAGAATGATACTGAACACTCATCAGCTTTGCTTTGTCACTGGAGAACCACCAGTGCCTCTGGATCATACAGACAGGAATAGCAGAGCTATACTAGAAACCCATAATTAATAGAAATTTCTTCCTGATACAAAACCTAGGACTCTATACATAAAGAAGCAGAGACTGTGCTTTACAAGTCATAACATTAGAGATAGGTGAAGCCTATGATAGCAAAGGATAGCACTGAAAATATAAAATCACATATATTCTTCTGAACATGCCCACAGCACAGAAAACCTGGCAGGTTTTATGGCCCATATTGTGTGGAGTTGGTTGTAGTATAACTAACCACCCCCCTCTCCCAGAACATCAGTATAATTTAAGCTAAAATAATTTACACTTAAATAAATGGATTAGTTAATTTTTCTTAATTTTTATAATTCCTTAATTTATCCATTCTCCATTTATTTATTCATTTGCACTCTTATTTTTGTACTGTTTGTTGATGCCCTAAACAAGATATTACTGAATAATGCAAAGATAAATAAGACTCCTAATCTCTATACTGCTGTAGACTTATTATGCTATTTTCAGTTAATTACTTATGAATCTCTTTGTTTACTGTCTGTCTCCTGCTCCACACAGTGATAGCTTAGATCTAGTCTCTTGCCCACTGTTGTATACCCATTGTTAGGTACAGGTCTGTCACCTTGCAGCCTCTCATTCAACATTTAATGAATTTCTTTCTCAAATAATTTGAGTAAAGGAATTGAGTAGGGAAGTGAGAGAAATACACATATAACTGTAATAGAGATACTACATAAAAAGTTTCATGAGGGGTAAAATAAAATGTGGTGAGATCAGGACCTTTGCTGTAAGTTTGGTAACTTCCAAGTATGTCTTACTGACTTTCCAGTAGAAACAGGTCTGGAGAGGTGAGGCCACTGTTGCATAGAATGTCTCTTGCTTTTAATCAGTAGAATCCATTGGATTGGATATTGCCAGATAATTAGAGGAAATCAATATTATTGTATTGCTCCAGCAAGATGACTGTACAAGAGGGATTCCTGATGTGGTCACCCACATAGAGTTGATTTATTTTTTAACTGGTTATTACTGACTATAACAAACTGCAGAAGTGGTTGAAGTGGAATGTTTATAACCCATATGATCAGATGAAAATATGAAAAAGTGAAATCACCCATAATTAGTAATCATAATAAAATAGCATACTTATTCTGAGTGCAAATATTGGGGAAAGTATAGAATACTTGAGGGAAAAAAAAAACAACAACAAACCCACACCTTCAGGAGAATGATGCTTGCTTCTTATATTTTGACTTTCATCTCAGACCTCCCGTCCTAGGAATCAGAGTTCAGAGAGAGGAGAGGTCTCTCTGGGCTGAGTTTCAGGAGTGACTTTAGGATACATTTGAATTGGGCCTTGAAGTCTGAGGAACACACTGGGGAGAGTTAAGGAAAGGGACCCCAGAGGAGTCAATGTCACAGGCAACTTGCATGGCAGGAGGAAACTGCATGGCATGTTTGGAAAAAAAAGTCTTCTAGTTTGGCTAAAGCATAAATTTCATGGAGTTACGAGTTGGGCAAAAAGGGTGGAAGAGTACGTTGGGGTCAGATCGAACAGAGCACTGAAGAGCAGGCTAAAATTTATTCTGGAGGCAGTGGGAGGCTGAAGCTTTCTGAGCGGGAAGTGTAACTTGCCTAAGGCCATGAGGTCAGTCTGGTGGATGGCTGTGTAAGCAGCAGTGAGTGTGACTCTGAAGAGTCATTTATCAGTTCACTGATTGCTTTTCCTGCTAGATGTTTAAGAGCATTCTGCTGATGTGTAAAAGCCACTCAGTAAATAGGTGTGTGCTGTCAATGTACCCTCCCTCCTTTATTTTCCTCATTGAAACAAAATGTACTGACCAGGTGACTCTGGGGCCCCTTTCAGTTATAAGATACTATGTAATTTTTTTTGCTCCCTCACAAAATTTACTGTTTGGAAATTGATAGTTTATGATTTGGAATAAGTGAATTTTTACTTCCTTACATGAAGATCTGTGATCACATTTACAGACAGTAATATTTGATGATTGATTAGTTTTGGTCCAGTTTCTGCCAATTAATGCATTATTCTACATCCAAAGCCACACTGGAGAAGGACTAATTCAAGATGGAGCAGAGGACTTGACTCTGCTTCTTGGTGGACGTGCCACCCTTGTTCCATGGAATGAACTCACCTGGACCAGGGCTGCTGGTCTCAAAAGTCCTGCTGTACTCTTGAGTGTTTCAGAAGTGGTTTCTTTGCCTCTAAATGTGAAGAGTGTAGGCATCGGGCATCTCTGCTGTTGACAGTCACTATCTTCAAACCATTATTAAAATGATGTACTAGTGCATAATTTCACAACATGATCGCTGCTTAGATGGAGGGAAACTGTTGCGTAAGTTTTTAAAAGGTTCACTTTAAATTTGTCTCTTTTACTCATTCATTATATTATCAGGTTAATAATTTGTCTTATTTTGTCTTCTTAATCTAGGTATTAGAAAGCAAGGCAAAACTCCCAGTGGATAAATCGGTGCCTGATGTTCTGAAGTGGGAAAAACTAGATTAACTTCATTCAGTAGGATTTATGTATTTTGAAAAAGAGAACAGAAAACAACAAAAGAATTTTTGTTTGGACTGTTTTCAATAACAAAGCACATAACTGGATTTTGAAAACTTAAGTCATCATTACTTGGGAAATTTTTAATGTTTATTATTCACATCACTTTGTGAATTAACACAGTGCTTCAATTCTGTCATTGCATATTTGACTCTTTCAAAGAAATCCAAATTTCTTACGCTTCTTTTGAAATTATAGTGCAAAAGGGTCAGTCTTATTTAAATGAATGAGCCAAAATGACTTTGAACTGAAACTTTTCTAAAGTGCTGGAACTTTAGTGAAACATAATAATAATGGGTCTATATGTCATAGCATAGATGAATTTAGAAACAATGCTCCTACTGTTTAAATACATATGGACATATCTGGTGCTGAGAAAGAAACAAACACATTATCATTGGTGTCAAGAAATACTACCATATAGTAGAGAAATGGCAATACATGTATTCAGATAGTTACATCCCTATATAAAAATTATGTTTACATTTTAAAAGTAAGTAGATAACTTTCTTTCTTTCGAGTGCACAATTTCATTTTGACTTGAGTCAACTTTTGTTTTGGAACAAATTAAGTAAGGGAGCTGCCCAATTCCTGTCTGATATTTCTTGAGGCTGCCCTCTACTGTTTTACCTTTTCTGTGGGCAGAGATGTTGTAAGTGGGATTCTTAATATCACCATTCTGGGGACTGGTATACATAAGGCAGCCATGAAACTGGGAAGTCATTTTGATGACTGATGTGATACAACCAGAGATAATATGCATTTAAACATATTAAAGTACTTGCCAAAGATATAATTTTCTTGCTGACATAAAAATCATACAGAGAAGTCCTCTCTAAACCACAACTGTCTCTCAAATAACTTAAAGAAAACTGAAAAAAATCTTAAGATTTTTCAACTTTTTTAGATTTTAAAAACATATTCAGCTATTAAAGAGAGGAATGCTAAAAACTGTATATTATCTAGAACAGATGACATAATAAGTGAGCAATACGGGAACATCATCCTGGGTTATTCAGGAACAGTCACCCATGTTTGTGTACGTGTGTGTCTGAGATATAGTCTAAATTAGCAAAGCACATAGCATTACATACTTGAGGGTTGGTAACAAAGGAAAATACTTTCTGCAAAACCGAGGACTGTGCTGCATAGTGAGACAGCTGTGATTTCATTTTTAACTGTGAAACCATGTGCCATAATAGAACTTTGAGAATTTCGCTTTTTCCTAAATTCAAGGTGCAGAAGGAAATGAAATTACACTTTTAAGTTAGTGGTGCTTAAGCAGAATTTTTCCTACATTAACCAGTATTAAAATCTCAAGTAAGGTTTTCCGGTGCCAGAACACGTTAGGTGGAATTTTAAAAGTGCGTCGACATCCTGTATTACATGTCATGGAGTTGTAAAGTTAACATCAATCACTAGTAATCATTGTGCACTTGCTGGGTGCATAGCATGGTTAGAGGGGCTAGAGATGGACAGTCATCAACTGGCAGATAGAGCGGTACATATGATCTTATCCGCCAGGGCACACACTTACCAGTAGACAATACAGACAGAGCTTTTGTTGAGCTAGTAACCGAGCTGTGGAATAGCTTCTTTGATGTACCTCTTTGCCTTAAATTGCTTTTTAGTTCTAAGATTGTAGAATGATCCTTTCAAACTGTAATCTTTTCTAATAGAGATATTTTAATATACTTACTTTTTTAAAAACAAAAAAAACTACTGTCAGTATTAATACTGAGCCAGACTGGCATCTACAGATATCAGATCTATCATTTTTTTGATTCTTAAGCTGTGTTAAAACCTAGGCAATTTCATCATGGATATATAGGAGAAGACACATTTACAATCATTCATTGGGCCTTTTATATATCTATCCATCCATCATCTTTTGAAGGCCTAATATATGCCAGGTACTCACATGCTACGCATTGGGACATAAAAAAGACTGTCCATAACCTCAATAAGTATTAAAAATGTCATTATTACCCATAAGGTTCATCTTATTTCATTTTCAAGAACTAAAATTACATGTTTATACAATTTCATTTTTAAGCACTATTGTTTTTCATGACCATAATTTATTTTTAAAAATAAATTAAAGGTTAATTATATGCATGTATGTATTTCTAATAATTAAAAATGTTTTTAATCCCTGAAATGCCTGCCTTTTAAATATAGCACCTATTATTTGGTTTATTTTGACAATTTTTTTTCAATTAGGAAGCTAAAAATATTTCCTTATTCCATATGTGAACATTCGTCCCCCTCCTGGCACCTCTAAACACAACCCAAATAATTTGATGTATTAATTTAACACTTAATATATTTGAACTTCTTTGAACTATTTTAAAATTTGACTCTCTTCTCTGAATAACTGCCACAACTCAAAGATAATGATTAGTTGGTGAAGGTTATCGATTAATAAAGAACACAGACCAGTCTTACCAAACTCTAAATACATTTTTAAAAAATAGGAAATGGACATGATAAAACGAATGTTGAGTACTGAGAGGAATTTGGCTTTAACACTAAAAAAGACGGAAAAAAACCGACTAAATGGGAACATAATTTCTGAATTTGAGTGAGTTTACAATATGCCATGTTAGGGATCTCACGATGATTCAGGTCACAGTCTGGGTTAAAGATGATTTGACCTCTGAGGCTAGCACTCAGTCTTCCAACAGTAGCATAACATCTATGAGTATAAAACTTGCCCTTGCCTATTTCCAGAAAATCTGTATATTTTTATATAAAAACTTTATTTACAATTTCTATCATCCAGTTACTCACTAGGCATTATTTGTAGTAACTTTTTTTCTCTTTGAAATCTCATAGGATAGTCACACTTATACACATTCCCAATATTCAGATTCTAGAAGAAATGCAATTCATTAAAATTTTCCTGGCACTGAGAGTTGATCTTTATCAGATTGCATGAAAATATTGAATTCCTGGTAAGGAGATATTTTGTTTTTAAAATAATTTGTTTTGATACTAATCAGTGTATTAACTGATAACTAAAAAGTACCCTTTTTTCTATATATATTTTTTTCTTTTGAAATCACATTTACAATAAATATATTCAATCAGTGAGGTAAGTCTCATTCCTAGCTATCAAAATTCCTGGGTCACTTTTAAACACTAAACATTTCATTTATCCTCTAAGCTAAAATGGTGCCGAGTTATTTAAATCTGAATGTAAAATGCATTGAATCTTAGCTTGTGGTATATCAACGTTTAATTAATATAAAACTGCTTGCTATAAACTAAGTAACATGTCATTTGGTGTTATGTTTTTAATGAATTTTTAGCTTCTCCCAAATTTTTCAGGAATGTTATTTGTAAGACATTTGTAACTTTTTGGAAGAACTCTTACTTTAAATGCTCAGACATTGGCTTTATATTCTTCTTTGCATTCTCATATTCTTTTATTATACATCTATACTATGATTGCAAGATTATATAAAAATGCCTTGAATAAATGATTTCAAGTGTCTATAGTAGTCATTTGTTGTTATATAAATCATCTGATTTTCATTTTAGGTTAAAATGTCGTAAGCCATGGGTACTGTTGGTGGTTTTGCTTAACTGCCTTTTGTATTAACAAATTGTTAATAAGATCACATGACTAGAAATTTGTCTATGATGGATAAAAATCTAGCTGATGTTTTAAGTAGACACTGTCATACATAAACATTTTTCCCCATTACCAGCTACTTATGAGGACACAGAGCAGGCATTGCAAGAACAATCACACTGCTTTAATTAGGGTTTACAAGAAATATATCTGACTATAGATATAAACACACATATACACACATTCATTTAGGGGATACATCTACCTCTAGCTACAAATTATTTATATAAAGAGACACATTACTATCATAGTAATCCTTATTTAAACATGCACCAGATTAACCTCTAATCTGGTAACCTGAGAGGACAAACAGGCCCAAACTTTGGGCAAATGTGTTGTGGGAACAACTCACAAAATTAACCCACAAAAACAATTCATCCTTAAGGAGTCTTGCAGGTAAAACAGATGTCAGACTTGTGGCTAGCAATTTGCAGATTTGAGTTGTAGAATATTGGTGATACTTGAAACCACATATTTCCTGCTTCTATCTTCTGCTCAAGGCAAAGCATCTGAATATGCTTTTGTTATTAATTCAAAAGATGATTTCCTTTGTCTCATCAGTGTACGGTGTTTTGAGTGGTGTTCATTAATTAATTCAGTAACCAAAGATAGGGAACTGTCTGCCTTCATGTGATGCATTTGTTAGTATTTCTACTCTTTACCACAGATGTTAGTAGAGGATTAACACACAGGTTGAATGAATCACTTTCATCATTGTAATTTGTAGCTTAAAATCAGAACCCTTTCCCCATACTCCTTTTAAATTTGAAGAGTAAATAGTATTTCTATAGAACTAGGAGAACATTGATTTCATAAAGCATGTACTAAAGAGTTCCAGTTTCACAAGATATTCAAAAAAGAATCCAATATTAAGTAAGTATGAGAAATGTTATCTTCTCCATACTTTGGAAGATTCACAATACTTTTTAACATATATAAGTGTTTGAGAAATCCTTCGGTAAGGAAACTACTTTGGGCTGGGCACAGTGGTACACACCTGTAATCCCAGCATTTTGGGAGTCCAAGGAGGGTGGATCACCTGAGGTCAGGAGTTTGCAACCAGCCTAACATGATGAAACCCTGTCTCTACTAAATACCAAAAAAAAAAAAAAAAAAAAAGAGCAGGGCGTGGTAGCAAATGCCTGTAATCCAAGCTACTTAGGAGGCTGAGACAGGAGAATTAGTTGTACTTGGGAGGTGGAGGTTGCAGTGAGCTGAGATTGCGCCATTGCACTCACTCCAGCCTGGGCAACAAGAGGGAAACTCCATCTCAAAAAAAAAAAAAAAAAGAGAGAGAGAAACGCTTTGTTATCTAGTGTTTCTTAAATTTGTTTTGTCATAAGTCTTTTTTTTTTTTTATAGCACTTATTATTGTAATATGCAATTTTTGCTTGGAAAATTCTGGGATATACCGTCTTAAGTAATTTTAAATTTGTAGAAATGAGATCATTTACAAAGTATTTAAAATAAATGTGACAGCATTTGAGCTATAGGACACAAGCATACCAGATACCCGAAACTCACTAATTTACTGCCTGCCTCACTCAGTTTCTTTTGTTTTTCTCTGTTTTTGGAGATGTCGTCTCACCCTGTCACCCAGCCTAGAGTGCAATGGCGTGATCTTGGCTCACTGCAACCTCAGCTTCCCAGATTCAAACGATTCTCCTGCCTCAGCTTCCCAAGTAGCTAGGATTGTAGGTGCCTGCCACCACGCCCAGCTAATTTTTGTATTTTTTAGTAGGGATGGGGTTTCACCATGTTGGCCAGGCTGGTCTCAAACTCCTGACCTTGTGATCTGCCTGCCTTGGCCTCCCAAACTGCTGGAATTACAGGCATGAGCCACCATGCCCAGGCCTCCTGTCTCATTTTCTAAAAACTACAGAACATGGTTAAATAGGATTTTTTCAGTGGAAAGGATTATTTAACTCTCTAAACCATGCTGTATTTTAGAAGGAAATATAGGTCTTTCCTATTTGTTGGATAACTTGAATGCTTTTAAGTATCACTTATTAAAATCTCTTCCCTCACAAATCTTAGTTGTTGATAACACTAAGATGAAACAATCATTTTCTTCACAGCTCATTCATTCTGTATATTTAAAATTTTGTTATGCATAATTGCATAACAAGTAATTTTCAAGTAAAGTTTTGTACTTCCCATTATGGGCAGAGAAAAATGCAATTCAAAATAAATGACTTGGAAGATGTATTCATATATTTAAAATTTGCTACCAGTAATTTGTTTGTTTCTTAACTATGGGAAGTAGTCATCAACTTTGGAGACAGAAAAAAATGGAGCTACAAAACCAAAAGGAGAACCATTACAACAATTGCCAAGAATATGCCTGTGTCACTGTTAGAAACCATATTGCCAGTTCTCAATTTACATACCAAGTCAAACTAGAGCTCCTGACACAATTGTATAAATAGGGGCTAAAGACAAATTCAATGATAGAGGCTGATAAGAGATCATTCATTTTTAAAAAATGAATCAAATAATGTTGGATCTTCATTATATATGTCTTTAGTGAATTAGTGCATACATTTTGAGTCTTGACAATTTGGAGTTAATATTACCAACCAGTCATTTGCAAACTGATGAGCTATACCCTTGCCATACAGCTAATATTGAACTCAACAATTTTCTATTATTATTTTTGACATTATTTTTTAGAATGATGATATTAGGAAAAAAACCTCTTAAACTGATTTATAGTTGGGTTGGTACTGGGGCTAAGATTTGTGAATAAAAAGCAATCGGGTAGCTGTGATCACTTTACTTTTGCTTTAGGACTCTGGTTCCTGCTGACAGGCATATATCTTAAGCTTAGCTGGTCAAAAGAGGAATTTTAGGTTCATGTAACCAAAGGACAAGGGTGAAATTTGCTGCAGGAGCAGATGGAACCAGGAAATCAAACACCAGTAAGATCACACTCTTGCTGTCTATTCTGTTTCTTTGTGAATCAGTTTGTTTTCTTGGTTTCACTGAGGTTTCATGAAGATGGAACCCTGGTTGCCTACAGATTGGGGTACATATCTACACAGCTTGTTGACCAGAAAAAAGCGGCATTAACCTGTGCTTCAGTTTGAAAACCCCAGGTGAAGGCATTGCATAGGCTCAGTTTGTGTCATTTACGAATCCTTGACCCAGTCATTGTAGATACTACAGCTGATCCAAATTGAGTCAATCGCTCTTATTTTATTAATTACTGTAGTCAAAATGGTGAGGTCAAGTAAGAGGATGCTTCAGTCCAATTCATATGACTACATTTTGCTTTCTGAGTGTGATGGGAAGGTGGAGGAAGGAAAAATGATTCCTGAGATGTGGGTAACTTATTATGGATATTGCCAGGGAGAAAATTACCAGGGCCATCAAGCCACCATATTTACGTCCAGAAAAAGATTAATAAATCAACTTCTACATAATCCAACTCAAAATCTTTCTTTCCAGGCTGCTCACCTACCTGATTTCTGTTGAGAACCCCCTTATTCTTAGTATCTAAGGCCTCACTTTCTCTCCAGAAGGAACTAATGCCACCTTCTTCTCCACTTCCATGGTAATTCCCTCCCCTATTGGCAAGTCTAACTAGCCTGCTCATTCCCACCTCATCTTCTGTGTTTCATGAAGTCTTGGTAGGGCATTTTAGGAGGAAAGTCCATTCTTGCAAGTGAGAGAATATCCAAATTCCTTCTTATTCAACAAGTCACATTGGAGTTACAAAAGGGTAGGCCAAGGCAGAGAGAAAAAGGACAAGAACAAGAGACAGCCATTCTTTTAAGCTTTTGCTTTTACAATTGCTACTCATTCTCACTGACTACCTTCAGCATCCCTCTACCTGTTGTTTGTCTTCGACCACCAGTGTTAGTCTCCCTCTGGAAGGAGAACATTAGGGTACATTGAAATATTTACTTCTGTTAGTTACGGTGTACTCTTAACCCACTTACAAACACTATAGAGTGAGTACAGTCCAATGGCCGGGTAGAAGGGAAGGGAAAACTTCAGAGAATAGTGCAGCAAAATACCCATGTTCTTCAAGAACTGCAGAGGTCATAAGAAGCTTGGATGAGAGTGACAAGTAGTCAGCTATATCCGTCCCTCTCCCAGTATTCTCTCTTGGTACTCTCACCATTCCTTTTAATTAGGGATATAGAAAAATTTACATGTAGTTTTTGCTGGTGTAAGGTGGGAGATATGGACAGGAGTGACGACTCGTCCCAGAGGTTCCTCAACCTGAGTCCAAGAATATCAGTGACTGCATTAAATTTGCCTTGCAGATCAGACATGTAAGGGGATGAGGTCAGAGGGATGGGATAAAAAACACATACATGGTATGGTTTCCTCACTAATTTAGGCAACCTATTCTCTGGGAAATAACAGACCTCCAAGCTCAAGAAAATAACCTTCTCCAAGGCCTAGACTGAGCAGAGATGGCTTTTAGTCCATAGGGAGTTACCGTGTTATTCTTTCAGAGTTTGAGAAGGCTTGTCAGGAGTGAGTTTCACAAAGTCTTGTTGTCCCATCTCCTATTTTCTCTGGGGGAATACTTCTGAGTAAAAGAGATTTGGAAAAAAACTACATATTCTTCTTTTCTCTGTCCTCATGTTTAGGGTTTCACAATTTTAACTACAGGGGATCCTCTGTAGTTAAGGGGATCCTCTTTCTCTTTCAGTGACCTGGCAATATGAGGCCGGTGGGAGTGCTTTAACCTCAGTGTTGGTCTCATTTGAATTTTCTAGAAGATCATCCTGGTTTCACTGAAATAATTTTAGTTGGTTGGCATAAACAATAATGCTCATTTCACTGACATACCATGCTACCAGTGCTTCAGAAAAACAGTCAATTCAGAGAATCACAAATTTACCACTGTTTATGCCCCTACAACATGAGAGGCCTAATTCCTACAAATGCAGTCTCATATAAATAACAATGGTTAATATTTTTAGAAGCTAGTTAAGGGGAAGTGTGTTAGCTTTTGTGAGAAAGCCCAGATATATAACAATAGGTATTAAATATTTAATGAGTTGTTACTATGTTCTAGACATAGGGCTTTATACACACACACATCATCATCATCATCATCTCATCGTCTTCTTACAGCTATGAAGTAGGAGCTATTATTTTCTTCATTTTACAGGTGGCTGGGAGCCTTCAAGAAGCTAAGCCATAGCTCAAGTTATGACAGTTCCAAAGAAAACTCAAGAAAATCAAATATCTTAGAATTAGTATATATCCAAAAATCTGATTGGGTACAAGATACAAAAATTTTCCTAAGCCAATAATAACCAAATAAAAACTGCACTTTTCAACAGATTTTGTTTATAACTAGAAATAATCCTGACTTGGTGCTCATGTGAAGAAAATCCCAAATCTTTGTTGAATAAATAGAGAAGTATACTATGTCATTCTATAGGAAGACTGAACATTGCAATAAATATGATTTAAATAATATTACCTTATAATGCTATCAAGGAAGTAAGAGAATAACACTTTAATAAACTGCTTGAGGTTAGATGGATATTATTTTTTAATGAAAATAATTTGACAATATATATCAGGAACCTTAAATAATTCCTCTTGGGCAATAATTACACTTTGAAGAACTTCTCTTAAGAATATAATCAAGGCCAGCAGGCACGGTGGCTCATACTTGTAATCTTAGCACACTGAGGAGGGAGAATTGCTTGAGTCAAGGAGTTTGAGACCAGCCTGGGAAACTTTGAAAAGACTCTGTCTCTACAAAAAATTTTAAAATTAGCCAGGATTGGTGGTGCATGCCTGTAGTCTCAGCTGCTCGGGAGGCTGAGACTGAGGATTATTTCTTAAGTCCAGGAGTTGGAGGCTGCAGTGAGCTGTTATTGTGCCACTGCACTAAAGCCTGGGTGATGGAGCAAGATGCTGTCTCAATTTTTTTAAAAAATATATATGTATGTTTATAATATATATAATCAAATTCATAGATAATCTTTACACAGATAAAGATTTATGAAGCATAATCAAACCAGTTTAATCATTAGAAAAACCCATGTAAATAATTGTTAACTTTCGATCCTCCCATAAGAAGAATTATGATGCAGCCTCTAAAGATGCTGTTTTAAATTTGGAGGTATGAGAAAATGCTCTGCTGTAATATAAAGAGAGTAGCATTAGTTTAAATTTCTCTACATGCATGTTTTGAATGCATTTACATCAAAAAAGAGACTCACAGAAATTGCAACAAAAATTTAGTAGTGGTTAAGTTTGAAGCCTTGGAAAATGAAAGATTTTATTTTATTCTTCATATTTTTTTTCTGCATATTATGAATTTTCTCTGGATAGCATGCATTATTTTCTAATGGAAATTTAAAAACATATAAACATTATAATAATCTTTTGAAACTTCATGTACACATCACTCAGCATCAGCAGTTATTATCAGCAGTTATCAGCACATGTCCATATTATTCCTTTATCCACTACTTCTCAAACCCCATGCTCATTCTGTTATTTTAAAGCAAATCCAAGATATCATGTAATTTTATCTAAATTCCTCAGTCAGTATCTCTAAAAGAGTAGGAATCTTTCTAACATATCCTTATCTTACCTAAAAAAAAAGTCATAGTTCCTTGATATCATCAAATTTCTGGTTAGCATTTAAATTTCACTCATTGTCTGAAATTTTTTTTTTTAAAGTTTGTTTGCTTGAATCAGGCTCAAACAAGTTCTACCCATTGAATGTGGTTATTATGTATTTTAAGTCTCTTTAACACATATAAATAGATATTTTCCTTTTATAATGTTTTTCCTTGTCTTGCTCTTAATGTGTGGGGAAAAAAGTAGGCATTATGTCTCATAGAATTCTCCACATTCTGGATTTTGCTGTTATATCCTGTGATGTCATTTAACACATTCTTCTATTCCCCGTGTTTAGTAGTTTAAAAAGTCATATTTAGAGGCTTGACCAGATATGAGTCAGGTTTGATTTTAAGAAGCAATGAGACTTGGTGGTATGGTGTTGTGCCCTCATAATTATATCATGTGAGGAAGCCCATGATGTCTCTGGCTATCTTTTTGTGATGTTAAGAATGATCAGTGGGTTCAATGTTGTCAGTCTGATCCATCTACTATAAAATTCCCCATCAGAGTTTCACTTCATCATTTTAGCAGCCATTATAGAACATTGTTAGATTCATTATCAAAATCAGTAATTTTTTTAAAGAACTGAGAGTGGTGGCACACACCAGCAATCTCAACACTTTGGGAGGCTGAGGAGGGAGGATCACTTGAGGATAGGAGTTCAAGACCAGCCTGGGCAAAATAGCAAGATTCCCGTCTCTACACACACACACACACACACACACACACACACACACACACACAGAACTGAGAACAATCCAAATAGCATATATGCTTTTTCATTTGAACTGAACTATTTGTTTCTTTCATTAATGAACTTCACTAAGTAATCATCTGAAAACATGATAATAAACTTTATCTTTTCTTCTGATAGTAATTTGAGATAGTTTTGGAACTTCATGAAAGATACTCAAGGTGCTGTGCTCTTTCATGAGAAAAGCCAAAACATTGTTTTTGGAGCTGTTTTTGTCATGTGTATGTGTATTTTTCTCCCATTATGGTCAAGTGTAATTTTAACCTTATACAAATGATCTGTTGACTTGAAATATCATGGGAAAACTTTGACCTAGAACATTTTCAAAGAGTTTAGGTTACTGGAAAGACAAGAAAGCTAAGGACACTTGGCAAGGTGGTTATATTACATGCTTTACATAACATTCTTCTTCCTCAGATTTTTCAATTTTAAATTTGGTTTCTCAATTTCCTGTAACTAAATTTCAAGCACCCTAACTGACTTTTAAGGCCTTCCTTTATCTGGTCCCAATTGCCCTCTTCACTGGTTTCATATCCCACTGTTTTTCATGCATTCTTTTCTCCGGCCATTCTAGACAACTGACGATTTCCCTTAGACCTATTATTTCCCCAGGAGTAAAGTACATGCCCTGTGGACACACAGGGACTTTACCTTTCTATCTCTGAAGGTGCTTGATTCCTTTCTATAGATTCATATAGATGCATCTTCTCTTATTCAACTTGTAAGAGATAGCTACAAGTCTAACAAGACAAAGTGTTTCTTGGATAACACCTTGTCTTCCTACTTTTTAAACAAAATTAGCTTCTTGGTTAAAATAAAGTGTCGAAATTAAAAAAAAAAAGAAAAAAAAGAAAGAACAAAATTAGCACCATAATTTCCTTTTGGGAAGACACCCCACACATGGAATTATTAATCATGATGTTCCAGACCAAGCAATAAATAGCTCTAGGCCCAAAGCCAGATAAATTGAATGGTGCTTTCTCCCTAAAATGTTAATTCTATGTAAATGACTAAAAGATTGATAACGGTTAGGAATGTTTATTGGCAGCCAGATGAGTTTCTCAAGAATTAGTGGCTGATATTTACTGATTGCAAATTGCTCTAACTGTAAAATCCTACTTGCAAATGTAGTGGGGCTATGTTTTAGTATTTATTTGTTTTTTAGCTGTTTCTCATCCTCTTTTCTTCCTTATTTATATTCAGCTGGTCATTTTTCTACTCTAAGTTCATAATCACTCAAGAAAATATCAGCCCTAAATTTCCAGACAAGTTCTTACAACATATATATAGGGTTGTTTTTTTCTGCCTCAAAAGAACAAATACAACTAAAATTGGGAAAAAGAGAGAGAAGAGATAGAATGGGCAGTCAAAAAAGAGAAGGAGAATGGACAGAAAGAAAGTGGACAAGAACTTTCAGAGGTTTGGGGAGCTGAGTGAAAGGTTCTCTAATTTTTCACTTATGAGATACCTGCTTTTCAACAATCCTGGACAGTTTAAGTCCTGAAGAAAGTGGTTAGGGGATTTGGATATCTTAAATAAAGATAAAAGCATAAACAAAACAAAACTCTTACTCCTTGACCAGACAGGAAACAAAAAAATTAGTGGGAAGTTCCCCTACAAATAAAGAGAGGTAGTTCCAATGTTAATTTTATTTCTTCCTTTCACTGGTTTCAACTTTCACAACAACATTAAGTGAAGATGGTAATAGCAACCATCTTCACTGTGTTTTTAACTTCCAATATGTTGTCATTAAATACAATACTGGCTACTTGCCTAAGATGCCCATTTTCATGTTGAAATATCATCCTTCTTTCCCTAGATTTTTAATGCTTTTCTTAGAAATGAACATATTTTACTAAGTATCTCTTGGGTTTTTTTATTGGGATGAAAAAATATCTTTTATTGGTTTTACTGGAATGATATATTTAATCAAATTTACTTTCTAAAATTTAACACGATAATGCTGGACAACTTTTAAAATTGTACACCAGCCTTGTTGGTTTTAGTATCAGGATTATCCTAGCTTCAGAAAACTATGGCTGCTATTGTCTGAATATGTTTCTCCCCCACAAGCTTATATGTTGAAATCCTAACTCCCAAGGTGACGGTATTAAGAGATCATTGGGAGGTGATTAGACAGCAAGGAGGAGTGCCCATGAATGGGTAAGTACCTTTATAAATGAGGTCCAGGGGAGCCTGTTTGCTCCTTCTACTATGTGAGAACTCAGCAAGAAGGCATCATGAGTGAAGAATGTGCCCTTACCAGACACCAAATCTGCCAGAAACTTGATCTTGTACTTCTCAGCCTCCAGAACCATGAAAAAGAAATGTATATCATGTATAAGCCACTCAATCTATGGTATTTTGTTAGGGCAGCCTGAACGGGCTAAGACAATAACAGTTATTAACAGCAAAGTTTATTCAAGTTCATATCCTAGCTTCATCACTTACTGGCTGTGTGATCTTCAATAAGTCACCTGACCCACAAAGGTTTGGGTGGTATTATAGAATGGAAATGCCATAAGCCTTAGTAAGGTAGAAATGGCATAACAAACAAATTTGAGAGGGGAACAAAATGAAAAGGTATGTGCTATTTCTTCATATCTTTACAGCTGGGGTCAAAATATGTAATGTAAAGCAAATAAATATATTTATCTGCCTATTAGATTTATCAATATAAAGGTAAAATCTAAGAAACATAATGCTGCCAACTAATAGTAGTGGAGGAAAAGAAGCTGACAGAAAGAGAAATATATTAATGTAATCATTACTCAGAAAAGGCAGTAAAAGGTACTATCTACAGCAGGCATCAATAAATTTGAATCATGAGCCTGGCAAAGAGGAATGGAGCTGGGCACCAGTCTGTCTGGGCTCAGCGCGGAGCCAAGAGAACATCTCCAGTACAGGAAAGATGAGTGAATGAGAGCCCCTAGGGGGATTCATGCTCTCCACAGGAGCTATGCAAGATGGAACAGGAGAATCTCCCTGGGTCTCTCAGTCACTCCTACCGCACTTTTAGACTGAGGCAGGGAGCCACTCAGATGTTTGGTGGGGGCAACAATTGAGTCCAAAGGGATTGCTACAAGCTTTGGGCCCTGGAGCAGACCAGCATCAGCACAATAGCCCCAACAGAAGCTGCAATTGCGTTGCCTGGGAGCAGCAAGATTGCTCCATTCCATGTTGCTGGATGGGACTTGCTGCCAGCTTCTGGCCCAGCAGTTCTGATTCAGCCTGAACTTGGCTGGCCACTCCACCTACCCTGCTACTGGTAGTCAATTGGGCAATGCTTGCTAGAGCTTCCAGCCTAGTGGTCCTGTTTTTCTGTGAACTCAGCTGTAGGGTACAGCTTCCTGATGTACTAGGAAACAGTTGGGTGGCAGGGCATGTGATCCCACCTACCCTAGCCACTGATAGCCAGGAGAACAATGCTTGCTAGAATTTCTGGCCCAGGGGTCCTGCTTCTGTGTGAACTCCTCTGGAGTGTACAGTTTCCTGTTGTCTTGGAAACATTTGAACAGCAGGGTGTATGACACTCCACCCATACTCACCACTGGTAGCCAGGTGGGCAACACCTGCTAGAGCTTCCAGACCTGGGGCCCCACTTCTGTGTGAACTCAGATGGTGGGTGCAGCCTCCTGTTGTCTCAGAAAGCACCCAGATGGCAGGATAGGCCAGCCCACCCACCCCTGCCACTGATAGACAGGTAGGCGATGCCTGCTAGAGCTTCTGGCCTAGTGGCCCCACTTTTGTGTGAACTCAGCTAGAGGGTGCAGCTTCCTGTTGCCCTGGGAAATACTCCAATGGCAGAGCACAGGAACCTACTCACTCCTGACACTGGCAGACAGGCAGATAACACCTGCTAAAGCTTCTGGCTCAGCAGTCCTACTTCCGTATGAGTTTGCCAAGGGACAAACCCTGGAAACATCTGGAGGGCAAGGCAGGTAACTCCATCCACCCCTGCCTCCTATAGCCAGACACAACACACCTGCTAAACCTTCCAACCCAATGGTCCTGCTTGCACTGAACTCCGTGACCAGGCACAACCCTATGTTTTCTCAGGAAGAACATGGACAAGAGATGAGGGCTGATTGGACAGGAACATGGCTTGTCTGCCAACTGCGGCCCCTGCCTGAGGTAGCCCCGTGGATCAGGACACCCAACAAAAATGGAGACAGCAACTGGAGGGGGCTCTCCAAGACCGAGGTGCTGACTAGAATTAGAGCTAGTCAACCAAACACACCTTATACCATAATCAAATCCACAAGGGAATCAAAGAAAAAAAAAAGCAAAAAATCCATCCAAAGGACAGCAACTTCGAAGACTAAAGGAACATCAGCCTACACAAATGAGAAAGAACCAGCACAAAACCTCTGGTCACTCAAAAAGCCAGAGTGTATTCTTTCTTCCAAATAACCGCACTATTTGCCCAGCAAAGTTCTTAACCAAGCCGAAATTACTGAAATGATGGAAACTGAATTCAGAATATTGATAGTAATGAAGATCATCGAGATGGAGGAGAATGTTGAAACTCAATCCAAGGAAGCTAAGAATCATAGTAAAATGATACAGATGCTGACAGATGAAATAGCCATTATAAAAAAGAACTAAACTGACCTGATAGAGTTGAAAAATACATTATAAAAATTGCATAATGCAAACACAAGTATTAACAGCAGAATAGACCAAGCTGAGGGAGGAATCTCAGGACTCAAAGACTGGCAGTCTGAAATAATTCAGTCAGACAAAAATAAGAAAAAAGAAAAAAGTAAAATCTCCAAGAAACATGGGATTTTGTAAAGACACATAATCTACAACTCATTGGCATCCCTGAAAGAGATGGGGAGAATGTAAGCAACTTTAAAAACATATTTCAGAATATCATGTATGAAAACTTCCCCCACCTCACTAGAGAGGGCAACATTCAAATCCAGGAAATGCAGAGAACTTCTGTGAGATATTATACAAGGCCATCTCCAAGACACCATAATCATCAGATTCTACAAGGTCCAAATGAAGAAAAAAATGTTAAAGCCAACTAGAGAGAAGAGGCAGGTCACCTATAAAGGGAACCCCATCAGGCTAACAGTGGACCTTTCAGCAGAAACCCTACAACTCAGAAAAGATTGGTAGTCGTCTATATTCAGCATTCTTAAAGAAAAAAATTTCCAACCAAGAATTTTGTATGTGGCCAAACTAGGTTTCATGAGTGGAGGAGAAATAAGATCCTTTTCAGATGACCAAATGCTGAGGGAATTCATTACCACCAGATGTGCCTTACAAGAGCTTATAAAAGGAGTGCTCAATATGGAAAGGACTGTTACCAGCTACTACAGGGTCACACTTGAGTATACAGATCAGTGACACTATAAAGCAACCACACAAACAAGCCTGCATAACCAGCTAACAACATGATGACAGGATCAATCCACACATACCAATACTCACCTTGAATGTAAATGGGGTAAATGCCCCAATTAAAAGGCATGGAGTGGCAAGCTGGATAATGAAGCAAGACCCAAGATGGGCCTTCCAGAGACTGATCTCAAATGCAATGATACTCATAGGTTCAAAACAAAGGGATGAAAAAAAAATCTACCAAGCAAATGGAAAACAGAAAAGAGCAGGGGTTGCAATCCTAATTTCAGACAAAACAGACTTTAAACCAACAGTGATCAAAGAAGATAAAGAAGGGCATTGCATAATGATAAAGGATTCAATTCAACAAGAAGACCTAACTATCTTAAATATATAGGGACCCAAAACAGGACCACCCAGACTCATAAAGCAAGTTCTTAGAGACCTACAAAGACTTAGATTCCCACACACAGTAGTGGGAGACTTCAACACTCCACTGACAGTATTAGACAGATTATGAGGCAGAAAAATAACAAAGATTTTCAGGACCTGAACTTAACACTTGACCAAATGGACCTAACAGACAGAACTCTCTACCCCAAAACAACAGAATATACATGCTTATCATTGCCACTTGGCACATTCTTCTCATTCTGAAATCAACAATAAAATCAAACATAAAACAATACTCAGGAAATTAAAAAAAAAACTGGAATCATACTAACTACACTCTCAGAATAACAGTGCAATAAAAATAGGAATCAATACTAAGAAAATCACTCAAAATCATACAATAACCTGGAAATTTAAACAAACTTCTCCTGAATAATGTTTTGGGAAACAATGAAATGAAGGCAGCAATCAATACATTCTTAGAAACTAATTCGAACAAAGATACAACATACTAGAATCTCTAGGACACAGCTAAGACAGTGTTAACAGGGAACTTTATAGTGCTAAATGCCCACATCAAAAAGTAAGAAAGATCTTAAATTAACCACCTAACATCACAACTAAAAGAACTAGAGAAGCATGAGCATGTCAATCCCAAAGCTAACAGAAGACAAGAAATAACCAAAATCAGAGCTGAAGTGAAGGAAATTGAGACATAAAAAGTCATACAAAAAGATCAATGAATTCAGGTTTTGGTTCTTTGAAAAAATTAATAAGAGAAATAGACCACTGGCTGATTAATAAATTAGAAACAACAAAGACTGACCTCACAGAAATAAATTAAAAAACACTGACCCCACAGAAATAAATTAAAAATAAAAAACCCATCAGAGACTACTATGAACACCTATATGCACCCAAACTAGAAAATTTAGAAGAAATGAATAAACTCTTGGACACATACAACCTTCTGAGATTGAATCAGGAGAAGCTGACTCTCTGAATAGACCAATAATAAGCTCTGAAATTGAATCAGTAATAAAAAGCCAACCAACCAAATAAATATCAGGACCAGATGGATCTATAGCCAAATTCTATCAGATGTGTAAAGGAGAGCTGGTGCCACTCCTGTTGAAACTATTCCAAAATATTGAATATGAGGAACTCCTCCCCAACTCATTGTATAAAGCCAAGATCATCCTGATATCAAAATATGGCAGAGAAACAACAAAGAAAGAAAACTTCAGGCCAATATCCTCGATGAACATAGATGCAAAAATCCTAAACAAAATACTAGCAAACCGAATCCAGCAGCACAGCAAAAAGCTAATCCAGCACAATGAAGTGGATTTTATCCCTGGGATGCAAGATTGGTTCAACATATGCAAATCAATAAATGTGATTAATCATATAAGTAGAACTACAAATAAAAACCACATGACTGTCTAAATAGATGCAGGAAAGGCTTTCAACTAAATTCAACATTCCTTTGTTAAAAACCTCAATAAACTAGGCATTAAAGGAACATCTTTTTAAATAATGAGAGCCATCTATGACAAACCCACAGCCAACATCATACTGAATGAGCAAAAGCTGGAAGCATTCCCCTCGAAAGCTGGCAAAGACAAAGATGTCCTCTCTTACCATTCCTATTCAACACAGTATTAGAAGTCATGGCCAGTACAATCAGGCAAGAATAAGAAATAAGAGGCCTTCAAATAGGAAGTTAAACTATTTCTGTCTGCAGATGACATGATTCTATATCTAGAAAACCCCACAGTCTTTGCCCAAAAGCTCCTTGATATGATAAAGAGCTTCAGGGAAGTTTCAGGATACAAAATCAATGTTTAAAAATGAGTAGCATTCCTATACACCAATGACATACAAGCCAAGAGCCAAATCAGGAACACAATCCAATTCACAATTACCACAAAAATAAAAATATCTAGGAATACAGCTAACTGGGGAGGTGAAAGACCTCTACAATGAGAATTATAAAACATTGTTCTATTAAATCAGAGATGATACAAACAAATGGAAAAAAATTCTATGCTCATGGATAGAAAGAATTAATATTGTTAAAATGGCCATACTGCCTGAAGCAATTTACAGATTCAAATTACCAATTACATTTTTCACAGGATTAGAAAAATCTAATTTAAAATTCATATGAAACCAAAAAAGAGCCCAAATAGCCAAAGAAATCTTAAACAGAAAGAACGAAGCTGGAGGCATCACACTACCTGACTTCAAACTATACTACAGTTGTACAGTAACCAAAACAGCATAGTACTGGTACAAAAACAGACACATAGACCAGAACAGAATAGAGAGCCCAGAAATAGTGCCACACATGTACAACCACCTGATCTTTGACAGAGTTGACAAAAACAAGCAATGTGAATACGACTCTCTGTTCAATAAACAGTGCTGGGATAATGGGCTAACCATATGCAGAAGATAGAAACTAGACCCCTACCTCACACCAGATACAAAAATCAACTCAAGATGGATTAAAGACTTAAATGTAAAAACTAAAACTATGAAAACTCTGAAAGATAACCCAGGGAATACCATATTGAACATAGGACTTGGCAAAGTTTTCATGATGAAGACACTAAAAGCAATTGCAAGAAAAAGAAAACTTCACAAGTGGGACCTAGTTAAATTAAAGAACTTTTGCACAGCAAAAGACACTATCAATAGAATAAAGAGAAAACCTATGGAATGGGAGAAAATATTTACAAACTGTGCATCCAACAAAGATCTAATATCCAGAATCCAGGAACTTAAATAAAGTTACAAGAAAAAAAAAACTCCATTAGAAAATGGGCAAGAGACATGAACAGACACTTTTCAAAAGAAGACATACATGCAGCCAACAGGCATATGAAAAAATGCTTAACATCACTAATATTTAAGAAATGTAAATCAAAACCACAGTGCAATACCATCTCACACCAGTGAGAATGGCTATTAAAAAGTCTAAAAAATAAAAGATGCTGGCAAGTTTGGGGAGAAAAGAGAATACTTATATTATACACTGCTGGTTGAAGTGTAAATTAGTTCAGCCATTGTGGAAAGTAGTTGTGACAATTCCTCAAAGAACCTGAAAGAGAGCTATTATTTAACCCAGCAATCCCATTATTGGGTATATATCCAAAGAAATATTAATTGTTCTACCATAAAGACTCATGCACATGTTTATTGCAGTCCTATTCACAATAGAAAGACATAGAATCAACGTTTTGATCATCAGTGGTAGACTGGATAAAGTGTGGTACATGTACCCCACAGAATACTATGGCTATGAAGCCATTAAAAAAAAAAAAAAGAGAGAGAGAGATTGTGTCCTTTTCAGCAATGTGGATGAAGCTGGAGGCCATTATTCCAAGCAAACATAGGAACAGAAAATCAAATACTGCACATTCTCACCTATAAGTGGGAGCTAAACAATGAGAATACAAAGATACTAGGAGAGGAACAGCAGACACTGGGTCCTACTTGAGGGTGGAGAGTAGGTGGAGGGAGAAGATCAGAAAAACTACCTATGAGGTACTATGCTTATTACCGGGGAGACAAAACTATCTGCACACCAATCTCCTGTGAAGCAGATTACCTACCTAACAAATCTGCCCATGCATCCCAAAACTTAAAAGTTAAAGAAAAAAATTTAATGAATAATTTGTTTCCATATTATCCATAGCTGCTTTTGTGCTACAACACCAGAGCTGAGTAGCTGCCGCAGAGACCTTATGGCCTGCAAAGTCTAGAATATTTACAACCTCATCTGTTACAAAAAAAATTTGCTAACCCTTGTTCTAAAGCCATGGAGTATTATTAAGTATAATATACAAAATTACAACTGTTAAGAGAGCCTCTGTTAAGAAATACAATTGTTTTGTATTGTAAAAGAATCAGTGGCACATATAAAAGTTGCCTATAAAATGACAATGTGACCGAGAGAGCTGACTTAACAGGAACAAAAGAAAGTCAGAAAACAGTGATAGGCTGGGCGTGGTGGCTCACGCCTGTAATCCTAGCACTTTGAGATGCTGAGGCAGGCAGATCACTTGAGGTCAAGAGTTTGAGAGCAGCCTGGCCAACATGGTGAAACACTGTCTTTACTAAAATAACAAAAATTAGCCGAGTGTGGTGGCATGTGCCTGTAATCCCAGCTACTCAGGAGGCTGAGGCAGGAGAATCACTTGAACCCAGAGGTGGAGGTTGCAGTGAGCCAAAATTGTACCACTGCACACTAGCTTGGGCGATAGAGGGAGACTTAGTCTCGAAAAAAGAAAAAAAAAAAAAGAAACCAGTAAGACAGTGCAATATTTTCATAGTAAAGGGAGAAAATTATTATTATCCTATTAGAGTATTATTTAAGAATGAGATTAAAATAGAAGCATTATTCTGACATACAAAAACTAAGAGGGCTTACCACTAACAAATCATCCCTATACAATGGTGAAAAATATGTAGTTAAGAAAGTAGAAAAATAATATTAAAAGAAGGATGGAGACAAAGAAAAATTGATGAACACAGAAACTGGTAAATGTGGGTAAATCTGCATAAACACTGACTGTTTTAAGCAATAATATCTAGTTTGGAGATCAAATTAAAAGGCAGAATTAAAATATTTGACATAAATGCAAGCAAGATAAAAGAATGACGAAAGACTTCTGAGGCCTATATATTATTTGGTAGGTCTATAGAGTAACTGAGATTCATTTAGATTTTAAGAAAATACATATCTTTAACTTTAAAGGTTAATCCCAAAAGAAATTTCAAAATAGTACAGAAGAAAAATTGAAAAAACAGTTGAAATGCAATTTTGAAAAGACAGAAAACAGTACCCTAAAAATCACAATACATTGGAACCTATGGGATACGGCTAAAAGAGCACACAAAGAAAAAATGTATACCTTCTTTAGGAAAATTGTTAACTAACTAATGTAGAAAAGAAGTATAAAACACAAATATGCAAAATAAGGAAAAGGGAAAAATAGTTCAAACTAGTAGAGGTCATTTTAAAAATCAAGAGATGCCAAGTGTGGTAGTTCATGCCTGTAATTCCAGCACTTTGGGAAGCCAAGGCGGGAGGATCACTTGAGGTCAGGAGTTTAAGACCAGCCTGGGAAACATAGCAAGACCTTGTCTCTACAAAAACAGGTGTGGTGGCATGTATCTGTAGTCATAGCTGCTTGGGGGCTGAGGTGGGAGGGTCGCTTGAGCTCTGGAGCTTGAGGCTGCAGTGAGCCATGATTGTGCCAGAGCACTCACCTGGGTGACATAGTGAGACCCTATCTCAAAAAATAAAAATAAAATAAAATAAAATAAATCAAGAGGTTACATTGTTTCGCTCTGCAAGTAATATATAAGACAGAGATAAAATTATTACTTTTAAAGAAAAATTTAAATTGAGTTCAAATTAAAATAGAAAAAGAAACAGGTAATATAGAAAAAAAAGACAGAGTTGACAGAATGCACCAGGCACAAATGTTCTTTCAGAGTTATTCCACGAAATGTTTAAAGAATAATAAAAAAATCGTATCATTTTCATAAATGTTTAAAAGGTATCTGATAAAGCTCAATGTCTACTCTTGAATTAAAGAAAATACATTTCAGTAAGAGAAATAGATATTAATGTCATATCTATCTAAATTTGAAAGTCAATTTCATGCTAAATGCAAACACTAGAATTATTCTCATTAAAGTCATGGCATGTGTGTACCTATGTAACAATCCTGCAAGATCTGCACATGTATCCCAGAACTTAAAGTATAATAATAAAAAAAAATCTGTCTTTAGATACTGTAATCTCAGCACAGCAAAGAGCTCTTAATGGAAGAAGCAACAGTGCAGTGACAGTAAATCCCAGAAAATAGAAGAAGTCAGAAATAAAAAAGGTGGTCTACTATCAATGCTATTATTGTATGTTTTACTAATGATTCCAATTAGGAAAGAGAAAGAGTTATGAAAATTAGAAAGGAAAAGTAAAATTATTAATATTTTTAGATGATGTAATTCTGAATCTGGAAAAATGCAGAGAAACAACAGAGAAACTATTAAAAATAGTGAGAGTTTTGTAAGGTGGCTGAGAAAATTATCAGTATACAGAAGTTCATAACCTTCACATATACCACCAATTAGAATGTAAAAGACTAGATCACATTTATAACATGAATTAAATCAAATATTCTGTTTGAAAAAAATTAAACAAAGCTAAAAGGTAAATTGCAAAATGAAAATTCTTTGCAAGTCATGGTAGGCAAAGGTCTAACTCCTTTAACATAAGATGAGCTCCCACAAACCAGTAACAAAAAAGATCAAGAGCCCAAAATAGATACGGGAAAAAAAAGCATGTCACAGAAATAAAAATATAAATGCCTATACAGATTGCTCTCACTTTAAATCAATGATAGTAAAGTTCAAACGTAACCCTAATGCTGTCCAGTAATCGCACTGTTTCTTATTTCACTTACTCTAATACTTTCCATAGGGGATTGATCCATTCCTTTCTCTATAATCAAACATCCATCATCCTCTCTCTCATTCTCATTCTCCACTGCTACTACTCAAGCCCAAGCCGTCGTATCTCTCACTTAGATTATTTTAATAGCCTCCTAACTGGTGACTACAGCTATTCAACCATATGAGTCACTGATAAACTGAAAAACGTATAGATATTTTAGAAAAGCAAATATTTAACTGAGCACTTACTATGTATCAACCATGTTCAAAACTGGGGCATGGCAGAAAAGAAAATAAGCCCCTAAATCCACAAATTTTATATTCTAGATGGGGGACGCTGAAAACTATGCAAACTTATATATGTCAAGTGATGAATGCCATAGAAAAAAAAGCAAAGAGGAGGAAATAACCAGCTGATACTTTCTAAGTGAAGTCAGAGAAGTTCACTCTAACAAGATGACCTTTGAACAGAGATCTGAAAAATCAAGGGAGGGAGGCTTGCAGGTATTAAAGTGCAGAGCATAAATTCAAGCACTCAAGAACACCGAGAACATACACTTCAGGTATATTAATAGTGCAATTTTAGTGCTTATAAATCTTTAAAAACTTGATAGGGTCTGACAACCTCTCCTTTACCACAGCTGGTACCTACGATATCAACTAATTCACATCGATTTCGGATATGAGCTAAATTGCTTGCCTACTGGTGTATGTGAAGGCTGTGAGCTTCTGTCCAGATAGAGAGCTAAGCTTTGAGTATTCATACTGTGGTCAGTTTAAAAATAAACACAAATACCCTCCTCCTTTTATTGACCCTCTAAGCTCTGGCTGTCTTTACTGAAAAACATCCTTTTAATTTTATCCTGAAAACAACATGGAGAATGATTTTCTTTCAAAACAAGTTTTCCCCTGAAGAGAAACACATGTTCAAAGTACAAACAACATTCCAGTATTCAGCTTAAGGCTACTTAATTTTTGCACGATGATATCATACTTAGGCTACTGAACATGTTCCTGTACATATAATTTGTTCTACAATTATATAGTAGTATATAGTATAATATTATATATAGGCCCAATTCACAGAAGCAAATTCATCATTTTATGCAACTAATTAAACAATGAGAGATGTTTGAAATACAAATACTTCCCAGGTTACAAATAATTCCCAAGAGTAATCAAAAGCAATGACCCAATATAATTAGAAAAAATAAAATTTGACAAACTGATTAAAAAATTATTTGTAAAGAGAAAGGGATAAGAATATCTAAGAAAATTGGGGGAAAAATGTTTATGGATAAACCAAGCTACTGGTTATCTGAATAAAATATAAAGGTATAATAAATGTAATACTAGATCAGACAAGGAGATAAGCAAAAAGATAACATGTTCAGGAACATTCACGTGATTATATGGTGACATTTCAAATAAGAATAACCTAGTTACTCATATATAGCATTAGAACATTATTCATTTTGGAAAAAATAGAAAAATTAGATCCCAACCATATATCATATATGTGTTAGGATAATCTTAACTACAGTAACAGATAAACTCCCTAAATCTCAGTCACTTCAATGCTCATTCATTTTTTGCTCACGTAAAGTTCAATAGGTGCCTGGATGGACTTGGGAGGATTTAGAGACCCTGGCAAATAGGAACTTCACTATCTTCAATCTCTATCTTGAAAATTACCCAGTATGTCAACATCTAGCTGGGAAATAAGGGGAGAAGTGTGGAAGATTACCTAGATGGTTTTGTGGGGAAGGTGAAAATCATGTAATCATTTTACCTATATTCCACTGGCCAGAATTAGCCTAACTTTATGGAGGCTGGGAAATATTATTTGCCCAGGTGCCTAAGGAAAGAAGAAATAGATTCAGTGAACACTTAAGCCAGTTTTTAACATACTATTTCCTTCTGGTTACCAAATATCCTAACACACCTAGAACATACTCCTTCCTTCCTCAACAGAGGCAATCCAAAGTTCCATTCAGTTACTGTAACCAGCTCAAAGTCCAAGATCTCTGCTCTGGATATAACTTCTTAAGACCAGTTACAGAAATCGCTCCCCTGCCACCAGGCCCAACATAGTAGGGTGAGCAAGGATATATTTATAATGAAAACTGCCATTCCCATTAGGAAATATGGGAGATACAGAAGACACACAGATCTGTTCTAGTTTTGATATCCCACTAGCAAGCATTTTGAAGTCCTCTGATCCAGGAGTGAGGGCATTTCTTTGGTTGTAATTTTGCTATGTGGAAGGAAGTACTTGTTCATTGTTTTTCAAAGCACTAGATCCATTCTTTTAGAGATTCTCTTTTCTTTCATTATTACCCTATGCCACATTTGAAATAAAGGATGGAGAATGTACCCTCCTTTGGGGCTTTGAGAGTTTTTGCATCCCACCTCTTCACTGAGCAAGTGTGGGAGCCCCAAAGTACATTTAATGTTAGAACATTCAAAGGCTGATGGAATCCAGTCTTGCAATTACTTTGGCACCAAAAATAGGCAAACGACTATAGTCTTTGAGAGGAGGGTGTCTATTCAATTACATACATTGGTATAATCTCTTAAAGTTCTTTCCTAAATATAGTTTTCAAGCTTGCCTTGCATTTACGTCCTTTGTCCTTATGCCTTAAAGACTATCATGTTTGGAAGGAAATTCCATACTGTTATTCAGGTCTATGTTGGAGCCAGGAGTCTCAATGGATCTTTGTACACAATCTCTTATCACTTGGGACTGGAAGCAATGATTTTCCATCCTTTGCTTTTCATTTTTGTTTTGCTTGCAAAGTAGTAAACGATTCCCACAGTGCAACACTCACTAGCAACATTCCATTTTCTTGTCTCTTTTCCTAGAGCTGCAGGGTTAGGAACCGTGTGGCCCACCTTCCGAAAAATTGCAGATGACCATTTTAGTAATTGTTTTGTTGCTGCATGGCATGAATCTCCAGTTTTTTTGCTCTGGGTAGTCATTTTCCTCCTGACCCTGTGCTAGACCCTATATTTTGAGCTTTTGGGCTTCTTCTCCCCACCTAATAGAAGTATCATTTTCTAGCACCAATTTCTACATCAGAATAGTGGTATCTGTACTATAACAAAAAATTCCAAACTCTCATTGGTTTAATGAAACGGATGTTTGTTTGATGATCACTTAAGTCCAAATGGCTTAAGTGGAGGATATTCTTAGTTATTTACATTGATAATTGTGATAATTGTTCCTTCATCTTAAAAAGGCAGGCATCCATCTGAGACATAAAAAATGAGTGGGAGATATGAGATTTTATGGGTCACACCTACAAATGGCTCACATAGTTTTCACTCACATTGCACTTAAGAATTAAGCAATTCCTAAGTCACATGACCCAAACCTAACTTCAAGAGGGGTTGGAAATGTAGATTAGCTATACACTAATTGGTTTGATCAAGCAGTTTGCCAATCTCTGCCAGAACACACAGGGGTAAATCCAGATGGATTAAGAGCTACATTCAGGCCAAGCAGGCTCAGCCTAAAATCCCAGTACCTTGAGAGATCAAGGTGGGAGGATCACTTGAGGCCAGGTGTTTGAGATCAGCCTAGGCTATGTGATGAGATTCCATTTCTACAAAAATAAAAATAAAAATAAAAATAAAAAATGAATAGCCAGGTGTGTTAGCATGTGGCTGTAATCCCAGCTACTTAGGAGGATTCATTGACCCCAGGAGTTCATAGCTGTATGAGCTATGATTACACCACTGCTCTCCAACTGAGTGACAAAGTGAGACTTTAAAAAATGAAAAAAAAAAAGAGAGAGAGAGAGAGAAGAGCTACATTTAAACATATACCTATAAAAATACTAGAGGAAAACAGAATAATTTGAAGATGTCAAGAATTCTATGGGGAATGTGAGTTTACCCTATGTAAGGCCGGTTGCCTTGCCAGGAACTCGGACGCACACCTCCCTCCCTTGCCAGGAGCTTGCACACCCCCCCCCTTGCCGGGAGCTCGGACACACCCCCCCCCCCCTCGCTGGGATCTCGGGCACATCCCCTTCCCTTGCCAGGAGCTCGGACACACACCCCCCGCCCCCACCGGGAGCCCGGAAAAAAGCCCCGCCAGGACCTACCCGATAGCATTTTGTCCCATCCGGGCCCCACTCCCCATCTACCATTTTGTCCCATCCGGGCCCCACTCCCTGCCTGCCATTTTGTCCCATCCCAGCCCCACTCACCTTGGGCACAACCAATCAAATGCCTCCACTCCCTATAAAACCCCACATCTGAGATGAGTCCGTGCGACTTCTCCGGTCCCTCCTGTCGGACCACAGAACCTCACCCGGGAGCCTGAATAAATTCCTTTGCATTGGATCTTCTTGTGCTGGCCTCAGTTTCTTTGCTTTAAACTCGGAGAGAACAAACCTTACACCCTACCTGCAAGCTACTAAGTTAGCCTGTGACAATTTTAGAAATGTTGGCAGAAGACAAGTGATCCTGGGTTAGAGACAAGTAATTTTATTTGTCATGGCAAAAACAATAGGCAGAGTGTGAGCATGATGCTTGTGTCAGTTTCCCCATTGGGTTGTGGGTCCTTAAAATTACCCTAAGGCTCAATGATTCACTAGAAAGACTCACAAGAGGCCAGGTGTGGTGGCTCATGCCTGTAATCCCAGAACTTTGCGGGGTGGAAGTGGGCAGATCACCTGAGGTTGGGAGTTTGAGACCAGGCTGACCAACATGGATAAAACCCGTCTCTACTAAAAATACAAAATCAGCTAGGTGTGGTGGCACATGCCTATAATCCCAGCTACTTGGGAGCCTGAGGCAGGAGAATCACTTGAACCTGGGAGGCAGAGGTTGTGGAGAACCGAGATCATGCCATTGCACTCCAGTCTGGGCAACAAGAGCAGAACTAAGTTTCAAAAAAAAAAAAAAAAAGATTCACAGGAGTCAGAAAATGCTGCTATACTCATAGTCATCATTTATCACAGATTAAAGGATAAAGATGACAATCAGCAAAGGAAAAGGTACATGAGGCAAAATCTAGGAAAAAACAGGGGCAAGCTTCCAGGTGACCTCTCCCAGTGGGGTCATATGGACACACTCCTAGAAATGATGTGTGAAAACATGTTCTAATGTTGTCAGCCAGGGAAGCGCACATGAGCCTTGGTGCTCAAGGTTTTTATAGAGGATCAGTCACATAGACATAAATCACTTACAGGACTGACCTCAGCTATTAAGTCTCTAGCTTCCCAGAACAAAGAAATGTTCACCGTAAATTGCGTTGTTAACATAAACTCTCTGATCAAATCGGTACCATGCTTGCCAAAGGCTCAAAGACCATCTCCCAGGAGTTGTCCAAGAGCCAGTCCCTTTCTCAGGATGTACTTATTTCTCTGAGCATAATATGTGACAACTTGTGCAAAGTATTGTCAACTAGGATGCTTACCTATCCTTGGTGTCTATGGTTTTTATTGGGGAGTCAGTCACATAGATATACATCACCTGTCTGACCTCAGCTACTCAGACTCCAGTCTCCCAGAGAACAGACAGGTACTCACCATAAATCACTCATATAAAACTAGCTGATCAAACTGGTATTAGAAGGTTCAAGGCCTTATGCATACAAAAATGCTCTTATCAGGTTAACTATTAGTTCAGAACTCATCTCCCAGGAGCTGACCAAGGACCAGTCTGGAAGACAGGCATATCTTGGGAATGTGTAGAGCTGGCAGAGTTTGAACAACCCTGGCCAGCTGAGTTAACCCCTTCCTGTATACTTGTATTCTCCCAACCCTGTGGGGAAAACACAAAGGACCATTGTTTGATACCTATAGATTCACTGTAGGAGAGAATTTCTGAACTCGACTGACTTTTTGTCCTGGAGGAAATACACAGAAAAAGTGCTCCAAAGATCTGTAGAAGGGTTCTTTCAAGTCTTCAGTAGAACAACCTGTGCGTGATGTACAAGGAATACACTAAGGCCAGGAAAAAACCGAAATACTAGAAAGGAGTTAGTGGAACTATGCCTTAGACAAACCCAGGTATAGTTGTGTTCTGACCAGCCACTGCAGAAAGATTTCCTAACAGATAAAGTATCAGGCAGAGTTCCTAAAATGGTAATGCCTCGTACTGAAGTCAGATGAACCCTAGACCAGGGTTTCTCAACTTTAGCACTGTTAGCATTTTGGGCTATAAAATTCTTTGTGTATACATATTATAGACAGCTTAGCAGCATCCTTGACCTGTATCTGCTAGATGTAGCCACCTCCCACCCCTCACCCTTGACTATTTGAAATATCTCCAGATGATGTTGCCAAATGTTCCCTGAGGGGGTTGAAAATTGCTCCAAATTGAGAACCAATGACCCAGACTAATGATTCTTCTAGACCCATTCTAACAGCACAAACTTCAAAATGACCAATCTAAGTAACTTCATTGCATCCCAGAACAAGGTCCAACAGTACTTATAACAAAATCTAATAGCTAACAGCTAACACATTTAACACTCTTCTCTCTTAACTTTTTACTTGGACCCTAACTCCTTCCAGTTGGGGCAAAAACTCTTGGACAGACTTAGCAGTGTGAAGGATAATGATCCCAACTTGATAGTCTGGCAAACTCTGGGTAGGTACAGACACATTTTCCTGTTACTTTTTTTGTCAGTCTGAAATTATGTCAAAATAAAATTTAAAAGAAAGAAGTACAAAAACAATTTATGCATTCAACACAGCTAACATAATTTTTTTCTCTGCATAATCTCTTGAATTCCATCATTCTATTTTTTTTTTTTGAGATGGAGTCTTGCTCTATTTTTTTTTTTTTTTTTAGACAGAGTCTCACTGTATTGCCCAGGCTGGAGTGCAATGGTGCGATCTCGGCTCACTGCAATCTCTGTCTCCCAAGTTCAAGTGATTCTCATGCCTCAGCCTTCCGAGTAGCTGGAATTACAGGTGCTTACCACCACACCTGGCTAATTTTTTATATTTTTAGTAGAGATGAGGTTTCGCCATATTGGCCAGGCTGGTCTTGAACTCCTGGCCTCTAGCGATCTGCCTGCCTTAGCCTCCCAAAGTACTGAGATTACAGGCATGAGTCACCACACCCAGCTGAGTTATCTAAATTCTTGAAATAAGCAGAAATGACTCTTGAGAGTTTGTGAATACAGGTTAACCATATGGCCTTCTCTGCCATTAAAGGCACTAATGTGCAGGAAACATAGATTAGCATTATTAAGTTTATCAAGAACCTTAAAATTTTTCCCAGCAAAAGTGAAACATTTGAAGGGATTAAAAAAATTCTTTTTTCCTTTTAAATAGCAGTACTGTGATGTATAAAGCAGTCCTTTCCTCAGTGAGTCATCTTATAGTTCTTGGCTTAGCCATCAGTAAAAATGTTTTTAATCCTACCGCCTTCAGAATTTGTTCTTAAGAATTAGAATCTATGATTCCTCAAAAATTTTGAAATAAGACTATATAGTCAAATAACTAGATAATATTCTTGATTTAATGAAAATATTTATATGAAGTGAAACATAAAACAAATTATTGGTTGTATTGCTACATTTAAATAATTTGCTTAAGTAACTAAAATATAATTAAGAATCCCCAAATTGTCCTAGACAACTATTTTAGAATCAAAAAGTACATGATCATAAATACTTGAAACTATAATAAAATTAATATTTATTTAATTATCTGTACATCCATAATAAAAGTTACTAGTTTGCTAGCAAGAATGATTTTTAACAAGGGTGATCTGGTTTAAATAGCTATGATTTCTTATGTTTCCATTATTATTTAAAAATACATATTGACATTTATTTTTAAGGACACAACAGAGCTGAACCAGTAAAGCACATGTCATGATAAGCACTAATGAGAAAATATGAGACCACTATAATCCCCAAATTACTAAATAAGGGAAACAGTCTGAAGGATATTATTAAAAATCAACTTAAGTACATATTGGATTTGTGAAAGGTCTATGTAAACATAACTTGAATTTACTTAAAAAAAAAAAGGAAATACAAAAACATTCTATAATTCTTCCCAAGAGACTTATTCAAATATGAGTTTAAGTAATAGCTGCAGGGCAGGGGCTGAGAAAGCCAGGCATGGTGGTGCATTCACCTGCAGTCTCAGCCCTTTGGGAAGCAGAGGTAGGAGGATCACTTGATGCCAGGAGTTTGAGGCTGCAGTGAGCTGTGATTGTACTACTGTACTCTGGCCTGGGCAACAGAGTGAAAGCCTATCTTAAATTTTTTTTTTTTTTTTAGACGGAAAAGTTCACAGAAGAGGCACTAATCAATCATCAAATGTAATTTTCTTCCCCTGAAACACAGCAATGTTAGACTGCTGTTCTTTTCGCCTTCTGCTTGCTTCCCATGAAGGATGAAGAGGCAGCGGCAATTGCTGTTTCATATTTTCAAGTTTTCTTTGTAGTTTCTTATTAAAATGATTCTTGATCTGAGGATCATTCTGTGGAAAATCTAGGAAGAGAAAGCAAAAATAACTAACTATATACCTAAAGAGCATACAGAAGAAGTACATTTCATCTTTTTCAAACCGACATTAAAAAACAAAATTTTGATTTCTTAAATGGAATATTTCACAATTTAAAACTGAAGTCCAACAGGGAATAGTTTGAAGTTGAAAATTTACATACGAGCAGTCAATTTTGAACAGAAGATTTCTTTTTTTTTTCCTTAAATTTATTTATTATACTTTAAGTTCTAGGGTACATGTGCAGATTGTGCAGGTTTGTTACATAGGTATACACATGCCATGGTGGTGGTTTGCTGCATCCGTCGCCCTGTCATCTACATTAGGTATTACTCCTAATGCTATCCCTCCCCAATTCCCCCAACCCCTGCTATTCCTACCCTAGCCCCCCATCCCCCAGGCCCTGGTGTGTGATGCTCCCCTCCCTGTGTCCATGTGTTCTCATTGTTCAACACACACTTAAGAACATGTGGTGTTTAATTTTCTGTTCCTGTGTTAGTTTGCTGAGAATGATGGTTTCCAGATTCATCCATGTCCTTGCAAAGGAAACAAACTCATCTTTTTTTATGGCTGCATAGTATTATATGTGCTACATTTTCTTCATTCAGTTTATCACTGATGGGCATTTGGGTTGGTTCTAAGTCTTTGCTATTGTAAACAGTGCCACAATGAACATATGTGTGCATGTATCTTTATAACAGAATGATTTATAATCCTTTGGGTATATACCCAGTAATGGGATTGCTGGGTCAAATGATATTTCTATTTCTAGATCCTTGAGGAATCCCCACACTGTCTTCCACAGTGGTTGAATTAATTTACACTCCCACCAACAGTGTAAAAGCGTTCCTATTTCTCCACATCTTCTCCAGCATCTGTTGTTTCCTGATTTTTTTAATGATGCCATTCTAACTGGCATGAAGTGGTTTATCTCAATGTGGTTTTGATTTGCATTTCTCTAATGACCATTGATGATGAGCTTTTTTTCATATGTGTGTTGGCTGCATAAATGTCTTCTTTGAAAAGTGGCTGTTCATATCCTTTGCCCACTTTTTGATGGGGTTGTTTTTTTCTTGTAAATTTCTGGATATTAGCCCTTTGTCAGTTGGGTAGATTGTAAACATATTTTCCCATTGTTTTGGTTGCTGGATCACTTTATTGATAGTTTCTCTTGCTGTGCAGAAGCTCTTAAGTTTCATTAGATCCCATTTGTCTATTTTGGCTTTTGTTGCCATTGCTTTTGGTATTTTAGTCATGAAGTCCTTGCCCATGCCTATGTCCTGAATGGTATTGCCTAGGTTTTCTTCTAGAGTTTTTATGGTGTTAGGCCTCATGTTTAAATCTTTAATCCATCTAGAGTTAATTTTTGTATAAGGTGTAAGGAAGGGATCCAGTTACAGCTTTCTGCATATGGCTAGCCAGTTTTCCCAACACCATTTATTAAATAGGGAATCCTTTCCCCATTGCTTGTTTTTGCCAGGTTTGTCAAAGATCAGATGGCTGTAGTTTTGCAGCATTCTTTCTGAGGCCTCTGTTCTGTTCTATTAGTCTATATATCTATTTTGGTACCAGTACCATGCTGTTTTGATTACAGTAGGCTTGTAATATAGTTTGAGGTCAGGTAGCATGATGCCTCCAACTTTGTTCTCTTTGCTTAGGATTGTCTTGGCTATGTGGGCTCTTTTTGGTTCCATATGAAGTTTAAGGTGGTTTTCCCCAATTCTGTGAAGAAAGTCTTCGGTAGCTTGATGGGGATAGCATTGAATCTCTAAGTTACTTTGGGCAGTTTGGCCATTAATGAGATTGATTCTTTCTAACCATGAGCATGGAATGTTTTTCCATCTGTTTGTGTCCTCTCTTATTTCCTTGAACAGTGGTTTATAGTTCTCCTTGAAAAGGTCCTTCACATCCCTTGTTAGTTGTATTCCTAGTTATTTTATTCTTTTTTTAGCAATTGTGAATGGGAGTTCACTCATGATTTGGCTCTCTGTTTGTCTATTATTGGTATATAGGAATGCTTGCTATTTTTGCAGTGATTTTGTATTCTGAGACTTTGCTGAAGTTGCTCATCAGCTTAAGGAGATTTTGGGCTGAGATGATGGAGTGTTCTAAATATACAATCATATCATCTCCAAACAGGGACAATTTGATGTCCTTTCTTCCTATTTGGATAGCCTTTATTTCTTTCTCTTGTCTGATGGCCCTAGCCAGAACTTCCAATACTATGTTGAATAGGAGTGGAGAAAGAGGGCATACTTGTCTTGTATCAGTTTTCAAAGGGAATGCTTCCAGTTTTTGCCCATTCAGTATAATATTGGATGTGGGTTTGTCATAAGCAGCTCTTATTATTTTGAGATATGATCCATCGATACCTAGTTTATAGAGAGTTTTTAGCATAAAGGGCTGTTGAATTTTGTCAAAGGCCTTCCCTGCATCTATTGAGATAATCATGTGGTTTTTGTCTTTGGTTCTGTTTATGTGATGGATTATGTTTATGATTTGCAGATGTTGAACCAGCCTTGCATCCGAGGGTTGAAGCCAACTTGATCATGATGGATAAGCTTTTTGATGTGCTGTTGGATTCAGTTTGCCAGTATTATTATTGAAGATTTTTACATCAATGTTCATCATGGATATTGGCCTGAAATTTTCTTTTTTAGTTGCAACTCTGCCAGGTTTTGGTATCAGGATGATGTTGGTCTCATAAAATGAGTTAGGGATGATTCCCTCTTTTTGGATTGTTTAGAATAGTTTCAGAAGGAATGGTATCAGCTCTTCTTTGTATCTCTGGTAGAATTTGGCTGTGAACTCGTCTGGTCCTGGACTTTTTTTGGTTGGTAGGCTATTAACTGCTGCCTCAACTTCAGACTTCATTATTGGTTTATTCAGGAATTCAACATCTTCCTGGTTTAGTCTTGGGAGGGTGTAAGTGGCCAGGAATTTATCCATTTCTTCTAGATTTACTGGTTCATTTGCACAGAGGTGCTTGTAGTAATCTCTGGTGGTAGTTTGTATTTCTGTGGGATTGGTGGTGATATCCTCTTTATCATTTTTTATTGCTTCTATTTTGAATCTTCTCTCTTTTTTAAATTAGTCTGGCTAGTGGTTTATCTATTTTGTTTTAAAAAAACCAGCTTTTGGATTTACTGAGTTTTTGAAGGGTTTTTTTGTGTCTCCATCTCCTTTAGTTCTGTTTTGATCTTAGTTATTTCTTGCTTTCTACTAGCTTTTGAATTTGTTTGATCTTGCTCTTCTAGTTCTTTTAATTGTGACATTAGGGTGTCGATGTTATATCTTTCCTTGCTTCTCTTGTGGGCATTTAATGCTATAAACTTCCCTCTACACACTGCTTTAAATGTGTCCCAGAGATTCTGGTACACTGTGACTTTGTTCTCATTGGTTTCGAAGAACATCTTTATTTCTGCCTTCATTTCATTATTTATTCAGTAGTCATTTAGGAGCAGGTTGTTTAGTTTCCACGTAGTTGTGAAGTTTTGAGTGAGTTTCTTAATCCAGAGTTCTAATTTGATTGCACTGTGGTCTGAGAGGCTGTTATGATTTCTGTTCTTTTGCATTTGCTGAGGGGTGTTTTACTTCCAATTATGTGGTCAATTTTAGAATAAGTGCAATGTGGTGCTAAGAAGAATGTATATTCTGTGGTTCTGGGGTGGAGAGTTCTATAGATCTCTATTAGGTCCGCTTCATCCAGATCTGAGTTCAAGTCCTGGATATCCTTATTAATTCTGTCTCATTGATCTGTCTAGTATTGACAGTGGGGTGTTAAAGTCTCCCACTATTATTGTGTGGGAGTCTAAGTCTTTTGGTAGTCATTAAGAACTTGCTTTATGAATCTGGGTGCTCCTGTATTATGTGCATATATATTTAGGATAGTTAGCTCTTCTTGTTGCATTGATGCTTTTACCATTATGTAATGCCCTTCTTTGACTCTGTTGATCCTTGTTGGTTTAAAGACTGTTTTATCAGAGACTAGGATTACAACCCCTGCTCTTTTTTCCTCTTCATTTGCTTGGTAAATCTTCCTCCATTCCTTTATTTTGAGCCTATGACACATATGCTTTCTATCTCTATAAATAGATACTTATTGAGTGCCTCTTCATTTATGCCATGCTGTCTTATTTATAATAACATAAAGAAAGGAATCACATTGTTGTACCAGCATAGAAGGCAAAAGAAAGGCATCTGGTATTTTCAAAGGAACATCTTTAGCTTATGTTATCTGTGCTCATGAAGCAGATGTCACTAGAAAATTCACATCTTAGCTAAGACACTCCACTAGGTCCAACAATACTGATAGTGTTTACTTATTTTGAAGGGCTACAAATTGATTCCACTCCTGTCTGTTATTGAACCAAAAGTTGTTATTACAAGGAAAATTACTAAGTCTACTCAAGAATATAAGACAAAGTTCTTTTTTAGTTGTAATGTTATTCTCCAGATACAAAGGTGGCAACTTGTATCCTAGTCCTTATAGTACCTTATCACTTTACATATTTTGAACCAAGTCTTATTTGGAGAAGATACACTAGCATGAAAAGATATAAATCAATGCACATTTTAAGTAATCAGAAAGAAAAAGAAAGACAAAAAACTTAACATAGACTTATTAATCAGTCCTAGGAGTATGTAATTTCTCCACTGCAAGTTAGACATCATTGTCAGAAGCTTTTTAAAGACCTCTTTAAGAAAACAAAATATTTTATATAAACCAGTGTATAGTTTGGGATAATATTTACAAAACATTATGTAGACAGAAATCAAAACATTCCTTATCTTACACAAATCACATGTGCTCTAGAAATCTGTTATAATGTTCAAAGAGTGGCTCTAGTGATGAAAAGTTTAAAAAAAGATTTCATGAAAACCGAGATTTGAATAAAGCAGTATTTCTAAACGAATATATTATTTTATATATTACATAAATTAGAATTGTAAATGTAAATAAACTCGTAAATATTTTAAGCATACAAACTAAGCACAAAAAAACCCTTTACTTGGATATTCTCACTGTGAAAATGTAGGTATGTCTTATATTTACAGTTATCCTATGTTTGTGAATATATGGTATAAATGGGGCATACTGACATGTTTCTGCCAAATCCTGTATTATCTTCCTTTTTGGCATACAATTAGAATATATTTTCCATTCCTGCTGCAGTTACATGACGTCCCACGGCTGAGTTATGGCTAATAAAATGTGAGTAAAAGGCCTGAACCATAAAAACCTCACATTCAATCTTCCATTATTTCCCTATCACTGATGAATGAAGAGGATTCAGAGGAGGGAAGAGGCACAAGATAGAATAAAACTCTGAGGGGCAGACAGACTGATGGATGACAAAACACTGAGATTTAGTAGTTACTTGTTATAGCAGGTAGTCTACTATGAATAATACTAAAGTTGGTACTCTGAAGTACCATTTCAGTAACATAAAATTTGGCATTGGCTTAGCAGTTCAGTGGTAGGTAGCAAGGAAATAGATTATCTGAGAATGGGAAGTAAGGAACCTATGTGCCAAAGAAATAGGGAAAGCTGTTGTCAGTGATTACTTGGCAAGTAGGTCACAAGCCTATGGAGTTTGCAGTACAAAGGTAACTGGTGGGAAAGAATAAAAATATCAGTATATTACTGGCTGTCCCTGACAATATACTATACAAGAGAGAACAGATGGAACAGAAAGAATCCAGATATTTGGGAACTCAATGTTTAGAAAATCCTTTGATTCCCAAACAGTAGGTTACAAGACTAAGAAAAGTTTTAAGTAATACAGGCCCATATCAACTCAGCCCTAGAGCAGAGATAAGACTAAATGTATGGCTACAATACGACTAAATGTATGGCTGCAATTCCCATCCAAACCTGGTAATTCTCAATGCAGTTGATGCTGAATGAGAGTGGGAGTGGGAAAAACAAAACAAAACACAATCAAACAAATACGACAAGTTTGAGAACTAGCTCTAGGAAAGAATTTCCAGTACAGCAGCTAGCTGACAGATGGACTCAGGGAAATAGAGGTCAGAAATCCACTGAGTTTTTGAGGAAGTGTATAGTGAAAGAAATCACAAACCTGGGATGGAAAAAAACCTCAGTTGAACTTTGTACAAATCTTCATCACTTTATACCTGTACTAGTGACCTGGCGCAAACTCCAAAGAGATCATGTTAAATACCCACTTCAGATGTGTCCATGAAACAAAGACCCTTCCTAGACAGGACCAAGAAGCACAGTGGATAAGGAGGTTCCTCTCAGAGCCTTAGTAATCTTTGCTCAGCAGAATTTCAGGTAGTATATCTGTTGTGTGCCTTCCATTTTTCACTTAATCAAGAGTTTTTATTGTCATTACCTTATCCCTGTTCTTCTACTCTATATGTGGTATATCATGGTATGAATTTCTTTTTGGTACGAAAGTCACCAAACTTTGAGGAATCCCACCCATGAGATTTGATGGAAAGCACTGCATCACCAGTGATCCTGGACTTTGAGCTGGATGCAGTGACTGGATGTGATTTCAGGTTGGCTTCCTTGGGAAGGAGGTCAGTGTGCTCTGTGTAGGAGGAAACGTGAAATGGGCATCTGGTGACAGAAAGAACTGTCACTGGCAGAAAATGTTATGTGTTCACGAAATTCCACTTCCTCTTTTCTCCTAGATATATAGTAAGACTACATTTCTTAGCACTTTGTTGTTAGATGGGGTCATGTGACTGAATTTGGGTTAATGATATGTGAGCAGAACTGACTTTTGCTACTTTTAGGCCTGGCTCATAAAAACCTACAAAATTCTCCATGTACTCCATTCCCTTCTGTTGACAAATGGAGAATATTTGGAACCTGGAGGAGGAAGGAGCCAAAAGATGGAAGAAACCTGATCCTTAAATGACTATGTAAAAAAGTGCCTCTCTAATTCATCAAATGGACTGTGATGTAAATGAGAAATGAAATTTTGCTATGTTAAGTCAGTGAAAGTCTGAGATTGTGTGAGAAGTTGGTGTACCCAAATATATTAAACTTAGATTTGTTATGAATTAATCTGAAAATATTCTGATTATACTCTTACCCAAGAAAGTAATATACTTGTTATTCAATGTTTAATGGAATGGCATTAGTAATCAGATCACTAATAATTAAAATATAACTTACATAGTTTACTTAAAAATGTGTTAATTTGAGATAAGTTAAATAGACATAATATTTCCTGATAAACTTTGTCTATATCTTTCCCTCTGGCAGGACACAGAAAAAAAAAAACTAACAACAAAAAATTATATTGATAATTATAAGATGCTCTGTTAATATTTCTGTGGGTACATCATTCATTCAGGCTATATTAAGCAACCACAGTTTTTCATTCTTTCACTTTGGCAAAACATAGCTTAATTGTATATGGAGGTCAGGCAACTGTGAATACATACCGACGGATCTGGTTTTTGGAGCCTGTTCTTTGTAATTTCTAAAAGAAGAAAAACACCATTATGACTTTTTAAAGATAAATCCTCTGATCTCAAGAACATAACAAAACTGATGATAAAACTAATTCAAAGGCTACTATACTCCTTAGTCACACCAGCAAACAATAAAATAATTATGAAAGCCCCAGGTTTTAGCTGTATCAAACGAAAGTTTGTTAGAATCCAATGCTACTACAGACACATGAGGACCTATCTCTCTCACCACCCTTAAAGAGAATTCTGTTTGTAAAGAAAATATCTTATCTTGGTTACTTTGCCTTTACTGTTGGGGACTATCTTGATAAAGAATTTCTAAAGTCTTTTCACAGGAAGAATGACTCATATAAAACTAAGATTTACATTTTGGCTGGCTGTGATGGCTCATGCCTGTAATCCCAGCACTTTGGGAGGCTGAGGCAACCAGCCTGGCCAATATGATGAAACCTCATCTCTACTGAAAAAAAAAAAAAAAAATACAAAAATTAGCCAGGCATGGTGGCGGATGTTGTAGTCCCAGCTACTTAGTAGGCTGAGACAGGAGAATTGCTTGAATGAGGTAGGCATAGGTTGCAGTGCTCATGCCACTGCACTCCAGCCTGGGTGACAGAGGGAGAGTATGTCTCCAAAAAAAAAAAAGGATTTACACTTCGTGGTATTCCATTTTCAAATAGGAAAAAAATGTAGCTTTTTGAGGCAAGTTTGGAAAATATAAGTAAATATTTTACTTATTTCAATGCTCCACACAGTCTTTGCCATACTGTGACATTTTTGAAAAATTTCTGTATCACATTTTTCTATTTCAATAAAGACTATCCCAGACTTGTAAATAAATGCAAAACAGTTTATAGTTGTTACTGAAGAAGTTAGCTAACCATGGTCTTCACTCTAAAATGTGAAGATATTCTTTATCAAATTGGAATTACAAATAAAGTTAAACTTACTGATTTATAACAGAACAGCTATGAAAAGTGGTGAACAACAGGATGGAGAGCAACATCATCAAATAAAAAGCAGTCTGGAGTAACTCAGTTTAAGGGCAAGCAGCCTTATATACTGAAATGGGATTAGACAGTAAAATGATTGATGTTTACAATAATGGTCCTGGGTCATCATGAAAAAAACACCATATTCTTTTCAGAAAGTTCTGTTTAAAAAGATATATAAGATATTTTCAAAAGTTTTTCATTAAAAAGGATTTCAAAATTTCAAAACTTTGATAAATGAAGGAATAAAACTAAATTAGCCTGAATATTATTTGGCTATAGCATCTCGTTTTTTGATGAAACTGGACAAATGTGGCATTGCCGTATGTATATCTGTACCTAATATCTCACTACAACATTGGAGACAGCCAAGTCTAAAAATAGGATGAGTTGTATAAACTAGAATTATAATCTCTTCATGTATGGACATGTAGATATTTCTAGCATTTTAAAAAAGAATTAATGATTATTTTGCCATATGTGTATCTGTACCTAATATCCCACTATAACCTTGGAGAAGGCCAAGTCTAAAAACAGGATGGGTTGTACAAACTAGAATTATAGTCTCTTCACATATGGGCATGTAGATATCTCTAGCTTTTTAAAAAGGAACTAATTATTATTTTAGAATAGGTAAAAGAATCTTACCTTCTAGAGCTTTTAGATTCAGATAAAGAGTGGAAAAACGCTGACTCTAACTTTCTGGTTCCTGTATTTGGCTTGGTTGTGTCATTTCCTCTATCCCCATGAGTTTCACCTGTATCTTCAAGTAATACTTTTTCGAGTGGTTTTTGTTCCTTAACTGAAGAATGACAACTACTTTCCTTCTTTCGTGTCCGTCTGACTTTCCCAATGAAAAAGTCATCACCACTATCACTATCTTCAGACGTGGAAGACTGTTTGTAAAACCTTTCTTCTGTGCTATCATCAAAATACTCCTTCTCCTCTTCACATGATTCTTCTCTGCCATCACTGTTACCACAGAGTGAGCTATCAGATCCTTTGTTTTTTTTGGTTTGACTTAGTGTTTTCAGTTTTGGGTCAGCAGGTGTCTTCTGGGACTCTCGGGAAACTACAGAATCCTTTTCTGAAGGCTTTGATGGAGAATTTAGAATAGTCACAGCTTTAGCTCCATGTTCTACCTTGGTTATTTTTTCTTTTGAATTATGTGTTGGTTTCTTTGCCAGTATTTTGTTTTCTTTCACTTTTTGCTCACTGATAATTGTTCCTACACGCTGTGAATTATTTCCATTACCATTTGAATACAAAGTATTCTTAGAATGATTGTCCTCTGAAGCATTCTTTGATGACTCAACTTCAGCAACATTTTGTCTTTCTTCCTTAAAGGCTTGGACAGCAGCTGTAACAGAAACAATGCATGATTTATTTTAGCAGTGAAACATATGAAACATGACTGTTTCAGAACACTATTTTAAAAATTATTTGAAAAGATTTAAGAGGGCAATTGGAATTGATATTAAGTACATATAATGGGTCTGAATTCACAAAGAAGTCTTTCAACTTCTTAAAAACCAAACATAGTGGCTCATGCCTGTAATCCCAGCACTTTGGGAGGCCGAGGCAGGTGGATCACAAGGTCAGAAGTTCAAGACCAGCCTGGCCAAGATGGTGAAATCCTGTCTCTACTAAAAATACAAAAATTAGCCGGGCGTGATGGTGTGTGCCTGTAATCCCAGCTAGTTAGGAAGCTGAGGCAGAGAATTGCTTGAACTTGGGAGGCGGAGGTTACAGTGAGCAGAGATTGCGCCACTTGCACTCCAGCCTGGATGACAGGGCGAGACTCCATCTCAAAAAAATCAAAAAACAAAAACAAACAAACAAACAAATCTAACATATGATATGCTCAGACGTATTTATTTTAAATTGTGAAAATGAAAAGAAAATCCTTTCTTCATGTCTAGGAGTTATGAAGAACAGTAAAAACGTTACAGAATACAAATAAATAAAAGGAAATGGCAACTTTAATTTCTATAGTAATAATGCATCGAGTAGTATAAGTTGTGCTTTCAGACATAAAAATCAATGTAAGATGTGACAAAAACATTTCATTTTATAAATATTATTTTATAATAAACACATATAAATGAAAATTATTTGACTAAGTGGCAAAACCAAAAGTAATGAGTTATGTCAGTATTTAAAAAAACTATTCATCTTTATCATGTATATATAAATAAAAACATATATATTATATATTCATATATTACGAATTTATTAAAAAACACAGATTTGGTTTTTCTTCAGAGATCATAGATACTTACTGTATTTTCAGAAACCTTCCACATTGGTAAATATATGAAAAAAACTTACATTTATAATAGATGCTCAAGAGTTAAAAGAACCATAAAAATATTTAAAGTAAGTGATAGCCATTATCCAAAGTCTACATATACATTAAGTACATTGCTTAAAAGTCATTTAATTCATACCTTTTAGGACATCTATCTTTTTCTTCAGAAGAGGATGTACTGCTAGTCTGGCAATTGCTCTTTCAGTTGCAGTAGAATCTGGCTGCAAATTAATGTTAGGAAATAAGATAAAGACACTATTGAAAGTGAATAAAATAAAATCTATCGTAGTCTTTAAAATTAGAGTTGGAGAATAGAACCAGTTAATATTGTCCTTAGATAATTTATCTGTATAATCAATCCATGCTAAAGACAAAGATCATTCAGACTAAAATATTACTGACTGAACAATTAAATTACTTAATCATTAATAAATATTCTTTGGATACTTAATTGTAATAAGCACCATGTGTAACATTTAAAAAAACATGGTTTTTACTATCAAAGAACTTAACTGATCTAATTAAGAAAACTAAATATCAAAGAATGAAATAACATATTAGTGCTAAACTGGGTGAGACTGCTGTAATACTTGAAGTCCCATTTAACAGAGACCTAGAAATTATCTAATGTTCTTTATTTCTATTTTAAATGTCTACTATCACGGCCACGTTCTCAGGGCCTAGAACAATGCTTGGATCATAGAAAATATGTTATAAATAATTGATGATGATTGAATGGGAATATTATATGCAATATTGAACATATTTATAAATTTTGGAAACATCATAATGCCAGCTAATTACTTGAAATGCCATATGAAGGCTGACAACATCTAAATTTCGACCTCTAGCTTCAACCTGAGCTCTAAGCTGATACATCAAACCACCTAACTTGACATCTATTTGACATTGTCACAACAGAATTTTTTGCCTTTTTTTCTCACAAATCTGTTTCTCCTATAGCTTTTCTATCTTATTGTATGTAATTTCCATTCTTCTGGTTGCTCAGGCCTAAAACTCTAAGGATTCTTTTCCAATATTTAGCTTCCTCAAAACTCACAATACATCCCCTGTGATTCCAAATGTAAAATATATCCAGAACCAGTCACTTCTCACCATTTCTAATTCTTACTACCTTTGCCTAAATCACCAACACCTCTCGCCTGGACCAACATAATAAGCTTATACCTGGTCACTTTCCTTTGCAACTTGCTTTCTTAATAGTCAATTTTCCAGGTAGCAGCCACAGTAATTTTAAAAAAATATACTCAAATCATGCTAATTCCATATCTGTTCTTCTTTAAGCTTTACTGCCTTAAGATGCTTAGGCCATACCATTGCAATCTCTTCTTTACCTGGAATACTCTGCTCCCAAATATATACATGGCTGATCATCTCACTGTTTTCAGGTCTCTGTTTAGTTGCCATCTCAACTAGCACAACACTTCCCATCACTATTTACTTCACATCACTTATGTTTTCACATCCATGAGGCAAAGACTTTGTTCGCCTCATTGCTGTAGATTCAATGCCTAGAATAGTAACTGGTAATAACAGTAGGCACCCAATATACGTTTAATAAAGCAAGTCAATAAATTTCACTAGTGTGTGAAAGTAGAACAACCAGTATCAAATGTCTTTATTCTAAATTTAGCCTTCATTGTGAATAGTCAAATATAAGGCATTTCCAACCCAGTAATATAAATGTATGGATACCAAAATAAAAACAGGATGATGGCAGTATGCAAGCTATTCTATTTGGAGGATTTATCTGAGTAATGTCACTCAGAAAAAAATTTATTTAAATTATTTAAATTACACCTGGTGTAAATCCTGTGCCAGGAACACCTGCTATTTAATTATCTTGGGTACTAGGTTGAATAATGTCCCCCCAAAATTCATGTCCAAAATTCTGGAAACTCGGAATGTGAACTTAGTTGGAAATAAAATCTTTGCAGATGAAATGATTATGGAATCGCAGTGGATCAGGGTGGTCCTAAGTCCAGTATGACTGGTTTCCTTATAAAAAGAAGAGTATTTAGATATAGGGGCACAGAGAGACATAGTGAAGACTATGTGAAAACTAAGGCAGACATTGGAGTTATCCTGCCGTCAGCCACCAGTGGCTGGAAGACGCAAGGAAGGTTTCTCCTCCGGAGCTTTCAGAGAAAGTGTGGCCTCACTGACATTTTAATTTCAAGCTTTCGCCCTCCTCAACTGTGAGAAAATAAATTTATGTAGTTTTAAAACACTCAATTTGTGATACCTCGTTATGGCAGCCTCAGGAAACTAATACACCTCTATTCTGACTATCAGACATAGCTTCTGTTCAATCTTTTCCAAGAAATGTAGTCTACTTATAGACCATTAAGCACAGCACAAAGTGAACCTCTGTTTCTTCAGCCCACTGCTGGGTTTCCTGATATAAAACAGGAAAGACAGAAGAGAATTTAGGAAGGAAACCTACTTCTAGTATCCTGAGTCACTTAGTGACAAGCTGGGCTGCTGAAGGAATAGGTCAAACATGCTTGCCAGAGTATTAAAAGCTAGAATATAAAACCCCCAATGAAGAACACGATATTTTCAGGCTAAAAAGACTGAAAACAATATATGAAAATAGAGAGTCATATCAGTATATCGAGATCTACAAGATTTCAAATAAAAAAAACCAAGTCACCAAGTAATAACCTAAAAAGAAACGGTACACAGATCAGAATGGTTCCAGACTTTACTTCTGGAAGCCAAACTACAGAGCAGCTAATGCTTCTAAAATTCTGAAGGAAAAGAATTTCCAACCTAGGGAGGAAGAAAAATACTTCGACATGCAAATTTTTTTTTTTTTAAATTTACATCCCTTGTACATTTCTGTCCCAGAAGCTACTGGCTCCACTAAAATGAGGAAGGATACAAATAATAAGAAAGGCATAGGAGACAAGAAACAGAAGACCCAGGCAGGAGTAATTTCCCAGGATGATGGTGACATGAGACTTAGGTTTGGGATACTTGGTGTGTTGAATATCTGGAGAGGACACGTCAACAGCAGATGGACAGTTTGGTGTTACACTAGAGATAAGACAGAAGACTAACAAAATAAACCTATCACAAACTAGAAAACAAATATTATGCAGAAAAAGAAAATAATCACTCAGTACATGACTCACAGTTACAATAACATAATCACTAAATGTTCATCAAATCTGATTCAAGTATATAAGAAGGATGGAGGGGTACGGAGGAGGATACGTATATGACTGTTGTTACCTACCGCAACATAAAGTTAACAGCTAGTGCTTAAGATGAAAAAGTTAACACAGTACTAATAATATAATATAAACACCTTGCTGTAGGGGTAAATTCTGTATGAACTAACTGCAATTGAAGCAGGAAAGGAATAATAGAGTACTGCCATTTTTACAAAAAAAATTATTGTAGAAGTATTTGATTTCCAAAACCAGGAATTGCAAATTGGCCTGTGAGGGCAGTTCCAGCCTGCTGCCTGTTTTTTTTTTAAATAAAGTTTTATGGTAACAAAGTCAAATTCATTCATTTATATACCATTTATGGCTGCACTCATGGCACAATGGCAAAGCAAACTAGTTGTGACAGAAGCTGTATGTCTTACAAAGGCATTCGTTTTAGGTCCTTTACAGAAAAACTGTGATGCTTGCTCTAAATTACATGTGAGTAAATCCTAAAAAAAATCAGGAAGAAAGAAAAAATTGTGAAGCAGGCCCATGATGTTTAAAAATTTAATTTAAAATAAAAATACTACCATGATAGACTTCTGTTGCCAAATCAAAGCAACAGGTTATAGCTGTGCTCCAGATTGGTAACACAATTAGAAACAATTTGGTATTCAATGAAGAAGCAGTATGTTTCAATCCTCAGGATTAATTACAGAAGATCTATATGTTAAAACGGTGACAATAAAATGACTAGTCCTGAGAAATGTATTCCTCAGGAAACTGCCCTTCAGGTTATAGAAAAAAAGAAGATACTCCAGGAGCAGCTGTTTATCTTTTACTACTGCTTTCAATGTGTTTACCTCTTACAGTTTCTAAAAATCCACTTCAAAGTAATTCTCAATACATGAACAGATGTAAAACAGACGTAAGAAATTCTGGGAATCCTAACCAGATTTTGATTAAAATGTATTCAAACAATTTAAAAACACATCTACTGCTGTTCCCAAATCCCTGCTTTGACAACTTGCTAAAATCTTTGCTGAACTGGGTATTTTTCGTTCCAGAGTTAGCTATATCTTCCCATCTTAGTTATAAAAAGTTTTAGAAGGGCAGTGGTAATACTTACATGTCCAGTGTTGACTCTGGTGTAAATGCTATTTTTGTTAAGAATTATTTTATCATTAATTTTATTTAGCAAAACTGTTTCTCTGCTCTGGAAGATATCCCAGACTAACTCTGATTTAGTAATCTGAGTTCAGTGAATATTATTTTTTCTGAAAGGCTCTAGAATAAGATTTACAATTCTATAATTATGTATGAATCTCATGAATGAAGATTTATTTTTATATTTTTCTAATTTCTTCTATAACTGTCCTTTTATGTTATATTCTTTGTGGAGGACTAATTTGTAGAAGATTATCAAGTCAATAAAAAATGAGACTGATTTGAAAAGGGCCATCATATTGCATAATCCCAGGAGAGTCACTCACTCACATTGCAGTTGTCAAATTGGAGCTCTGCAGCCGTATGTAGCAGCAGTGAGTCAAAGGAGAACATAAAAGTTTGGGTCTACAGGGTATGTAGGTATATAAAATGAGTAGTTACATATAATTATGTATACTATAGCTTTAAGTTCTATAATTATATGCAATTTGTGTTTCTGAAGAACAACAACAGTTAATGCTACCAGTTGATAAAATAATATATATTATAAATAAATATTGTTATAAAACTCTTAAGATGTATTTTTTGTTTTAATTCACAATAATTATATATACTTATGGGGTACAAAGTGATACTAACACATGCATACATTGTGGAATGATCAAATCAGAGTAATTAGTGTATCTGTCACTTTGAATATTTATCACTTCTTTGTGATAAGAACATTTCAAATCCTCTCTTTTAGCTATTTTGAAATACATTCTTAACTGTAGTCACCTTGCTGTGCTACAGAGCACCAGAACTTGGTCTTCCTTTCTTACTGTAACTTTCTATCTGTTGAGCAATTCTCCCTTTTCCAGGTTCTACTACTCCTACCCCCAGCCTCGGTAACAACCATTTTACTCTCTATTTCTGTAAGTTTGACATTTTTAGATTCCACATACAAGTGAGATCTACCAAATTACACTTCCATTAGCAATGTATTCAAGTATGTTTTTCTATGTAGTTTTCCTATGCAGAATGTTAGCAGACTTTGTGATCTTTGTAATCCTGAACTAAAAACAGTAAGATATTATAACATTTTTTATTCATTATGTTACTAAACCATTGTATATCCTTCTCTGTAAACATGTGTTTATAAATCTTGCTTTGTTCTTTTTCTGCTGGTTTGTTCATTATAAGTAATCTTCATAGATTCAGAAAATTAGCTGTGTCCTTTTTCACATGTATATGCAATGTTAGTATTTTTTTTTAAATCTTTTTTTGGAAAATTTTCTGGGTGAGAAATTTAAAATTTTCATGAGTCAAACTTTCATGACTTCTGAGTTTTAGATTATGAAAACAACCTCCATGCCCAATATATTATTCTATTAGTAAGTACTTTGTTGATAAGGGTAGTTATTTTTAAGGAAAATATAAAACATATTCTGATGCTTTATGCTTCAGCTAATATTTAATGAGAATGTGGCTTATTCATGAAAAGGATGATGTGTGGGCAATTGATTTTGTATAATCACACCATACCAGAAAACACATTTTTTGCTCTGGGAAAGTTTTGCATAGCTATAAATGCAAAATCCAGTTTATACTATGTGGCAGTATCCATGTCCTCAACAGTGGCTAAGAGAAACACTGCTTCATAGTAGAAACACCATTCTGTTTAAGGGTTGAAAATAAATGGTTTCTCAAATTCTTGTTTATTTTGTTGAGACTCTATTTAACAAAAACGTCTTTTAAGTATGTGCTTTATCTACTTTGTACCATAATTTTATGATGTATATACATTTGAAAATGGATACCCAGTGCTTCTAATTTTTATAAATGAAATATTGATAAAGTTGCCTACTCAATACCATGGTCAAACATCTTTGAGGATGACCTACTTGTGATATTGAAATATAAAAAATGTTAGCGTTAAGAATATTTAACACAGTGAAGTTTTGGGTCAAAATAAATCTAAACACTGGAAGGATCAGCTTTGTCATTTTTGTCTGATGCCATAACAACTCTGAAGAGGGACTAAAATGCATTATCAAGACATTTGATCTAGAAGAGCTCGTTATTACAGAAATGAGAAGCAGCAAGACTCAGAGATGGTAAGTAGCCTGACTGAAGTCACAAAGCTAGTGAGAAGGCAACACCAGTTGAAATGCAGAAATCCCTAGAAATTTAAACCTCTAACTTTTGCTAAACAAGAATCTTTGCAACGGGTGAGTTCACAACTGATAATGAGGATATTACCAGTCACTTCCTAAAAGTGTATCTGAATTATCAGCCTAAAAGAAAAAGGTGCAAGTTATGCTCAAGTACTACTAAAGTACCGTTACCATAATACTATAAGAAATCATAATAATTAGAATTGAGGCTTTCATTGAATGAAAAATTATTTAATCAAGGTATTCCTAAACATCAGAATGTATTGTAGGGGAGACACATACCTCCCTAGGATACATGTGGTCCTTCAATATTCCTTATAGTTAGTTGCCAGCTATTTTAAACTAATTCATATTTTGTCTTGATGGCATGTTAGTAATTTGCAAATCTCAGTTGCTTGCAATTACGTGAGTAGAAAAAATATTCTAATGGGGAAAAACTATGCAAATAAAAAACTTATTGACATACACATTAGTAATGTGTTTTATAAATACTAAATTTAGTTTTCCATTCTTAAAAGACCAATAAAAATATTACATATGTACTTAAAATGTTTGTTTTAAAGAAAGTCTTCGACATATTTTATAAACTATAGCAATTATTTAAGTATTTTTATTTTTCCTAAGAAAAAGTCAAACTTAACATTTTTAGCTTTTAATTTTATTCCTAAGCAATTTTCATTTTAAATCTTTAATTTTATTCTTAAGAATTTTATTCTTAGAAAATCCTACATTTAACTTTTAAAATCCAAATTTCAACAAGATGTAAAGGGGAAATGGACCAAAGATTTTACCAATCTATTAGACTAACCTTCCAGACTTGATTTCAAGATTACCTAGCTAGTTAGGAGCAAGTTAGAATTCAAAATCTGTTTTCTGATTCAGTATTCAGAAACTAGTATTCTCAACAACTTTTCAACTCTGGGATAACTTTCACATTTCATGACCCAACTCCAGATGTTTTTTACACTATAAATTATGTAAAGCTCCCTTCATAGGTTTTTGAAAAAAAAAAAAAATGAAATATAAGAATTAAGAAAAAAAGTTTACGAAGCAAATGGGCTCAAGTTTATTCCTTTGGCAGTGTTTGGGTTTCTACTGCACTGAGATAATATTTGCACCTTGTGTACTGCACTGGGTTAAGTGTAGAAACTCAAAAGAATGAGGAGAACAGACTCCTTCCCTCCTCAATTCTCTCCTGTCCATCTTCCTTCCTCACTAACTTCCTCCCTCTTTATATTTACTGAACCCTTATCATGTGAAGACATACACATGAAGACAGAGAAATCATCTTTTGAGGCTCACAATGTTGCTCTAATTTAAAAGGCTAAGATAAATGCACAAATAACTAATCCAAGGCAGAATGTGATAGGCTTCACAGCTGAGATAGAAAATGTTACGGAGATTAATAGAAGGAAGAGAAATACACTGATACATCTTAAATAAATTTATTTTGAAGCTTAAAAGGCTACTAAGTAATGTTTATGAACAAACAGTTTTTACACCTGCATGAAAAAGTCTTCCCAATATTGGGAGGTATGACAGAAACCACAGCTTTCCTTATTTAAAGTTGACATAATGTTTGCCATGGAAAATTATTCAGAAACAGTGGTTTTCACACACCTCCGGTTTCTTCCATTTCAAATAAATTATATAAAAAAGGTAAAACACTTTACCTTTCAATGGAAAATTTTTACTTGGGTATATGGGTATTTACTGTAAACAGAAAGCATTTGGATATATCTTAGAATGTAAATAACACCAAAATGGAAAAGAGCTCTTCTTTGAAAGGCAACCTAAAATAAACTGCTATAAATAGACTGGTGGAGGTAGAATGCTAGTGGCAGTACTTTTAATATTAGATTAACTTAATTTCAATTACAGATTTTATCTGATTATATAAACCCACATATTAATATTTGTACTTATCAAAACCATTTAACAAAATAATAGTAAACAGTCCATTTGGCTGGATTACAAGAATTGCAGCTAACTAAACATGAATATTTAGGTGGTGATGAAAAAAGTCTCAATTAAATTATCATACATAAATGCAACTAAGATTTTTAAAATAAATGCTGAAAACAGACAAATGAAATATTTTCCATAGGAAGGAAGAAGAACGATACTCTCCCACATTCTGTCTACTATATGTTCCTATATTTGAAGACATTTAACAAAAACATTGAAAACTTGTCACATACAGTTTTTTTGTGAAAATTAAAGTTTTATGAGAAATGTAATTTGATACACACACACACACAGACACACACACACACACACACACACTGTTTGTTCATATATAACATGAACAGAATGAACATAAGCTTAAGTGATAAAGCCAGTCGTTTACTCATTCAAGCTAATCATTTCTCAATCAACTGGAGGAAGTAATAGCTTTGTGGTAAAGGTATTTGCAGCTATTTTTTCTTTTCTGCTTGAAAGGAGAGAAGACTTAATCACTGCTCTATTTCCCCTAAGCCACTGGGTCTGCTTTTAAGTGATAGTGTTGTTTATCTTCAGCTAAAACTTATACTAAATACCGATTACACCCTTCCTTGGTCCTATTTCTAGAAGTGGATCAATTTCTAAATGTATTTGGTCCTAGAACACCATATGTGTATGTCCTATAGTCAATAAGGAAGAACAAAGACATAAAAATAGGACAAAACAATAACAAAAAGGAAAACTATGCAGAACTCCATGTACTTAAATTCTAGGCAAGCAGAGGCCAAAAATGAACCTCCCTCTAATTTGCCCTTTTAACACTGGAAAGCAGTAGGGAGTTAATAATATGACAGAAGAAAATGAATGTTAGAGAGAATCAAAAGTGTAGACATTAAGAAAAAACAAATTTTCAGTAGTGATGTAACACAACTGAATTAAACAATACTTATACTTATCACTATTATATGGGTCTTTGGATCTTACAATTTGGTACTTGTGGTATAGTGGGAAGGGAAGGTTAAAAAGGAGGATGGAGTTGAGTGCCAGGAAAGAATCGCAGGACAGCTAACAGACCAGGATGGGATGTTCCACTATGGAGCTAGTTTCTAAAAGAAAAATGGAAAGGTTGAGGACTATAGAAAGCAAAAGTTCCAAAGACAAACTTGGCCTAGAATATTTTCCCTTGAGAAATTATGGGAATTATCCTTGCCATTATTGCAGAACATGAACAACTTTTATCAACTTGACTTGCTTGAAAGAATAATAAATAGGCAAGAAATAGGTAAGGTGATTCTTTCAGAACCACCATGCTCATCTACATACTACAAAAAGAAGCACATACACAGGACAGTGATTTTAACCATCTGTGGCCACCCTACTAAGAAAACTTACCAAGAACTATGCATGAATCTATCCATCCACCCACCTGAAGAATGGAATACTCCCTGTGAGTTTTAATATATTACATCTTTATCTTTTGTTTTCCACCTCTCAGTTTCAAAAAGAATTTAAAAGATCGTAGATATAAAATTTAGTAAGAAAATACCAAATAAAGGTAAGTAGAAAACATGAAAAATGGGGGTGGGGGATGGGGAGAGAAAATATAATCATAACATATAGTGGCTGAATGAATTTAAAAAACAAAAATAAGGCCCAACTATATGCTGCCTATAAGAGACTTATGTTATCTGTAAGGACACACAGACTAAAAGAGAAGAAATGAAGCAAGATATTCCATGCAAATGGAAACAAAAAGAGAGTAGAAGTAACTATACTTAGTTAAAAAAGACAAAATCAAAAAATGAAGAACGAGACAAAGGTTATTATATAAATAAAGGGCTCAATTCATCAGAAGAATATAACAGCTGTAAATATATAAGCACCCGGTATCAGAGGACTCAAATATATAAAGCAGATATTAACAGAGCTGAAGGGAGAGACAGACTGTAATACAATAATAATAGAGGACTTCAGTACTCCACTTTTAGTAATGCACAGGTCATTGAGGCAGAAAATCAACAAGGGAACATCAGACTAATAGTATATCTTAGACTGTATGGACCTAAGAGACATCTACAGAACATTTCATCCAACAGCAACAGAATATTCCTGAAGCACACAAGGAACATTCTCCCAAACAGATGATATGCTAGGCCACAAAATAAGTCCTAAAACATTTAAGAAAACTTTTTTGACCACAATGGTATAAAACTAAAAATCAGTAACAGAAGGAATTTTTGAAAAATTCACACGTAAATGAAAATTAAAAAACATGCTCCTGTACACCTAATGTGAGTCAAAGAAACTGAAGGGAAAATTAAAAAGTATCTTGAGACAAATGAAAATGCAAACACAACATAACAAAACTAATGGGACATAGTAAACGCAGTTCTAAGAGAGAAGCTCATAGCAATAAATGGCTCTATCAAAAAAGGTCTCAAATAAATAACTTAAAGTTATACCTCAAAGATTTAGGAAAATGGGAACAACTAAACCCAAAGTTAGCAAAAGAAAATAAATAATAAAGATTAGAGCAGAAATAGATGAGACAAACATGAGAATAACAATAGAAGAGATCAATAAAAAACCAAGAGTTGGTTTTTTGAAGATATAAAACTATATACCTACATAGCAAGACTAAAAAAATGAGAAGAACCAGATAAAATGAGAAATGAAAGAGGAAATATTACAACTGATAATCACAGAAACACCAATGATACTGACCAATAGAACAGAATAGAGACACCAGAAATAAATCTACACATTTACTGGCAACTGATTTTCATCAAAGCTGCCAAGAACACGCAATGAGAAAAGGACAGTCTCTTCAATAAACAGTACTGGGACAACTGGATATCCACATAAGAAAAAAAACAATTAGACCACTATGTCACATCATACACAAACCTCAACTCAAAATGGATTAACGGCTACAACATAAGACTGGAAACTGTAAACCTGCTAGATGAAAACATAAGACATATACAAACCACACATCTGGTAAGAGTCTAATATCCATAATATTAAAGGAACCAGAGAAAATCACTAGCAAATTAGCTGGGCATTGTGGCACAGGCCTGTAGTCCCAAGTATACTTGCTACACCAGCACTTGCACACCAGCTTATAGGCTGGCACCTCCCGCGTTGGGAGGCTTAGGCAGGAGGATCACTTGAACTCAGGAGGTGGAGGTGGCAGTGAGCCGAGAGTGTGCCACTGCACTCCAGTGTGGGTGACAGAGCAAGACCCTGTCTCAAATAAAAAATGAAAATAAAAACAAACAAAAAGAAACTCACAAGCAAGTAAACAATCCAATTAAAAAATAGGCAAAGGATCTAAGCAGACATTTCTCAAAAGGAGACTTTCAAATGGCCAATAGATATATAAAAAATGCTCAATAACACTAATTGTTAGGGAAATGCAAATTAAAACCATAATGAGGTATCATCTCTCAACCGTAAGAAAGCCTATTATAAAAGAGCCTAAAGGTAACAAGTGATGGAGAGGATGTGGAGAAAAGGGAACCCATGTACACTGTTTGATGGCAAAATTAATACCACTATTATGAGGAACAGTATGGAAGTTCTAAAACAAAATGAAAAATAGACTACCATATGATTCAGCAATCCCATTACTGGGTATGGGTATATATCTAAAGGAAATGAAATCAATATGTTAAAGACATATCTGGCAAAAAAATTATTATATTTTGACATCTCAAGAAAAAATTATATTGTGCCTTGATACAATTAGCACTGTTCTGTTCAACATGTCATTATTTTGTCTCAGGTAAGACCTGAGCACAAATTTAAAACCATTTTAGGGCTAACATTTTTTCTTCTCTCTCTCTGTCTCTTTTTTTTTTTTTCCTGTGATAGGGTCTCACTCTTTCACCCATGTTTTAGTGCAGTGGCATGATCACAGCTCACTACAGCCTTGGCCTCCCAGGCTCACATGATTCTCCCAGCGTAGTGCCTGAGGAGCTGAGACTACAGATATGCGTCAACATATCCAGCTTATATTTTAGGATTTTTTTGTAGAGATGGGGTTTCACCACATTGACCAGGCTAGTCTTGAACTCCTGGGCTCAAGTGATCCACCTGTCTTGGCCTCCCAAAGCACTGGGACTACAGGGTGAGCTGCCATGCCCAGCCTTTCTTCTCTTTATGAATGAATTCTATGGAATAAAAATACTTACTGCAAAATTGCACTCATAACTTTGGTGTTGCTTTTCTGACAAGGACAGTTTTTCTTGACATAAAATGCCTTAAAATTTAACACGATTAATATGAATTAATTGTAGAGAAGTAAGAGTTTACATAAATGTAGCATCATCAGAGTGCTTTTTTTTCTTAAGGCTGGGAAAAAACCTTAACACCATCCAGTTTAAAGAACTTTTTAATCTTTAAATTTTCTCTGAAAAATATTCTCAACACTTTGAGACTCTAATATTCAACAACTTCTCATATCTCTATGAGTAAAATTAATAATTACTGCTATGAAGTACTAATGATGATGCCAGTAGATTGATGAGTCTCCCTTAGATATGATGGAGAGAAAGGAAAGTAAAAACTATGCAGTATCTGTTCCAAATATCCTTTCACAATATAAATCCTATATCTAAATCTAATCAGGACTTCAAATAAAAGTCATTGGTAAAAATTTAGTTTTTGAAGTTATACTATATTTAAAAATTCAAAAAGAGTGAGCTCATTACATGGATTCCATAGCAATCCTGAGGAAAAGCAAACAGCAAAATCCAGTATTTGTCATAATTAATGATGAAAAATCATATTGTACAGAAGAATGAATAAGAATGAAATCCAGATCAAAAGCCTCCTATGTTAATGAAACCTTTGGAAGACATGGATTTACATTCTTGTTCAGTTACCTTGCTGACTGGACAAGCTAATCTCCCTGAGCTCTAGTTTTCTACGTTATACAATGGGGATGTAATTCTCTCCCAATCAAAACTCCTCCACTAGAGTTGCAAATATTAAAAATTAAATGTGACTGTATCTAGCATACTTCAGTGAAAATAATAAGCACTGAATATATATTGTATTTAATAAATAATTCAATTTTAAGGACAAATAAATATGCAATATGAGAATGAGTATTTTCAAATCTTTTTCTTACACACACCTTATAGTTAGTTACAAGTGTAAACTCTCTTTTAGAAATAAACTCTGTGGTTAAGATGATCTCTTACCTTTTCTTGTACTGTCCTTAGCAATGCTTTAAGATACCAAAGGATGACTTGACTTCTTAATTGCCATCCCTAATCTCCACACTAGTTGTTTTTATTTGTTTAATATACAACACTTAGTGTGGAGCAAAAAATTTTTTTTTTAGAAGTGAAATATTTTATTCTGAGATAGATTGAGAAAATATATAGCAACCAACTGACATGTCATAAGCAAAGAAATTAGCTTATATTTTTAAAAGGTACACTTATAAATGGAGGGATAAGTATAATTAGATTGTTTATAGTACAAAGGATAAATGCTTGAGGGAATGGGTACCCCATTCTCCATTATGTGATTATTATACATTACATGCCCATATCAAAATATCTCAATATCTCATATACTCCATAAATATATATTAACTATATACCAACAAAAATTAAAAAAGTAGGCATAAAATAAAAATTGCTGTGTCACATATTTTTTACAGCATTGACATCTAATAAATGAAATTCCCCTTGTTAAAAAAAATGTTAAATTTTTAACAGAAGGTTCTAAGAGAAATAAAAATTTTGGGTATCGTGGCCCTAAATCATCTAGCATGCTGATTTTCACAATATTGAATGAGTATTTAGATGCCAACCTGTTTTAGCAAGATTTCTAACAATTTGAGAGATCTTAACATTCTACAAATTTTTATTCATTTTACTCGAGTAGCTATGATTAGAAACTTCTATATAATTATCATAGTATATTTTAAAATATGCTCTGATTTATTACATTTGAATTCTCCCATCACGTTTTGAGAATAGTGATTCTCAAAAGCAAAACTTTATGAAGGTTTAGAAATAAGAGAAAAACTTAAGTGCTTGAGGAGGGACCTTTAATGGTGATTTTATTGAAGTATTTTATTGATTAAAAACATGACATTCAGAGTCAGTGTATGTCAAATTTTAAGTCCCCTGAAGAGAGAAAGAGTGATCATGTATCCCCTGGGAACATACAGGTCAAGGTTACACTCTGGATAACCCAACATTTGGTAGTCTTATAGTTTATTATAAAAATTAATGCAAAATTTAGATTTCTGGTTTCTTTTTTTCTAAAATTCAGATGTTGAAATGTGAATTTCTGGTTCCTATCTAGAGAGTTAGAGAACCACAAAGAGCAAAAAACAAAAAGGACGGACAAACCTGTCAGAGTGAACATCTTATAGTCAGTTTGGAGTGGGATGAGGTAGGGCATTATACACAGAAGACCAAAGAATTACAGCAGTCTTTTACAAAATCATAGAAGGTAGATGCCAAAGTGCTGAAAGACAAGAACTGTCCACATAGAATTCTATACTTAAGAAAAATATTTTTTAAAATAAAGGAGAAATGAAAACTTTCTTGCCAAAAAAAAAAAAAAATGGTAGAAACATACTGCCAGCAGACCAACTCTTCAAGATATTTTAAAAGTCCTCAGGTGAAACAAATACACCAGTAGGAAACTTGGATTTAAACAAAGAAAGAGCAATCAAAACTAAATAAATAAAAGTAAAAACAGGATTTATTCTTATGCTTATTTCTAAACTGAACTAAATGTTCAAATGTTCAAAGCAAAAATAGGAAAACCTATTATTTGCTTATAGCATTTGTAAATGTAAAATGTGTCACAACAATGGCACAATAGAAGCCATAAAGTAATTGGCATTTACTGTCCTTAGATCATTACACTGCATATGAAGCAGCATAAAATTATGTGAAAGCAGATTTTGGTTAATTAAAGGTATATATTATAAATTGTAGAGTGAACACTAAAAAACAATAATAAAATATGAACATGTAATAAATAGCTCAACAGAAGAGAGAGGATGCTCATTAACTCAGAGGAGAAAAAAAAGGAAGGAAAACAAAGCAAAAAGAGTATGAAGAAAATAGAAAACAGCTAACAAACTGGTAGATTTTAATCCAACCACATCAATAATCACATTGAGAGAAATGGCCTAAACATACCACTTAAAAGAGAGATTATCAGATTGGATAAAAAGCAAGATCCAAGTAAATGCTATTGATTTTAAAAAATCACCTTAAGTACACAGACATATGCAGGTTAAAAGTAAAATGATGGGGAAAGATATTGCATGCGAACACCAACCAAAAGAAAGCAAAAGCAGTCATACAAATTTCATACAGGATAGACTTTAGCATGGTAAATACTATCAGGGTTAAGAAGGGCCATTACGTAATGATAAAGGATCAGCTCCTCAAGAACATAAAAAATCCTAAAAGTCTACATACCTAACATATATGTTTCAAAATTCTTAAGGCAAAAAAGTGATAAAACTGAAAGATCAAATAGGCAAACTGACATGCATAGTTGGAGGTTCCACATACCCCTTAATAAAGTAGGCAGAAAAAAAAAAACAGTAAAAATATGGATAATCTGAATACCATCAAAGAATTTGACTTAACAGACCACTGATCCTAACAAAATATATGCTGTCTTCAAGTGCACATGAAATATTTACCAAGACATGCCATACTCCAGACTATAACAAATACTACATTTAAAAGAATAGAAACCATGAAATGTACATTCATGGATCATAAAGGAATTAAATAAACAAAAAAATCGCAAATAGATACCTGGAAAACCTCTAACTGTTTGGAAATTAAGCAACACATTTCGAATGAAAACATGGGTTACAGAGGGTTCAATGGAAATTTAAAACATTTTAAACTAAGAAAAAATATACAGCATATTAAAATTTATGAGCTGCAGCTAAAGTATTGCTTAGAGATAAATGATTAGCATTAAATGCTTTTATTAGAAAAGGTCTAAACCAGTAATTTAAGCTTCCACATTAAGAAACCAGAAAAAAACACAAATCAAGAAGATGGAAAGAATGTGGAGTAGAGCAAAAATCAATGTGAGTAAAAAACAAATGCAATACAGAAAAATCGATTAATACAAAATCTGTTCTGAAGTGGAGCGATGTTGGTAAAAATTAAAAAAGGGAATTAATAAGGAAGAAGCAGGAGTGGAAAACCCAAAGAGCAAAAGATGTAGAAAAATGTAATGATGATGCCACCTAACAGTGGTGTGTCCTTTTTTTGTTTTGTTTTGTTTTTGAGATGGAGTTTTGCTCTTGTTGCCCAGGCCTGAGTGAAATGACCCGATCTCAACTCACCGCAACCTCCACCTCCAGGTTCAATAGACTCTCTTGCCTCAGCCTCCTGAGTAGCTGGGATTAGAGGGATGCGTCATCACACCCAGCTAATTTTGTATTTTTAGTAGAGATGGGGTTTCTCCATGTTGGTCAGGCTGGTCTCGAACTCCTGACCTCAGGTGATCTGCCTGCCTTGGCCTCCCAAAGTGCTGAGATTACAGGATGAGCCACCATGCCCAGCCCAATGATGCGTTCTGAATCACCTCATTTAATTCTTTTTGAGCTCTAGTTTCCTCATTTGTAAAAAGAGGGTGAAAAAACATCCTTCACAGGGTAAATATACAGATTAATGAGATATTTATTTAAAAAATTTGGAAAAATAATGAAGAATCTTAGTTCTAAGCAGTAAGATTTATAGATTAATTTTTATATAAGGCATGAAATGTCATATTAAGTTCAACATACGTTTAAGGACCTTGAAGGTTGTGATATCACAGCCAAACAAAATTTAAATATTAGTATCAAAACTGTTTTGGTGGCAATAATGGAGTTCAGTTAGGAAAAGTAATTAGAAACTAACAGTGTGGCTTCTTGGTGAGTTTTCTCTTCAAAGAAAAAGTAAGCAATATAAATGAGAAATTTCTCATAAAATAAATACAATGCATTGCAGATATACCTTTTTGCAGATTTTTTCAAAGTTGATATCATCACCAAGAGCAGATTTAGTTACTATATCAGGTTTCAATTCCTGTGAAAGAATAAAACAAATTAATTTTAGTTGTCTATTTTTAAATTATCACTGTTAAGTTCATTCCCATGTCTTAAGAAACTTAATATTAAATAAAATCTTAATTTTGAGAAAAGAACTAACTCCCACCATAGTAAGATATTATCATGCTACTAAAATAGCCACAGCAAAATGACTTTAAGAGCTAATCTTCCTAAGAACAACATACGAGGCAAGTAAGAAGCAATATTTTCATGGAACTCAATACAAACAACTATAACTTCAGGATTTTATACCCAGTCAAGCAGTTCTTCAAATATCTAATGTATAGAAAAACAGTTTTGAACTGCAAGAATTCAGGAAAAAAAAAAAAAAAGTATATATATATATATATATGCCTCTACTGAGGAATCTTCTAGAAGCCAGCAAGAGAAAACTTTAATAAAATAATTGATGTTGAGTACCGTTATCTATTTGTAGAGCTATGACTAAAATAAGTGTGAGGGTATAGGAGAAAGAACAGTAGGTAGGTTTTACATGTTTTGATTAAGCAGGGAAAGCTACAACTAGAAAAAGTAGAGGAGACGGGGAAAGAATAAGATTTTGATGTGCTTTTTTTTTCTTATTTTAAAATATTTTAAATTTCCTTCAAACCCTCTGTGACTTATAGTTGAATTCAAAATGTGTTGCTTAATTTCCAGTTAGAGATTTTCCCAGTATCGTTTTGCTATTTTTTGTTTATTTAATTCTTTTATTATCCATGAACATATATTTTATGGTTTCTATTCTTTAAAATGTTGTAGTATTTGTTATAGTCCAGAGTATGGCATATCTTGATAAATATTTCATGTGCACTTGAAGGCAGCATATATTCTGTTAGGATCAGCGGTCTGTAAATGCTAAGTCAAACTGGTTGATGGTATTCAGATTATTCATATTTTTACTGTTTTTTTCTACCTACTTTATTAAGAGATGTGTTGGAACCTCCAACTATGCATAAGGGAAATGATAAGGGAAATAACGGAAAATAAAGAATAAGGGAAAGAATAAGAGAGGTCGGGTAAACAGGAGTTAAAGGATACTGTTCAAAATGGATAGAGTAGAAAATAAAAGATTACATAAGGAAATGGAAAAGTATAGGCAATATAAGAGATATAAATACAATGGCATCCATGGAAAGAAAATACAGACTTTTCCAAGTACCAAAAGAATTTTTTTGAAAATCACAAAGAAGACACATTAAGTGGAGAAATAAACAGTAAATACAACATAGAATATTCAGTAATTAGAATATAAAATATGATAGAGTAGAAAGCAAAAAATCAGGAATATAATGGAGTGATTTAGTTTAATGTGCCTATTAGAAGAAAAATATTTTCAAACTGAATCACAAAGCAAAACCTAACTCTATACTGTACATAATAAAGACTCACAAAGAAAACAGTCATTTGAAAAGGCTCAAAGATATACCAGGCAAACAGGAAAAATTAGAAAGCAGGTGCTGAGACTGTGTTTCAGATAAAACTGAGGCAAAGAAAACAAAATTAAGACAAAGAAGATAACATTTATGACTATGTGTTAAATAAAACACAACTATTACATAAAGCAGAAACTAAAGGAAATAAAGGAAACAGAAATACTATTTATTAACTCGAGACTCTGACACACAACTTCCAGTTCAAGAAAGAACAAAATAGGAAAACAAAATTACAAGATCTTAACAACATAAATAAGGTCATCTCTTTTATGAATTTATTTAGAATATTATATCCTAATATACAAATTGTATCTTCTTCTCAACTACACATGGGAATATTCATAAAATTATCATCTATTAAGTCAAAGAAAGTATAATAAAAGTAAGCTTCATCAAGTAAAATATTACAAGCAACACTCTCTGATCACAATGAAAAGATTACAGAAAATCAATGAATCAATAAAGGAAAAACTAAAAAGACCCATCTGGAATTAACACAATAAACAAATAAAACCATCTCAATTAAACAAGACTTGGGAAAGGGGAAATATAAACAGATATATCAGAATTTCTAACAATTAACAGGAAAATACTACATATGAAAATGTATGAAAAGCATTTAAAGTGGTTATTGGCCTTAAAACAACTGTATTAGTAAAAACAAAATAATGAAAGTAACTAAATTAAATTGCTCAACTAAAAATAACCTAAATTACCTTTGTCACTTCCTCATTTAACAACTGAAAAGTAAGACTCAAATCATGTGATTTGTCCAAGGTCCTATAACTAGGTGGTAGAAAGACTGACCTTAACTAGTACCTTTATTAGATCATCATCTTTCTGGCCTACTGCCTATATGATAAGTTCAATAGATCTCTACAATGTCAAAAGCACTGGTGAAAAACTAACACAAAATCAACTTATATTTCATGGTATGTAATGATGTCATATGACCACTTAACCAAGACTATTAGAATCTTCTAGATATGAAAAACACAGGTTTTAAAATGAAGCATGATTTATATGAGCTGAGTGTTATTATAACCCTTTCAGCAGAAATAAAAATATACTTATGTTTTTACATAAATGTGAGGTACTGAGCAATCCAAGCAGGTAATTTTGGCAACTTCTTTGGTTTTTCAGAAATATTACAGCAAAAATGATGTGAAGGTTCAAAATAAAATATATTTAAAAGATATGTTGAAAATGAGGTTGATACAAATTTAATCAGGTTGGGTATATTTAAAGAAATATGTTTGCTACTAAGGCTGTGAATTTGTTGTACTAATTATTAGCAATACTCAATGTCAAAATCTGTGAAGGATTTGAGATTTGCAAGCTAACAAGTTGGCCAAATACAGTATCATGGACGTTGGTAGAAGACACGAGACTCTTGGGTCAGAGACAAAGGGCAGTTTATTACTCATAGCAATAGCAGAAGCCAGAGTATAAAAATTTTTTAAAAGTTCATTCACTGTTTTTTTTTTCCTTTTTTTTTCCACAGAAACCCAAAGCCCCAGATACCTGGTAGATATTAAACTTAAGATATTTTAAAAATCCATGTAATAAAAACTAAAGGAGTAGTTTAGGAATATAATACCTCTAAAATGGGCTAGTAAGTGGAAAACATTTGATTGAGAAAGGGAAAACCATTTGTAGCTTTAGTAGTATGACATGCAAACACAAAGTATGATTGCAATAACCTCTACTTTTAGAACCTAAGTAGCGATTAATTATACATTGCGTGCTAGGCTGAAGAGCTTCTGGAAGATGTCCATGTCTTAATCCCCAGAGCCTGTGAATGTGTTATTTTACATGGTAGAAGGGACTGTGCTGAGATAATTAAGAATTTTGAGATAGGGTTATTATCCTGGATGATCCAGGTAAGACAAATGTAATCATGAGCTTCCTTACAAGAGGATAGCAGAAAGGTCAGAGAGAAGGAAATGTGGAAAAAAAAAAAATAGAAGTGGGGGTAATGCGAAAGGTGAAAGGGGCAGAAGAGAAAAAGAGAGGGAAGAGAAGATGCTATGCTGCTTGCTTTGAAGATGAAGAAAAATGCCATGAGTTAAGGAATGCAGGTGGCCTTTAGAAGCTGAAAAGGCAGGAAAAATTCTCCCCTAGAGCCTACAGAGAGAATATAGCCCTGCTGAAACCTACAGAAATAATACAGTCCTGTTGCTGTTAAGACTTCTAACCTTCAGCACTGTAAGACAATACATTTGTGTTGTTTTAAGCCACTAAATTTGTTGTAATTTGTTACAGCAGCATTAGAAAATTAATCTATTTTCTATCTCCTACCAATCTTCGTATTATAAAATAATTCATTAGACCATATTATTAGGACAAACACTACATGCCATAAATAATTCCAAGAATTAAATATTTACCTTAAAACTAAGTAAAATATAGACACATTTGGATGGCTTAAACTTTTTGTCTCATACCATTTATACTTCAGTATTTTGGACCAACTTATTTCCTTAGTTTTAAATACAACCATATGTGTCATTAAAAGGGAATACTATGTCCTAAAACATGGTTCATATAAAAATGTAAAATCTGTGTTTAGCAAATACGGATGGATAGAAAAGCTGTGCTGTAACTGGAATTGTCAGGTACTATTTTTTTTTAGTTTAAGTTTTTCACTATTTTTTTCACTTTAGATTCTAGGGTACATGTGCAGAACATGCAGGATTGTTGCATAGGTACATACATGGCAATGTGGTTTGCTGCATCCATTCCCCCGTCACCTATCTCTGGCATTTCTCCCCATGTTATCCCTCCCCAACCTCCTCATCCCCCCACTGTCCCTCCTGTCAGATACTATTTTAAGTAAACAATGAGGAACTCAGACTTTTTTTAGATAACACAAAAACTGCAATAAATGATATATCATAAAGTTATTCCTATCTTCTTATACTTCTTATTCAGAAGAAATCAGGTACTGACTTTCAGAGAAAGGCTCCTTTTGATGTACTATTATGACTGCACAGATAGCACCTTACATGTTAGTATTCCTGTTAAAAGATAAGAGAAAATTTCACACACAGCTCTTTTGAATTCTCCTAAGAGTCTGATGTGAAGAACAAAGCTGGAGTCAGCACGCTACCTGATTTCAAACTATACTACAAGGCTACAGTAACTAAAACAGCATGGTACTGATACCAAAACAGAGATATAGACCAATGGAACAGAACAGAGGCCTCAGAAGTAACGCCACACATCTACAACCATCTGATCTTTGGCAAACCTGACAAAAACAAGCAATGGGGAAAGGATTCCATGTTTAATAAATGGTGTTGGGAAAACTGGCTAGCCATGTGCAGAAAGCAGAAACTGGACCCCTTTTTGACACCCTACACTAAAATTAACTCCAGATGGATTAAAGATCTAAACATAAGACCTAACACCATAAAAACCCTAGAAGTAAATCTAGGCAAAACCATTCAGGACATGGGCATAGGCAAGGACTTCATGACTAAAACACCAAAAGCAATGGTAACAAAAGCCAAAATAGACAAATGGGATCTAATTAAACTTTAGAGCTTCTGTACAGCAAAAGAAGCAATCATTAGAGTGAATTGGCAACCAACAGAATGGGAAAAAATTTTTGCAATTTACCTATCTGACAAAGGGCTAATATCCAGAATCTACAAAGAACTAAAACAGATTTACAAGAAAACAAACAAACAAACCCATTCAAAAGTGAGCAAAGGATATGAACAGACAATTTTCAAAAGTAGACATATATGAGGGCAACAAACATGAAAAAATGCTCATCATCACTGGTCATTAGAGAAATTCAAATCAAAATCACATTGAGATACCATCTCACGCCAGTTAGAATGGTTATCGTCAAAAAATCTGGAGACAACAGATGCTGGAGAGGATGTGGAGAAATAGGAACACTTTTAACACTGCTGGTGGGAGCGTAAATTAGTTCAACAATTGTGGAAGACAGTGTGGCAGTTCCTCAAGGATCTAGAAATAGAAATTCCATTTGACCCAGCAATCCCATTACTGAGTATATACCCAAAGGATTATAAATTGTTCTATTATAAAGACACATGCACATGTATTTTCATTGCTGCACTGTTTACAATAGCAAAGACCTAGAACCAACCCAAATGCACATCCATGATAGACTGGGCAAAGAAAATGTGGCACATATACACCATGGAATACTATGCAGCTATAAAAAACGATGAGTTCATGTCCTTTGTAGAGATATGGATGAATCTGGAAACCATCATTCTCAGAAAACTGACACAAGAATAGAAAATCAAATACCGCATGTTCTCACTCATAAGTGTGTGTTGAACAATGTGAACACACAGGGAGGGGAGCATCACACACTGAGGTCTTTTGGAGGGGTATGGGAGGGACAGTGCGGGGGAGGTAGATTGGAGAAGGATAACATGGGGAGAAATACCAGATATAGGTGGCGGGGGGATGGAGGCAGCAAACCACATTGCCATGAGTATACTGTCTTCTCCCTACATCTATTCCTGTGTTCTCTATAGAAACCAAAGCATCTCAATCCTCTGCTGCTAGGGTTAGACAGCTCAGAGTCACGTGACACTGCAGTCCCTTCGCTATGCTTCTGTTATGCTCCCATCTCCCTTTCTGCTTTGTCTTTGGTACTGTTGGTTGCACCTGTTCCCTCTGTTGTACTACCATTATCCTACTTCTAGGTTCAAGACTTCTTTATGGATTGTGCTGATTATAATAGCCTAGTTGGTTTTCCAGACTCCAGGATGAGTAACTCCAAGGCCTATTATGTAACCATACAGAATACAAAATGAAGTCAAAGTTTCAGTTTGGTATTTAAATCCTTTCAGTACTTGGCCTCAATGTATCTTTCTGCTCTAACTGCTCTAATTTTATAATACACTTCCATGTTTCACATTCAGTTCTACACAGAATCACCTGAATAAATTTTATACCTCAATATCTTTGTAATATGTATGCTTTTTAAAATTTTATCTTTAGAATACCTTCTAACTGGCTACCTTTCTCACTCCTTTCCTTCCAATCAAAAACTATCCAAGTTTTGAGCTTTGATTTCTAAATACCATGAATAACGACGCAGGACTTCTTAGAGAAATGGCTGATTACAGATATCAGGCAAGAAAGTATAAACCCTGTGATTATTTCTTATGCCAGAAAAGAACAATGGGGTCAAATTGGGGTCTCAAAAAAAGTTAAGCTGGCTTAAAGGGGCTACCACTGGCTAAATTTGGGTGTCAAAAAGAATACTGACAGCAGTGAATCATAACCACATTGATCCTATGTTTGTTGTTCAGACCAGGGCCCATTTGAGAATAAAAATAAGGTGCTATTAATAAACATGTTGGGCCACATGGTGAATACCAGGACAATCCCAGGGAAATTTGGTTATATGGTCACCCTATAATTATAACACTTGTCAACACTTCCCATCTCCAAATGCTCTTTATTTTCTCTCCAACTCACTTCATTGGCTTTTGTCCCAATCACTTCAGTCCCATTATTTTAAGCCTGTGATGATCTCCACATTGCTAAAGCTAATCAATACTCAACATATCAGCAGCATCTGACTTTTCCCCTTCTTGGCCTATCAATTTTTGTTAAGTTAATTCTTCCTTTCTTCTTGATACACTAGCTTCAATTGACTTATGTTGGACCCATATTCTTGGTTATTTTTCCTTTGTCTCCTTTGCTAGTTCTCTTCTCTCTGACATAAGAATGGACCAGGACTCTGTCCTTGGTACTCTTTCCTTTACTATTATCTAATAATACCTCACTGATTTCATCCAGTTTCATTATTTTAAATATCATATATATATATGCGAACATCTCCTTAAAATTTCCTTCTGTAGTCAAGATAATTTCTCTGAACTCCTGACTTACATATCCAAGTGTCTACTTCACATCATCATTCCTAATCCTTCCTACTCTGCTCTATTTCTTCCACAGTATATAATCTACTAACATGCTATACAATTAACTTATTGTCTACCCTGATCCCCCAAACCCCCCCAAAAATAAATTACAAAAGATCAGGAACCTTTGTCTACTCTTCTCCTCAGGTATATCATAAGTGTCTAGAAAAGTGCATGGCATTTGGTAAATGTTCAATAAATGCTTGTTGAAAGAACAGATACTGAAGTTATTTTTACTTGTCAGGTATTATAAATTGTTACACTAAATATCTCAGTTACTGCAGTATTAGGTATAACATAAACCAGACATGTCAGTAAACAATGCCCCTGTTCAGGAACCATGGCAGACAGTGTATTTCATAACTATGTCTTTCATTCAAGTTTATTATTTTCTATTATGTAGATTTAAAAAACCAGTTAATCTTTACTCTTGATGATGTTGAGATCTGAGTTTAAATCACTATCTTTCCTTACACAGACTTCATTCATAGAAACTAATAAAATAATCTAAAAGCTTTGTATTCCTTGATTCTATAGATACTTCCTTTACAACGTAAAACAAACAAAAACAAAAAAACCCAACACCAAAACAAAACAATGAAGCAATATAAACTTAAGTTTTTCACCCCACGGTTTGTAGAGTTTCACTCAGCTATCAAGACGCAGCTTTCTATTACAGAAAGACTTCCTTGAATCCTCAAGCAGTGCTAAGTACCCTTCCTCCAATGTGTCTATCAGCATCTTTCACATCACAGTGAAGCTCTCTCCATTTTTCTCATTAGACTTAAAGCTTCTCAAAGGCAGGCACCATATTAATTTCTATATTTTTATAAACTAGCCAAATATGGGGCACACAAAGTATAGACATATTATATTTTTGTTGAGCCAAAATAAAGTGTTATGGTCATGAGGATGGCTCTGAAATGAAATTATAAGTAAGTATTTGAACTTTTCTGGCAAAGTACCAGACTAAAAATAACAGGTAAAACTTCCATCTTTTGAATCCTACAGTGCTAACTGTAATAATGAGAGCTACTTTAGCTTCTGGTCTAAAGTCACAATGCAATCTGGACAATGATAATGGATTGTGTGGTAGAGCAGATCTGCAAAATACCTCTGTTCTGGATGTCTCTGTCATTATTAGTTTTAGCATAACTTTTCAAAATGGTGTTGAAGGCAATGGTCATCATAAATAATATTTCATTTATGCCATTTATATGGATTAAAAGACTACAGAAATTCAAATTCTTAAAAATTAAGTTAAACTATGCTATTGCTAGGAATGTTGATGTTGTATATTTTATCTAATCACCACAGCAAATAGGTGAAACAAAAATTATATATTGCTCTAACCTCTTAAAAATCTATTTAAAGATGCGCCCACTAACGTATCATGGAAAGCCTTCTATGTGCAGAACATTGTGTAAAAAGGCAATCCAAACAGAGTTTGATGGTTGAAATAACATGCTAATAACTGGTCACAGTAACAAAAAGAAAGATGTGTTAATAATAGATTTCTAAAAACTGATTACCTAAGTACTGTATGTATGAAGATGAAGTAAGCAAGGCAATCTTAAGTAAGTAGGATAATATTTGTTTAGTGCAATTGGTTGGAACAAAACAAATATAACCAAATTACTGGAGGACTTCCTTCAACCACACAAAACTCCCAACCATTACGACATATGCCCTAAGGTACAAAGCCTTATGCATACGTCCCCCATCCTTCCCAATAAAATCATTACTTCAGAGGTTGGTGAAAGCTGTGACAATGATGCATTCTGGTTTTGCAAAAGTATGTGTGATATGGTGGAAAATCCTGCCTTGTTATCAGACAAAACTGTAGAAACTTAAAAAACAAGAATGTGCAATGTGTAGGGGATATAATGTTGACTGTATTATGTAGATAGAAATGAGGTTAATACAGTTATGCACAAAGACAGGGGTCAACTGATGAAAATGCTTTTAATACTCATGAGGAATTTTAGATCCCATCTGGCAGACAATAGGAAGCTAATTTAGGGTCTTGAACAGGAGAACAATATAATAAAACAAAGTAAATTTACTACTAAGAAATTTTACTAGTGTCAGGTTTTTGCTGGCAGCCAGTTAAAGAATTACTAAATGTCTACAAATAGTACTGTCTCACTTTAGTTCCAAGTTGAATTTCATGTCAAAAGTTGAATCTTTATATTCTAAAAAGTAAACTGGATGCATTTCTAACCTATATTTTCATCAATATATAAAAATAATAGTTTCAGTGAACAAAAGCTTAAAAAACTTGTATAATTCAATTGTACAATGATCTGCATCTGATCAAAAAACATTAATTAAACATAAACAGCAAACAATGTAGTCAAATGAAGCTCAAAAAACTTTTTTTTTCACTATACAGTCCATTTTTCACAGTGGAAATACTTTTTAGAAAATAAGGCAAAATAGCTTGTTTAATATAAGTGATTAAACATAATCACATTTTATTTATTTATTTATTTATTTTTTTTTGAGATGGAGTTTCGCTCATTACCCAGGCTGGAGTGCAATGGCGCGATCTCGGCTCACCGCAACCTCCGCCTCCTGGGTTCAGGCAATTCTCCTGCCTCAGCCTCCTGAGTAGCTGGGATTACAGGCACGCACCACTGTGCCCAGCTAATTTTTTGTATTTTTAGTAGAGACGGGGTTTCACCATGTTGACCAGGATGGTCTCGATCTCTTGACCTCATGATCCACCCACCTCGGCCTCCCAAAGTGCTGGGATTACAGGCTTGAGCTACCGCGCCCGGCCACATAATCACATTTTTTATGCCAAATAAAAACATCAAAACTGTTCCTCGGATATAAAATTATTCACTTCTGTCAGGTTCAAAGAGGTAGGCAGAGAAAATGACACCCAGCAATTATGAAGATTCTGTATAGAACACTAAGAAATTAGTCGAACAGACAGACTTTTTCATTCTGGACATTCTCTTCTAACAAAACGGCTGGCCTTGTGAAGAAAAGCTTATTGTTTGAAAATAATTTGTCTTCATTTAACCCCAAATTAAGGTGATATCCAGTTGAAAAAAAAAAAGAACATCCCATTTTGTAAGACCAGTTACTTACTGATCTTATTGCTGCTTTTCTCCAGGGCCCCTTGTCTCCTATTATGTGTTTCCAACAAAATATGTTGTAATATTTAACTCTTTTCTCAAGCACCATATTATTTCATACTGGAATTATCATAGTAATATTGGTTGTCCAAAATTTTTGAACTAATAGTTTAAAAGTGCTTTGGATACTTTCACAGTTATTAGGAAATGTTTGGCTAAGGTTTAGTTTCAAATTTCTAGAATTACAAAACAAAAAAATCACATCAAAACAGAACAAAAGTAAATGGAAAACATTAAAAAAACGCCATGTTATACTGCTTTCTTCCTTCATACTGCTGAATCTTGTTTATACACTCAGTAGCCTCTGAAGTGGGCTTATCTAGGTGAAGAATTCCAGAATTAGTTCTTTATTTAAAACTTAGGTGTATACTATGACTCAGTAAATAGTAATAGCATTTTCATCTCTTTTGCCAACAAAGGCCTGCAACTTGGCCTTTGTTTTCAAATAGAGGCAAGCAGGTTCAAAAATAGATGATGTATACTATTACTATTTTTCATATATGTTCTTATTTAGAAGACAAGAATATTTTAAGGCCATCATAAACTTTATATAAACACAACCTACAATGAAAATCATGACTCCTATATATTAAAATTGCAACAGCGTTAAGAATTTCAGAAATATGCCCTATACAAAATAGTAATTTAAAGCTGTAGAAACTACATGCCAGAAAGCAAACTGGGATTTCAGTATGATGATCTGTTACTAAATGCTGTTTCATGAGTGTGAGGAGAGTATTATATACTCATTTTTTAAAATAGTGCTATGATTTCCTGTTTATAATTTCAAAGGTCACAGTTAAGTACAGAAGGCTAATAACCAGGGCATCTTGCTAGCTCTCCTTTTAGAAACAATAGTTCTGCCTTTTAAAAAGTTAAATCTGAAGTTATATGGCCTTAGGGCTTTGGTGAAGGTGACTGTATAAAATGAAGAACTTTTTTTCCTCCTGTTTCTGATACTTAACAAGCAAAATCCTCTGATTACAGATTCTTCTTAGTAACAGTTCCATAGTATTCCATTTATCTTTAGAGACTCAGAACAACCTCAACATCGTAAACATGCCAACATGTAAAAAAAAAATTGCAGTAGAAGTCACTTAGCCAGCTAGCTAAGCAGCATTCACTATGTATCAGACACATTATTACTAGGTGTGAGACAATTAATTGAATAAAACAACCCATTTTTTAAAAATAAGAAACAATATTTTTATTAAAGACCAAAATATTTTAGAAAGGGATCATAAATTCTTAGTTTTCAGTTTTAAAAAATTTATCTGAACCAAGATCTGCTAAGTATTTCGTTATTTCACACAGCAACAAAACTGGATGGCTTATTTCTTAATTAAAATATATTTATGTAGGATACAGATAATTTCAATATGTAATTTATTAAGTATTCTATATTATACTTTGGCTTAAGAAATACAGCCTCAGAAAATATCACTACTTTTGAAATATTTTTATTATTTGCATGAAATGAATTTGTTGAAATTTTTTCAAAGGATGAAAAATGTGTTTTACAAAGCATGCTTAAATTTTGTCACAGATGGTATTTTTTTTAAATTATACTTTAAGTTCTGGGATACATGTGCAGAACTTGCAGGAATGTTGCATAGGTACACAAATGCCTTGGTGGTTTGCTGCCTCCATCCCCACATCACCTACATCAAGCATTTCTCCCAATGTTATCCTTCCTCAACCTCCCCACCCCCTGCTATCCCTCCCCCAGTCTCCCACTCCCCAACAGACCATAGTGTGTAATGTTCCCCTCCCTGTGTCCATGTGTTCTCGTTGTTCAATACTCACCTATGAGTGAGAACATGTGGTGTTTGGCTTTTTGTTATTGTGTCAGTTTGCTGAGAATGATGGTTTTCAGATTCATCCATGTCCCTGCAAAGGTCATGAACTCATCCTTTTTTATGGCTTCATAGTATTCCATGGTATATACGTGCCACATTTTCTTTACCTAGTCTACCACTGATGTGCATTTGGGCTGGTTCCAGGTCTTTGCTACTGTAAACAGGGCTGCAATGAACATACATGTGCATGTGTCTTTATAATAGAACAATTTATAATCTTTTGGGTATATACCCAGTAATGGGATTGCTGGGTCAAATGGAATTTCTATTTTCAGATCCTTGAGGAATCACCACATTGTCTTCCACAATAGTTGAACTAATTTACACACTCACCAACAGTGTAAGTTTTCGTATTTCTCCACATCAAGCAATGGCAACAAAAGCCAAAACAGACAAATGGGATCTAATTAAACTTAAAATTTCTGCACAGCAAAAGAAACAATCATTAGAGTGAACTGGCACCCAAAAGAATGAGAAAAAGTTTTCACAAGCTACTCATCCGACAAAGGGCTAATATCCAGAATCTACAAAGAACTAAAGCAGATTTATAAGAGAAAAAAAAAAACCCATCAAAAAGTGGGCAAAGGATATGAACAGACACTTTTCAAAAGAAGACATTTATGTGGCCAACAAACATATGAAAAAATGCTCATCATCACTGGTCATTAGAAAAATGCAAATCAAAACAACCCATGTTCTTAAGAAGTTCTCTCTAAGCAGCAGGAATGGCAATGAAACTAGACTGCTGTACCATACAACAACAGAAATACACACAAAGTAAAAGGGCCTGTTAGAGTAGGTGGTAAGTAATTCTTCTGGGGATAGAGCAGAAGTGCCAGGGAAAGTTTCCTAGAGCTACTTACATAAGAATTAGGTGTTGAGGAAAGAGTAAGTGTTCAGGTGGGAGAGATGCTATGTTTAAAAAACCTGATGTAGGCAAGGAGGCATGAAATTGCTATGTTTGGGATTCAGTTTAGCTGGTAAAAAAATAAAAAAGGTACATGGTAAGTGGAAGATACAGAAGCAACAGATGGGTAGTTAGAGTACAGATCACAAAGGATCTTGTATACCATGCAGGGAAGTCCAATTAGATAAGCATTTTAGAAAGGTCATTGGTTAGAGTGCAGAACATGACTTGAAGGAGGTGAGACCAGAGGCAGGAAGTCTGTTATGATTTGAATATGTTTTTCCCCAAAAAAAACTCAGGTTGAGGCTTGGTTCCTAATGTAATGGTATCAAAAGGTGGTGAGGCCTTTAAGATCTATCTGGGTCATGAAGTATCTTCCCTCATGAAGGAATTAATGCAGTCTCTTGGATGTACGTTCTCACTCTAGCTAAAATGAATTAGTTACTGCCAGAACAGGCTAGTAAAAAGTGAGGCTGCTCCTTGTGTTTGGTCTATCTTTGCAAGCATCTGTTCCCTTCTGCTTCTCCATGTTGTGATAACGCATGATGGAGCTGAGCAGATGCTGGCATCAGGTTTCTTGGATTTCTCAGCCTCCAGAACCATGAACCAATGAAACCTCTTTTATAAATAAATTACTTAGTCTCAGGTATTCTGTTATAATAACACTAAATGGACTAAGACAATATCCAAGTGAGTAATAATAAGAACCTGAGGCTGGGTGCGGTGGCTCACACCTGTAATCTCAGCACTTTGCTGGGGGCTAAGGCAGGTGGATCTCCTAAGGTCAGAAGTTCTAGACCAGCCTGGTCAACATGGTGAAACCTCATCTCTACAAAAAATACAAAAATTAACTGGGTGTGGTGGCAGATGTCTGTAGTCCCAGCTACTGGGGAGGCTGAGGCAGGAGAATTGCTTGAACCTGGGAGGCGGAGGTTGCAGTGAGCCAAGGTGGAGCCATTGCACCCCAGTCTGGACAACAAGAGTAAAAATTCATAAAAAAACAAAACAAAACAAAACTGAAATGACAAGTGTTTTGCAGAATATATTTTTTAAAGTGGAAATGCTTAACCAATAATTTTAATACATGTTGCCAAATATGTTTCTCAAAAGGATGTATTACTTTTAGTGCCCACAACAACAAATAAGACTGCCTGTCCATGTATTCACATCCTCTTCAACAACAGAGATATTTTTGATTCACCTGAGCACAATAACCATTAAATTTCAGAGTTCAGTCTTCCAAATCATTCATGATATAAATTATCCACTTAATCGAGCATCCACCAGAAAAGATACTAGTAATAACTACAGTAAAAGAAAAGTAAACAATGAGTGAAAAAGAAAGCAAATTCATCAATAACCATGATGTAGTAAATGTGCTTATACTCTGAAAATAAATGTGGTTATTTTAAAAACACCTAATTCATCATTTCCTTCTTGAAAGAGATTCTTCACAAAGTTTCCTACTCTTGGTTCTTTTTCTCCTTCACTGGCTACTCTTTCAGTCTCTTTTACTTATTCTTCTTTATCTCCCTAAAATCAAAATTTTAGTGTATCTTGAGGCCCTCAGACTAAGATAACATGATTAATCATGGACATACTACCAAAAAGCCCTATCTGAGAATATTAGAGAGTAAATGGAAACAGACTCTGATGGAGAGGCCACCAAGCTTACTTGGAAAAAAGAAGATGGAAAGCTATTCAGTAGTAAATTACCATTTCTTCAAGGTTCAGCCTAAGGCCAACTGCGATCAGCATGGTTTAGGAGCAGTGCCAGAGCTATCCCTGAAAAAAGGAATCCAGGATACTTTATCTACTGAGAGAGCAGGTTAAATCCAGAAAGGAGAGAAGAACTCTCTAAATCTTAAGTGTTCAGACAAGTAGCAGATTCAAAGCATCTTACTGAAAGACAAAAGATCTAAACTGAGACTGGAACTGCTGTCTAAGAAACATAGTTTGAAGTTAAAACCTAGCCAAGAAAATTTATTAAAACAGCCACTTATTTGAGAAAAATAACCAAATCCAGAATCTCTGCAAGTTCATAATGTCCAGGGTACAGTCCAAAATTACCCAGCATATGAACAGGAAAGAAAACAGAACATTTTTTCTTCTCCATAAGCAAAAATGGCTATTATCACTATCCTTGATGGTGTTCAAAAAAATTCCTCTCAAAGAATGAAAATATTATCAGAGAAATAAACTATCACAGCAGAGAAACAGAAACAATAAAAAGTTTTAATTGATTCAGTCACAGAACATTAATCACTGGATGAAAGACTACAGGATATTCACATAATCTCACAGTATCATTTCACAGATTACTTACTAACTGCAAACAGAAGATACCTTTACAATGGGGAAATCTGGCATATGGCACTTGAGTGCTGGAACTCAGCAATAATAGTAGAGGGAGAAACATGGATATATGTAATAGAATAGTGGAATATAACAATAGTGATACAATGCACTATTATTATATTGTAGTATTACGATTTTCTATAGGTTTGAAATATTTTTTAAAAAGTTGGAAGGAAAAGTTTAAGTACAGTATTATTAAAGATTATGAAACACAAAGAAAAAGAAAGCTAAAATAAAGATTATTACATATCAGAGAGGGAAGAATTAAAGTAGCTATCTTGGAATCTATTCACTTCCTTAACCAGGAGGAAACTCTAGGAAAGGAAGGTGATCCAGTTTAGTCTTCCTGTTAATATGCTGATAAGTGGTCCCTCTGGTAGATGAGATAATGAGTTTTTGTTAGGAGGAAGGTCCTTATCTGAAGAATGCTCTTAGTAGGCTGTCCCTTGTTAATAACGCTTACAATAAACAAACCCAAAATCTATGGGTTTATGAAGCCTGGCAAAATGGAGAATAACATGCAAGCTATATAACCCTGGGATATTAAATGGAGAAGTTTCAAAATGTAAATGTCCCTGATATGAGGTAATAACCAGACTTCCTCATTTGGAGACTCTGGGCTGGAAAGTACATGTATGATGCGGAAAGGAAGGACCTGTGGAATTACATAAGAGTCCCAGATTGCTCTCCTTACTTCACCTGCTCCATTTGACTACATGCATTCTTACAGTTATTAGTAAAGCTGATTCTAGGTAAGATATCTAACACGTTGAATCTGATTTGATAACATGATTATTTGTACTGGCTCACAAATAAAACTGTCAGAAATAATTACGGTGTAAGATTAAAGATACTTTTAATACAACTACTTTCATAGAATAAATGAACAAAATGTTACACTGACATAGCTAATTAACACAGTACAGTGTACTCACAGGCTATAATAAAGTATCTTTTACCCTATGGAGAAACTTGTTTTAGTATTCCTAGGAAGAAAACTAATCAAAACCACAGTATGTGAAACTACAGAAAAAAAACTCAATAACTTTTAAAAAAGCATATAAAACCAGACGTATGACAAAATTCTAAACAGTATATGAATATATAAGATGATAAACCTCTAATCTAAGGGGTGTATGCAGCCTAGAATACTTCTGAACAGGTTTTCTGAAATGGGATTCTCCCTAGAGTTGTCGTGAGGTTCAAATGATATGATATAGTTATTATATTATTTTGATGATGTATAATTTAACTTTAATGCCCTTACAGATTATAGTCTATATTATTTTTTCTATTTGTGATCTACTAAAGACAACCATTTAGGGTCAAGCTGTGCAGAAGCCTAAAACAAAGTGATCCTAACTGCTGATTCTAAGTTCAAAGGATTTTTATTTTTCTTTGAGACTCTCCATCATCCAGTCCGTAGTAGAGTGGCATGATCTTGGATCGCTGCAACCTCTGCTGTCTGGGTTCAAGCAATTCTCCTGCCTCAGCCTCCCGAGTAGCTGGGATTACAGGCACCTGTCACCATGCCCGGTTAATTTTTGTGTTTTTAGTAGAGACAGGATTTCACCATCTTGGCCAGGCTGGTCTTGAACTTCTGACCTCGTGATCCACCCACCTCAGCCTCCCAAAGTTCTGGGATTACAGGCTTGAGCCAGTTCGCCTGGCCAGATGGTTTTAATAATAGATTTCAGAATGTAAAACTAGGGGAAGAATAAAACAAAAGGAGAAAGAATTTTAAACTAGAGGAGAAGTAAGAGGTAGCAGGCAGAACAAGGTCTCAAAGAAGAATACAAAAATTCTCATTTTAAAGAATATTTAACATAGGAAGAAGTAACAACCTTAGAGAGGAAGAGATTAAAAAAGAATACAGATAGGCTGGGCATGGTGGTTCACACCAGTATTCCCAGCACTTTGGGAGGCTGAGGTGAATGGATCACCTGAGGTCAGGTGTTTGAGACCAGCCTAGGCAACATGGCAAAACCTTATCTCTACTAAAAGTACAAAAGTTAGCTGGGCATGGTGGCAGCTGCCTGTAGTCCCAACTACTCAGGAGGCTGTGGCAGAATTGTTTTAATCCAGGAAGCAGAGGTTGCAGTGAGCAAATTTGCACGACGACTGAACTCCAGAGGCAAGACTCCATCAAAAAAAAAAAAAAAAAAAAAAAGAATACAGATACAGGTTACTGTATATATTTAGCTGTGAGGAATTAAAGGATCTGAAAATGTGTTGCACATTTTTGGGCCCTTCTTTTCTCTAGATGGCAAGTTTCATGTTTATTAAATTATCTCCTCCAATACCTAGGAAAGTGAGTCTGGATATATCATAGGAATGTTCACAACTTACTGAAGCAGTAAACTAAAGTGGATAACATAATTAGCTTTATAGTCAGTTATAAGTTGCTTTATTTCTCTAAGCTTGAGTCTCGTATTCTGTAAGATAGGAATAAAAATGATATCTACCTAGTGAGACAGTAAATATAAAACACATAATATACTGCCAGGCACATAGTAAATGCTCAGTAAAAGCTAGTTATTACCATTATTATCGAGTAAGAGATTGGTTGTACATTTTGAGTAATTTCAATATATGCTTGAATTTTACCATTTCCTTCTCCAGCTGTAACTTACTGATCTGTAAATGTTGATAAGTTAATTTAACTTTAACTTTCAAAGAAAAAGAAACTGTTTTAGAAGCCAGTATTTATACTAATATCAAAGTTAAAAGTATGGACACTATTAAAAATGTAGCAAAGACTTGGGTTTCATATACCATAGTCTATAAAATTAGAACCTATGATTTTAGGGTATCATAAAGATCAGGCCAATTTTTTTTCTTGGTTGGCCAGAAAAAAACAAACTCCCATTTCTAAAAATACTCAGGTTTTCTTCACAAAGAAGTCATCCTGCAACAAAATACCCTATTATTATAGAAAGCAAGAATAGGACAGTATGTCATCAATAAGACTATAAAAATGCAGTGGTATCTGAGCCAAGGAAAAAATTTCTCTGGGAAAATAAATAAGTAGAGGTTTTTTTCTCCAAATTTAATGGAGACTCAGAGTTTTGTCATGATTTCTTTGATACTCCCAAGTAGGTAATAACCACTTCCTAAGAAAATTACAAATGACCTTTTAGTTAAGAAAAACGCTGTTATGTATTTGCTTTGTTTAGAAAAGACGACAAAATTTGTAAAAGAACCATAAATGAGGAATGAAATTTGACACCTAAAGAAAGCGAATATATAGCCTTTCTAGTACTCTTTTTATATTTAAATTTATTCCAGTTTTTAAAAGGCATTACAAAAGAAGTTGAAGTCAGAGCAGCCAACCCAGCATACCCTAACTCCTACCACAAACTCAAGACATATACATACTATGAATTTTATGAATTCCAGGAATACATAGGCTATGAATTTGGCTTTCTATGGTGCAACAATTCCATAGTGAGCTTATATGATCACAGGGAAAACTAGAACACAAATCAAACCAAACCAAACCAAACCATGGTAGTGATGTAGTAATCTTGTAAACCTACTAACTTTCTCACTGAATCAGATTTCCCTTTGCTGATGAGATTCAAAAACAGAAACAGAAAACAGGCTTTACATTTAGATAAAAAATGACAACTTTTCTAATTAATCAAATTCATTATCAAAATTTACAAAAGGGAAGTATTCTAAAGGTTGAGTATCTTTTGTTTGCAAACTCTTCATACACTGCATACAAGTTTATTATAGTCAATAAACTATGGAAAGAATGTAGTGAGTGTGTGTGTGTGTGTGTGTGTGTATAAATTTGTTTATTCCAGTTTTTAAACAGTATTACAAAAGAAGTTAAAGTCAGAGTAGCCAACTATATATTGTGTGTGTTTACCTATGTGTATGTGTATATATGTATGTATACACACACACACACACACACACACTGCATTCTTTCCATGGTAAAATAAAATCAGCAATTATATAGTAGCTGAAGGCCTCCGAATAATTTAAGACTCCAAAAATGACTATTCAGAAGAAATTACAGGGAAAAATTTAGGTAGGCAATGTAATTTAGTAAGAACCTTGGTTAAGAGAAAGTGAAAGGGATAAATTGTAACTTCCTATCTTATTGCTATTCTCAAAGCAAAATCTCTAAAGATTTTATTTCTCATAGGAATATCATTTACAAAAGGTATATGAAAAAGCCTAAATGAATCTACAAACTACAGAGACACAAATGATCATTAGCAGTCAAATACAAAATACTTTTTTTCCTGAATGACTGGATAAAAAGGAGATTACAACTTTGAGAAAGAAAAGTTGTATCGGATGGATTCCATGAATTTTGTAATAGTGTTCAGGGGTGAAGGATGAACACAAGAAACAAATATACTTCATATTAAAGAGTCATTTCCTAGACGTTTTTATTCAGATTAACTGGGATAACTTTGTCCTATTAAACACTTTACTATCACTTTAAAAAGAAGAAACTGTGAGAAGCTTTGATAACCTAACTCAATTAAAATATTGTTAGAGAGCTTTCTTTCTCTTTTACCTAATTCAAAACTTGGAAACTTATACCAAAATGTAATAGGCAAACATGCATGCAAAATGACCCTGCAATTAAGAAAATTGCTGGTACCAGATGTTGTTTTTAAGTTCTACAGTAGAACAGTCTCCCAGACATTTAATGTCATGTCATTTGGTAAATGAAAGTTTCCACAAAGTTAGAGCAATGAGAAGACCTAAAAATGATGCTAGTGAAGAGTCTGACTCAAGAAAATAAAAATATGGGAACACGTTGCTCTAACACTTATTTTATTTGAAGTTACTACAGAACTGAATAAAATGCTGACACCACTACATAAAAATTTATTGAGTTGGCAACAAGGAAAGCATGATGTCAGCCACCAATATCACCATCTACATTCCCAAATAGCGCGAAGACTTTAATTCCTGAACTGACTTCATGCTAAAGTTACAGTAAAAATAAAAACTTGAGGCATGAGGCATTACTAAACATAGATGAATTTAGTTTGGCAGAGTTTTGACTCCAATTAACCTAGCATTTTAACAAATTCAGTTAAAAACATGGAAAAATGTAAGCTTAAACATTACAATTTTTCTAAATGTGCTACATTCTTCACCAAACGGGCTGATACAAGATGTCTTAGGCCACTCTCAGGAATATTCAAATAAGCAATACCACACACAAACAAAATGCAGGATAACAGATACTCAAAAACATATGTACATACATACCCACACAAGTCCTTACCTTCATGGCATGGATTTCTTCAAGCAATCGTTGCGCCCGTCTTTGGTTTTTTAACAGTGCATCTTCAGTACCCCTGCAAAAAACACATTACAGTATGTAGCCAGGCAAAGCATTAATTTTAGGCTCATATCACAAAGGATAATCATTTCATTTCTTTTAGAAAAGCATAATAAATCTCTAAATAACAAACACTCCACTATCCTACACTCCCTATTTCCCCCACTCCCAAAACACACCTTGATTTCATAACTAAACCCATATGTTAGAAACTGGCAAAAATAAGTACTGTCTTGGCATTGTATTAATGACCATTACTTTTGATAGTTTGCTTTCTCTAGTTCCTTAATAGCACTTTTCCTCATCAATTAATCAATCAATAGTAATTATATTTAATGTAATATAAATTTCATAAGCTATATTTAGAGGTTGGATATAGTTTTACCAAATGAAAATTTGCTATCTGGAATTTAAGGAAAAAATAAAGAAGGGCTATATTCTGACATATTTATGAAAGAATAGGAAATTAATCTGGAACAAAACATATTTGAAGGCTAAGCATTCATGCTTAAATCATAAGAACTATAAATAAAATACTTTTTTTTACTAACACTAGTGATATTGAAAATACAAATTATTGTATTTTTCTAAAAAATTATGTGGAACACAATGTTCTAATAAACACTTTCACAAGGTACTGAAGATTTCAAATCACTCAGCAACTGAAGAAAAAAATCTGACATAAAATCTTCAAAACTGATTCTTAAGATATTACTAGATTTGTTAAGTTATATCAGTACCTTAAAATAACTTTTAATAACATAAAACACATAAGTCCAAGAAAATTTCATTCTGAAAAGACCAAAAAGAGAATTTTGCAAAAGCAGCAGAAAAATTCATCCTGAATCTTAAGCAATGACAGTCCAATCCACAGAAGGGCATGCTGACACAGCACATTCTATCTCACTCACATAATCTCTACATATAAAACAAAAATGCTGTATGAGTAAGATAATTACTTCTCTATATCCAACCCTAAAAATTTTAAAGTACCAAAAAAAAACAACTTTTGATATTTCATTAGTCACAAGGTCATTGCTTTACATGACTAACTTTTTTGACTTCAGTCTGCCAACACTCCTGACAAGTTTTCGGATAACCAAAACTCGAATTCTCTTCACTTCTTTTCTCATCTTCACAACCTATGAAGAATAAAGCCATAAATTAGAAGAAAGGCACTTACTTCAGGAACAAACACATTTTATTTTGAGTCTTAATCTTATAGACTTAGTCTACCACTTTGACTATCCTTTTCATCAACCTATATTCCTAGCTTGTTAAAAATCAAACCTCTTCCATAAATAGTGAAGGAATAAATCATCAGTCTAAAAATGTGTCTGAGGGCTTAAGAAAAACAAGTTATAATTTTTTAAAAAGTCACAGTATTACCAGAGATAAAGTCATTTAATGTTACACTTACATCTTGCTAGGTTTGAAACGTAATAAACTGCGAGTTCCCTGAAATTAGAGCCTATCCTATTCATCTTTGTATTCTTACCATTTAAAACAAAGCCTCACTCATAATGGTAGAAAATTTGCTGAATGAGTGTTTTAATTAGCAAATTAGCTTTTAATTAACAATTTATTTTACTTATTTATAAAACCTTTCATTATTTTTAGTAATAAATTATTTCAAGTATAACTTTAAAAGAAGCTCCACAAACACAAGGGCATATTGTGTAAGCATGTGTGCATGTAAACATAAATGTTCACACACAAACACACATGCAGACACATACAAATATAAACTTTAAATCATCCTACTAATGTTTAAGAACAAAAAGCAGAGTTACAGTCCAAGAAATGGAAATTCTAGTTATAAAAAACTATACATTATAATAGCATTCAGTACAATGGCATGTAATCACTGAGTTTATGTTTCGCCTATCACAGTTAGGAGGCATACATCTTAAAATTACTCCTGGAATGTCCTTCTTTCCCGTCTTCACTTTAGGAACTACATAAAATTCAGTTCCGACATAGTCCTTCGAGTGAAACCTCCAATGACTTCTTAAGTTAGAGATAACCACTGGGGTGCCACTATACTTTACAGATTCTGTTATTAAAGCACCTACCTCATTGCATTGTCACTAACTGCTCATGTGGCTGACTTTTTCTATAAACAGTGAGCTCCTAGAAAATGGACTCTTGTAATATTTATATAGTATGTATATGTAATATTTATATAGTGTTTTCAGTGTCCTGCAACAGGACCTGGCACACACAATTCCTCAAATTCTTCTTGCCAAAATAACATTATCAACATCATCCTGTTAGTGATAATATCTTCTCTTACCCTTCATGTCATTCACTCCCTTATTCATTGAAGATATTGGCAACCAACTTAAAATTTCTTTATACCCTAAGTTCTGCCATCATTCTGGGTGACTTAAATATCTGCTTGAATAGCCCATCTGGTAATTATATATTCCCTTCTTTACTTATTTTCTAAAGACTTAATCTATTCTATCTCAGCCATCCACTTCCGTGGCCACCTGTCGACCTTGTCATCATTCCCAATATTCAATTTCTAAAACCATTAATTCAAATATTCCACACTGTGATCACAACTTCTATCAGCTCGTTTGTTCAATTCTACCCACCACAACCATCTTTGACTTCATTAGGACCACCAGTCCACTGACTCCTACACTTTATGTTCTTCCGTTATGCAGTTTAGATACATGATAAACATTTGCCAATATCTTAAACTCCTATCCCTCTGGTTAGCAAACCTTAGCCTTGAATGCAAAAAACATCTGAGTTCTTCATTATCATATGCCAATAGCAAATAGTTGCAACATTCTGTCTACTATAAATTCATCATAATTAACCTCAAGTGGACTCTCATTCTTCCTAGCAATGCTATAATATTCTTCTGGTCAATTCACTCTACGATGCCTGTTTTAAACTTTTGCCTACTCTCCTAAATCCTCTTGTCTCCCTCCTCTCTTCTCTCTTTCAATAGCGTGGATAAAATAATTATCAGTTGGGAACCATCATTTTTCTACTAACAAGAATGTAAATTTACTTCCATGACCCATTTTCCTTTATGAATAAAGTTACAATATAAGAAATACTGCTACACATATCTAAGGTTAATCTTTTAACTGTCTTCTGGAGCCCATTGTCTTCTGTCCTCCTAGAACTTCTACTATGGATTATCCGTTTACTATAGCATTGCCATTCTTTTCCTTTTAATGCATTTCTTTCTCAGTGATTATTTTAAACATGCTTGGGTCATTTTCATTAGAGACTAAATACACAAACATCCTCATTACATAGTTCACTAGGATGACCCCGTTTTTAGTTGTGTGGAGAGCTAAGCTTTTAGAAAGAGATGTCCAAAGTCAGTATCCCTATTTCTGCATGCCACACAAATCCAATTTGATTTTCATCCTCATCAGTCTACTAAAAGATGTTACTAAGGACACCAATGATTTCCAAAAAAAGCCCCTGAATTCAATGGAAATTTGACATTTTTGACCACCTTTTCTTTCTTCAAACATTCTTCCCTTGGTTTTCCAAGACAGAATATGGTCCTGGTTTTCTTCTTTCCTTTCTACTCACTCTATTTTGATCTTCTTTGAATATTCATCCACCTCTACCTAGTCATAAAATGTTAAGAGTTGAAGGGGCAGTCCCAAGCCACTGTTTCTTTTCACAGTACATTGTTTAGCTTTAAGAGCTCTTACATGTGCATATTTAATTTGCCACCTAAACAAACAGGAATCAAAAATTTTACTTTCAGCTGAGATCACTCATTTTAGCTCCAAGATGTGCAACTTCCTGCTTGACATTACTTTCTGAGTGTGTTCAAAGTCACCTCAAATTCACACCTAAACTCATGTTCTTCACCTCCAATAGGACCCTTCCCTTCTTTTGTGGAAGAGGGGAGTTTCATATTTCAGGGAATGGAACAATCTTTTTAGCTATAAACCTAAGGGTCATTAGAGGTAGCTCTCTTAATCCTTCACAATGAATCTCCAAGTCCTATTAATCTTAAATGCTAATTATCTTTCAAATTGTACCACTTTTTTTTTACACTATCTTGACCTTTTTGCAACCTTGGCTGAGTTACTGCTAACTGGTTTCTCTACACCTATTCTTGCCTCTTGCTAATCAGTTATCCACGATGCCATCAGAATAAAAATTTTTTTAAATATATATCTGATGTCACACCATTATGTAACTCTCTTCAACAGTCTCCAACTGCTCTAAGAAGAACCACATTGGCCTTTTTTCAGTCCCCTGTTCTTACCATGCTCACTTGTACTACAAAGCCTTACAACACCTGCCATTTCTAATGGTCAGAATGTTCTTTCTTCTCATGTCAGCTTGTTAGCATCTATTCATCCTGATTTTGGACCAATTGTCATTTCTGTGAAGAGTCTTTTCTGGCATCCCTGAGGGTCACAAGTACCTTTAGTTGGTACCTTAATACTTTACTTTTAATCTGATTATGTTTAATATGTCTTACCCCAGTAGGTTATAAATTTCGTGAAGGTCAAATATCTGGTTTTATTCAACGCTGCATCTTAACACCTAACATAGTGCATGGCACACAGTATGTGTCCTGTAAATATTAGTTAAATAAATGACCAGAAATGTAAAAATACACACTGTCAAATCATTGTTTCAAATGCAAAATAGAATTTAAAAATGCAGATTAATCAGGTTTCTTTCCCACTAGCTAAGTTAACCTCTTAGGAATTTGTTTCAAATTTAAACTCATTTAAAAAAAAATCATACTTTGCATAAATGAAAAGGCACACACAAGGTTTAAGTAAAAAAAAAAAACAAAAGAACTGCTACATTGCATAAACAGAATTATAGGGCTTCATGACTCATTTTTTTGAAAGTTAAGTTATTCATAAAATAAACAAATAGGAAGCTATGAACTATACATTAAGATATGTTAACCAATGTTTCTAATTGCTGAACTTTGCAGGTGCACGGTTTGGTTAACAGTGGTTAACCAAACTTTGGTTAACCAAAACTTTACTAATAAACTTTAATTAACCAAATAACTTTACTAATAAACTTTAATTAACCAAACTTTACTAATAAATTGCAGTGGGCAGAGTTGGTCCTTGGTTACATTCCAATCATAAGAAAGCCTATCTCCAATTTTAAAATTCCAAGTTAAGAAATACTATGTTTTTCGTTAATGGATAAGGGAATTCTAAAAGCAAAGGAATACCTCATATACTTAAGACTTAGGTTTCTCCAAGAACTCAGATTTTTGCAAAACTGATGATTAATATAGCCTTTATGTTAGGATTTAAAAAGTTGCCAATTCATTTGTCACCCAGTAATTACAAAGTTGGTTGACAGGCAACACAGAAGGCAATGAACAGGCCTAACACACCAATACCCACATAAGTCCAAATGCACTGCATAGTGGCAGTACACTCTGGCAAACCTCTAATCAAAACCAAGAAGAATTATCATTGTTAGAATTGCGAAAACAGTAGGATTATTGTTTGGGAGGGAAAGAACAGAGGAATAATGTGAGCACAGAGAAAACAGAGGCTTAAAAATGGAAATAAAATATGCTGACACAGAAGAAAGAAAATGAAAAAGAAGTAGACAGGGGTCTGAAGACAGAATGAAGGGAAAATCTGAGGCTATCACCAAGACTGATAAAGCCAAGCTGAGGGCTTCCAAACAGCAAGATAATGCATTTAAGACAATCTATAAAATCTGAAGAAAAAGAGTTAACACCGACATACAGAGTGAATATATATGTACTGACAGCGAAGAATCACCTAGAAATTAGGCACACAGAGGGCTTTAATGTTAAAACCTGGCAAAATCTAAACATAGAGCATCTCTTGCATATTCAGTATAAAAATACTATAAATAAAGTGGAAGTCTAATACAGCTATTTGGGAAAAGATCATGTGAGATGACTCAGAAGAGTCAACATAAACACAGGAAAGGAAACCACAGAGAGGCAAAAGCCGGCAGTGTCCAACTCAAGGAAATTCCAAAGAAAGGGTTCCCCAGCTCAGAGACTTGAGAAATCTAATCTCTTCTGGAATAACTCAATTATGGGAACAGATGCATCATAGCTCAACATGAATCATGCAACTAAAACCCCTTTCTATATTTCTACTTACCAAACAGCTGATGGTCAGTAGACAGGAAAAGACTGTGTTTTACAATGTGAGTATTATTATGTATATCAGATATGTTTTTAATAAACTAGCTTTATCATTCACACAATCTGTTATACACATATTTAATATGAATTTATTTTTTAGAGAATGAGCTCTATTTCTGGGGTGAAAATTAAGCAAGTTTCTGATTTACAAAGCAGAGAGCAGACTTTGGTTCACAGACAAAATTAAATGCTACTTGAATTCACTTTTGCCTAGCTATGTGTTAGCTGGCCAACTAGTTAGTTTGTGATAATTCACCAACTTTGCCATGTTTTTGAGTTAGTAACAAAAATCTGTAGTTATTAGAAAATTGTTATTCTAAGAGCTAGTATTGTTCTAGAGGAACTTGCAGTGTTAAGAAAAATCTAAGTATATCTGTGTTTCTAAGAATACAGTAAGGGCCGGGGGCGGTGGCTCACACCTGTAATCCCACACTTTGAGAGGCCGAGGTGGGCGGACTGCCTGAGGTTGGCAGTTCGAGACCAGCCTGGTGAAACCCTATCTCTACTAAAAAAACACAAAAATTAGCTGGGTGTGGTGGAAGGCGCCTGTGATCTCAGCTACTTGGGAAGCTGAGGCAGGAGAACCGGGGAGGTAGAGGTTGCAGTAAGCTGAGAGCATGCCACTGCACTCCTGCCTGGGCAAAAGGGCGAAACTCTTCCTTAAAAGAAAAAAAAAAAAAGAATACATTAAAACCTCTGGTTATTCATTACTTACCTATCAGATTAGTAAATACAAAAAAACTATGATAACGCATTCTGGGTATGAGGTTGTGAGCAAACAAATACACTGCTGCTAAAAATGCACACTGGTTTACTCCCTTGGAGGAAACCTTGGCTATACTTTAACAAAAGTCCTACTTCTAGGAATCTATTCAGAAGACACATTCTTAATAATAGGAAAAGGCTACACACAAGATTATTCATTGCAGCATTTTAACAAAATGTAGCATGAGAAAGAAAATAATGTATAAATATGTAAATAATAATAAAGCATATAGCAATGTATTTTAAATCAATGCAGAAGATCTGTAGGTATTACATCGATAAACCTTGAAAAGTAACACTGGTAAATAAAATACAGTAGTCCCCGCTTACCAACAATTTTGTTGTCAGCAGTTTCAGTTATCTGCAGTTGGACACATGGTCCAAAAATATTAAGTGAAAAATTCCAAATCTAAATAACTCATAAATTTTAAATTGTACACCACTCTGAGTAGCATGATGAAACCTCTCACTGTACTACTCCATCCCATATAGGATGTAAACCATACTTTTGCCCAGTGTATTCCTGCTGTATCTGTTACCTGCCCATTACTGTACAGAAAAAAAAAAAAAAACCGAAGACAGAGTTTGGTATTATCTGAAGTTTTAAGCATACACTGGGGGTCTTGGAACACAACCCCCATAATTTGTAAAGCAATATGCAGTTTAAAAGCCTACAATGCAATACTATACACTGGGTATAGATATGCATGTTACTAAAATTGTGAAAAATGTAGAAGAGAAAAACACACTCCAAGAATAATAATTACCTCTGAGGTAGAAAAGAAGATGGGTAGAATTAAACATTAAGATATAGCGAAACACTGACATTTCCTAAACATACAAAGTAGATTACGAGAACATGTTACATTATTTTCAATATGTTTGAAGTATTTTATAGTTAACAAAATCATTGGGTTTCTTTTTTGTTTCCTTTTGAGACAAGGTCTGGCTCTATTGCCCAGGCTGGAGCACAGTTAAGTGATCTTGGCTCATCACAACCTCCAGCTGCTGGGCTCAAGCCATCTTCCCACCTCAGCCTCCCGAGTAGCTGGGACTACAGGCATGTACCACCACATTTGGCTAATTTTTCTGTATTTTTTGTAGAGATGGGGTTTTACCACGTTGCGCAGGCTGGTCTCAAACTCGTGAGCTCAAGTGATCTGCCTGCCTCGGCCTCCCAAAGTGCTGGGATTACAGAGTGAGCCACTGTACTTGGCCAAAATTATTGTTTTATAAAGAGGACCCTAATTTTGTCACATGGATGATAACTTAATGTTGATTAGACTTTTTATTTCTGATGAGCAACAATTTTTAAAAAATCTAGAGTGCTTAGTGATTATCTACAATTTAACCATTATTGAGCATATGCTGCCACCTAGCAAAACTTCCCCGAACAGTTTAATAACTAAACACAAACTGGTTCTTTTCTTACAAACAGGTCCTAATTTAATATTTCAGAAAAAAATTATTAAAAAGTACTATGTACCTAAACATGACATAGGAGTTTTGTAACTTCATAAGCGCAAACAAATATGGTTCTTGGTATTCTTATGTTTTACAGTATGTGGAGGAAACTCATTTTGTTCTCTTGCACTTTAGTTTCTACCTTTACTGTCTCACAAGAAATGAAAGCAATTTTTCGAATGGGCTTATTGATAATTTGCTATTAAAGAATAAAATAATGCCAGTTTTATATATAGGCCTTTGGCCTTTCTATGAAATTAAAGTACTCCATCAGATTACTTCACCTCCTAATTCTGATTTTTACATACCACTGCTGCCTAAAGAAAACAGATGACTTGAGAAAAATCTAGCTCTAGTTTTGCAAAGTATTTACTCACTAAATGCTATGGTACTATTGTTTTCAACTGTGCATTTCTCCTTCTCTAGTTATAATGGAAAGGGAGGAAAAAAAAAGTCAGCATTTAGGAGATTTTCCCTCTCATTTGAACATTAGTTGACAATTATGCTATCGATGCTTTCATCTGCCCAATATATATTTACTTTTTATTACCTGTAGACATGGTACTGTGCTGGAGGCTAGGGAAGCTGCTATAAAAAGGAATTAAAAATTCTCTCTTCGAAGTACCAAAAATATGCAACAAACAATCATCAACATAAAGTAAAAAGTGATGGCTTATTTTTTAGAAAAGTAAAGATAAATTTTTACTTTAGTTCACAAGAGTAGATGTACTCTAAGAACCTGAAGTCAGGAATTACTTAACAAATTGGTCAGCTTTTATCTTTGGAAAAATTTTTTTATAAGAATATAATTATTAAGGGTAGGAAGTATTGTGCCTCTGCAGGCAGGCTTTTATTTTCTCAGAAGATATTCTGGGAAATTAAATACACTGTAAAATGAGACTGCCATATACCTTTTGTAAAGAAAAAGTTGTGATTAAAAATTATGAAACAAGAATTCCTATAAAATAAAATCATAGCCATTAGTACAAATAGCCCAAAGACAGTGCTAAAGATTTATAAACCTTTGCAAACCTAATGAAACATAGGGATTCTTTTCCCAAGAGAGAGACATACAAACACAAATTTACAAATAATTTCAGGCAGTTATAGGCCCTTTGAAATGCATCCTTTCCTAGTTAAGAAGAGTTAATCTGGGGTGGGGAGGAAAAAAAAGAAGAGTTAATCTAAGATATTACGGATCATGAAAACGATGCCTCACATTATTCTTTCAACACGTAGGTCTTGGAAATATGATGATGAACAAAAGTTTACTGTCAGGTGAAGGGGAAAGAAACTTCTCTCAGACACACACACTCACATATACAAAACATTATTACAAATGAAGTATAACAAATGAAGCAGGATTAAGTATTAAATGAACTAATGAGAGAAAAAGGAGCATGTGCAAAGAGCTGCAGATGGTTATGCCAGGTAGTAGAGGAAAGCCAATGTAGATGAAATATAGAGACTGAGGGCAGAAAGTGGTAACAGAAAGTGGAAAGATCTCCCCTTGTTTAGACTGTTTTCTTACCAAAAGTAACAGGAAGCTCTTAAATGGATTTTTTTTTTTTTGAGATAGAGTTTCACTCTTGTTTGCACAGGCCAGAGTGCAATGGCGTGATCTCAGCTCACTGGAACCTCCGCCTCCCTAGTTCAATTCTCCTGCCTAAGCCTCCCGAGTACTGGGATTACAGGCATGCGCCACCATGCCCAGCTAATTTTGTATTTTTAGTGGAGACGGGGTTTCTCCATGGTCAGGCTGGTATCGAACTCTCAGGTGATCCACCTGCCTCAGCCTCCTGAAAGTGCTGGGATTACAGGTGTGAGCCACTGTGCCCGGCCTTAAATGGATTTTAAGCAAGGGAGTGACAGATTAGATTTATGTTTTGTAGACAGCACTCTAGCTGCAGTATAGAGGTTAAGATTAAAGTCTGAGAAGAGTCAATGCAAGTAGTTGGGAGGCTACTACAGTAGCTGCACTAGGATTCTAGTGGTGATGGAAAAGAAGTGAAATGATCTGAAAGCGAATTCAAATTATTTTGAGATACATTTTCTCCTTGAAGAAGTTGTTAATTCATTCCTTCTGCCTATTTTCTGAGATGGTTTCTCTTAATTTCTGTGAGGTATTTTATATTAAGGGCACTGGCCCTTTGTCATATTTGCTGTATTTTTTTTCTAGTTGGTTGTCCTTTTTCTTTCTTTGGTATGTTATTCAGTTTTTATACAGATAAATCTATAACTGTCTTTCCTTTTGTGGTTTTTCCACAAATTTTAAATTATAATATCCTCCATCATCTCCACTTTTTTCTGTCCTTTTTATCACCTTCACATTAGAACATACTAGACTTTAGTGGTGGATGCGTGTAGTTCCTGATTTCATAAATTCATTTAATCATATGTTATACGTGATAGACACAAAAATACAGAAGACAGAAATAGGTACATAAGTGTTTCCAAAGGAGAAAGCAATTTGGGTGCACAAAGAATAGACACCTAATCTAAATCGAGGTGAGTTAATGAAGGTTTCCTAAAGGTCAAATTTTAACTGTTTTGAAAAGAACTGAAGTTAGGTAAGTGGAAAAAGAGTCTTAAATGACTTATTCCCTGTCATTTCCATCATCAAAGTCATTATAAAATTTGATATGATGCTCCCTAGCGTTGAAATCCCAAGGACATTACTCTCATCTTTCATACATCACAGGTAACCTCATGGAAAATAGCCCACCAAATGCTTTCTGGCACAAAGCATAAACTTAATGCACATTTATGAGTAAACTAACTGCTTTCAGCTTCCCTCCTCAGCATATCCAGTACTCCACTGGAATTCACATCAAGTTCCCATCAGTCAAGAGTTACCTAGCCCTATATTACTCACAGGTTTTACTGCTACTACCCCTTTCCTGCTTATATTAGTCCCTCTGCCTGGAATAACTTCTTCCCCTTTACCTAATCACTGACTGCAATTCCTGTCTAAGATCCTTAAAGACCAAGGACAAATATCAACCACTTCATTTTGCCGCCTTTGAAAACTCTTCTGCATTACTAGTTCTTGGGGATATTCTTCCACATTGTTCTGTAACATAGGTGGGTGTTGCTTAGCTCTTTTACTTGAGTATAGTTTACTAGAAAATATGAAACATCCCTTACGCTACTGTGTGTAATCTAAACAGTGACTTGCTCATACATGGGAAAAAGAACTTCCTTGCTGTACGTAACTGTGAGGTCCTTACTCTATCTTTACGTTTCCAGCTTACTTTACGACTTCGGTTGATATTACTTCGTTGGATAGAAGCAGAAACCAGAAGGCGGTAAGTGGTAGAAATAGTATTTTGTTGCCATTAGCACGTTATGGAAGTGACAGTAGTGAGAACAAATATCTGATGAGAATGGACTGAAGAAAGAAGCAGAAAAAAAGAATTGGAGACAGCAAATATAAACAGCTCTTTATTGAAGTTCTGCTGTAAATGGAAGTAAAGGAATAGGACAGTAACTGGAGGAGGAAACGAAGTACTAAGCATACTGTCTCATTCAAGATCAACAATTTCTTAGAAGCTACAGCTCTTCATTTCTCCCTTTCATTTTTGACAGGCAATAAGGAGCCGGTAATGTGTACTGAAAGCTTATTAAGGATCAGGTACTTGCAAACACTTTACGTATCTCAGTTAATCTCACAACAACCCTGGGACAAACTCCCCTGACTTCCGCTTTACGAACAAGAATATTGAACACACAGGCTAAAGGATCTTCCCAAAGTCTCACAGACATAAATTCGTGGGGCCTGATACATGTCTCTCACTTCAGGCACCTAGAGACCTAGAAGGGAAATTACCGGTTGCCAAACTCTAAGTTGAGGGAAACCCGCCTGGGCCCATCACGAAAGTTCCTCCAGACGCACCCTCTATCCCCGCCTCCGACTACGCGTCTCAGAAGAGCTGATTTTGAGTACCCTCGAAGTCAGCCCCACAGGTTCCTCAGCCTCGGCGCTTACCTCATTATTTAGGTTCAGAGTTCCCGGCAGAGCCATTGTAGATGGAGGAATATGATCCGCCGCCGCCTGCACGTGAACTGGGCCTGTCAGATCTCCGCTGCGTTGCCACGCCCCTCAACGGGGGCCTCTCAGGCCCAAAACTAATCCGCCGTCTGCTCTAGCTGCCGCCCGGGAAAAAGAAACGTTGACGCTCGGAGGGGAAAACAGGAACTGAATTAGAGCAACTTCCGGCGCAGAGGGCGACGCGACGGAATTGCGCGTTCCTATAGAAACCAGACGGGCTGGTAGCTGGGCAACGTCAAGCTTTTCAAGGTGTGTGTGTGTGTTCGAGTGTTCACTTAGTACACTGCGCCAGCTGTGTGTGTGTATCTGTATTCGCTTAGTACACAGCGCCCGCTGTGTGTGTGTCTGTGTTCGCTTAGTACACCGCGCCCGCTGGGCAACGTCAAGCTTTTCAAGGTGTGTGTGTGTGTTCGAGTGTTCACTTAGTACACTGCGCCAGCTGTGTGTGTGTATCTGTATTCGCTTAGTACACAGCGCCCGCTGTGTGTGTGTCTGTGTTCGCTTAGTACAACGCGCCCGCTGAGCAACGTCAAGGTTTTCAAGATTCTGTGGTGTGTGTATGTGTATATCTGTGTTCACTTAGTACACTGCGCCCGCATTGTACTGGCCTTGGTTTTTCTCTCCTAACGGCGAGGGATCGCTCGACTGCGGTGAAAGAGCTCTTGTGAAGTGATCAAGCACTTGAATGAACGAATTTTTGCTTCCATTTAAAAAATCTAGTATTTGTGAAGATTTCTGCTTTTCTAAGAAGCATGCCTTTTTAGATCCTGACAGCTTTTTGTTCCAACCTCACATTAGCTGAGGTGTGGACATTTTTTTCCTGCACACTATAGAAAGGTTTAAATTTAGGGAATCAACATTTGAAACAAAACCAGAATGCACATTTGCTACTCTCTGTGGGAATGGCTGTTTCGAACATAGGAGATGTAAGGGATTGTGTTTAAATTAGGTAATATGTAATTGTCAGCACCTTCTAGTATTCATCATTAAAATGTGTCAAGTGTCAAGTGTTGGCCCAAGAGCTTTACATAAATTAGCTCCAAATCTCCACAGAAATCCAACAAGATAGGAATTATTATTCTTTTATTATCATTTTATTAGAGACCTGGTCTCTCTCTGTCACCCAGGTTGGTGTGCAGTGGCACAGTCATAGCTCTCACTGCCGCCTAGAACTCTTGGGCTCAAGCCATCCTCTAATCTCAAGCTTCAAATAACTGGGACTACAGGCGTGAGCCACCCTACTCTGCTCTGAACTGTTATTTTACAGATGTGGAAACTGACTTCAGAGGCACCAAGTGCCTTGCCCAGAGTTACTTGCCTGGGACTGGCCACTGCTACAGGATTTCAGGTCCAGTTACATAATATGTGGGGTACAGTGCAAAATGAAAATCCAGGCCCCTTCATTTAAAATGCAGGAAATTTCTTCCATAGTTCCTCTTGACTCTTCGTGGTGCTTTTTATTGACTAATGTGATGTTCTCTAAAGTACAGAGACACTAGGTTAAGAGAGAGAGCCCTGCCCCAAGACTCAGGTAGGAGTGCATGCACTGGAGCAAGGTGGCAGCAGTTGCTGGGTGGGGACAGGAGAGCAGGAAACCAGAGAATCTACCACAGGAGGCTGTCTGGACAGGACCACACGTGACCTGAGACAACAAGCCCTTGGTACATGTTCCATTATCCCACTGGGCTTCACTTACAAGTATACACTTTGCATATAAATACATAAGAAGAAATGTTAAATAATCAAGATAAATATAGAACTTTGTGGAAAATGTGTCTTCTAATTTGGGAGAAAGGAGTTATTATGATCCCATAATGCTTCAGAAAATGTATCATTAATACAAAATTTGCCTGTAGTTCTGAAAAGCTTCGCAGTCGTTTCTCTTGACCACCTCTTTTGCTCCCTAAAATTTCAGTTCTTAAACCACCAGTGTCCTCAGGATCAGCACTTGCTTGCTTGTTTTCCTCCTTAGCTCATGCTGTCTCCTTTAGCTATGATACTTTCTCTGCCATCTGCTTTCTCAAGTGCTACTTCTCAAGACCAGGTCAAATTCCATCCATCTCTTTTAAGAATTATTTCCACAGCCCCAAAGATAAGTTTAATTTTGCTCACCAGTGGCTCATACTTATATTACTGTAAGTATGATATAGTATGATACTTATGATAGTCTAATGTGAAATTATTTGTGTATTGGTTATTCTTTTACATTAAAAGCTCTCAACAACTGTAGGTACTCTTGTTTTTAAGGAGACTAGTATTGTCCCATTTTCACAATATTAATGTGAAATCATTTGTTCCAGATATATCACTTCTAAGCCCAAAGTCAATCTTCCTACTTCTTGTTTCCACAATCTCAAAAATTATTTTGTTTGATAACAAAGGTAGTTCTACTAATTGGCTTTCATTAAGCTATGCCCATTTTCTCCAGTAATAATAATGTAGTTGTATTAATTAGGCTGAAAATTTCTCTAGAAAGCAAACTGTCTCCCTGTTTTATTCATGGGGGGCTGACCTGGGTCAATTAAATACTGTCAGATGTATGCAATGACAAAGCTATTATAATTGAAAGCAACTAGTTTGAAACCTTTATCTTTTTAGTGCAGTGCTCCAATTAGTGGAACTAAGGGTCCATAAACACATTCAATAGAGTTTCAAGTTTTTCAATGTCAAGTTCCTCAACAGCTTCTCAGATCCCACTATATTAGTCTGCTTGGGATGCCATAAAAAAATACCGCAATCTGGATAGCTTGCACAACAGAAATTTATTTAGGATACTAGAAGTCCAAGATCAAGGTACCATCAGGATTAGGGATTAGTTTCTAGTAAGAGCTCTTTTCTTTGCTTGCAGCTAGCCACTGTTTTGTGGCTACAACCTCATGTGACCTTTCTGCTGTGCACATGCAGAGAGAGAGCTCTCTGGTGTTTTCCACTTCTTACAGTGGCATGAATCCTATTGGATTAGAGTCCTACCATTATGACCTTAAACTTAATTACATCCCCAAAGGTTTTATCTCTGAAATAGCATCATATTGGGAGTTGGGTCTTCAACATGTGAATTTGGAGGGTGGTGGAAATAATTCAGTTCATAACACTTACTTTCCTAGAGAATTCTTCCATGATTACATCAAAGTAATCTCTTTCTTATCTAACATGCTGGATTACTGCTATTATTCTCATTTTGCACTTTGCTTAAATTTTAGTCATACATTTCTTGATTACAACTAAACATGGATGCTTAGCAATCAGAATAAAATAAAAACGCATACTCACACATATATGAACAAATGATTTTTGAGAAAGTTTCAAAGGCAGTTCTGTACGGAAAAGGTAATCTTCTCAACAAATTGTGCCTGAAAAATTGGATATCTATATGAAACACACACACGCGCATATACACCACTTTCACCCACATGTAACACCACCTAGAAAAACAACTCAAAATGGTTGAGTTTATATATAAATGTAAAACCAATAAAACTTTGAGAAAAAATCATAGGACAAAAACTTTGTACAATGAGGAACTACATACTAATTAATTGGAAAACTGAGAAGAAAGGATAAATTCCTAGACACATACAATGTACCAAGATTGAACCATGAAGAAATCAAAAACCTGAATAAACCAATAACCAGTGATAAAATAGAAGCCTTAATAAAAAGTTTTCCAGCAAAGAAAAGTCTGGGACAATGGCTTTACTGCTGAATTTTACTGTGCACTTAAAGAAGAACTAAGAACAGCCCTAAACTATTCTCAAAAAATGGAAAAGAAAATACTTCCAAAGTCATTCTTTGAAGCCAGTATTATCCTAATACGAAAGCCAAAGACACATCTATAAAAGAACACTACAGACCAATGTATCTGATGAGCACTGATGCAAAAGTCCTCAACAAAATACTAGCAAACTGAATTCAACAGCATATTAAAAAGATCATTCATTGTGACAAAGCAAGATTTATCCCAGTGATGCAAGGATGGTTGAACATATGCAATTCAATCGACATGATGCATTGTATCAACAGAATGAATGACAAAAAATGATAACTGATGCTGAGAAAACATTTGATAAAATTCAACATTCCTTCACAATAAAAACTCTCAACAGAGTATAGAAAGAACATATCTCAACATAATAGAAGCCATATATGACAGAAACACAGCTACTATCATAATGAATGGTGAAAACTTGAAAGCCTTTCTGCTAAGATCTGGAACAAGACAAGGATGCCCACTTCCTCCACTGTTATTCAAGATAGTACTGAAAGTCTTAGCTAGAGCAATCAGAGGAGAAAGAAATAAAGAGCATCCAAATTGGAAAGAAAGTAAAATTATCCTAGTTTTTCAGATTAAATGATCTTACATTTGGAAAAACAACATCTCCACTAGAAAGATATTAGAACCAATAAATTGAGTAAAGTTGCAGGAAACAAAATCAGCATACTAAAATCAGTAGCATTTCTATGTTCAGTGAACCATCTGAAAAAGAAATCAAGAAAGTAATCCCACTTATAATAGCTATAAATAAAATTAAATACCTAAGGATAAATTTAACCGAAGAAGTGAAAGATATCTACAATGAAAAGTATAAAACATTGACACAAGAAACTGAAGAGGACAAACACACAAATGGTAAGATATTCCATGTTTATGAATTGGAAGTATCAATATTTTTAAAGTGTTTGTACTACCCAAAGCAACCTACAGATTCAATGCAATTTCTACCAAAGTATCAATGACATTTTTTACAGAAATAGAAAAAAGCAATCCTAAAATATATATGGAACCACTAAAGACCCAGAATAGCCATAGCTAGTCTAAGCAAAAGGACTAAAACTGGAGGAATCACACTACCTGGCTTCAGATAATTCTACAGAGCTATGGTAACCAAAATAACATGGTACTGGCACAGAAATAGACCCACAGACCAGTGAAACAGAATAGAGAACCCAGAAGTAAATCCACACATTTCGGTGAACTCAATTTGGACAAAGGTGCCAAGCACATGCATTGAGAAGAGAACATTTTCTTTAATAAATGCTTCTGGGAAACAGGATATTGATATGCAGAAAAATGAAAGCAGACCCCCATCTCTCACTGTATATAAAAATCAAACAATAATGGATTAAAGACAAATCTAACACCTGAAATTATGAAACTATTAAAAGAAAACTTTGGGGGAATCTCTCCAGGATGCTGGTCTTGGCAAAGGTTTATTGAGTAATATTCCGCAGGCACAGTCAACCAAAGCAGAAACGAACAAATGGGATCACAACAAGGTAAAATGGTTCCACACAACAAAAGAAACAACACAGTGAAAACTCACAGAATGGGAGAAAATATTTGCAAACTATCCATCTGACAAAGGATTATTAACCAGACTATATAAGGAGCTCAAACAACGTAGCTGAAAAAAATCCAATAGTCTGATCTAAAAATGAGCAAAAGATCTGAATAGGCATTTCTCAAAGAAAAACCATAAAAATTGCAAACAGATATAAGTAGATGCTCAATATCTTGATCCTCAGAGAAATGCAAATGAAAACCACAATGAGATGTCTTCTGATTCCAGTTACAATGACTTTTATTCAGAAGACAAGAAATAACAAATGCTGGTGAGGATGTGAAGAAAAGGAAACCCCTGTACACTGTTGGTGGAAATGAAAATTAGTACATCCACTATGGAGAATAGTGTTGAGGTTCCTCAAAAAACTAACAATAGAACTAACATATGTTACAGCAATCCCACTGCTAGGTATATACCCAAAAGAAAGGAAATCAGACTCTCAAGGAGATGCCTGTGCTTCCATATTTGTTGCAGCACTATTCACAATAGCCAAGATTTGGAATCAACATAATGTTCATCAACAGATAAATGGATCAAGAAAATGTGATGCATACATGCAATGAAATATATTAAACTATAAAAATGAGATCCTGTTATTTGCAGTAACATGGACGGAACTGTAGGACATTATTTTAAGTGAAATAAGCCAGGCATAGGAAAACAAACTTCACATGTCCTCACTTATTTGTAGGAGCTAAAATTAAAACAATTGAACATATGAAGATAGAGAATAGAATGATAAGTTACCAGAGGCTGAGAAGAGTAGTGGATGGGGGAAACGAGGTGGTTAATTGGTACAAAAATATAGGTAGATAGAAAGGATATGATCTATTATATGGTAGCATAACAGGGTGACTACGGTCAAGAATAACTTGTTGTACATTTAAAAATGACTAAAAGAGTATAATTGGAACATTCATAACATAGAAATAATAAACGCTTGAGGTAACGGATACCCCATTTACCCTGATGTGATTTTTATGCATTGTGTACCAGCATCAAGGTATTTTATGTACCCCATAAAGATATACACCTACTATGTGTCCTATGTGTCCATAAAAACTAAAAATAAAAAGAAATTAAGAAAAAAATACTTTCAATTGAAAAAAAATATTGTGATCTTGGGTTAGGCAAAAATTTCTAGGCTATCAGACAAATAGCTGAATCCATATAAAAATACATTGAAAAATAGGACTGAATCAACAGTAGAACATCTACTCTTCAGAAGACACCATGAAGAGAGTAAAAAGAGAAAGCACACATGGAGAGAAAAATTTTGAAAATTACATATTTTAAAAAGAACTTTAATCTTGACTATGTAAAGAACTCTCCAAACACAAAGGTTAAGAAAACAGGCAAAAGATTTGAACAGATGTTTAACTTTTAAAAGATATGTGAATAGCAAATAAGCACATGAAAATAAGCTCAGCGTCATTAGATATTAGGGAAATTCAAGTTAAAACCACAATGTGATTTTATTACATACCTATTAGAATGGCTAAAATAAAAAGTCTGATCATACCAAGTAGGATGTGGAGTAACGGGAACTCTCAAACATCACTGCTGGGAATGTAACATGGTACTAACAATTTAGAGACAGTTTCTTAAGAAGAGTCTAGTATATGATATAGGCCTTCTCCTAGATTAATAGAGAAATGGAAGTACGTGTCCATATAGAGACTTGTGCTAAAATGTTCAGAGAAGTTTTACTTGTAATAGTCAAATGATAAAGACAATACAAAATTTCATTCAACAGGCAAATCATCAAACTCTGATACACACAGACATGCACACATACACACACACGAACATTATTCAGTAATAGAAAGCAATGACACATACTACAACATGGATGAATTTCAAAATAATTATGCTGGGTGGCAGAATCCAGACAAAAAGAGTATATACTGTGTTATTTCATTTATATAAAATTATAGGAAATGCAAACTAATGTATAATTACAAAAATAGATTAATGGTTGCCTGGGGAAGTGAGAGAAGAGAGATAGAAGGATGCCAGAAAAATCACAAATGGTCACCTGGAAGCTTTGGAGAATAATTGATATTTTCATTATCGTGATTTTGGTGATGGTATCACAGTGGACACATATGTCAAAACTTATCAAAATGTATACTTCATATATATATATGCAGTTTATTGTGTATCAATTAAAGCTCAATAAAGCTGTTAGATAAATGCATTTACCCTTGGACTAGCAATTCTACCTTTAGAAAAACATGGTAACATTACACTGGTACAAATTATTGATGTATGTACAAAGCTATTCAGTATATAAGTGTTTGTAATAATAGAAGATTGGAGGGAACTTGTCCATCAACATATAACTGATTAATAACCAGCTCTATATTTATTGGAATGAAAGACTTTTCATGATACATTGTGTAATGAATAAATCAGTGTCACTACACAATAGTATACTATTGTTCGTTTGTGTGTGTTAGGAGGAAAGATGTGTACTCCCACACACACACACATACACAAACCACAATTACTTGTTTGTATTGTATCTTTGTTCTATACAGGGGAAGTCAGGAGCTGGGTAAATACAGATAGTCTTTCTACCATGTATAAGGTACATTTTGTACCTTATAAATTTTGCATCATATGTTACTAACTTTTAAACAAAATAAAATTTAAAACATAGTCTTATAGTTGTTGTTGCAGTTGTGAAAAGAATATGTTCTCCCATTTCCGTATATTTTAGCTGGTTATTACCAATATAGAGACAAACTATAAATCATGAATTTTTTGTGTATGTTATTCAATCACTTTTTCAAGTATTTTTTGGAGGTGAGAAGGATTGTTAAGTTTGAAATCATATTATTAGAATGATAAGTAACTCTTCCAGTATTTACAGCAATTATTTTGTTTGGATAATTACATTAACTAGAATTTCCAAACAAATGTAAGAACAGTGTAAGTAATAACAGTGATAGTGAGTATCCCTTACTTTTTCCTGACAAATGAAAAGAACTTTAATATTTCACAATTTAAAATGATATTTGGAGTTTTTCATGGTGAGTAATAAATCCAGGTAGTTTTTTTTTCTATTTTACTAGAGGACTTGATTGCTTCAATATTTTGTTTTTCTTTTTAAGGCATTTTCCCCATATGTGTTCTAATTGTATTGCAGCTGTTAGAAAGTATGAGCCATTACTAACAAAGTAGTTGTAACTCTATATTTTTCTCTGTTACTTAAATGAATAGAAAAAAAGAGAAGTTATTATTTGGAATCCTATCTTTTTTGTAGCATGTTGTTTACAACCTTTAGTATTTGAACTATTGTTAGTAATTCAACTCACAATAGATTGCAACACAACTGAGTGTTTCATCCACCACCCAGAACCACTGCTCTAAAATTTTATTTTGACTTTGGATATTCAATCCTCTATCCCCTGGGTGGCAGTGTTGTTCTCCAAATTGCAGCTTGTAATCGAAATTGCAGACGTTGAGGAAAGCAATCTAAATATGTTATGTGATAGCATTTTCTGAATTAGAAAGAAAATAGGTGGATATAACAGGTCTTACATTTGTTTAATGCTTAGGATTAACACCTTAAGATTTCAAATTCTGATTTTCAGTAAGTCACTAAACAATAATAAAGTGTCTAAGTGAAACACTAATGGATTCATTTAAGATTCTATTTTTAAAAAATACATAACAAACTAAAGAGTGTAACTAGCTACTGTATAAGAGGCAGGTAATTGGCAAGTCACTAAGCTAATTGCTTTACTAAATAAATCTTCTAGCAGATTTCTGACATAAATAGCACTTTAATTTTTATGGAACATTTTGATTAGATTTGTTACTTTATGTCTCTAGGAAATCAAAAAAAGTTTTATTCTATAAATTTTGTCTTAAAAATTTTCAGTAGCTAATTAATGTCATGAAGCCAAGTTTTAAAAAATTCAAAGTGATAGAGCCAACACTTACTTAGCAATTCAACATATTGCGTAAGAGCTTTGGGTCTGGAATCAGACTATTTGATATTAAATTCTAATTCTACCCTTTAATAGCTATGTGCTTCTGGGGAAATTATGTAAGCTCTGTGTGACAAGGCTTCTTTATCAGTGAAAATAGGAGTGATAATCTATCTCACGATTGTTGTGATGTTTAAATGAAAACACAGTATAGAGTTATTGATGAACATTTACCTCTCAATAATTTAACTACTGTTATTTTTATTTCATTTGATCTTAACAGTAACTTTGTGAGCTAGGCATGGTACATGTGAGGGATTCATGTCTTATGAATAACAAATATACCTAAGGTCAGAGAGGTAATAAGGAGGCAGTCCAAGTCTTTTGACATAAAATCACTGGTAGGAGTTTTATAACAGCTCTATGATATGAATGTATAAATTACATTAATAGTGTGTAGCCACCATGTCATTAATCCCCATTCATCTAATTACTTATTAATTAATATCAATAATTACAGTTTACTTCTTTTAATTATTTGCCAATTAGCCCAAGATAGGCTCAAAATTATTGCAACAAAGCCTATAATAATGTAAAGTTCAGAAAACATTATTGAAATCCAGTCTAGATTCTTTTCAACATAGTAATTGACTTTGATTCATTTTAATAAATATTTTTGAGTATCTATTTTGCAAAGCATTGTACTAGGTTTAGTAGGAGATACAAAATGGTGAAGACATTGTCCGTGTCCTCCATGGACTTACAGAATAGTAACTTAAATAATTCTAATACCAAGATAGACTACATTAAGTACTGTAGTAAGACTGTGAGGGACTATTGGAGTATAATAGGGAAGTGAACAAAGTTTGACTAGAATGCTTCCTACAAGAGGTGGAATTTGAGTTTCATTTTTGAAGGAAAGAAGCTGTATAATAGGAAGCTGTGTAATAGGAAGAAAAATTTCCAGTGGAGGAAATTAGTAGACAAAAGTAAGATAGTAGAAACCACACTATTTCACAAATAGAATAAAGCTTCCAAATGATTTTGTCAAAAACCCCTAAAGTCTCCAAAAAATTGTTAGGCCTAGAAATTAAAACCTTTTTAATTTCTTAAATATATTGTCTACACACACCCTCTAAAAATGGTAATTTTTAAACTTCGAAAAACTGAAGTAAGGTGTTTTAAGGCAAAAAACAAAATACATGAATCTTACTAAACTGATAGAAGTAGGTTTCAGAATATCTGGAAATTTATGGATTTGTAAATATTGAGTAATCTCTAAAGGGAAAAAAGACAGAAGTTTTAAAGAGAGTAAAGTGAACGATATTGTGAAAGTTGATTATTCAAAATGTAGACATTTATGTCATACCTAACTAAAATCGAGTTGGGAAGCCATGGGGAAGGACACCCAGGTCCCTGTTTCAGGAACTATTTTTGCAAGTCAACAGAAAAAAACATCACTTTAAGATAACATCTTACCTGGGAACTGCTGCCACTTACTACTCAGAACTCAGCAGCTACTACAACTTATTCAGCTCAACACTGTCGGTGCCAACGAACTTTCTTTTAAAACAACGTCCAAAGCTTTCCTCTTTTTTCTCAATAAAATTCCAGCCTTTTTTGTTTTTGTTTTTCAGACACATCTAAGAGCTACTCTGGATCATGTGCATTAACTTGCAATTTCAATCCTTGTCTATTATTCCCAAATAACCTGTTTATTTGGAAATTCAACTATAAATAGTTTGACTTAAGGTTTAAAATTTATAAGTCTGTTCAGAGAAAACAGTTTTAATTTGTCCATCAAGGAATAAAGAGTTTGTAACAAATTTATTGGGCAACTTCTACATCAAGACCAAGAGAGAGGCAAGATATATAGCCTGGAGAGGTGAAATTAGCAGGTCACCTAGCCTCTCCTTGAAGAAATTAAATGCTGTTTTTCTAGTAAGAAGAGTAAAAGAAAGAAGCTCTGTTACTTTGCCCAATTCCTAGTCCAGCATGATATCTCTGCTTCATTATTTTACAAAGATTCCTCAATATGCTCACTGAGCTTTGGTAACTACCCATTACCACTCTACTGCAAATCTACTTGTCAGTGTCACCAGTGGCCTCTTGGGCACTAAGCTGGATTTCAGAGTGCTTTAGTATGGGATGATCATCCCAGTCCTTTGCCACTGATTGACAGACTTGACTGTGTTGGCTGAGCCAGTGATCGCTTCTTCTCTTGCCTCCCAACATGTATCATTGTCTAAGCTATAAGCCTCATTAGGCAGTGGTTGCTTTACACCAGACTTTTCATACCTGACCTAGCCACATGGACACTATTAATTCAGCAAAAAATTATCCAGCCCAAATGTTAATACTGCTGAGGTATTAACCTGATCTATGTTTATGTCCATAACAACCAACTGTATAGTGCAATGAAGTACCTTGGGTTGGGTTGGGCTGTGGGAGAGGATAAAATCTGCGGAAGTTTGGGCTTAAAAGAAAAGACAATAATGTTGTTAGGGAGTGCTGTGACACACCAATATGTAGAAATGTCTGCACTTTTTGTGTATGATTAGTAATTTAAGTATACTTGCCAATCGATACTTTCTTTAGGGAGCCTTAAAATGATGTTTCCATAGTTTTTTTTTTTTTTTTCAATTATGGAAAGCAGATGGTTCTCTAAAACTTACAGGTAATTAAAGTCTTCTTAAACTCACAGCCTATAAATATTTCAACATTTAAATAGAAGCTCATTTTTTTAAAAAGAAATTTCCAAAAGCCCAGGTCCAGATGGGTTCACAGCCGAATTCTACCAGACATACAAAGAGGAACTGGTACCATTCCTACTGAAACTATTCCAAATAATCCAAAAAGAGGGAATCCTTCCCAAATCATTTTATGAGACCAACATCATCCTAATACCAAAACCTGGCAGAGACTCAACAAGAAAAGAAAACTACAGGCCAATATCCATGATGAGCATAGATGCAAAAATCTTCAATAAAATACTGACAAGCCGATTACAACAGCACATCAAAAAGCTTATTCACCATGATCAAGTAGGATTCATCCCGGGGATGCAAGCCTGGTTCAATATACACAAGTCTATAAATGTAATTCACCACATAAACAGAACCAAAGACAAAAACCACATGATTATCTCAATTGATGCAGAGAAGGCCTTTGACAAAATTCAACAGCCCTTTATGCTAAAAACCCTCAATAAACTAGGTATCGACGGAATGTATCTCAAAATAGTAAAAGCTATCTATGACAAACCAACAGCCGATATCATACTGAACAGGCAAAAACTGGAAGCATTCCCTTTGAAATCTGGCACTAGACAAGGATGCCCTGTCTCACCACTCCTATTCAATATAGTACTGGAAGTTCTAGCCAGAGCAATCAGGCAAGAAAAAGAAGTAAAGGGTATTCAATTAGGAAAGGAGGAAGTCAAATTGTCTCTATTTGCAGACGACATGATTGTATATCTAGAAGACCCCATCATCTCAGCCCAAAATCTCCTGAAACTGATAAGCAACTTCAGCAAAGTCTCAGGATACAAAATCAATGTGCAAAAAAAACAAACATTCCTATACACCAATAACAGACTTAAAGATAACCAAATGAAGAACGAACTGCCATTCACAATTGCTACAAAGAGAATAAAATACTTAGGAATACAACTAACAAGGAACGTAAAGGACCTCTTCAAGGAGAACTACAAACCACTGCTCAACGAAATAAGAGAGGACACAAACAGATGGAGAAACATTCCATGTTCATGGTTAGGAAGAATTAATATCATGAAAATGGCCATACTGCCCAAAGTAATTTACAGATTCAATGCTATCCCCATCAAGCTTCCAATGACCTTTCTCACAGAACTGGAAAAAACCACCTTAAACTTCATATGGAACCAAAAGAGAGCCCGCATAGCCAAGTCAATTCTAAGCAAAAAGAACAAAGCGGGAGGCATCACACTACCGGACATCAAACTCTACTGCAAGACTACAGTAATCAAAACAGCATGGTACTGGTACCAAAACAGAGATATAGACCAATGGAACAGAACAGAGGCGTCGGAGGCAACACAACATAACTACAACCATCTGATCTTTGACAAACCTGATAAAAACAAGCAATGGGGAAAGGATTCCCTGTTCAATAAGTGGTGTTGGGAAAACTGGCTAGCCATATGCAGAAAGCAGAAACTGGACCCCTTCCTGACACCTTACACTAAAATTGACTCCAGATGGATTAAAGACTTAAACATAAGACCTAACACCATAAAAACCCTAGAAGGAAACCTAGGCAAAACCATTCAGGACATAGGCATAGGCAAGGACTTTATGACCAAAACACCAAAAGCATTGGCAACAAAAGCCAAAATAGACAAATGGGACCTAATCAAATTCCACAGCTTCTGCACAGCGAAAGAAATAGTCAATAGAGTGAATTGGCAACCAACAGAATGGGCAAAAATTTTTGCAGCCTACCCATTTGACAAAGGGCTGATATCCAGAATTTACAACGAACTAAAACAGATTTATAAGAAAAAAACAAGCCCATTCAAAAGTGGGTGAAGGATATGAACAGATACTTTACAAAAGAAGACATACATGAGGCCAACAAACATATGAAAAAATGCTCATCATCACTGGTCATCAGAGAAATGCAAATCAAAACTACATTGAGATTCCATCTCATGCCAGTTAGAATGGCAATCATTAAAATATCTGGAGACAACAGATGCTGGAGAGGTTGTGGAGAAATAGGAACACTTTTACACTGTTGGTGGGAGTGTAAATTAGTTCAACCATTGTGGAAGACAGTGTAGCGATTCCTCAAGGACCTAGAAATAGAAATTCCATTTGACCCAGCAATCCCATTACTGGGTATATATCCAAAGGATTATAAATCGTTCTACTATAAGGACACATGCACACGAATGTTCATTGCAGCACAGTTTACAATAGCAAAGACCTGGAACCAACCCAAATGCCCATCGATGATAGACTGGACAGGAAAAATGTGGCACATATACACCATGGAATATTATGCAGCCATCAAAAACGATGAGTTCGCGTCCTTTGTAGGGACATGGATGAACCTGGAAACCATCATTCTCAGCAAACTGACACAGGAACACAAAATCAAACATCGCATGTTCTCACTTATAGACGAGTATTGAACAATGGGAACACACGGACACAGGGAGGGGAGCACTATACACTGGGGTCTGTTGGGGGGGTGTGGGGGGACAGCGGGGGGGGGAGTTGGGGAGAGATATCATGGGGAGAAATGCCAGATATAGGTGAGAGGGAGGAAGGCAGCAAATCACACTGCCATGCATTCACCTATGCAACAACCTTGCATGTTTTTCACATGTACCCCCAAACCTAAAATGCAATAAAAAGAAAATAAAAAAGTAATTTCCTTGTACATTCTTATAAAAAATATAAAAAGGACAACATTGATAGTTTTAAAACCTATATTTAACCTAAATCAAGATTTTTCTACAAAAGATACGTCTTTCCAAAAAGTTTAAAAGATATCAGAGAGCAATGTGATATTAAGCCAAATAATCTCATCACAATGGAGTATTTTACTTTTAAGAAATTTTGGGTAGTATTTCCTATTTAACCTTTCATGCTAGGTTTTAACTGTATATATGCTACATAACATATCAGATTAATCCAAGTCATTCTATTTATGCAGTAGACTGTCATATATGACCAGTTACCATATAATGTCATACTTTAATTGCAAAAATGGCAAAGGTGATATTTATGATAAAGCTTAGAAAAGCTTTTTAATAAAAGGCAAACCTCACTGTTCCAATTTTCTGTAAAAATTACCTCTTCTCCTCCAATTTATTTTTTGCCTTGAATAGTATTACAGCATGTTAATACACAAAGATATTTACATTACTTTTATCTACATGGTTGTTTTCTTTTTGGATACACGGAATTTATCAAAAGACACTGATAGTAGATTCTTAAGCAATTCTGAATTTTTTGGTCCCTTTTTAGGTTCCTCTAGAATGATTTTCCTCAGAAAAGTGTATCTCTAAGAACTTAATTAACCAGAAGAAAATGAGTAACACAACACAACAACTGTATTTCCCCTGGTGTCTTATACCCCAAGAAACACTTCAAGATTACATTGTCTAATATTAAGCCTATTGCCATGCAATGACCTTGAGCCAAAGAGCACCAGAAGCATAGCTACAGTTAAACAAATTAGATTTATTACTTGTTTCAGTGAGGGAGAATGCACACTGTAAGAAACATTGGGTCTCGGTAAGAAGGTGTTTGAAAGCATTTATAGAATTAGGGGTTTGCTCGAGTAATTTTGGAGAGGATCTGATGAAGCAGGGGTTAGATATAAATTGGATGCTTTCAGAAAGCAGGAGGAAAATCCATGAATATCTCATTAAATCTTATATATAAGGAAGGGCTGACTACAGTGAAGATAAAGCTGAAATTGGTTTATAAAAACAGTCACTTATTTTAGCTGGGGAAGGGAATATTTGGTATTTTGTTGTTGAACAATGACCATTTTTTCGTCTCACTTAGACATGGTCTCAGAGTTACCTCATTTGATGTTGATAGTCTGTCAGACTGTTTAAGTTCAATAGAAGAACAATATGGCCTAGTTGTGAGCATCAAACCAACTTGTAACAACACTGAAGCCTGCCTGTGAGTTTTGGATCAGTTCTCCAATATCAGGAGCGACTGGTTTTCTTCCTCAGCTCTATTTACAAAACTTGTTTTTTTGTTCTGTGTTATTTACTGATTCAATCTTAGTCCTCTAAACAAGAAACATTTGGTTAATTTTAATCTCTCATTTATCTTATCCCTGAATTAGGGATAAGGATTATTTGTCACCAATTTCTGTCATAAGTATCCATGAAATGTCTTTTAAATTCATTCCTCATCCTGTATCTCACCACTTTTGTTTAGTCTCTCATTATCTCTTGCCTAAACCATTAAAATTGCCAGCAAACTGTTCTCCTTGTTTTCTAATTTTACACCCTACAACACCATTCTCTCACTAATATCAAAACCTTCTTCTTAAAACATAAAAGGATCATGTTGTTCCATCATTTTATAACCTTTAATGGCTCTCTTTATCCATTCATTTTATTTTTCAATGTCTAAAGTCCTATCCTGCCATTCAAAGTCCTTAACAATATGGTGCATCTTAACATTACCATCTCACTTCAAATCAGCCTACCATTTCCTGTATATGGTCAGTGTCCAATAATTCATTCAACAAATATTTGTTGAAGGTCTTTATTATGTGCTTTTATTGGGTCATGTTATTTTCCTTAGTTTTTAAAATTATGTGACCACTACTGTGCTTGTTAAATGTCTGTCTCCCGACTAAACTCTAAGCCCAGTATTAGCTGGAACCATGATTGGTTTTGCTCGCCATCTTATTCCCAGCGTCTAGCCCAATACCTGTTATTAACATGGACCACTACGTGTATTTTGTGCGTGTTGGGATTGAGTACTTGGTTAAATTAAGAATATTATTAATAAAAAATGGCAAAATTAGATTTTCTTAATATTCAAGACTACTATTAATAGTCATTAAAATGAATAAAAAGTTATGTCAGTATGAACATAAAGGCAGGCTGAGAAATGCATTAAATGATTCCTCATAAAAATGCAGAATTTAAATAATTATAAAGAAACTCTGAGTTAAACTGGTTTTTTGACTCAGTGTTACAAAGATCTGAAAATAATTCTACATTGATGTGCTGATACCTTTCCAAGATTGAGGAAGCCAAAATCTGATGAATAGCTAGATGCTGCCAGGAAAATTTTTAAGGGATTTAAGAGCCATGGACTATGGAATACTTCTGTGTCTACTGCCAATAGGAAAACTTATTAGTGCTGTGGCCCTGGGAGAGTCACTTCAACTTCTTGAACTTCAGGATCATCACCTGTAAAACTAGGATGGTGAATGGATCTCTACATAGCCTATCTTAATTCCACAAGAGAAAAGGTACAGCAACACTCCCTGCCCCAAAAGCTTTATAAATTTACTTCTGATTTTTTTCGACAAATTGAAGATATGCTTTCTCTAATTCCCAATGTGAGGAAATGGCAGGTTACCACTTACCATCATTATCTTCTACTTAATCAAAAATAAATATCAGTCAAGGATAATTCAAGGTATTTCCTGCTTTCCATTTCTGCTTATTCTGTTTGAGACCAAATCTAGTCCAATGAAACATCAATATGTCCTTGAGGGTTCAGCACACATTGAATTAGCTCCTGGGCCACTAAACTCTATTGTCTCCCTCTTTATTTTACTTCTAGTTGGTTTCATTTTTTTCATCCTCTGAAATATTGATAGTAGTACACTCAGGTTCTCTACTTTGTTACATATTTTTCTAGATTGATAATTCTATAACTGTGATTAATAGTTTTTTCTATTCCCTGTTCTTCACATGTGATTTTTTTAAGCTGGGACAACTAAAAATATATTCACTAGCGTATAGACTACAGGTTAGCCTTCTGTACAGAAAGGTTGTCATGCTTACTCATTTTGAATCCTTTAGATGAATATAAGTGAATTGGTAGGTACAACTTAGGTTGAAGTGAATGGGCCTCCAAGTCTTCCTCTTTCCTGCTGGCAGGAATGTTGATACAGTGGCATGAACTTCAGCAATATTTGTAAACATACAGATGAGGCCACATATAGAAATGGGAAAGTAAAAATTTTAAAAGACCTTGGGACCCTGGTTGCTTTGTCAAACAATCATACCAAGTTTGGCTTTTCCTTGAAGAAAAAAATAACCAACCAACCAAATAAACAAAAAAACTTATATGTTTAAGCCACTGTTGATTTTGATTTTCTGTAACAGTTGGGTCAACCTAATTTTCTCTGATATAATGATAATGGTAATCATCTTTTTAAAAAGTTTCTGCTGTTTCGCCTACAAACTTGTTAGTTTCCTTCTTAGATAATAATCTACTCAAAAGCACTCAATGCAATTTGGTGAGTTAATATAAAGCATCAAACTTACATAAGAATAAAAAGAATATCTGCCTCCTTTTTACATCCCATGTAATACTTACACCTAGACCTGAGAGTCTCTTCCCTTCCCCAGCCAAAGGCCAAAAATCACTAAGATCAGAACATAAATAAAGGCTACAGAAAGTATTAAGAACACACACACACACACACACACACACACACACACACACACGCTGCACACAACATGGAAAGGAAAAAAGAAGGCCGCTGGTCAAAGCAGAATTCAGAAGTCCTAGAATACACACTGAAATGTTAATCTTCTTGTTTGAACAAACTGTACAATTAGAGTGCATGACCAACTAAAAGAAGGAAGTTAGAGTACCACCAGCCAAGGACAAATGTGCTACAGTAACTAAGGGACTTTGTCAGAGCTTCAGTGATATGGTTTGGGTCTGTGTTCACACCCAAATCTCATCTTGTAGCTCCCATAATTCCCATGTGTTGTGGGAGGAACACAGTGTAAGATGTTTGAATCATAGGAGTCTTTCCCATGCTATTCTCATGATAGTGAATGGGTCTTATGAGATCTGATGGTTTTAAAAACGGGATTTTCTTTGCACAAGCTCTCTCTCTTTGCCTGCTGCCATCCATGTAAGATGCCACTTGAGCCTCCTTGCCTTCCACCATGATTGTGAGGCCTCCCTCCATGACTGAGAGACCTCTCCCAATATGCAACTGTAAGTCCGTTAAACCTCTGTTTCTTTTCAGTCTTGAGTATGTCTTTGTCAGCAGCATGAAAACAGGCTAATACATTCAGCAAACTGTTTCTTGATTCCATTTACCATATTTTTCACTCTCACACATTCAATCACTATCAGCCATCCTACTTTCTTTTCCTTTCTAGCATTTTATTATGAAAAAAATTCAAACATACAGAAAAGTTGAGAGTAAATACATGTAACTCACCACCTGGATTCTATCATTAACATTTTACTATATTTGCCTTACAACATCTATCTATCTATCTCCTTATCTCTCTGTCTGTCTATCTTTCTATCTATCTATCTATCTATCTATCTATCTATCTATCTATTCATCTCTCTACCATCAATCCATCTTACTTTAGGCACATTTTAAAGTAAATTTCAGATGTCCATAAACTTCCCCTTTAATACCTCAGAACAAATGTTTAATATTATTGAAAAATTATTACAATACTCTCAGAGTAAGTTTGTTATTCTCTCTGAAATACATATTTCTAAATACATACATATGCCTGTGATTACTTGCATGCCTACTTTACCACTGGACTATGATCCCCTTGAGGGCATGTACAATGATCTACATATATCTGCATTCCCAATGGCTAGCTTAGGACCATTTAGAGGTGGTAAATTAATGATAACTGAATGAATGAGGTTATTTTCTCACAGTAGCACTAGTCTAGTCAGTTCAGGTAATAGGATCCTTCAAATTCAAAATTAGGTTACTTATACAAGTCAGACAGGGAACAGTGACAGGGTGTCAGGACACAGACTGAGTTTATAGCCAATGCAAGCTTTTTTCTGAAATGCTCTTCTTACATTTTTTTTTTTTAATTTAATTTTATTTTTTTTATTATTTATTTTTTTCTTCTTACATTTAACTATACCCTAAACAAGTGACAAAATCAAAATTTACTACATGAGCACAAGGCATAATGCTTAATTGCTTTCTTCACAAGGGCATGCCTATTACTGTAGTCATATTTATTCTCTATCATGGTTAACTAGAGCCCAATATTTTTATCATTAGTTGAGTATGCCAAGAATAATCACAGTTATAGTCTCTTAATACAGACTTACTTTCAGAGTATGTTGTACCTTTGAGGTTGGGTTAAATAAAACTATATTGTACATAGCAGAAAGACATCACCAAGGAATGAAGTGTCATATCAAATCTAACTGGACACAACTCAAGTTGGCTTTTAGGCATCTGTGTTGATTTTCCGTGGTGGTTGCCTATAGTATAAGTTTTACTGATGTTACCATGTTAATAAGAAAATTAGGACTGTGTAATATACCATTTTTTCAAAATTGTAATGAGATAATTTATACCTTCTGCTAAGAGAATCAGTCAGCCTTCCTTGAACAGATGCAAGGAAGGGAAATGTGTGAGAAGCTCTGATGGAATGACATCATCCATGATATTAAACAAGAAGCATGTGTCGTAAATGTGAACCTTATATAATAGAATAACACCTTTTGAAACACAAATGTGATCATAAAACCATCTGCTTCATAATCAGCTTGCAAAGTACATCTGGTATTGCTATATTGGTTCTCCAGATTGTTCCTAAATGCATTTTAAAAACATAAAATAAATACAGATAGTTATGGACTGAGAGACTAAATGTCCAGATGGCCTCTTTTAGTACCTTCACTAATTTCATTATTATGTTTCTTAATTATGCTTACATCTGAGTAAACATGTAACTGTGAGCATTAAAAACACCTATTGATTAAATGAGTGAAGGACTCAGGTAAGTGGTGGTCTTTAATTTTGTAAGTAAAATATAATTTTATTTCTAGCTAATCTCTCCTTTATATTAAATTTAAAGAAAATGCAACATTACTAGAGTCCTTACTTCAATCATGATATATTACATGATATTTTGTTTGTAAAAAAACTGGAACGTTTAAATTGGCAAATTAATGTACATAGTCAGTGGATTCTGAAGTTAAACATATTAAAAAAGGCACACAAAAATTTATACTCAGAAGACTCGTTAATTTTTACTTTCACAGACATCAGATAATTTGTTATATCTTTAATAAGACTAATATTTGAGTTGGAAATTATTATTTTCTGGTTCAGCACAATTTTTTTCTAAAGTGAGGAAAAGTTCATCTTTGGACTAGATGGAGAAAATCTACAAAGAATTTATGCATAATAGAATATGATCTTAATTATTATGTGGACTACGTTTTTCACTATAAACCTTCTCCTCTGAGAGTTTGAACTATTTTCATTTGCATGATGTCTTCTCTCTTGAAGAATTTCCTACTACTTTTGAAATCTTCCCTACACTTCACTATTTGCAAATCCAATTCTTTTCATAATATAGCTGTTACTCTTTCAGTGACAAAATAACATTTTACATAATTGCACTATAATTTTTCTCTTATCTATTATTACCCTGATATTCATTGTACATATTTCTGAAAATTTGTTTTTGTTCTAGAATAATTTATTTCCTGTATAAAATCAATGCTAATAGTTTTGGTGGTCTTATTTTTAGTTATTTCCGTGATGTAGTTATTTCAGTCACATCCCCATGCATTTCCCCTCTTATTATAGAAGTCTCTGCTGAGAAAACTGTAGAATTTATTTGTAACTCAAACTAGAATGTATGACTTCCATAATTATGCAAATATAGAACTACAAAAGCTAGCAGGGTATTCTAGCAGGAGTTCAGTAGGTAGAAATAATATTATTTACATAAAGTCTAAATGAGTACCTTCTAGCTGCAGAACAATAGAAAGGCTTAGGAGAAAAAGTAGAGTCATAGTATATGGACAGTGTGCTATTCATGTTTAAGTAAATTTCCCTGCCTTGGTTTTGGTCTCTAAGGTTAAAGGTTCATGTTGGGACTCACAGTTAATAGTCAAAAGTTTGTGCTTTTATTATGTGCTTGACCTTCTGATATTAGAAACTTAGTTTACTTTTAAAAAACCCAAATGCCCATTAATGATAGACTGGATAAAGAAAATGTGGTACATATACACCATAGAATACTACACAGCCTGAAAAGGAGTGAGATCATGTCCTCTGCAGGGACATGGATGAAGCTGGAAGCCATCATCCTCAGCAAACTAACACAGGAACAGAAAAGCAAACACGACATGTTCTCACTCATAAGTGGATGTTGAACAATGAGAACACATGGATACAGGGAGGAGAACAACACACACCAGGGCCTGTTGGGGGCTGGGGGTGAGGGGAGGGAACTTAAAGAACAGGTCAATAGGTGCAGCAAACCACCATGGCACACGTATACTTAGGTAACAAACTTGCATGTTCTACACATATATCCCAGAACTAAAGTAAAATAAAACAATTCAACTTTTATTTTAGAGTAAGGTGTACATGTGCAGATTTGTTACATGGGAATATTTTGTGAGGCTGAAGTTTGGAATATGGATGATCCCACTACCCAGGTGGTGAGCATAGTACCCAATTAGCTAATAAGTTTTCCAGGCCCTCTTCCCTTCTTTCTCTCTGTTCCCTGTAGTTCCAGTTTCTATCATCCCCATCTTTATGTCCACATATGTATACTCAATGCTTAGCTCCCACTTACCAGTGAGAACATGCAGTATTTGGTTTTCTATTACTGTGTTAATTTGCTTAGGCTAATGGCTTCCAGCTGCATCTTGGTTTATTTTGATACAGTCTATTTGATTTATACGTAGCACAAGTTGGATCCTTATGCATGGCAGTATTCTTGACCTCATACCCAAACTCACATTCCAGTTTCAAATAGTTCATTCAAAAAGATTTACATTTTCATTATGTTCAAGCCACTTACTCTTTTAGAAATTTTGACAGGAGATATTGTTACTACGTTCAAATAACTAAAGAATTAAAATTCTTTAATGGTGATATTAGGAGGCTTAGTTAAGAAGGTGAAAAGTGTGTTGGGTAAGAAGGATAGATAGGATTTTTGACAGTTAGAGGACATCCAAAATACAGCGCATAAATAAAGGCAAAAAAGTGACACTTCAAAAGAAAAGAAGCAGAAAAAGAAATTAAGGTTAATTGAGTACTTTTTTTTAACTGAACACTATGCTGGGAACTATTCTAATATGTTTTATTTACTCACCACAGCATTAATCTAGCTCAGCCCATATGGTTCCCAAGTGCATATTCTTTTCTCATAATTCTGAATTCAAGTTTCTGATTGGGACTTGGAGGTGATACAGTAAGCCTTTGAAAAAGTCCTTAGTGCAAGGAAGTGGGAGAAAAGAATAAACATCTTTTGTACGACAAATTTCTGACAATTTTATCATCAGTTAAAGAACTTATATTTTAGTCTAGAGACTCTGTAGTCACATCAGTAACAAAGTAATAAGCAATTGGGGTCCATAAGGAAAAGGTAATAGAACTGAGGAAAGGAGAATAAAAGGATCTCATTAAGGTATTAAAACGCCTCGTAGTAATATTTCTTTGACATTTCATATGTATCCTTAGGAACTAATCAATATGTCCTGTGAAGCTGTCTGGATCAAGGACATCTCGCCACTTTTTCAGGAAATAAAGGACAGTGATGAATTACATGGAAGGTAATTTGACAATCTTTTTCTGCTAAAGGTTAGTTGTGAAAGATTATACACTTTATTCATTATGTATATCTTTTTTTACTTTCAAAAACAAGAGACTTTAACTTGATGTAGGCTCCAGGGGTAGAGAGTGAGAAAGAATGAATTATTTCGGAATCAGCAAGTTGTGTAATAATCCACAGCCATAACAACCTCAAATTGCTAATATTTCTACCTCCCAGGAAGGACAAAAAGAGAGAAAAGTTAAGGATTAAGATTAATGATGGTTTTTTTTTTTTTTCCAATTCTGTGAAGAAGGTCATTGGTAGCTTGATGGGGATAGCATTGAGTGTATAAATTACTTTGGGCAGTTTGGCCATTTTCACGATATTGATTCTTCCTAACCATGATCATGGAATGTTTTTCAATCTGTTTGTGTCCTCTCTTATTTCCTAGAGCAGTGGTTTGTGGTTCTACTTGAAGAGGTTCTTCACATCCCTTGTTAGTTTTATTCCTAGGTATTTTCTACTCTTCGTAGCAATTGCAAATGGGAGTTCACTCATGATTTGGATCTCTCTCTTTTAGTCTGTTATTGGTGTATAGGAATGCTTGCAATTTTTGCACATTGATTTGAGACTTTACTGAAGTTGCTTATCAGTTTCAGGAGATTTTGTGCTGAAATGATGGGGTTTTCTAAATATACAATCATGTCGCCTGCCAACAGGGACAATTTGACCTTAAATTTCATATAAAACCAAAAAAGAGTCTGCATAGCCAAGACAATCCTAAGCAAAAAAAAAAAAAAAAAAAAAGCTGAAGGCATCAGGCTACCTGACTTCAAACTAATTGCAAGGCTACAGTAATCAGAACAGTATGGTACTCATACCAAAACAGAGATATAGACCAATGGAACAGAACAGAGACTTCAGAAAAAATGCCACACAACTACAACCATCAGATCTTTGACAAACCTGACAAAAACAAGCAAAGGAAAGGATTCCTTATTTAATAAATGGTGCTGGGAAAACTGGCTAGCCATATGCAGAAAGCTGAAACTGGATCCCTTCCTTACATGTTATACAAAAATTAACTCTAGATGGATTAACGATTTAAACATGAGGCCTAACATCATGAAAACTCTAGGAGAAAACCTAGGTGATACCATTTAGGAATAGGCATGGGCAAGGACTTCATGAAGCAAACACCAAAAGCAATGGCAACAAAAGCCAAAATAGACAAATGTGATCTAATTCAACTTAAGAGCTTCTGCACAGGAAAAGAAACTATCAATAGAGTGAACTGGCAACCAACAGTATGGGAAAAATTTTTTGCAATCTACCCATCTGACAAAGGGCTACTATCCAGAATCTACAGAGAACTTAAACAAATCTATAAGAAAAAAACAATCCCATTAAAAACTGGACAAAGGATATGAACAGACACTTTTCAAAAGAAGCCATTTATGCAGCCAACAAACATATGAAAAAAAGCTCATCATCACTGGTCATTAGAGAAATGCAAATCAAAACCACATTGTGATATCACCTCACATCAGTTAGATTAGCAATCATTAAAAAATCAGGAGACAACAGATGCTGGAGAAGATGTGGAGAAACAGGAACACTTTTACACTGTTGGTGGGTGTGTACATTAGTTCAACCAGTGTGGAAGATAGTGTGGTGATTCCTCAAGGACCTAGAAATGGCGATTCCATTTGACCCAGCAATCCCATTACTAGGCATATATCCAAAGGATTATAAATCATTCTATTATAAAGACACATACACACATATGTTTGTTGTGGCACTGTTCACAATAGCAAAGACTTGAAACCAACAAAATTCCTGTCAGTGATAGACTGGATAAAGAAAATGTGGCACTTATATACCATGGAATACTATGCAGTCATAAAAAAGCATGAGTTTATGTCCTTTGCAGGGACATGGATGCAACTGGAAACCATCATTTTCAGCAAACTGACACAAGAATGGAAAACCCAACACTGCATGTTCTCACTCATAAGTGTGTGTTGAACAATGAGAACACACAGACACAGGGAGAGGAACATCACACACTGGGGCCTGGGGGGTTGGGGGCTGGGGGGGAATAGCAGGTGGTAGGAGGATTGGGGAGGGATAACATTAGGAGAAATACCTAATGTAGATGACAGGGCAATGGATGCAGCAAACCACCACCATGGCATCTGTATATGTATGTAACAAACCTGCACGATCTGCATGTGTACCCCAGAATTTAAAGTATATATAAAAAGAAAAATAATGATAACAGTAATGAAAAATAACAATGAATTCTAGTGTTCACAATGGTAATGAAACAGCAATATTTGTTTTCTAGGTTCCTATGTCTCTATGCACTTGATATGCTTTAATTTATTTTTACCTCCAAAATGACCTGTTTTTTTTCATTGTCCTTTAGTTTCTGGGGTACATGTGCAGGTCATGCAGGATTGTTGCATAGGTACATACATGGCAAGGTGGTTTACCACCTTCATCCCCCATCACCTGTATCTGATATTTCTCCCACGTTATCCGTTATCCCTCCCCACCCTCCCCACTCTCTGCTGTCCCTCCCCTAACCCCCCCAGCTGACCACAGTTTGTGATGCTCCTCTCCCTGTGTGCATGTGGTCTCATTGTTCAACATCCATCTGCAAGTGAGAACATGCAGTGTTTGGTTTTCTGTTCTTGTGTCAGTTTGCTAAGAATGATGGTTTCCAGATTCATCCATGTCCCTATGAAGGACATGAACTCATTTTTTTATGGCTGCATAGTATTCCACAGCATATATGTGCCACATTTTCTTTATCCATTCTATCATTGATGGACATTTGGTTTGGTTCCAAGTTTTTAAGTGTGGTACCATTATTAAGAAAAAAAGTTTCCCTATAGTTTCAGAAACTGAAGCATGGTGAGCTAATTAATTCAACACTGCATGTCACACAGTGAGTAAATGTGGAAGCCACTATTTGAACAGGGATAATCTGGGTCCAGCCATACTCTTAAACACCAAATTCTACTATATCAAAATAATTCCAACACAAATACATATGGAATGTAAAAGATTGCTTAATTCTGTTTTTCTGTGGTACCTAGAGAATAGAAGATGATGATAATAATGGGATATTGATTATACCATACTTATTAGAACAACTGACATCTGATTTTGGCCACACCATCATGGACATTGGTATTACTTTGGATCCATGCTTCTACCTGTAATTTATAAAAAATTAAAAACAAATGACAATTCAGTTTGTTAAAGGGTTGGTGCTTGCATTGTGTGACGAGATATGGTAAGTGACAATTTTCAGTGTCTAAGTGCTTGATGCTTCTTTGACTGGGACAAACAGGAGGAATGTGTATTTATATTCTCAAGTAGAAGTTGGCTTTCAAAATCTGTTTTATTGTAAGACATATCAAGCCAGATAAATAATGTTAAGCTTTTTTCACAGTTTTTCATTGTATAACGTGATTAGTATTCAAGGTGAACTATTTGGGCACATAATCCTTGATTTTTTTCTTCTTCTTTTCCCCCTCACTAGTCAGTGCTGCTTTCTCATAAATTCCCTGGCACTACTTTTTTCAAATGTTTTGATCTGTTTCCACCTGAGTTGTTTCCTTTTTCCCTGTATCGAATAAGTTATCTAGGGAAGGAAACCAGAGTTAAAGTTATCAGTTGTTTTTCAGAATTCTCTTGTAAGTGAGTATGAGTTTTCTATTTACTACTTCAGCAGTCACCTACTTGCTGTAGTTTTACTTTGCTTCTCATAAAATTAAATCACAGAATTTAATGGTCCACCTACCTGTTGTATAACAATAAGAAAACATATTTTGTTGGGCTTGGTGGCTCACACCTGGCTCACACACTTTGGGAGGCAGAGAGAGAGAATTGCTTGGGTCCAGGAAATTGAGACCAGCCTGGGCAATATAGCGAGACCCAGTCTCTACAAAAAATTTAAAACTTAGCTGGGCATGGTTGTGCACGTCTGTAGTCCCAGCTACTCAGGAGGCAGAGGCAGAAGAAGGCTTGAGCCCAAGAATTCGAGGGTAAGTAAGCCGTGAATATGCCACTGCACTCCAGCCCTGGCATCAGAAACAAAACAAAACATAAGAAGAAATAAAATATTTTAACTCCACTTGTTATATAGAGACCATAAAACTAAACACCTACTGTATTCTCTTTTATTTGATCATGCTGAAAGTATTTTTAATTACATTCATAATTTCATACATTTATTTCTACTTATCATTGCCTATAGAATTGTTTCTATTAAGTCACATGCTTGTCAAACTAATCAGTTGTGATCAATTAAGGCTAATTAATGAGTCAATAATATGTCATATGATCAATAGCTTTTTTTTTTGGTCAATAAGAAAAACTGAGGTTAAGAAGACATTTTTGAACCAGGGGAGGGACAGAGGTGGGGGTGGGGAGTTGGGGTAGGATAACATGGGGAGAAATGCCAGATATAGGTGATGGGGAGGAAGGCAGCAAACCACATTGCCATGTATGTACCTATGCAACAATTTTGCATGTTCTTCACATGTACCCCAAAACCTAAAATGCAATAAAATCTATATTTAAAAAAAAAAGAAAATAGCACAATTCAATTAGATTTAAAATTGAACACCGGTTTCAAATTTGGGACACTAAAAATAAATTATTGTAACTGTGAAAAAAAAAAGAAGACATTTTTATATTTTGTGAGTGGAAGAAATAGAGATTAAGCAAGTACCAGTATGTCTGGAAAGGTTCAATGATAGGAAAAATACAATAGTTTCTTGACCATTATTCTAAGGCTAGAGAAAAGGTGAGGGATGCCATCACAATAAAAGTATGTGAATGCATAGTAACAAAAGTATATGAATGCATAGTAACTTTCACATGTCAGATACTGTGCCAACACAGGAAAAGAGAATACTATGCTAAATCATGCCTTTGTGAATATCAGCTGGAAATTTTAAAACTCTTCTAAGAGCTAGTTTTTAAGAAGTGGTAAAGCCATATTTTGCAGTATCTGTTTTCCCAAATTTGTATTTCTATTTAGATGAATGTAGCCAAACATATAAATATATAAAGATACATACATTATAGTTTATTTTTATTATATATTATATTTATATGAATATATATAAATCTTATAATTTGTATGTTTATAAATACATATAGTAACATTAATACTTTATTAATATTTAACATGTTAAATATATAAATATATAAATTTAACATGTTAAATATATAAATGTTTGTATTTATATGAACATACACATTTGGATAATCTTTTCTGGTTTGTAAAAGAGCAAATGTTTCAGACAAATGTGTCTCCTATTAAGTATTTGATATTCCTAAAAAGTTGATGTATAATAGAATCACATTTTGTAATAAGGAACATCAAATTGGGAATGTTAGTAAAATTTCTTTTTGCAAATATTGGCTCATTTTTTTGTCAAGCTCTGTTTAAACTTCTAACCCCCTTCAAGTTTCTATTTCTCACTTGGCTTCATATTTTAGGTTTACATGTTTTTCTCGTGGTAATTAAATAGTAGGCTCAGTGAAAGGCAAGAAGGAAGTATTTTTTGAGGATAGTAGAATTTGGTAGCAAAACTAGATAGGGTTGTACAAAATTACAGGCAATTTCACTATGAACATAGATGCAATTGTCTTCAATAATATATTAGCTAACTGAATCAAATAGTGTATTTAAAAATTAGCATCTGGTTTTTAAGGAAACTTTTTTTGAATAATGTAAAGAAGTAAAGACTATAATTTCAGATAAAACAACATCCAATTACTATGGGAGACACATCTAATTAAAATAAAAAATGATAGATTAAACATAAAACTAAGTTTTAAAAATACATCACTGGCCTGATACAAAAGAAAGTAATCTAAAGATACTAAAAATAAAAGAAAAAAAATGATAGGCAAAGTTGTTGAAAATATATAGTTACATCTAAATTAGCAATGACCTTATAAAATAATCAAATAATGTCTGACTTATGGGGTTTAAGTAAAAGATGAAACTAAAATACTGGAAAAAATAACATAAATTGGCAAAGAATTAACAGAGTTAAATCATTAAAGATCTATCTGTTGCTTGAAGGAAATGTAAAGATCATTAAATTTATATATTGTGTGCCTGTTAAGATATCTAAGGCAAACACAAAAAGAAAATGTTTAGAGAGTGTATTTTATTAATATGTAGAAGTGGCATGAAAAAAGAATAGAACCTTTCAATTAATCTAGAAGTAGATACAGAGAAAAATAACTTGAAATAGTAAGGCAAATAGTATAATGTGATTGGCAGTACTACCCTAAAATATGTTATTAGTTACAATAAATGTAAAAGGATGAAAGTAATATACAAGATTTGTCAAGTAAAATTAAGAATACAATCTTATATTTTTTCTTAGAGACATTAAAATTTTTCTCTTTGTTTATACAGACACAGAGACACAGATAATATATACATGTATATGTATATGTGACAAAAATCATTAGATAATAGTAAGATGTTCTATAGTCCAGGAAGATACAACAGTCCTAACCTGGTGTACACTGAATAACTTGGTCTAATAGTGCATAAAGCTGATATATGTTAACTCACAAGGACTATGCCATCATATTACAATATTTTAAAACACTTCAGTAATTGCTCAACTAGGTGTACAATAAAACCAATAAAACTACAGATAATTTGAACAGCATACTTACTAAACTTGATCAAACTGACATACATAATATTAAATTGAAGAATTAGAGAATGTACTATTTTCAAGCCCATACAGAAAATTTATTAAAATAGTTCATGTTTCATATAGGGTTTAAAACAAAACTCATTAAATTTCTCAGCATTAATAGCACCCAGCCTCTAATCTAAACCAGTGTGTTGTCAGCAGTGTTTATTATTAAAATTTTGTAGGTGGCTATGTCTATAGTCTTAAATATCTATATTGTGGTAAAAGATTTAACATTAATAAGATAAGTATCTGAAGAAGTACAGAAAAAAAAAAAGATCATGAAATAAAGCCGAAATAAGTAGAAGGAAGAAAATGATAAAGAGAAATGCAGAAACTAATGTAATAGGAAGCAAACACTAAATACAGATGATCAATACAGCCAGAAGTTAGGTCTTTGCACAACTGAAAATATAGACAGTACTGGTGAAGACACAAGTGAAAGATAATACCTGCTTAAAAAAGGTCCAAAACTCAGATTATGTAGAGCTAGAGTAAGAGAGCCAGGCTGCTGCATATTAAATGCAATTGGCAATGTATTAACTATGTTATTGTTGATATATGTTTTTGGGGAAACAGCAAATATATTAATAGTTTTCAGAGTACTGCATCATTTAGACTATTTAGCTTTGAATTTCATTTCTATATTTATGAATATATAATTATGTTTTAAACATTCTTTCAGAATGTAAAATAGTGTCATATTTATGGGTAGGAAGAAAGTAAGAGTTTGGTTAATAATTTCTTTATTGCTCTTACTCAAATTTGACAAGTATGATTACATGAGCACCATTGTATTTGGCTGGAGTCATTATTAACTGTTATTATAAATATATGTATATATATTGTATATATATAACATTTAAATTTTTTTTTTGAGACGGAGTCGCATTCTGTCGCTCAGGCTGGAGTGCAGTGGCATGATCACAGCTTACTGCAGCCTTGAGCCTCTGGGCTCAGGTGATCCTCCCAGCCTCCTGAGTAGCTGGGACCACAGGTGCATGCCATCATGCCCAGCTAAATGCTGTATTTGCCATTACAGTTTTGAAAAGCAATTTGGTAGTATTTCTAAAGAACTTTTTGAAAACTCATATGAGACAGTCTCAATAAATATTTTCCCTAGAAAATCTAAGCATTTATATCAAGAGCATTAACTATCAGCATTGGAAGTAACCTAAATATTTAATACATGCAATTGTTGAAATATCTTTGATACGAGCTACACAACTATAATACCAGCAATGATTTTGCAAACTATTCACAACACAGTGTTAAATGAACAAAGGAGTACTAGCTTCCCAGGCCTCATATACTTCAAATTTTATCTAAAAAATATGTTTATGTGTGTAAATTAAAAAAAAAAACCTTGAAAGAAATATACAAAATTATTAAGACATTTACTCTGAGTGTTGAGATTATTAGTGAGTATTTTCACTTTAAAAATTTGCTACATGTTATACATTTTCTATCATGGGCATTTGTGTTATCAGTGAAAATAACAAACATTTATATAAACTATCAATGCAATTAATCATAAAGAGACTAAAAAACTCTTGATCAATTTCATTGATGAAGAGAAACACAATAAAATAAAAAATTTATAGATGATATAAAGCTCTTGGAAAGCTGGGATTAGAAAGAGAAATTCTTTTATTTTTTGACTTTTAAGTTCAGGGGTACATGTGCAGGTTTGTGACATAGGTAAACTTGTGTCATGGGGGGCTTGTTGTATAGATTATTTCATCACCCAGGTGTTAAGCCTAGTAACCATTAGATATTTTTCCTGATCCTCCCACTCTCTACCCTCCAATAGGTGGAAAGGGAAATTCTTTAATCTAAGAAAAGATATACACTAAAACCCTACAGCAACATAATAATAAATGGGGAGATTTTAGATGGGTACTGGAAAACAACTGGAAGAAATTTAAAAAACCCACAAGATTTGAGAGCAAGGGTCGATTTATTTTCAAATTATATGTCATTTGATAATTTACATTGAAAAATCCAAATAAAGTACTTCAGAAAAAAATAAGATTTTTTAAAAAAGTTCCAGTTGTGAGAATGGTACATGGAGAGCAGCAACATTCTTTATATCAACAAGAACCAATTAGAAAGTGCTACATAGAATAGAACACAAGAATATAATATCCAGGAATTAATATAGCAAGAAATATAACTTTTATATAGGAAGTTTATGAACCAATTAAATTTTATAAACTCTATTAAAAGATATACAGTTTCAATAAAAAGATGTAAGATTACTAACTAGTGTGAAAGGATAAATTACTATAAAAGGAAAAAAGGAAATATTGGCAAGCTATATGAAGAAAAATTGAGTTGAATCACAACTTCAAACTGATACAAAAATAAATTTAAAATCGATTTAAAGTTCTAAATGTAACTATGATGTTAATGAAAAAAATGTCAGGGAATATTTCATGATTGGGAAATAATTTCTTCAATAGACCTAAACAAATAATTATAATTATTAACAGTATAAATATTTATAACATAATTAAACATTTTGGTCAATCAAAGCAAAGGTTAACAGGCTTACAAAGGTGATGGAAAAGTTGATGTTCAACAAATATATATAATATCTAGAATGTCATAGAACTACTTCACATCAGGAAATGTCAGGAAAGTCAATTCAAAACTGGGCAAAAGATATAAAGACACAATTTCTAGAAGGGAAATATAAAATAATGAACATTTCAACATCAATGTTCATCAGAAAATGCTAATTAAAAGCTGTAATATATCAGTACACATCTTTCTGTTCAATAAAAATTTAAAAATCCAGTTAAAATCAATAACAGGTTAGGATGCAGGAAATATAATTCCTCGTGTATAGCTAGTAGGAGTTTAAATTTGTATGTTATTTGTGAGAGTGAGAATAATATTAAGTTGAAAAAATGAGTTAATATATTTGCATATTGCAAAGCATAGTCATTCTGCTATTGGATATTTACTCCTGGGACACATTCCCATGGTGTGCAAGGAGGCTGGTATGCAGATGTTTGTTGCTGCTAGGTGTATTGTATAAGTAAATGTGCCATAGGCATGCTTTGGGATACTATGTAGAAGATAGAAGGAATGGACTTAGATTGTATAGCAACATGGATATCAAGAAGCATAATTTGAATGGAAAGAGTAAAGAACAGAAAATTTGTTGAACACCATTGTTTTAAATTATAAGTTATGGTCACATATAACACTATTATATATCATAGATAAATCTATATACAACTTGGAAGTTTAGTTGAAGGGAATAAATGAATGGTCCTAGAAATAATTGATAAAGATACAACAGAAAAAGAAACTAAGGAGACTCATAAGGACCAATGATTATCATGATAGCCATGAACAGTATATTGTAAATAAGTGAATATAGTCAGAACTAAACTGGAAAAAGAAAAAGGAGGAAAAGGCAAACTGAAAAAAACATGTGAGAAGGAGAAATAAATACAAATACAAAATTAGAGTGGTGAGAGCACATGGACACATAGAGGGGAACGACAGACATCAAGTACTAGGCTTATACCTGGGTGATTAAATAATTGGTACAATAAACCTCCACAACGCAAGTTTACCTGTGTAACAAACCTGCACATGTACCCCTGAACTTAAAATAAAAATTTTAAAAATCAGAGTGGTAAGAATGAGTACTCAATATTAATCCCTTCATAAATTGGAAGCAGGAAGATTTTTGTTTTTTCTCTTTTTATACAGTGTCTTACTCAAGGCTGTAGTCACCAAGGCTGCATCTCAGGGTCATGATCATGGCTCTCTGTATCTCAACCTCCCCAGGCTTAGGTGATCCTTCCTCCTCAGCCTTACAAGTAACTAGAACTACAGGTGTGTGCTATCGCCCCTGGCTGTGTGTGTGTGTGTGAGATGTGTGTGTGTGTGTGTGTGTGTGTGTGTGTAGAGATGGGGTTTTGCCAGGTTGTCCAGGCTGGTCTGGAACTCCTGAGCTCAAGCATTCCACCCAACTTGGCCTCCCAAAGTGCTGGGATTACAGGTGTGAGCCACAAAATGCGCAGTTCAGAGAGAATTTTTTTCTTAATTCCCACACCCCAAACACTTTCTCTTTCTCTGGGTGGGTATTGGAGAGGAAGGTCAGTCAACATGATGGATTTCTGATTACGATTGTTATTTTGTGCAGATGCTGTGTATCTCTAACAATAATTCTTAGTGACTTTCCAGTCTCTTTACTGTGTTGAAGCTGCATATATTTTAGTCTCACTAGGCATATATTTGATTTCTACAAGCCGACTGGATTGCCTCAGGCTCAGCTGTCTAATTTGCCTCCTAGCTACTGTCTGTCACAATTTTTATGACAAAGCTTTTTATAGTATAATTTGATATCTTTGAGTTATTCCATAAAATAATTTTCAGTCAGTACTTGTTATTACCAAGTGCTGGTTAATTCTGTAATTCTTTTTATCAGTTTCACTACTTCCTATGTTTTTCTGACTGAGCTTTGTTTATTGAGATATCATTTATATACAGTAAATTATACATTAAACTTTTAAATGTGGAATTGTGTATCTGTTATTTGCTTCTGGATTGTGATACTACCGACCTTTGGTATTGAATCACTTGTGTTAGAATGAATACTCTAGTGTGATATATTTTATGTATATTTTTAACTTTTAGTTTCAGGGTGTGCATTTGCAGATTTGTCACGTGGATAAATTGCATGTTGCTGAGGTTTAGTGTTCAAATGATCCCATCACTCAGGTAGTAAACATAGTACCTCATAGGTAGTTTTTCAATCCCCCTGCTCTTTCCTCTCCCCTCTAGTAGTCTCCATGTCTGTTTTTCACATCTTTATGTCTATCTGTATTGATGTTTAGCTCCCACTTATATGTGGGAACATGCCATATTTGGTTTCCTATTTCTGCGACATTTATAGTTTTTGTGATTTGGCATTATTCCAAAAAATAATAACTCAAAGCAAAGTCTATGTTCAAAATAAAAACAAAAGAAATAACTTTCATTAAAGTTTTTTTTTTAAAGCCACAAATTGATACAATTTGAGGGAATGACAAAGCTCAAAACTTCACCTAATTGAACAGAAATTCTACTGTGTTCTCCTTTACATTCAAATAAATAAAACTTGCTTTCCCTCACATGCTTATTAGGTGTGCCGTTAGGAATAGGACCCACTTACCATCAGTTTTGCTTGATTTTACATGTTTCTTAATATTTCTGTCTCAAATAAATCTCTAGAGAGCCTTATAAGAAGTACTTACAAATTTTTTCAAGCCATTGTTATTTACTGTCCCCACAGCATAAAGCACATTTGGAGTGGGAAAAAACTCTATAAATATTATACATTATTTAAAATGCTGCATATTTTATTTCTTGGTTTGGTTTGTAAAAGTTAATGTTTATAATGTCACATTTAATAAAACATTAGCTTTGAGAATGCCAGAAGATATTATTCATTAATATAGCAAGAAATTATTTCTGTATTTTCTACTTTAGGTAGAAGCTACAAATTAGTTATAATACCTTAGATTGGTCTAATTTTGATGCTTCTTTTGAGAATAGTCAGCTTTCAATTATATTACAATTACAACTCTGTTTTTCAAACCTCAGCAATTCCTGTAGAATTTCATAAGTTTTGCCTCGTTCATATATCACCCTTCCTATTATTTACTTAATATTTTTTGTTAAAATGGCTTGTGACAAAGACACAAGACCTAAGTATTGTTTTAGCCTGGTCCAAACAATAGTATTACAGTTTTAATATATTAGTAATATGTTCTATGTTCAATAAACACACTACCACTAAAATTAAAAATGTTTTATCTGTGTACCAACTAAATTATATCAAGTACTCTGAATGTTAAGTGTTCCACACTTGGGAAATAACAGTATTATATTATATATTATTCTGTCATGAGGGTATTAGGTATTTAATATACCTACACCTCTTTGTATATTGCCATGAAAGACTACAATCTTGGTATCTGGCAATGGTGGGATTTCTATAATCAGATAAAAGGATTGTGGGTTGGAATCTTAGTTTTCATTTATGGAAGTCTTAGACAAATATAGATGTCACTTAAATTTTTGTTTAAAAATGATGTTTTAGGTTAAAATATAAACTAAGATATTATGGTCTGGATAATTGGAAAATTATCCCACAAAAATATATATTATTTCTATGGAAATCCTGAATATAAAATATAGTCTGCTAACAGTAGTGGCATACGTAGCTCTTTGTGGGCAGAAACAACAATCAGAAAAAGGGAGGTGAAGTTTCTCAAAATGGGAAGAATGATGATCTTAGATATTAATTACTAAATAAAAGGCCATCACAGCGTTCTTATGAATACCAGATTTTTTGGCACTTCTTTATTTTCTACTTCTGTGATGTGAAAGTGGTGGGTAAATGGAATACCATACAAACAACCAAGGTTATATTATCTCCTAAGTTGTAAAAAAGCAGCTAGATAAAATTTGAAGGTCCACAGGAAGATAACTGAAAGTACTTTTGCTGTAAATCCATCTTTAAAAAATCTGTAAATTACGCAATCCAGGGAAACCCATGAGATATGCTGTGTATGATTGCAGAGATTTCTAATATACTGAATATCACCAAGCTTAGAGAATACTGTGCTCAACTATGCAGGATTTGACACTTGTTAACATTTTTGTTGAGATTTGATTATATAGGTATGATAATCTATTTTCTACTCTAAATTACATGCCTATAATTTAGAAACTAAGGTTTAGTGATTATTTTGCACATCTGTTTAAATAAAGCATTCTATTTTTGTAAAATAGGCTGAGTTGAAGAGAAAAACTTACTCTAGTCTTTGGTACACAATGTTTATGAATCTGGCATTGCTAGCAGTAATACTATGAAGAGTCAGCAGAATTCAAGATTAAGGTTTAACAGCAGATTTGCTCAATAAAGCAACTGTCTTCTATTGGCATTTCAGAAATTTAATTTTTTCTGGTTTTGGTTAAGATAAAATAAAAAAAAATGTGAACCACATTAGTCATGAAAATGAGATTTTTGGATGGCATGATTTTGACTTTCTTTACTCAAGCAGTGTAAATTTGTGGCTAAGAGTGTGAATTCAGAAATCAGACAGATCTGAGAAGACTTCAGGTTCTGCCACAAATCAGGTCAAAGAGTCCTTTCAAAGCCTCAGTTTTCTTAACTATAAAATGAAAATAATAATAGCATCTATTTAATTTGGTCATTGTAAGGATTAAATGAGAAGATTTCCATAAAGTTCTTGGGATAGTTCTGGTAATACAGTAAGTAGTCCATAAATAGCAGCTAAGCAGCTATTATTTTAAATAATAATATAAAAATAAACAAATAAAATAAATAATAATATAAAAATAAATTTTTTTTGAAGAAAAAAGGAAGAAAGAAAGAGAGAAAGAAAAAAAGAATGAAGAAGAGGAATAAAAAGGAAGAGAAAGAGGGAGAGAGAACAGGAGTATTGCTTTATTGCCCAGGCTAGAATGCAGTCTGAAAATGGGAATTGAAAACCGCTTTTATGCCAATAATTGTGCTTAACAATAGAGACAGGAAGGAATAAGGGAAGAAAATAACAAAGAAGCCATCAACCAATATTTCATTTAAACCTATGAAATGCTATGCAATTATTGAGGAGTGATTTACTTCCAATTATGTAGTCACTTTTGGAATAGGTGTGATATGGTACTGATAAGAATGTATGTTTTGTGGATTTGGGGTGGAGAGTTCTATAAATGTTTATTAAGTTTACTTGTTCTGGGTCTGAGTTCAAGTCCTGGATATCCTTGTTAATTTTCTATCTCGTTGATCAGTCTAATATTGACAATGTGATGTTACAGTTTCCCACTATTATTGTGTGGGAGGCTAAGTCTCTTTATAAGTCATTAAGAACTTGCCTTATGTATCTGGGTGCTCCTGTATTGGGTACATGTATATATGGGATCGTTAGCTCTTCTTGTTGCATTGATCCTTTTACCATTATGTAATGTCCTTCTTTGCCTCTTTTTTTTTTTTTTTTTTTTTTTTGAGACGGAGTCTCGCTCTTGTTACCCAGGCTGGAGTGCAATGGCGCGATCTCGGCTCACCGCAACCTCCGCCTCCTGGGTTCAGGCAATTCTCCTGCCTCAGCCTCCTGAGTAGCTGGGATTACAGGCACGCGCCACCGTGCCCAGCTAATTTTTTTGTATTAATAGAGACGGGGTTTCACAATGTTGACCAGGATGGTCTCGATCTCTCGACCTCGTGATCCACCCGCCTCGGCCTCCCAAAGTGCTGGGATTACAGGCTTGAGCCACCGCGCCCGGCCGCCTCTTTTGATCTTTGTTGCTTTAAAGTCTATTTTATCAGAGGTGAGAATTGCGACTCCTGCTTTTTATTTATTTATTTATGTTTGCTCTCCGTTTGGTTGGTAAATCTTCCTCTGCCCCTTTGTTTTGAGTCTTTGTGCATCGTTGCATGTGAAGATGGGTCTGGATACAGTTGATAATATATATGAGTTTAATACTGCCATTTGATGCTAGCTGGATATATTTTTGGAAAGGCTGATACTGGTTGCTCCTTTATATGTATAGTGCTTCTTTCAGAGCTTCTGCAAAGCAGGCCTGGTGATGGTGAAATCTCTAAGTACTTGCTTGTTTGCAAAAGATTTTATTTTTCCTTCACTCTTGAAGCTCAGTTTGGCTGGATATGAAATTCTGGGTTGAAAGTTCTTTTCTTTAAGGATGTTGAATATTGGCCCCCAGTCTTTTCTGGCTTGTAGGGTTTCTGCTGAGAGATCTGCTGTAAGTCTGATAGGCTTCCCTTTGTGGGTAACCTGACCTTTCTCTCTGGCTGCTCTTAGTATTTTCTCCTTCATTTCAACCCTAATGAATCTGACGATTATGTGCCTTGGGGTTGGTCTTCTTGAGGAATATCTTTGTGGTGTTCTCTGTATTACCTGGAGTTGAATATTGTCCTGTCTTACTAGGTTGGGAAAGTTTTCCTGAATAATCTCCTGAAGAGTATTTTCCAACTTGGATTCATTCTCTTCGTCACATTCAGGTACACCTATCAAACGTAGATTAGGTCTTTTCACATAGTCCCGTATTTCTTGGAGACTTTGCTCATTCTTTTTTATCCTTTTTTCTCTAATCTTGACTTCTTGTTTTACTTCGTTAAGTTGGTCTTCAAATTCTGATATCCTTTCTTCTACTTGATCAATTCGACGGTTAAAACTTGTGCATACTACGCGAAGTTCTCATGTTGTGTTTTTCAGCTCCATTAATTCACCTATATTCCTCTCCAAATTGTCCATTCTCGTTAGCATTTCGTCAAACCTTTTTTCAAAGTTCTTAGTTTCTTTGCATTGGGTTAGAACAAGTTCTTTTAATTCACAAAAGTTTCTTGTCATCCACCTTCTGAAGCCTACTTCTGTTAATGGAACGCACTTGTTCTCCATCAGGGCTTGTTCCGTTGCTGATGAAGAACTGTGATCCTCTGTAGAGGGAGAGGCATTCTAATTTTGGGTAGTCTCAGCCTTTTTATGCTGGTTTCTTCCCATCATTGTAAATTTATCCACCTGTCGTCTTTGTGATTTCCGACTTTCAAATTAGGTTTCTGAGTGGACGTCCAACTTGTTGATTCCCAGCACCGAAATCTGAGCAATCCACTGCGCCGGCCAAAACAGCGGTGTTAAGATTGATGGTGCTTTTCTGCCTGGGAATCAGCCAAAAGGGGACCCAGTCCCGCTCACTCTGCACCAAGAACTGCCGCGCTGAGGTGCTAGTAAAACCACCCTGCCGGCCACAAGAGTCGCGCTGGTGACCCGTGGGGCTCCTCCGCTGGGAATCTTCTGGTCCGTGAGCAACAAAAATTTGTCTGAAAATGTGGCATCCTCTCATTCTCTGCACTGTCACTGGGAGCTACAATCCCGAACTGCTAGTGGTCAGCCATCTTGGATCTCTCTCCATAAAAATAAATTTAACATAAAATTATATAATTCAATAATATATAAAATTTGTATATAGGTAACTAATGAGGGATTCCTGGTTATGATTATCATTATCATGTTGAAAAAAACTATGAACAATGGATTTCAAGTATCCATTTATTATGTTAACCAGCTAACTTATTCAGAAGCCATAAGGATAGCTATCAGAACTATGAATGCTAAATGGTGATGCTGTAATTTCTGTAACTTATCAATATCCTTTCATATTTGTTCAGAAGGGGTAAAATGAGCTTTTAATTTAAAAATTGATCCCATGATGATCAAGTAGGCTTCATTCCAGGGATGCAAGGCTGGTTAAACATATGCAAGTCTATCATCATAATTCACCACATAAACAGAACCAAAGACAAAAAACATGATTATCTCGATAGATGCAGAGAAGGCCTTTGACAAAATTCAACAGCACTTTATGCTAAAAAGCTCTCAATAAACTAGATATCGAAGGAACATATCTCAAAACAATAGAAGCTATTTATGACAAACCTACAGCCAATATCATACTGAATGGGCAAAAACTGGAAGCATTCCCTTTGAAATCTGGCACTAGACAAGGATGCCCTCTCTCACCACTCCTATTCAATATAGTATTGGATGTTCTAGCCAGAGCAATTAGGCAAGAAAAAAATATAAAGAGTATTCAATTAGGAAAAGAGGAAGTCAAATTGTCTCTATTTGCAGACAACATAATTGTCTATTTAGAAGACTCTATCATCTCAGCCGAAAATCTCCTTAAACTGATAAGCAACTTCAGCAAAGTCTCAGGATACAAAATCAATGTGCAGAAATCACAAGCATTTCTATACACCAATAACAGACTAACAGAGAGCCAAATAATGAGTAAACTCCCATTCACAATTGCTACAAAAATAATAAAATACCTAGGAATACAGCTAACAAAGGATGTAAAGGACCTCTTCTAGGAGAACTAAAAACCACTGCTCAAGGAAATGAGAGGACACAAACAGATGGAGAAACATTCCATGCTCATGGTTAGGAAAAACCAATATGGTGAAAAATGGCCATACTGCCCAAAGTAATTTATAGATTGAACACTATCCCCATCAAGCTACCAATGACCTTCTTCACAGAACTGGAAAAAAGCACCTTAAACTTCATATGGAACCAAAAGAGAGCCTGCATAGCCAAGTCAATTCTAAGCAAAAAGAACAAAGCGGGAGGCATCATGCTACCTGATTTCAAACTATACTACAAGGCTACAGTAATCAAAACAGCATGGTACTTGTACCAAAACAGAGATAGACCAATGGAACAGAACAGAGGCCTTGGAGGCAACACCACACATCTACAACCATCTGATCTTTGACAAACCTGACAAAAACAAGCAATGGGGAAAGGATTCCCTGTTTAATAAATGGTGTTGGGAAAACTGGCTAGCATTGTGCAGAAAGCAGAAACTGGACCCCTTCCTGACACCTTACACTAAAATTAACTGCAGATGGATTAAAGACTTAAACATAAGGCCTAACACCATAAAAACCCTAGAAGAAGACCTAGGCAAAACCATTCAGGACATAGGCATAGGCAAGGACTTCATGACTAAAACACCAAAAGCATTGGAAACAAAAGCCAAAATAGACAAATGGGACCTAATTAAATCCAGAGCTTCTGTACAGCAAAAGAAAGAATCATTAGAGTGAAGCAGCAACCAACAGAATGGGAAAAATTTTTTGCAGTCTACCCATCTGACAAAGGGCTAATATCCAGAATCTACAAAGAACTAAAACAGATTTACAAGAAGAAAACAAACAAATCCATCTAAAAGTGGGCAAAGGATATGAACAGACACTTTTCAAAAGAAGACATATATGCAGCCAACGAACATATGAAAAAATGCTCATCATCACTGATTATTAGAGAAATGAAAATCAAAACCACATTGAGATACCACCTCAAGCCAGTTAGAATGGCAATCATTTAAAATATCTAGAGCCAGCAGGTGCTGGAGAGGATGTGGAGAAATGGGAACACTTTTAGACTGTTGATGGGAGTGTAAACTAGTTCAACCATTATGGAAGGCAGTATGTCACTTCCTCAAGGACCTAGAAATAGAAATTCCATTTGACTCAGCAATCCCATTGCTGAGTATATACCCAAAAGATTATAAATCATTCTATTATAAAGACACATGCACACATATGTTCATAGCGGCACTGTTTGCAATAGCAAAGACCTGGAACCAACCCAAATGTCCATCAAGGATAGGCTGGACAAAGAAAATCTGGCACATATACACCATGGAATACCATGAAGCCATAAAAAAAGGTGACTGTGTGTTCTTTGTAGGGACATGGATGAATCTGCAAACCATGATTCTCAGCAAACTCACACAAGAAAAGAAAATCAAACACTGCATGTTCTCACTCATAGGCAGGTGATGAACAAGGAGGACACATGGACACAGGGAGGTTAGCATCACACATTAGGGTCTGTTGGGGGGGCCAAGGGAGGGACACCAGGGATGTGGGGAGGTTGGAGAGGGATAACATGGGGAGAAATGTCAGATGTAGGTGACGGGGGGATGGAAGCAGCAAACTACGTTGCCATGTCTGTACCAATACAACAATCCTCCATGATCTGCACATGTACCCCAGAACCTAAAGTACAATAAAAAAATAAAATTGATCCCATGACTTTCTTTAGGTGCCAACTCCATGATAGTTTGAGCTGCACCGGTTCCTTAAATTCTGCTATAAAATGATGACTCACTGTTTGCTTAATAGTTAATTCCTGACTTTTTATTTTTGCATAATATGTACAATCAGATTTCCTGCCTTAATACTTACAGTCACCCTGAGCTGTTCTAAATTTTAGAGAAAAATATATTTAATTCCTAAATCTACTCACTTTTAGAATAAATTTTAAGTAACAGATATGAATCAATGAAAATAAATAACCATAAATGGTCATTGAAGAATATGAAGCATATTCTAAGCCTGATTTTTAGGCTATCTTTATATTGTAAAATAAAATACAGAGGGATGATAAAATCAAACAAACGTTAGTATGAATAGTATGACTTGTTTATTTGTTATGGTACAAAATCCCACCCATAACAAATATTTAAATCCTTCTTGGTAAGTGGCTTCAAATAATATATTTTTGTATTTTACTACACTGATAGTAAAGAATACTTTAAATGTAATTTTGTGAAAATCTGTTTTAAAACTAAAATTTAGTGATGTTGCAAGTATGGACATCTTGGTTACATAATATTTGATACAATTTTACCAATAAAACATTAAAAATTAATATATCAAAAGAAACCATGTGCCTAATAAACAACTCTTAAAGTATACTTTCGTATACTGTTTGCTTATTATTCAAAACTCAATTACAATAATTGCTGTGCTGGTAATGAGGCTCATTTTTTCTTTAACTTCTGCATTCAACAAAAGAAAACATTAACGGTGAATTCAATCAAAAGAAAACATTGATAGTGAATTGACTACAAATTGCATATTTGTGCTTATATAAATAACTGCATTGTAATTAAGCTAATCTAAGGACCACAAAAACAGTAAATCTTATGTGTAATCATATTCTGTCAAGAAAGTATGCAGCTAAATTCCTATCCTTCTTTTATATTTTAATGAGGCCAAAGTATTCCAATGAATAATGAAAAGACACAAATATTGTAAGAGAGTCTGTTTACTTATTCATTCATCCTTCTATTAGTTCACATATTGAGCTCCAAATATTCACAGTCACTGTTAGGTGATAAAAATAGCATTAAGAATAAACATAGTCTGCACTCTCAACAATTTCTTTTTTTTTTTTTTTTTGAGACGGAGTTTCGCTCTTGATACCCAGGCTGGAGCGCAATGGCGCGATCTCGGCTCACCGCAATCTCCGCCTCCTGGGTTCAGGCAATTCTCCTGCCTCAGCCTCCTGAGTAGCTGGGATTACAGGCACGCGCCACCGTGCCCAGCTAATTTTTTGTATTAGTAGAGACGGGGTTTCACCATGTTGACCAGGATGGTCTCGATCTCTTGACCTCGTGATCCACCCGCCTCGGCCTCCCAAAGTGCTGGGATTACAGGCTTGAGCCACCGCGCCCGGCCACTCTCAACAATTTCTTAATCTGAGATTAGAGATGGATAGATCATAAAAGCAGTAATGATGTGGTGTGATCAGAGTTATGTGTTCAGGATGGGGAGCACAGGGAGAAGCCACTGGAGCAGTCTGCGAGGCTTCTAGGAGGAGGAAGTGTTGATTGAGCAAGTGTCAGCTAACAAAACAAAGAGTTATCCAGAGAGTTTACAGGAGGCAAGCACATTTCCAATGTGTCCAAATGTACAAAGGCATAAAAGAGCCTGATATGTTCAAAGAAAAAAGTTCTATCTCAAAATGGACAGATGGATAGATGAATAGGTATGACAGTGAGGTTCAGACAGATTAAATAACTTAATTAAAGTAATAAAGCTAGTTAATGGTAGAGAAAGAACTAGAACAAACAAAACAGGATTTTTGTTTTATGAGTAATCTAATACCTCAGGACAAGGAGTCTTTAATTCAGTTTCCACTCATGGATTTCAAATCCCACAGCTCTCAAAGTTATATCAACTTTGAGAACTGAGTTCAGAAGTACAGTATACATGCCTCATCTTTTTTTGTTTTAAATTATACTTAAAGTTCTGGGATACATGTGCAGAACATGCAGGTTTGTTACATGGGTATACATGTGCCATGATGGTTTGTTGCACCCATCAACCTGTCATGTTCATTAGGTATTTCTCCTAATGCTATCCCTCTCCTAGCCCCACACCCCTTGACAGAGCCCAGTGTGTGATATTCCCCTTCCTGTGTCTATGTGTTCTCATTGTTCAACTCCCACTTATGAGTTAGAATATATGGTGTTTGGTTTTCTGTTCCTGTGTTACCTTGCTGATAATGATGGTTTCCAGTTTCATCCATGTCCCTGCAAAGGACATGAACTCATCCTTTTTTATGGCTGCATAGTATTCTGTGGTGTTTATGTGCCAAATTTTCTTTATCCAGTCTATCATTGATGGGCATTTGGGCTGGTTCCAAGTCTTTGCTATTGTGAATAGTGCTGCAATAAACATACACATGCATATGTCTTTATGGTACAATGATTTATAATCCTTTGAGTATGTGCCCAGTAATGGTATTGCTGGATCAAATGGTATTTCTATTTCTACATCCTTGAGGAATCGCCACACTGTCTTCCAAATGGTTGAACTAATTTACACTCTCACCAACAGTGTAAAGTGTTCCTATTTCTCCACATTCTCTCTAGCATCTGTTGTTTCCTGATGTTTTAATGATCGCTATTCTAACTGGCATGAGATGGTATCTCATTGTGGTTTTGATTTGCATTTCTTGAATGACCAGTGATGATGAGCTTTTTTTCATATGTTTGTTGGCTGCATAAATGTCTTCTTTTGAGAAGTATCTGTTTATATCCTTTGCCCACTTTTTGATGGGGTTGTTTGCTTTTTTCCCTGTAAATTTGTTTAAGTTCCTTGTAGATTCTAGATATTAGCCCTTTGTCAGAAGGATAGATTGCAAACATTTTTTCCCATTCTGTAGGTTGCTTGTTCACTCTGATGATAGTTTCTTCTGTTGTGCAGAAGCTCTTTAGTTTAATTAGATCCCATTTGTCTATTTTGGCTTTTGTTGCCATTGCTTTTGGTGTTTTAGTCATGAAGTCTTTGTCTATGCCTATATACAGAATGGTATTGCATAGGTTTTCTTCTAGGGTTTTCACAGTTTTAGGTCTTATGTTTAAGTCTTTAATCCATCTTGAGTTAATTTTTCTATAAGATGTAAGGAAGGGATTCACTTTCAGCTTTCTGCATATGGCTAGCCAGTTTCCCAACACCATTTATTAAATAGGGAATCCTTTCCCCATTGCTTGTTATGTCAGGTTTGTCAAAGATCAGGTTTGTCAAAGATCAGATGGTTGTAGATGTGTGGTATTATTTCTGAGGACTCTGTTCTTTTCCATTTGTCTATGTATCTGTGTTGGTCCCAGTACCATGCCATTTTGGTTACTGTAGCTTTGTAGTACAGTTTGAAGTGAGGTAGAATGATGCCTCCAGCTTTCTTTCTTTTGCTTAGGATTGTCCTGGCTATATGGGCTCTTTTCCATGAATAGACCAATAATAAGTTCTGAAATTCATGCAGTAATTAATAGCCTACCAATCAAAAAAAGCCCAGGACCAGATGGATTCATAGCCGAATTCTACCAGAGGTACAAAGAGGAATTGGTACCATTCCTTCTGAAACTATTCCAAATAACAGAAAAAGGAGGACTTCTCCCTAACTCATTTTATGAAGCTAGCATCATCCTGATACCAAATCCTGGCAGAGACACAACAAAAAAAAAAAAAAGAAAGAAAGAAAATTTCAGAACAATATCCCTTATGAACATCAATGTGAAAATACTCAATAAAATAGTGGCAAACCAAATCCAGTAGCACATCAAAAACCTTATCCACCACAATCAAGTTTGCTTCATACCTGGGATGCAAGGCTGGTTCAACATATGCAAATTAATAAAAGTAATTCATCATATAAACAGAACCAATGACAAAAACCATGATTGTTTCAATAGATCTTTTCAAGCAGAAAAGGTCTTTGATAAAATTCAACACCACTTCATGCTAAAAATGCTCAATAAATTGAGTATTAATGGGACATATCTCACAATAATAAGAGCTATTTATGACAAACCCACAGCCAATATAATACTGAATAGACAAAAGCTGGAAGCATTCCCTTTGAAAACTGGCACAGGACAAGGATGCCCTCTCTCACCACTCCTATTCAACGTAGTATTGGAAGTTCTGGCCAGGGCAATCAAGCAAGAGAAAGAAATAAAAGATATTCAAATAGAAAGAGATAAAGTCAAATTGTCTCTGTTTTCAGATGACATGATTATATATTTAGAAGACCCCATCGTCTCAACCCCAAATCTCCTTAAGCTGATAAGCAACATCAGCAAAGTCTCAGGATACAAAATCAATGTGCGAAAAATCACAAGCATTTCTGTACACCAATGACAGACAGAGAGCCAAATCATGGACTGGAGGATGTTTATGGCAGTAATACTAAAGATCATTCTCCAGTAACTGGAAAACTCACCTGTGCCTCTTTTTACAGTAACCTTTATAAATTTTAAAAACTGTTTGTTTATTGACATACTGTTATAATCGTAAACCTTGGAAGTGAAACTTATAGGTTCAACATATATTTATTGACTTCCTATTATGTGTGCCAAGCCTTCTGTGAGATACTAGAGATACCACATGAATAAAATTACTTCTTGCTTTCAAGAAACATTTGGTCAGGTGTGAGACATTGTGGAGCAGAATGTCAGTTTTAAAATGTATTAATAAGTGAATTCAAAACTTATAAACCAGTGAGAGAAACAAAGAAAATGTTATACTCGGTCTTGCTTTCATCTTCCTTATCTTTCAGTAAGCTCATGAATACTTTTTCTCAATTTCTCAAATTCTCCTCTGAATTTTGTGTAACTTTGGTTTAGTTTTGTTTAGATTACTGCATTGGTTAGGATTCTTGGTGGAAACCAAAAGAAACAGACTGATCAACTTAAGCAAAAATAAAAGAAAAGAGAAGAAAAGGAATTTATAGGAAGGATAGTCCATTACTCATAATATAAAATGATAGGCTCAAGAAAGACTCGGGAAAGAACAGAAACCCACCGTAACTTCAGAAATCTCAATAGCAAAACTGACAGTTATATTCATTGGAAATAACCCAAATCCATCATCTTCTACCTTTATGTCTCTAAACTCAATATTCAAGTTCCTGGTAGAGAGTATATGATTGCTCAAATGTGAGTCATGTGGTTATAAGGCAAGCAGCAATAGCATGATTTATAGTTCTGCTAAAACCACAAGGAGAGTGGTTTTCCAAGAGAAGAGTGGGGTGCTTTTACTAAAAGTTGGGGGAGGCACACTGGGAAGGTAAGGACAACATTTCTCAAAGTTGAGAAATGTATGACCTCTTTTAGTTGAAAAAGAAATGATTATACCCCTCTTCAATGTAGTTTTATTTTTATTTATCATCAATATTTTAAAGTGTTTGAGAAGTTTGTGTTTATTAATATACTACCCTCTTTTATAAGATTATTGAATGTGAAAGCATAGAAAATGATGACTAATTTTTGTTTTTTGGTTTAAAACAACGTGAAAAATTATAACTATATTTCTGTTGTCCTGCCTGTTGGTCCAGGTAGCTGGGGATGGGGAGTAGTTCTCCATAATTTCTACCCCAACTCTAACTCTCTAAAATAATCTTACCAATCAAATGCAAACAAAACTAGAGCATGAAATTTTATCTAGAAACATTGCTTTGTTGTGACAGACGATATTGTTTGCTGAAACTGAATCATTGCTCAAAATATAAATATGAAACCAATGGCTACAGGCAAGTTCTTTTAAGTTTGGCATGCGTATGCCACCATATGCTCAGGGATAATTCAAAATGTCCTCCACTATTCTTCATCAACACAGTTTCATAACCATTGTTTCAAGAGTACTCAGTGATGTCCATCTAACCTTCATTCATCATGAAAATATTACGTGTGTATTAAGTCCACATCTGTTCTTTTGTCATTAGCCTGAACAATTAAAGTGAACTATTGAGTCTCAATGTTGTAGTAAAGAAAAATGCAACAGGTGCTGAAACGCTGAAGCAGCATTCGGGTATAGGGCAGATATCTAGAATGTGCTTATGTAGAAAATTTTAGACGACTATAAAAATAAACACATCAAATTTAAAAAATTATCCAAAATGAGAGCTAATTATCTCAATCTGCCAAAGGTTAGTTTTTCTATGTGGTTTTTCAGTGTGGAATAATAGTATTCATTTGATAATTTTTCCATTCCATTAGATTAAAAAAAATTTACTGAGTAGTAGCTGCACAGATTTGTGCAAGGGGCTATCAGGGAGACAAAGGTAAACAGAACATAAAGACTACAGATAAGAAACATACACATCATCACAATGCACTACTATAGTACACCTTCTGTTTGAGAACTACTCTAGTAAAGGAACTGAAAAATTGCACAGTCCCTTTTATTAAATGAAATATTATTATTAAATGAAATAATTATTGCATTTTCAGGTGCTGGGAATACAAAGAAAATAGATACCTTTCTTTGTCCTCATAGCTCTTCTTATCTTGTGACAGAAAAAGAATTAGACAAATAACTCGGCAAATATTCAATTAATCACACATGCTGTAAACAGTAGTAGAAAGGAGAAACACTGATTCCAGAGAGCATGAAACAGAGGCCCTGACCTATTTTGGGCTTTCAACAAATGCTTTGGCATAATTGAGGAGACTGACCATAGAAGAAGCACAGGCATTGGATACAGCAGACAACGCAAGAGAAGGAGGGTTTACAGGACAGGTATAAGTAGGGGTCTAATTGTCTGGGATGTAGAAAGATTTGAAGAGGAGCAATGGGAAAGAGTGTGGGAGAAACTGAGGTCAAATCAGCGTGTGGTCTTGAAAACCTTCCTGGAATACTTACCAAACAAAGTACTTGGACTTTATTTTTATAGTCCTTTATAAAAAATACTTTATAAATTAAATTTTTGATTTAATCAAAAACATCCTTTATAAAAACTGACTTTCTACGAGCTGTTGAAGCCACTGGAGCATGGTATATAACATAAAATCAGATATGTAAAAATTACTCTGTCAGGAATGCACACAGTGCATTGTACACGGTGGAATCAGAGTCGTACTGGAGGCTGTGACTGAACCTCGGGGGAGTTGGAATGGGTGACTCTAGGGGCAGTGGAAGGAGGGCTAGGATTAGAGGTAAGGGGGAATGAAATAGCAAACGTGACTTTGAGGCTTTAAATTTGGATGGTTGTTTGGTGCCAGTGTCAGAGTTATGGAATATAAAAAAAAAACACCAAGTTTTTGCATATAGATGAATATAGTTTATGAATTTCAGCTAGTAGATGCTTATTTTTAAAGGAAACTAACATCTAGTAGGTAGATATGATGAATAAATTTGTGTGACGAATTTTATTTGATACAAATGTAGAAAAAGAATCTAATTTTTTTCTGCAAATGTATTTATTTGAATGGACTACAAATTATCTTTGTTTAGAAATCACATTCATTTTTTAACTTTTCAATTTTTGATTTTTTTCTTATTTCCCAATACTGTTAACATTGAAGAGGCAAGGAAGAAATATGTAGAAAAAGAGCTGTTTATGTTGTAATTCCTGCCACTTAGCCAGCAGCCTAATGGCTGCCTTCTGGGGAGAGACTTGGCAGCTGTTTTGATTGGGTGAATCAAAGGGCCAGACTGGAGCCAGGTAATTTGGCTGTCCCTTTAACGAGGCATCTTCACAAACATTTACAGCTGCTTGTTTATTCTCTTTCTAGAAGCTTGATTTATAACCTCAATCAATTTCGGAGTATTTATCTAACTCATTTAGAAAAGAGAAAAAGTCAACTAATCCAACTACTGCCAAGAATAACCAGCCAGGTTGAACCAATTCCAGGCCTCGTAAAAATTATTTTGCACTTATATAACTTATGAAGAATGTCTTCTAGTCCACAGTTGTTTTTCATTTGTTAATTCTGGAAGTCTTATTCTGGCCACCTGTCAGTGTCAATAGCGTCAATATGCTCACCTGTCAGTGTTCACATTTTATCTCTAGTTGTGGAAGTTGCTCAGTAAACTGACTCAGTTGTTGGATGGAGAAATTTTGCTGGACAGTATTCTAGAGCCAGTCCTAAAGCTAGCCTAGAAAGTATACTTGATTCTGATATTTTAAGAATGGGAAGAATGAATGGTTTGAAGTAGAGGAGAGGTAGGTGTTTTCTTATTTTTAGGATATCTCTCTATGCCTTAGAAGAAAAAAAATGACCCTAGATATAGCTTGGCGTAGATTCCGGAGCTCATCTGGGGAGTAAGTAGGGAATCAAATAATCAGAGCTGCTCTCTCAGGTACTTAGCAGTGCAACTTCTAAATTTTTCAAAGAAAAGGTACAATTGCTACAATTAATCGAAGTTTTGGGGTCAGTTTTATACTCATCATAAGTGTTCTTTCAAATTGAAATTTTCACCATTATGTGTTGACAGCAGTTGAAAGACTTAACCAGCTAAATATGATGAAGCATGTGTTTCTGCCTTTGGTCTTTTTCCATTTTGAGATGACACACATGAAATCATGTGTAATTTGAAGAGAATAGGGTAAGGTAAAAGAGATGAATTGTCTAACCTTTAGTGTCCATAAACTTAATCCCGTATCTCCACATTCCCCTCTGAGGCTTACACTTACTTTCCCAGTAGACTGAATATAATGATCACCTGTCATTTAATCAAAAACACCCTTTATAAAAATTGACTTTAAAGATATCATTTGGCAGACATAGGGTTTTCTTCCCATAAAACTCCTCAAACACTCCTGATGATAAAATTAAAATGGAAAGCCTCGAAATATGAAATCTCAAGGAGAATTTACAGAGACCCGAAATCTGCTGCAAGATCATTTGATAAAAGGCATAGAAGCATTAAGTAATCTTCAGAGGTTACAAGTTGAATTGGAACTTGGATAAAAACAAAATGATATATTCATTCAACTTGGGATAAAGAAGTTAAGTATAAATCTATGTATTTCCAAGCATTGGAATTTGGATTATTTTGCTATCTGAATTGTGAGGCAGAAAGAGATTTTGTTTTACTATTGGATATTTTATGAGAAAATGGATGTTTCTAAAAACACAAGCAGATACTGACACAAGAATATGCTCAATTTGGTTTATTATAGAGATATGTTAGGCTCTGCAGCTTTGGTAATACTGTGTTTTCATCTCTTATCAAAATATACTTTCTCTCTGACGTTCTGTCATCTTCAACATCTTAAAAATACACAATCCAGTATGAAAGACTGAAAAAATTGTTAGATTTTAACTTTTGTTTGCATCATAAATATCCTGGGGAAAACTGCATGGAGAAATGTGTTTGTTTAGTGTATCCTATAATGATATGTATTGTGCTATTATGCCCACAGCATTTCATAAGCACTTCCTTGCATAATCAGAAAAAATCAAAATAGAAAATCAACTGAAAAATTGGTTGAAAATTTCCTTATCTCCTTTTTAAAATGACATACGGTAGTTTAATAGAATTCAAATAAAGAGATAGGGTAGTTTTTATTTTTATGTATTTCATTCTTTTCACTGGTGCTTCTTAATCTTGAGACAAATTTTCTAGTTTGCAATTCAGGAAATAGCATGGCAAGGGTTCTTTATGAAGACAAATTGCTGCTAGGTCTTGCCAGGCAATAGATTACGAATGACTTTATTTTTCAAAAGCTCATATAGGTCCTGTGGCCACAACTGAATAATGGTTAAGGTTATAAAATAAAATATCCACAGGTATATAAAATGCTAATAAAGGTAAGAAATCATTTGGTACTTTGAAAATTTACTGACTTTTATCCTCTTTCTCTTAAAAAGTAAGCCTTATTTTGAAGAGATGTGGTCTTCCTGCTGTGTGCACATAATTAGCAGTAATGGGAATTAGACAAGCACACTTAGTGCAAGCTCATCCTTGTTTTAAAGTTGTGCTTGTCAAATGGGGATATAAAATGAGATGTGCTGTTAATGCTTCAGTGCATTGTGGCCATATGGCAGGCTTTTAGCAAAGAGGTACCCTGGGAGGATATTTGCTTATTTTTCGTACATGTCACTGAGACTCACAGCACCCTTTCTCTCCTAATGCTTAATAGAGGGTACTAAGAAAATAAGTGGCTGTATTTACGACCTAACAGAGATTTCTCATTCATAATAAATTAAGGCTAATATGAACTGTCTTAATTTAAGGTTAATTAATGCATTATCAGAGCATGATATTCTTGTTCTCTTTCTTAAATTTTTGTAGAAATGACTATAATGTTAAAAATAAAAAACCAGACTCCCACTACAGACAGATTGGAAAGTGTAGGAAGAAGAGAGTGTGGCTGACAGTTTTTCAGATTCTACTATGAGTTCAGCAATGTTTTAGTGTTTTGCTTTTAATCTTTACCATACACTTTGAGGCAGATATTATTCTCAATTCTTAGATGAGGAAATGAGATAGTTTTTTACCTTGCTAATAATCATAAAGCTAGCGAATACAAAAGGTGTCATTAAACACCAAATCTGTGGGACCATGCTCTTTTCACTATCAATATTGCTGAGAGCTCTTCACTTACCTTCCTTACCTTCTGGATCTCTTGACCTGAAGGGCTGAAGTTACATCTATCTTCTGATTATACAGTTATTAACTGACTTTTAGTTTTCTCTCAAAATTTAGTGAGGATTTTGAATATGGTTTAGTACCTATTCTTTGCAAATTCTATTATTGTTCTGATTGATTTCAGTGTACATGTGCATAATCCATCCAACTACCTCACCTCAAGTATTTCCTCAGTACAACCAAATACACGTCTTTTATGTTCTCTACACTTCAGAAAACAGATACTATGTTGGACGTAATCATCATATAGAACTGTTCTGTTTTAAAAATATTTCTATCATTAAATTATGTTAAATTAAAATACTCCCAATATCTCTTCTCTTTCCACCTTATGGATAGAAACCATGATTTATAGTAGGCATAACTATCTAAAAAAAAAAAAAAGACTATTATTTTCCAACATCTACTGCAGCTAGTCTTGGCCAAATGACTAAGTTATGGTCAAAATATATGAGCAACATTTTGTGTAAATTTTTTCATAAAGGTAGTTGAGAGGAGGGACTTATTTTGTCTTCCTTCTTACTGGCTTGACAGCTCATGTTCTATCTGGAATTCCAGCCCTCCTTTGGCCCATGAGAGGGAAACCATGAGCTGAAGGACAGAGGACAAGATAGAAGGAGACTGCTTCTTTGATCTTTGATTTTATGGAATGCTATACTACCCAGGACTACCTGTTTTCTAGAATTGTTTTATATGAGAGAGAGAGAGAGAGAGAGAGAGAGAGAGAGAGAGAGAGAGATTCTGTTTTGTTTCAGCTAGTATTGTATTTCCTCAAATTCAACAAAACCTAACCTGATTACTGTTAGTTTTTTGTCAAGTCATCAATGATCCTATGCCCATTTCTTCCAAGCCAGCCTGGCATCCACAGTTAATCACATGCATAACTCCTTCACCAGCATAGTACCTACGACTTTCTATAGACATCAATGAATACAGTCTTAGCCTTCATCCAGCAATCTGGGACTTTGTGGGTTTTCTAGAGCCTACCACATATTTGTACATATTTTTCCTTGGTGTAGAATACCAGTCTCTCCTTGATGTTTTGAAAAACTCTGCTCTCTTAAATATCTCATCTCTGGTTATCTCTTTCTTGCATAATGACTGCCAACTCAGACTCAAATCCAGGAAGATTCCTTGATTAAACACCACTTCCTTCCAGCCTGGGACACCTAGTTGTTTTGATCGTCAGGTTTCCTGATCTTCATAGTTTATTTTTCCTTTTTTTTTTTTCTACATTTTCAAGCAGGTCTTTGACATTTTTAAGGTATCGGCTAAATAGCCTAGGAGTCTAATTAAATTAGTGGAAGAGAGGTAGAAATATCTTCTAGGATTTTTGGAAGAAGAGTTGCGGTGGTAGGAGAATATCGAGAGATCTTTCTAATGTAATCTTCCCCATTTGCATTTAAATCTGCAAGAATTTTTCCCTGTTTATCCCTAAGGAATTGAAATATGACTGCCAACTTAAAAAATGCATATGCCTGCCTTTTATTTTATTTTTCTTGGTTATAATATCAAATTGTTCCTATCTAGTTGGAAGGAAAATTTTTTTCTTTTAATTTTGTGTAACACTAAAATATACAGTATAGTATTGCTAAAAGCAAGGTTCCCATCAAAAGTATCTATTACCCAGTATTTACAAAACCTCTGGATTATAAAGCTTTGAAATGAAATTGAGAGAGATTTCTTGAAAACTGTTAAAATGTCTACAGCTTTGCCATATATGATACTAAATCAATATAAGTAGTGTATCAACAAATGAGTGAGTTGTTGGTCACATTTGTTGTTAATTCAAAAGCTAGCATTTAAATCCAGATCTTTTAAAATTCTTTATGGTCACAGTCTTTTCTCCTATTACTAATACTGATCAAAGTCTTTTAAAAGATAATGAAGTAGCTCTATATTAAGCAAATGACCATGAAGAAGTAGAAAATATTTATAGACACTGAGAATTGGTCAAAATCAATAAAGACATGTAAAGATGCCTTACATGTATGTTGCATTATTTTGCTTTAAAGATAATTTTATATAGTCGCACTAGTTTTTGAATCATATTTGCCTTTTTAAATAAACTTCTAATTTAGGATACTACACTTTTATTTTAGGATACTTTTTAGTTTATAAAAACATCTTCAAAATATGCAGAGCATTCCCTTAGACTCCCCACCCAGTTTCTCTTATTATTAGTGTCTTACATTGGTTTGATACATTTGTCACAATTACTTATTTGGTATCAATACATTATTATTAACTGACGTTCATATTTTACCCATAATTTTTAAAATTTTTATCTAATGTCATTTTGCTGGTTCAGGATACCACCCAGGATACCACATTACATGAAGTCATTGTTATGCTAATTCCTTAGGCTCCTCTTGACTGTAACAGTTTCTCAGACATTTCTTGTTTTGTATGACCTTGGCAGTTTTGAAGACTATTGGCCAGGTATTTTATATAGTGTCTCCATGCTGGGATTTTTTTTTTTAATGATTAGATTGAGGTTATGGGTTTTTGGTAGGAAAACCACAAAAGTAAACTAGCACTCTGATCAAATCCTATCAAGGATACATACTAGTAACATAATGTATCACTGTTGATGCTAGAGTTGATCACCTGATTGAGGTTTTTTTTTTTTTTTAAATCTGTATCTTTTTTTTTTAGGGGAGCAGAGGGGACAGGGTCTTGCTTTGTTGTCCAGGATGAAGTGCAGTGTCATGAGCATGTCTCACTGCAGCCTTGACCCCTGGGCTCAAGTGATCCCCCAGCTTCAGCCTCCCAAGTAGCTGGGACTACAAGCATGCACCACTATGTCTGGCTAATTTATTTTACATTATTATTATTATTTCAATAATTTTTGGGGAACAGTGGTGTTTGGTTACATGTATAACTTCTTTAGGTGTGATTTCTGAGATTTTGGTGCAGCCATCACCTGAGCAGTTTACACTGCACTTGATGTATAGTATTTTATTCCTCACCCACCTCCCACTCTTCCTGCAAGTCCCCAGAGCCCATTATATCAATCTTATGCCTTTGAAACATCATACTTTAGTTCCCACTTACAAGCGAGAACATACGATGTCTGGTTTCCCATTTCTGAGTTACTTCACTTGCAATAATGGTCTCCAACTCCATCCAGGTTGCTGTGAATGCCATTATTTCATTTCTTTTAATGGCTGGGTAGGATTCCATGGTGTGTGTCTATTTATTTGCTTGCTGATTGATGGGCATTTGAGCTGGTTCCACATTTGTACAATTGCAAATTGTGCTGCCATAAACATGCATGTGCAAGTATCTTTTTCATATAATGACTTATTTTCTTTGGGGTAGATACTCAGGAGTGGGATTGCTGGAACAAATGGTAGTTCTACTTTAGTTTTTTAAGGAATCTCCATATTGTTTAACATAGTGGTTGTACTAATTTACATTCTCACCTGCAGCATAAAAGTGTTCCCTTTTCACCACAGCCACACCACAGCCATGCCAACATCTATTATATTTTGATTTTTTAATCATGAACATTCTTGCAGGAGTAAGGTGGTATTGCATTGTGGTTTTGACTTGCATTTCCCTGATAATTAGTGATGCTGAGTATTTTTTCATGTTTATTGGCCATTTTTGTATCTTCTTTTGAGAATTATTTATTCATGTCCTCAACCCACTTTTTGAGGTGATTATTTGTTTTTTTTTTTTCTCATTGATTTGTTTGAGTTCCTTGTAGATTCTGGATATTAGTTATTCGTTGGATGCATAATTTGCAAATATTTTCTCCCACTCTGTGGGTCGTCTGTTTCCTCTAGTGACTATTTCTTTTGCTGTGCAGAAGGTTTTTGCTTAATGAAGTCCCATCTATTTATCTTTGTTTTTGTTAATTTGCTTTTGGATTCTTGGTCATGAAGTCTTTGCCTAAGCCAATGTCTAAACGAGTTTTTCCAATGCTATCTTCTAGAAATTTTATGGTTTCAGGTCATAGACTTATGTCTTTGATCCATCTTCAGTAGATTTCTGTATAAGGTGAGAGATGAGGATCTTCATTCTCTACAGTTTCATTCTCCTACATGTGGCTTGTCAATTATCTCTGCACCATTTGTTGAATAGGGTGTCCTTTTCCTGTTCTGTGTTTTTGTTTGCTTTGTCAAAGATCAGTTGACTGTAAGTATTTGGCTTCATTTCTAGGTTCTCTGTTTTGGTCCATTGGTCTATGTGTCTGTTTTTATATGAGTACCGTGCTATTTTGGTAACTATAGCCTTGTAGTATAGTTTGAAGTTGGGTAATGTGATGCCTCCAAATTTGTTCTTTCTGCTTAATCTTGCTTTGGCCATGTGGGCTCTTTTTTGGTTGCATTTGAATTTTAGAATTGTTTTTATCTAGTTCTGTGAAGAATGATGATGGTATTTTGATAAGAATTGCATTGAATTTATAGATTGTTTTTGTCCGTATGGTCATTTTCACAGTATTGATTCTACCAATCGATGAGCATGAGATGTGTTTCCATTTGTTTGTATTGTCTGTGATTTCTTTCAGCAGTGTTTTGTAGTTGTCCTTGTAGAGATCTTTCACCTCTTTGGTTGGTATATTCCTAAGTATTTCATCTTTTTTGCAGCTGTTGTAAAAGGGGTTGAGTAGTTGATTAGATTCTTTTTTTTTTTAATTGCATTTTAGGTTTTGGGGTACATGTGAAGAACATGCAAGATTGTTGCATAGGTGCATACGTGGCAGTGTGATTTGCTGCCTTCCTCCCCTTCACCTATATGTGGCATTTCTCCCCATGCTGTCTCTCCCCAACTCCCCACCCCTTGCTGTCCCTCCCCTGTTTCCCCTCAACAGACCCCAGTGTGTAGTGCTCCCCTCCCTGTGTCCATGTGTTCTCATCATTCAACACTCGCCTATGAGTGAGAACGTGTGGTGTTTGATTTTGTGTTCTTGTGTCAGTTCGCTGAGAATGATGGTTTCCAGGTTCATCCATGTCCCTACAAAGGATGTTAACTCATCGTTTTTGATGGCTGCATAATATTCCATGGAGTATATGTGCCACATTTTCCCTGTCCAGTCTATCATCGATGGGCATTTGGGTTGGTTCCAGGTCTTTGCTATTGTAAACTGTGCTGCAATGAACATTCGTGTGCATGTGTCCTTATAGTAGAATGATTTATAATCCTTTGGATATATACCCAGTGATGAGATTGCTAGGTCAAATGGAATTTCTATTTCTAGGTCCTTGAGGAATCGCCACACTGTCTTCCACAATGGTTGAACTAATTTACACTCCCACCAACATTGTAAAAGTGTTCCTATTTCTCCACATCCTCTCCAGCGTCTGTTGTCTCCAGATTTTTTAATGATCACCATTCTAACTGGCATGAGATGGTGTCTCAATGTAGTTTTGATTTGCATTTCTCTAATGACCAGTGATGATGAGCATTTTTTCATGTTTGTTGGCCTCATGTATGTCTTCTTTTGTAAACTATCTGTTCATATCCTTTGCCCAGTTTTGAATGGGTTTGTTTGTTTTTTTCTTGTAAATCTGTTTTGGTTCTTTGTAAATTCTGGATATCAGCCCTTTGTCAGATGGGTAAGCTGCAAAAATTTTTTCCCATTCTGTTGGTTACTGATTCACTCTAATGACTGTTTCTTTTGCCGACCAGAAGCTGTGACGTTTGATTAGGTCCCATTTGTCTATTTTGGCTTTTGTTGCCAATGCTTTTGGTGTTTTGGTCATGAAGTCCTTGCCTACGCCTATGTCCTGAATGGTTTTGCCTAGGTTTCCTTCTAGTGTTTTTATGGTGTTAGGTCTTATGTTTAAGTCTTTAATCCATCTGGAGTCAATTTTAGTGTAAGGTGTCAGGAAGGGGTCCAGTTTCTGCTTTCTGCATATGGCTAGCCAGTTTGCCCAACACCATTTATTAAACAGGGAATCCTTTCCCCATTGCTTGTTTTTGTCAGGTTTGCCAGTGATCGGATGGTTGTAGATATGTTGTGTTGCCTCCGAGGCCTCTGCTCTGTTCCATTGGTATATATCTCTGTTTTGGTACAAGTGCCATGCTGTTTTGATTACTGTAGCCTTGTAGTATAGTTTGATGTATGGTAGTGTGATGCCTCCTGCTTTGTTCTTTTTGCTTGGAATTGACTTGGCTATGCATGCTCTCTTTTGGTTCCATATGAAGTTTAAGGTGGTTTTTTCCAGTTCTGTGAAGAAGTTCTTTGATTGCTTGATGGGGATAGCATTGAATCTGTAAATTACTTTGGGCAGTATGGCCATTTTCACGATATTGATTCTTCCTAACGGTGAACATGGAATGTTTCTCCATCTGTTTGTGTCCTCTCTTATTTCGTTGAACAGTGGTTTGTAGTTCTCCTTGAAGAGGTCCTTTACGTTCCTTGTTAGTTGTATTCCTAGGTATTTTATTCTCTTTGTAGCAATTGTGAATGGCAGTTCGTTCTTGATTTGGCTCTCTTTAAGTCTGTTATTGGTGTATAGGAATGCTTGTGATTTTTGCACATTGATTTTGTATCCTGAGACTTTGCTGAAGTTGCTTATCAGTTTCAGGAGATTTTGGGCTGAGACGATCGGGTCTTCTAGATATACAATGATGTCTTCTGCAAATAGAGACAATTTGACTTCCTCCTGTCCTATTTGAATACTCTTTATTTCTTTTTCTTGCCTGATTTCTCTGGCTAGAACTTCCAGTACTATATTGAATAGGAGTGGTGAGAGAGGGCATCCTTGTCTAGTGCCAGATTTCAAAGGGAATGCTTCCAGTTTTTGCCCATTCAGTATGATATTGGCTGTCGGTTTGTCGTAAATAGCTTTTATTCTTTTCAGATATGTTCCATCAATACCTAGTTTATTGAAGGTTTTTAGCATAAAGGGTTGTTGAATTTTGTCAAAGGCCTTCTCTCCATCGATGGAGATAATCATGTGGTTTTTGTCTTTGGTTCTGTTTATGTGGTAAATTACGTTTATAGACTTGCGTATGTTGAACCAGCCTTGCATCCCTGGGTTGAATCCTACTTGATCATGGTGGATAAGCTTTTTGATGTGCTGTTGCAATTGGCTTGCCAGTATTTTATTGAAGATTTTTGCATCTATGTTCATCATGGATATTGGCCTGTAGTTTTCGTTTCTTGTTGAGTCTCTGGTGGGTTTTGGTATCAGGATGATGTTGGTCTCATAAAATGATTTGGGAAAGATTCCCTCTTTTTGGATTATTTGGAATAGTTTCAGAAGGAATGGTACCAGCTCCTCTTTGTATGTCTGATAGAATTCGACTGTGAACCCATCTGGATCTGGGCTTCTTTTGGGTAGTAGGTTCTTAATTGCTGCCTCGACTTCAGACTTTGTTATTGGTCTATTCAGGGTTTTAACTTCTTCCTGGTTTAGGCTTGGGAGGAGGCAAGTGTCCAGGAATTTATTCATTTCTTCCAGGTTTCCTAGTTTATATGCATAGAGTTGTTTGTAATAATCTCTGATGATGGTTTGAATTTCTGTGGAATCTATGGTGATATACCCTTTATCATTTTTTGTTGCATCTATTTGGTTATTCTCTCTTTTCTTTTTTATTAATCCGGCTAGTGGTCTGTCTATTATGTTGATCTGTTCAAAAAACCTGCTCCTGGATTTATTTATTTTTTGAAGGGATTTTGTGTCTGTCTCCTTCAGTTCTGCTCTGATTGTTTCTTGTCTTCTGCTAGGTTTTGAGGTTTTTTGATCTTGCTCCTCTAGCTCTTTCAATTTTGACAATAGGGTGTCAATTTTAGATCTCTCCTTGCTTCTCATGTGGGAACTTATTGCTATATGTTTTCCTCTAGAGACTGCTTTAAATGTGTCCCAGAGATTCTGGTATGTTGTGTCTTTGTTCTCATTGGTTTTGAAGAACATCTTTATTTCTGCCTTCATTTCATTGTTTATCCAGTCAACATTCAAGAGCCAGTTGTTCAGTTTCCATGAAGCTGTGCGGTTCTGGGTTGGTTTCTGAATTCTGAGTTCTAACTTGATTGCACTGTGGTCTGAGAGACTGTTTGTTATGATTTCCATTCTTTTGCATTTGCTGAGGAGTGATTTACTTCCAATTATGTGGTCAATTTTAGACTAGGTGTGGTGTGGTGCTGAGAATAATGTATATTCTGTGGATTTGGGGTGGCGAGTTCTGTAAATGTCTATTAGGTTTGCTTGGTCCAGGTCTGAGTTCAAGTCCTGGATATCCTTGTTAATTTTCTGTCTTGTTGATCTGTCTAATATTGACAATGGGGTGTTAAAGTCTCCCACTATTATTGTGTGGGAGTCTAAGTCTCTTTGTAAGTCATTAAGAACTTGCCTTATATATCTGGGTGCTCCTGTATTAGGTGCATATATATTTAGGATCGTTAGCTCTTCTTGTTGCATCGATCCTTTTACCATTATGTAATGTCCTTCTTTGTCTCTTTTGATCTTTGTTGCTTTAAAGTCTATTTTATCAGAGATGAGAATTGCAACTCCTGCTTTTTTTTGCTCTCCATTTGCTTGGTAAATCTTCCTCCATCCCTTTATTTTGAGCCTTTGTGTATCCTTGCATGTGAGATGGGTTTCCTGGATACAGCACACCGATGGGTTTTGGCTTTTTATCCAATTTGTTAGTCTGTGTCTTTTGATTGCAGCATTTAGTCTATTTATGTTTAGGGTTAATATTGTTATGTGTGAATTTGATACTGCCATTTTGATGCTAGCTGGCTGTTTTGCCCGTTAGTTGATGCAGATTCTTCATTGTGTTGATGCTCTTTACAATTTGGTGTGTTTTTGGAGTGGTTGGTACTGTTTGTTCTTTTCTATGTGTAGTGCCTCTTTCAGGAGCTCTTGTAAAGCAGGCCTGGTGGTGATGAAATCTCTGAGTACTTGCTTGTTCGCAAAGGATTTTATTTTTCCTTCACTCATGAAGCTTAGTTTGGCTGGATATGAAATTCTGGGTTGAAAGTTCTTTTCTTTAAGGATGTTGAATATAGGCCCCCACTCTCTTCTGGCTTGCAGGGTTTCTGCTGAGAGATCTGCTGTGAGTCTGATGGGCTTCCCTTTGTGGGTAATCCGACCTTTCTCTCTGGCTGCCCTTAGCATTTTCTCCTTCATTTCAACCCTGGTGAATCTCACAATTATATGCCTTGGGGTTGCTCTTCTAGCAGAATATCTTTGTGGTGTTCTCTGTATTTCCTGGACTTGAATATTGGCCTGCCTTGCTAGGTTGGGGAAGTTTTCCTGGATAATATCCTGAAGAGTATTTTCCAGCTTGGATTCATTCTCTTCGTGACATTCAGGTACACGTATCAAACGTAGATTCGGTCTTTTCACATAGTCCTATATTTCTTGTTGACTTTGTTCATTCCTTTTTACCCTGTTTTCTTTAATCATGCCTTCTCATTTTATTTCATTGAGTTGATCTTCGACCTCTGATATCCTTTCTTCTGCTTGGTCAATTCGGCTGTTGAAACTTGTGCATGCTTCACGAAGTTCTCGTGTTGTGTTTTTCAGCTCCATCAATTCGCTCATATTCCTCTCTAAGTTGTCCATTCTCCTTAGCATTTCATCAAATCTTTTTTCAAGGTTCTTAGTTTCTTTGCATTGGGTTAGAACATGTTCTTTTAGCTCACGGAAGTTTCTTATTACCCACCTTCTGAAGCCTGATTCTGTCATTTCATCATACTCATTCTCTATCCAGTCTTGTTCCCTTGCTGCTGAGGAGTTGTGATCCCTTGTAGGAGGAGAGGTGTTCTGGTTTCGGGTGTTTTCATACTTTTTGCGCTAGTTTCTTCCCATCTTTGTGGATTTATCCACCTGTCGCCTTTGTAGTTGCTGACTTCCTGATTGGGTCTCTGAGTGGACGTCCCTCTGCGCTTTCACTGGGAGCTCCAATCCTGAGCTGCTCCTAAGCGGCCATCTTGGATCTTCTCCCTTGATTCTTAACTTGGTTGCTGTTGGTGTACTGCAGTGCTATTGATTTGTGTACATTGATTTTTGTTCCTGGATACTTTACTGAATCATTTATCAGATCTAGGAGCTTTTTGGATGAGTCTTTAAGGTTTTCTAGGTATAAGATCATATCATTAGCAAATAGCAACAGTTAGACTTCCTCTTACCAATTTGGATGCACTTTATTTCTTTATCTTTATCTTTTTGGATAGGGCTAAAGGACAAAGGGCAGAGGACTAGTTCTAGGATGTAGAACTTCCAGTACTATTTGAATAGAAATGATGAAAATAATGCCTCGCTAATTTTTAACTTTTTTTTTGTAGAGGCAGGGTCTTGCTTTGTTTCCCAGGCTAATTTTGAACTCCTGAACTCACCACAGCCTCCCAAAGTGTTGAGATTACTGGTGTGTGCCATGGCACCTGGCCAGAATCTCTCTCTTGAAAAGAGTTTAAATAGCTTTCCCAAAATCACATTTTAGTAAATGATGAGCTGAGGTTTAAATTTATGTAAACTTATTCCAGAACCAGCCTTTTTAACAACTATATTATATCATCTTCTCAATGTGTAATGTGACTTTGAAGAAATTAAAATGATTTTCATGGTCAATACTTATGGGTGTAATTATTTCATAGTCACAATATATGGAATAATTTTACTTATTTATATTGGCTGCAAATTTATAAAAGGTAGGGCTGAATAATTACAATCAAGTCTAAATGAGATTTGAAAATTTAAAAAATAATTTATAATATTATATTAATAGTAAATATTTAATATTATTTATTAAATATTAAATATTTACTCTTGAAATACTAGTTAATATTATTTATTAATGGTATTATAATATTTTTAAATAAATGTTTTTGCTGAAGTATATAATATATTCAGAAACGTATACAAACCAAGTGTACAGCTTGAGAGATAACTGTAATGGGAAACTACCCATTTAATTACCATTCAGATTAGGCAAAAGGAAACGAACACCCTAGAAGGTCTTGTCTTTATTGCTGTACCAACTCAATGATAACCATTATTTTGACTTACAATACACTGATTAGGTTTTCTTTATTTAAAACTTTACATATATAACATAGTATGTGCTATTATGTGTCTGGCTTCCTTGCTCAACATAGCGATATTCATCCATGTTACTGTGTGTAGAAGTTTCTTTATTTTCATTGCTGTAAGGAATTCCATTATATAAATGTAATACAAATTATTCATCCATTCAAATTTTGATAATCACTTGGGTTATTTCCAGGATTTTATTCTTACTAAGTAACATTCTTGTATGTGCAGTCTTTTATATCTTTGGGTATATACCTAAGAATAGAGTTGCTGAGTCATAGGATGTGTTTATTTCCCATTTTAGTCTGTTTTGCCAAATAATTTTCCAAAGTGATTGTCATTGACACTTGATATTTTCAGTCTTTGAAATTTTACGCTTGCATTTTTACCCAGAATTTAAAATCAGCCTGTCAATTTTCATAAAAATTCCTTTGGTGATCTTATGGGAACAGAATTTAATGTATACTGTAATTTGGAGAAAAGTGAAATCTTTATAATATTGTCTGAATCCACTAATATGATATATTCCTCTATTTATTCAGGTTTTATTTAATTTCTCTCAATCTTTTGTAGTGAGCAGGCATATCTTTTGTTAGATTTGTTCCTAGGCATTTGATAACTTTGATGCTATTGTAAAGTAATCGATAGAGTCTATTAAATAATCTTTTGAATCTGTGAATAACTATAGATACCTTTCTTTTCCAACCATTTGTTTCTATTATTTTATAACACTCAATCCCAATCATGGAGAAAAGTTTTTAATATTTTCTCTTTAAGAACAATGCAGTTTTTAAAAGATTCTTCTTATCAGATTAATAATAATCTTCTTCCTCTTAATTTAGTTTTTGTCATTCACAGTATTAAATTAGGATGGTCAAGTATTTTTTCTTTTTAGAATATTAGTGCTATGACATACTGCTGATTTTCAAATACTAAAGTAGCATTATGTTTTTAAAATAAACCAAATATTGTCATGACTTTTTTCTATTTTAAATATTGCTAAATTGTTTACTAATACACTGTTTAAGATGTTTGTACCCATGTTCTTCAAGAGATTTGTTTGTAAATTTCTTGATGTGGCTTTCTGTGATTGTTATGAAAGTTATGCTGACATTATTAACCTAGGTAGTTTCATTTTTTGTTGTTGTTATGAAAGTGATTTTTAAAGATATGCCTAATTTCTCTTACATGTTTGGTTAGAATTCATTGTTTATGCCTTTGTACCTGAAGTTTGTTTTGGGAGGGAAATGTTTAATCATACATTGAATTATTAAATAAATATAAGGAAATTCCGATTTTAATTTTTTCTTATATCAATCTTTGTTAAGTCCTGTGTGAATTTAATTATTTCATCAAAATTGTAATATTTGTTGGCATAAAACCCTTGGTTCGTTTCCATCTTCCCACTCTCTAATAATAGCTCTTTAAAACTTTCAGAGTCTGATGAGTACTATTTTTTGCCTCCCACTGTATATTTTTACATGGTTTACTTTCTAGGTCACTGCAGTTGGGATTAATAGAAAAAAGTCAACTGCTCACATAGTTCTTTTTCCCCTATAAATCACCATATTAAGAATTGTGAAAGTTGAGGTTTATGATTTACTTTAATTTTCAATAAAACAATCAATAGATTATACGTATGTGTGTGTATATATATGTGCATGTATATAAGGACATAGGAGGAGAGAGAGAAAAAAGAAACAAGAAGGCTTTGAGAACCTTATCCATGTAAGAATAAGCATTGGATAGGTTATCTATCATGCTTTCCACAAAAATTCCTCATCATTTTAATATCCTTCAATAACTTTAAATATAAGCAATTGTGGTAACAACATAAGTAGATTGATATTGTAGGAATTACCCAGATTTGGTTTCCACCTTTTACATAAGTGGTTCTCAAGGTATGCCCCCAGCAGCACTAGCAATTTTACTGATTAAAACTAAATTCCTAAACCCAAACCCACACCTACTGAATCAGAATCTCGTAGGCTAAGACCCACAAAACTAGTTTGGTAATCAGCTCTTGGGAGGAATCTTATCCACTGAAGCTTGAGAACTACTTTGGATTAATTCTTTGCTGATAATTAAGCAGACTAGCTTTACCAAATGTTTAAAGCTACATAAACATACTTTTGAGATGCTTTTAATTTTTTTGCAAAAAAAGGAAAGTCTCTTACCTGAGCTGAAGTCTAGTCTTCTCTAGAGATAGATGAATATTTCAGCACTAGAACAGATATCTATACAGCTGAGATTGTAAGAGTGAAATCTTTTGGTGCATCTCACTGATCTAATTTAAAAGTTAAATAGTTTGTCTAACCTCAAAGGCTGTTTATTAGGTTGATCAAAGTCCTTACATTGTACAGTTTTTAGATAAAGGAGAATAGGAATAAACTAATTTTACTAAACTCAGCCATAATGATTCAGAGCTAGGCATGATATATGTCCACATATTCAAAATGAAAAACAATTATTACTTGTCATTTATTAGTCTCTACTAAAACAATGGCAGTTTAGAATGGCATAGAAATATGCTTACACATAGACATTTGGAATATCACTTCTTAACAATTAATCAAGACTCCTGTTCATCTATTGGTACTTGATGACTTGTGTACTAATGTTTCAATATTTTTATACTCAAGCAATTATATATCTGATAATAGGAGGATGTAACTATTATTTCTGTTTTGTTTCTAAAATTATGAAGTAATTCTAAGTAGATATCATAATTTCCACTGGTAGGTTCTCACATTGCTAAATTGACAGCTACTAACCTAGGTGCTTTGTGAAATTAATAAACCACTCTTCCCTTCTGTTTGACCACGTATCTGGGTTCCCTCTGAACTGTCTTATATCCTGTACTCCTTTAGCAGGAAGCCACTCTCCAGAACAAAAACAATGTGATGAATTCATTCTATCTATATTTACTATTAACTTGTATAGTCTATAAACCACCTGACTTGAATTGTCCTTGAAGCATTGGATGGTGTAAGGCTGAGAGAGAAAGGGTTCATTTCTGAATGGAGTTTAGCTCATGCATAAGGGTAAGAGATTAGTTGAGTGGTATGGTTTGGTGAATATAAATACTTTTATCTGAAGCTTACACAGTGTTTTAAAGTGATTTTTCTGCATTTGGTATAGTAAGCCTTTCATTTGGTCTCTGTATTGGAAAAGAAAACAATAAAGTAATTTAATTTGATCACCCAAGGGCAAAAAATTAAACGAGATTAAAAACATATAGCATGTACACACACACACACTCACCTATGTCTACCTATGTATTTATTTATATTAACATTCTCCCTTCCTCTTAGAAAATGAAAACCAAAATGTTATGACTTAAAAAAAGTGCCTGTTAATATTACCAACAAGTATTAAATACCTTTATTAGAGTAACTGCAATGAAGAACAACTGTAGGAAGTCTTTGCCTTCAGGAAGTTGCTTGAGAAGTGTATGTCTTATCACTTTTGATTTTTTAAAAAAGTAATGAAGTTGCATTTTGAGGTGTTAGATCTCACTGAGAGCCTTAATAAAATATATATTACTGTTGTGACAAATTTTAGAAGATTCACTTTAAAAAATGAAGAGTAAACTATGAAGTTAATAAAACTATATTGTTATTAAAAATTTAATCTTTTAGACTTTTTATTATTTCCTCATGTGCATTAATATTTATATGAAAATATTATTGCACAAAAGCAGAAATATTTTTCTTGTAAAAAGTATATGTTAATTTATAATACATGGCTGTTTCCATATGTGATCTATTTTAACTGCTGAATAAATTTTAAAAACTTCAGTGAAAATATTGTAAGCAGTTTAGAGATGCTAAAGCACCAAAGTGAGCGTTATAGAACAATCTCATTATAGTAATCTTTGAACACTGTCTAAGATATACTTAAATTTGTCAGTATAGTGTTCAAAGAAAGCAGTCAGATCAGTTAGCCATGACAGAAAATAGTATTCGGTTTGATTTTCTTTAATAGTTTCCCATTAAAGAATGTACTTAGATGCCACTTGAATAAATGTATTAGATATTTTATGGCAAAATAAATATACTAGATATTTAATAACTGAATAAAAGAATTTACCTTAGAAGAAGACAAAAAATATTTCAACCTTTATCTTCATCTTCCCATTAATTTGTTATATACCTGGTGTCTTTTCAAAATATGTGAGAGGAAAGAATATCTCAGCATATGATGAAATTTAATCAGATCCCTCAAAGGGACATTTGGAGGCAATTGTTATATGCTATAATCACTTCCTTCAGGCCTGATCCTTGAGATATGTGTGAGGTAACATTATTAATGTTCTTTGTCTTTTGGGATGTACGTGTAATTATTCTGTGTCTCACTGGTCTATAACTATATGCTCAACATTTTAATGAGAATTACCTTTGCCTTGTCTGAACAATCTACTAAAACAGAATCAAATCCTCCTTCTGAACTGCAGGGACCAATTTCTTGCCATGTATTATTCATTCCAAGTAAGTTAATGTCATTGGGAAACAGAGTTTCTGGCTTGTATAATAAAAGATCTTAAATAAGGTGCAGTTAATTAATTATTGCGCATGCCCTGGTGTGCTTTTCCAGATGGTCTTTTTTAGCATATGAGTGACAAGAAGTCATGAGGGCAAAGTCATAAGCAGAGTTTTTTATATGAAAACTTTAATATCTCAGTTCCTGGGGCACTACTAATTTGAGTTTTCTAGTTACAGAACCTGAGCAAATAATTTAGCATCTAGTGCAACTCAATATGCTTATTTTAGTTTAACTTCTGTCTCTTTTTTTTTTGAGACGGAGTTTTCACTCTTGTTACCCAGGCTGGAGTGCAATGGCGTGATCTCAGCTCACCGCAACCTCTGCCTCCTGGGTTCAGGTAATTCTCCTGCCTCAGCCTCCTGAGTAGCTGGGATTACAGGCGTGTGCCACCATGCCTAGCTAATTTTTTGTATTTTTAGTAGAAACGGGGTTTCACCATGTTGACCAGGATGGTCTCGATCTCTTGACCCCGTGATCCAGCCGCCTCGGCCTCCCAAAGTGCTGAGATTACAGGCTAACTTCTGTCTCTTAAATCAAATGCAGAATTATCTCCCAAGTGCTTCAATTACATGTGTCAGTGACCTTGAAGAGAAAGACTTATTAGTGGAACTCCTGTGTCCTCATGGGAAACACATTAAAACTTTAAACCACAAATGTAGGTCTACTATTGGAATAATGAAAATTCAAAATGTGCATAATGGAAGGAATATTATAACATTTATTTCAGTTGTCTTGTTTTATAGAAAAAAATGGTCCTTTATCTTTTCTAATTATGATGGTGTGCTTTAAAATGCTCCTTAATTGACAAATTGTTTTTTAGTACAAGCCTTATCATTACATGTAAAAGTTATTAGAACTAAAGATTAAACAGGGTGAGCAGTTGTACTCTAGAATATCTACATCAGAGAAGGTTGGAGCAGCAATTTTGCTAGATGGGTGCATGGTAAACTCGACACTGAACTTGGCACTTGCTTGGTCGGCCATTTTTCTTATTGGTATGTTCATTGAGAGTGGTCTTGAGTGACCCTGAAAATTGAATCTAAAGTTTCTTCAGTACTATGCCTTGGTATTGCCGTTCATATTAAAATATTAGATCTAGAAAGAACTTTAAAATTACTCTAAGAAATAATTATTTTTCTGGTTGAGAAAACTGAAGCCTAGAAGTTAAAGCGTCTCAGCCAAGGTTACAGTTTAGTTTGCTTTAATGCAGTTAAAATGTATCCTAACTTAAAATAAATTATTTGTTAATAATTTACTATTTACTATTCCTAAATAGATAACAAAAATGCACAAACAAACCATAATTTTTATTTTTCTTTATTAGAATGTAGATATGGGTTTTTGTCTCTGGCTGTAAGAATATAACTACCAAGGAAGCTGGTAACAACATAATGTGTTTGTAGAGCAGAAATCTAATATAATTTAAACAGAAATGTGAGATGTATTTTAAAATAGTTTCATAATTTACATATTATATGTTAGTGAAGTTGATTTGTCATTCAAAAGGGAATTTTGCTTGGAAAACAATTTTCACCAGGATTACACTTGTTATTTAGTTTTACATTTTCATGATTCTTAATGATATCATTATTTATCTTAAATAAAAAGACCCTACTTAATTATAACCTTATTTGCCTTACACTGTGTTCAACCTTTTACAAAAATAATGATATTTTCTGTATTGTCATTGTAGAATGTTTGGCAGAAGATATGGAAGAAAAAGAAGGTCAGTATATTACTAATGTAATAAAAACACTTGCCAGGAAATCAAGACCAAGTCCAATTTAGTAGTGATTAAATAGCAATTATAATTTTAGAGCTATCAAGACAACAGTATGAACTGATTTGGTTTCATTTCAGTCCCAAGGAGGGACAGATGCACATTGTGTCAACAGATGCAGTCACTCCATTGAATAATGTTCTGGAGTGCAAATCAGGAGAACGGAATCTGTGTTCCAGCCTGACAAGTAATGTTGCAGAGCTCCTATTTTGTACACAAATTCTTTGTCTATGTTTAATATTGTAATTCGAACTTTTTTTCTTGTAGAGAGATTTTGGTGGTCAATGAATTCTATAAAAGGGGTGCTTGATAAGTTTGGAAGGCAATGACTTGCATGTTTTTAATACATTTGACTGCTTGGAATAGTCAAGAACTGAAAAATGTCTGTCGTTACTGGATATTATGACAGTTCAGTAGTTTGGCACACTCAAGTAACTGTTACAAGGATTAAACTTACTGACTTTTCAAGGATAAAAACTTAATCCAGTATCTTTCACAAAAGCTCTGCTTTCTCTTTCTCCTACTCTTTCACATGTTTTTCCCGTGCAAATTTCTTTCTGTTTTCTCAACTATCACCTACCTAATGCTTGATATCTCAGAAGTCACTGCAGGCTAACCTCTGCAGAGCTTCAAGCTCTATCTCTCCCTGAAAACTAAATCATTCCAAATAGATGTCCCACAGGCACTCCAAGCATACTAAATCTTCAAACTAACTCTATTATCTTTCTCATCAAACACCTCTCTTCTATACTCAAAAGTGTGTTATCCATGCTATGAAATTTAGAATTTTTTTTAACATCTTGCATTTTCACAAAGCCCTGTTCAAAACATCTCCAAATTGAAGACTTCAGGTGTCTTTGTAAGCAACCATCCCTCTTTGTCTACACTGTGGACTTTTGTTTTGATCCTCATTGTTGGCTGATTGTCTTTGGTTGATGCCATAAAACAGACTCAGGAGAGAGGCAGGTGTTTGTGGAAAGAAGGAGAGCTTTGGCACCCAAGAGACCTGAATGTTTAAAAACTTAGCTATTCTTGTAACTAGCTATGCTTGCTTGGGTAGATTACTTAAATTTCTTGAATTTTTGTTTATGTGTAATGTATAATTTTGTATAATGACAAAAGGTTATTTCACATAGTTTCATTAAAGATAAGAAATTGGTTTGAGCCAATTGCAGATGTGAGCCAGGTGCAGTGGCTCATACCTGTAATTGCAGCACTTTAAGAGGCAAAGCTAAGAGGATCACTTGAGCCCAGGAGTTCAGTCCAGCCTACAAAAAAATTAAGAAAATTTTCCAGGCCTGGCTGTTCCAGCTACTCGCGAGGCTGAAGTGGGAGGATTGCTAGGGCCTGGGAGTTCAAGACTGCAGTGAGCCATGATTGCGCCACTGCATTCCAACCTGGACTACAAAACAAGACCCTGTTTATTTTAGAAAAAGATTAGAAATTTTTTACACACACACACACCCCCCCCACACAATAGCACAGTACTTGGTTGCCTAGTGCTTCACAGGATTTAAATAACTAGCAGTGATGCCTCATAGTGTACTTGCAGTCTTCAATAGGTCTGGCTACTACCATTATCTCACCTTTAGCTTGAGTGGCCACCCAGGTTCCTTCTAAATCTGAAGCCTAGTCAAGTTTCTTTCAAATTTAAAAACTTTCAAAATCTTCAGTTACCTGAAGTTTAAAGAATTCTGAAGCCCTTACATATCTTCACCCCAACCTTTAAGGTTCTGGGTTCATTTTCCACCTCTTCTGGAATACAGGTCTACTCCCCACTATTGGAGTATACCAGGCACCTCCATTTCCCTGCCTCAATTACTCTTTCACCATTTCTTCATAAAAAACCTTCAGGATTAACTATTACGTTTTCTTTGAAGCCTTCTCTGACTTTTACACTTTGTCCTATATAGAAGCAATTGCTTCCTGCTCTGTCAATTCTAACCATTCGTTCACACAGTGAATGATAATAGCTAACTTTCGTTGACTTTTATTATGTTCTTTACATTTTTCCAAAGTGTTTTACATATGTGAACTTATGTGTACTTTATAGGAAGATACTACTATTATCTACCTTTTCCAGATGAGAAACTTAGGCACAGAGTGGATAAGGAACTTTGCAATAAGTCAAAACTAGTTGGTGGTGGAGTCAAGCCTTGAGCCAGTAGGTTTGGCTTCTGTGCTTATGTAATTATCCTCTTACTCCTTGTTGTCTCCCAGTAGTACTTAACACAGGATGAACTGTCATATTCCACTTGTAAACTTGACATTAAAGGAAGACCTCAGCCCTGTGTCATACATACATTACATTTGGCTGTACAGTAAGTGCAATTAGGAGAGATTAGGAAACGAACTATTTACAACTATGCAAGTAATAGCTGTTTGCAAGTGATATTCATTGTTAAAGTGCTTCTGAAATGGTAATTATCCATAATACTGTATAATTTGTATTACTTAGGGAGTGATTATTAATTTTTTTATTTGCAAAAAATTATTTTTATTGTAAATTGACAATTTATAATTGTATAAGTTTATGGGTTACAAAGTGATGTCATAATTTGTGGATACAATGTGGAATAACAAAATCAAGCTAGTGAACATAACCATCACTTCAAATACTTCACATTTTTGTGATGAGAACACTTGAAATTTACTCTTAGCAATTTTGAAATGTATAATATTCTATTATTAAATCTATTCATTATACTGTACAACAGAACAAAGTATAAAGCATATTCTTCCTGAGATTTTGTACCTTGACCATCATTTAATTTTTTTGGCTTTTTTTGAGACAGAGTTTTGCTCCTATTGTTCAGGCTGGAGTGCAGTGATGGTCTCGTCTCACTGCAACCTCCGCCCCCTGGGGTTCAAGTGATTCTCCTCCTGCCTCAGCCTCCTGAGTAGCTGGGATTACAGGCACCCGCCACCACACCTGGCTAGGTTTTTTTTTTTTTTTTTTTTTTGCTTTTTTTTTTTATTGCATTTTAGGTTTTGGGGTACACGTGAAAAACATGCAAGGTTGTTGCATAGGTGCATACGTGGCAGTATGATTTGCTGCCTCCCTCCCCTTCACCTATATCTGGCATTTCTCCCCATGCTATCCCTCCCCAACTCCCTACCCCCCCGCTATCCCCCCTCCCCCCAACAGACCCCCGTGTATAGTGCTCCCCTCCCTGTGTCCATGTGTTCTCCTTGTTCAACACCCGCCAATGAGTGAGAACATGTGGTGTTTGATTTTGTGTTCTTGTGTCAGTTTGCTGAGAATGATGTTTTCCAGGTTCATCCATGTCCCTACGAAGGATGTGAACTCCTCGTTTTTAATGGCTGCATAATATTCCATGGTGTATATGTGCCACATTTTTCCTGTCCAGTCTATCATCGATGGGCATTTGGACTGGTTCCAGGTCTTTGCTATTGTAAACTGTGCTGCAATGAACATTCGTGTGCATGTGTCCTTATAGTAGAACGATTTATAATCCTTTGGATATATGCCCAGTAATGGGATTGCTGGGTCAAATGGAATTTCTATTTCTAGGTCCTTGAGGAATCGCCACACTGTTTTCCACAGTGGTTGAACTAGTTTACACTCCCACCAACATTGTAAAAGTGTTCCTGTTTCTCCACATCCTCTCCAGCATCTGTTTACTCCAGATTTTTTAATGATCGCCATTCTAACTGGCGTGAGATGGTATCTCAATGTAGTTTTGATTTGCATTTCTCTAATGACCAGTGATGATGAGCATTTTTTCATATGTTTGTTGGCCTCATGTATGTCTTCTTTTGTAAAGTATCTGTTCATATCCTTCGCCCATTTTTGAATGGGCTTGTTTGTTTTTTTCTTGTAAATCTTTTTTAGTTCATTGTAAATTCTGGATATCAGCCCTTTGTCAGATGGGTAGGCTGCAAAAATTTTTTCCCATTCTGTTGGTTGCCGATTCACTCTATTGACTGTTTCTTTTGCTGTGCAGAAGCTGTGGAGTTTGATTAGGTCCCATTTGTCTATTTTGGCTTTTGTTGCCAATGCTTTTGGTGTTTTGGTCATAAAGTCCTTGCCGACGCCTATGTCCTGAATGGTTTTGCCTAGGTTTCCTTCTAGTGTTTTTAATGGTGTTAGGTCTTATGTTTAAGTCTTTAATCCATCTGGAGTCAATTTTAGTGTAAAGTGTCAGGAAGGGGTCCAGTTTCTGCTTTCTGCATATGGCTAGCCAGTTTTCCCAACACCACTTATTGAACAGGGAATCCTTTCCCCATTGCTTGTTTTTTTCAGGTTTGTCAAAGATCGGGTGGTTGTAGATATGTTGTGTCGCCTCCGACGCCTCTGTTCTGTTCCATTGGTCTATATCTCTGATTTGGTACCAGTACCATGCTGTTTTGATTACTGTAGCCTTGTAGTAGAGTTTGATGTCCAGTAGTGTGATGCCTCCCGCTTTGTTCTTTTTGCTTAGAATTGACTTGGCTATGCGGGCTCTCTTTTGGTTCCATATGAAGTTTAAGGTGGTTTTTTCCAGTTCAGTGAGGAAGGTCATTGGAAGCTTGATGGGGATAGCATTGAATCTGTAAATTACTTTGGGCAGTATGGCCATTTTCACGATATTAATTCTTCCTAACCATGAACATGGAATGTTTCTCCATCTGTTTGTGTCCTCTCTTATTTCATTGAGCAGTGATTTGTAGTTCTCCTTGAAGAGGTCCTTTACGTTCCTTGTTAGTTGTATTCCTAGGTATTTTATTCTCTTTGTAGCAATTGTGAATGGCAGTTCGTTCTTGATTTGGCTCTCTTTAAGTCTGTTATTGGTGTATAGGAATGCTTGTGATTTTTGCACATTGATTTTGTATCCTGAAACTTTGCTGAAGTTGCTTATCAGTTTCAGGAGATTTTGGGCTGAGATGATGGGGTCTTCTAGATGTACAATCATGTCGTCTGCAAATAGAGACAATTTGACTTCCTCCTTTCCTATTTGAATACTCTTTATTTCTTTTTCTTGCCTGATTGCTCTGGCTAGAACTTCCAGTACTATATTGAATAGGGGTGGTGAGAGAGGGCATCCTTGTCTAGTGCCAGATTTCAAAGGGAATGCTTCCAGTTTTTGCCCATTCAGTATGATATTGGCTGTTGGTTTGTCATAAATAGCTTTTATTATTTTGAGATACGTTCCGTTGATACCTAGTTTATTGAGAGTTTTTAGCATAAAGGGCTGTTGAATTTTGTCGAAGGCCTTCTCTGCATCAGTTGAGATAATCATGTGGTTTTTGTTTTTGGTTCTGTTTATGTGGTGAATTACATTTATAGACTTGCGTATATTGAACCAGCCTTGCATCCCCGGGATGAATCCTACTTGATCATGGTGGATAAGCTTTTTGATGTGTTGTTGTAATCGGCTTGCCAGTATTTTATTGAAGATTTTTGCATCTATGTTCATCATGGATATTGGCCTGTAGTTTTCTTTTCTTGTTGAGTCTCTGCCGGGTTTTTGTATTAGGATGATGTTTTGTATTAGGATGATGATCTCATAAAATGATTTGGGAAGGATTCCCTCTTTTTGGATTATTTGGAATAGTTTCAGTAGGAATGGTACCAGTTCCTCTTTGTATGTCTGGTAGAATTCGGCTGTGAAACCATCTGGGCCTGGGCTTTTTTTGGGTGGTAGGCTCTTAATTGCTGCCTCGACTTCAGACCTTGTTATTGGTCTATTCAGGGTTTCGACTTCTTCCTGGTTTAGGCGTGGGAGGAGGCTACTGTCCAGGAATTTATCCATTTCTTCCAGGTTTTCTAATTTATGTGCATAGAGTTGTTTGTAATAATCTCTGATGATGGTTTGAATTTCTGTGGCATCTGTGGTGATATCCCCTTTATCATTTTTTATTGCATCTATTTGGTTATTCTCTCTGTTCTTTTTTATTAGTCTGGCTAGTGGTCTGTCTATTTTGTTGATCTTTTCAAAAAACCAGCTCCTGGATTTATTGATTGTTTGTAGGGTTTTTCATGTCTCTATCTCCTTCAATTCTGCTTTGATCTTAGTTATTTCTTGTCTTCTGCTAGGTTTTGAGTTTTTTTGATCTTGCTCCTCTAGCTCTTTCAATTTTGATGATAGGGTGTCAATTTTAGTTCTCTCCTTTCTTCTCATGTGTGCACTTATTGCTATATATTTTCCTCTAGAGACTGCTTTAAATGTGTCCCAGAGATTCTGGTATGTGGTGTCTTCATTCTCATTGGTTTCGAAGAACATCTTTATTTCTGCCTTCATTTCAGTGTTTATCCAGTCTACATTCAGGAGAAAGTTGTTCATTTTCCATGAGGCTGTGCGGTTCTGGGTTGGCTTCTGATTTCTGAGTTCTAACTTGTTTGCACTGTGGTCTGAGAGACTATTTGTTACGGTTTCCATTCTTTTGCATTTGCTGAGGAGTGATTTACTTCCAATTATGTGGTCAATTTTAGAGTAGGTGTGATGTAGTGCTGAGAAGAATGTATATTCTGTGGATTTGGGGTGGAGAGTTCTGTAAATGTCTATTAGGTTTGCTTGGTCCAGGTCTGAGTTCAAGTCCTGGACATCCTTATTAATTTTCTGTCTCGTTGATCTGTCTAATATTGACAATGGTGTGTTGAAGTCTCCCACTATTAATGTGTTGGAGTCTAAGTCTCTTTGTAAGTCATTAAGAACTTGCCTTATGTATCTGGGTGCTCCTGTATTAGGTGCATATATATTTAGGATCGTTAGCTCTTCTTGCTGCATCGATCCTTTTACCATTATGTAATGTCCTTCTTTGTCTCTTTTGATCTTTGTTGCTTTAAAGTCTATTTTATCAGAGATGAGAATTGCAACTCCTGCTTTTTTTTGCTCTCCATTTGCTTGGTAAATCTTCCTCCATCCCTTTATTTTGAGCCTTTGTGTATCCTTGCATGTGAGGTGGGTTTCCTGGATACAGCACACTGATGGGTTTTGGCTTTTTATCCAATTTGCCAGTCTGTGTCTTTTGATTGGGGCATTTAGTCCATTTACATTTAGGGTTAATATTGTTATGTGTGAGTTTGGTCCTGTCATTTTGATGCTAGCTGGCTGTTTTGCCCATTGGTTGATGCAGATTCTTCATTGTGTTGCTGCTCTTTACCATTTCGTGCGTTTTTGGAGTGGCTGGTGCTGGTTGTTTTTTTTCTATGTGTAGTGTCTCCTTCAGGAGCTCTTGTAAAGCTGGTCTGGTGGTGATGAAATCTGTGAGTACTTGCTTGTTCACAAAGGATTTTATTTTTCCTTCACTTATGAAGCTTAGTTTGGCTGGATATGAAATTCTGGGTTGAAAGTTCTTTTCTTTAAGGATGTTGAATATCGGCCCCCACTCTCTTCTGGTCTGTAGGGTTTCTGCTGAGAGATCTGCTGTGAGTCTGATGGGTTTCCCTTTGTGGGTAACCCGACCTTTCTCTCTGGCTGCCCTTAGTATTTTCTCCTTCATTTCAACCCTGGTGAATCTGATGATTATGTGCCTTGGGGTTGCTCTTCTAGAGGAATATCTTTGTAGTGTTCTCTGTATTTCCTGGGCTTGAATATTGGCCTGCCTTGCTAGGTTGGGGAAGTTTTCCTGGATAATATCCTGAAGAGTATTTTCCAGCTTGGATGCATTCTCTTCGTCACATTCAGGTACACCTATCAAACGTAGATTAGGTCTTTTCACATAGTCCCATATTTCTTGTTGACTCTGTTCATTCCTTTTTACCTTGTTTTCTCTAATCTTCCCTTCTCCTTTTATTTCATTGAGTTGATCTTCGACTTCTGATATCCTTTCTTCTGCTTGGTCAATTCTGCTGTTGAAACTTGTGCATGCTTCGCGAAGTTCTCGTGTTGTGTTTTTCAGCTCCATCAATTCACTCATATTCCTCTCTAAGTTGTCCATTCTCGTTAGCATTTCATCAAGTCTTTTTTCAAGGTTCTTAGTTTCTTTGCATTGGGTTAGAACATGTTTTTTAGCTCACAGAAGTTTCTTATTATCCATTTTCTGAAAGCTGTTTCTGTCATTTCATCACACTCATTCTCCGTCCAGTCTTGTTCCCGTGCTGGTGAGGAGTTATGCTGCCTTGTAGGGGGAGAGGTGTTCTGGTTTTGGGTGTTTTCATCCTTTTTGCGCTGGTTTCTTCCCATCTTTGTGGATTTATCCGCCTATTGACTTTGTAGTTGCTGTCTTTCTGATTTTGGTAATTTTAAGTCTGCAGCAGCTGAACTCATAAACCCCCTTTTCTTCTCCCCAGGTGTTCTGGCCCAGGGGGTTAGCGCTTTATGCTTTTCAGCGGTGTTGCTACCGTTTTCCCTGCCCACAAGGTGGCAGTCTAGTCACACTCAGCCTGCAGAGGCTTCGCTGAGCTGTTTTGGACTCTGCCCAGCTTCCATGTGAGCTTCCCTGCAGTCCTGTGGGTGTAGTTAGAACTGCTTCCGCTATGCTGGCCCGCCCCTGTAGTGACGGAGTCTCTGTAGTGGCGGGTTGTCTTGGTTACGGAAAATTGCCCCGGGAACTGCAGGGTGTTTCCGGATGGAGGACGCCCCTCCCCCAAATAGCTGGACTGTTCCGGGTTCAGCCGTGTTTCCAGAGGGGCCCTCTTTGCCCGGTAATCTCTTGGCTTGCCTCCTTGCCACAGCTCCCCTTGCTGGCCCAGAGGGGACACAGTCTCGTTCACTTTGCTCAAGGAGCCGCTGCTCCCCGCCCCCGGTGCAGGCCGAGCGGCTGCTCTGGTCCAACCAGCGGAGCTGGGAACCCGTGGAGCTTCTCCGCCTGTGAATCTCCTGGTCTGTGGGCAGTTAAAATCCGCTGCCCTGTGTGCCGCTGCGTCAGCCGAAGCAGCGGCTCTGAGATTCGTGGTGCTCCCTTGCCCGGGGTCTCCTGGCTTGGCTCCCTGCTTCAGCTCCCCTTGCTGGCTCAGAGGGAACTCTGTCTCTCTCGCTCTGCATAAGAAGCCACTGCCCCCTGCCCCAGAGCGTAGGCTAAGCGGCCACGCCACTCAAACCAGCGGTGCTGGCGACCCGTGGGGCTTCTCCTGGGGTGAATCTCCAGGTCTGTGGGCAGTAAAAATCCGTCTGGAAATGCGGCGTCCACTCACCCTCTGCGCCTTCTCTCGGAGCTGCAATCCCGACTTCCTCCTAAGCGGCCATCTTGGATCCTCTTCCGCTCATGACTGTTTTGGCTATTTGGGCTCTTTCTTCGTTCCATATGAATTTTGAAATAGTTTTTTCCAATGCTGTGAAGAATAACATTGGTAGTTTGATAGCAATAGCATTGAATCTGTAAATTGCTTTGGATGGTATCACCATTGTAACAATATTAATTCTTCCAATCCATGAGCTTGGATTATTTTTCCATTTATTTCTGTTATCTCTGATTTCTTTCAGCAGTGTTTTATCGTTCTTTTTGTAGAGATTTTTTGCCTCCTTGGTTAGCTGTATTTCTAGGTATTTCATTTTCTTTGTGGCTATTGTGAATAGGATTGTTTTGTTTATTTGACTCTCATCCTGGACGTTATTGGTGTATAGAAATGCTACTGATTTTTGAACATTGATTTTGTATCCTGAAACTTTACTAAAGTTGTTTATCAGTTCAAGGAGACTTTTGGTGGAGTCTTTAGGGTTTCCTCAGTATAGAATCATATTGTCAGCAAAGAGAGAGAGTTTGAATTCTTCTTTTCCAATTTGGATGCCTTTTATTTCTTTCTCTTGCCTGACTGCTCTGGCTAGGACTTCCAGTACTATATTGAATATTAGTAATGAGAGAAGCATCCTTCTCTTCTTCCACTTCTCAAGGGGAGTAGTTCCAGCTTTTGCCAGTTCAGTCTGATATTGGCTGTGGGTTTGTCGTAGATGACCCCTATTATTTTGAAGTGTGTGTTCATAGCATTTCTTTGAGGATGTTTTGTTTCTCTGTAGAATCAGTTGTATTGCCATATTTATCATTTCTGAGTGGACTTATTTATCTCTTCTGTGTTAATCTAGCTAGCAATCTATCAATCTTATTTTTTCGAAGAAACAACTCTTGGTTTCATTGATTTTTTATATGGATTTTTGCATCTCTTTCATTCATTTCTTCTCTGCTTTTAGTTATTTTTAGTTATGTAAGTTTTATATATGTTGTGTAGTACATACAAATATAGTTTTTCTAAACACTAAAGAAATTTAATGCACACTACTTCAGAGTTAGAAAATGTTTAAGTTATTATAGTTTCAATCATACAACTATTCTCCATTGCTCTCTCACATCTCTACATGTCTTCTGAGCAAAGGCACTGTCTACTGTATTCTTGACCATGATTTTAAGGATGTTTGTGTAGCAAACAGCCTTGGGAGTACAGGTGTATGTGGCCCTCTTTGCAGTACCACGTGAGTATTGGGCCTTAGAGAACCGGCGCAAAAATGGTGATGATCTGGCTACTATTACTGTTGTGAGTAAAAACACTGGGCTTTGTTGGGACTTAGAATTATCACATTTTCTGTCAGCACCCATAAAACTGTGGCAGGCTAACTTCCCTCACCTAAGTTCTATGGAGATATAAATTGTTTACAATAAACTGTACATAATTAATGTGTGCAATGTGGTGAGTTTAGATATATGTATACACTTGAGTTATCATAACCACAATCCAGATAATAAATATATCAAAACCTTATAATGTCAAACTTTTTTTAATGCCATTTTTGTGGTAAAAACACTAAACCTATGATCTACTACTCTCTTAACAAATTTTTAAATACATAACACCTTATTGTTAGCTATAGGTGGCATGTTGCACAGTAGATTTCTGGAATTTATGCATCTTGTATCACTATAACTTATGTCCACTGAATAACAATTCTCCATAGCTCCCTTTTCCCACCCCTGGTAACTACCATTCTATTGTCTACTTCTATTTTCATTGCCTTATATAAGAGGAATTACGTCTAATTGTCCTTTTGTGTCTGGCTTATTTCAATTAGCATAATGTCTTTTAGGCCTATTTGTGTTGTCACAAATGATAGGACTTCTTTCTTTTTAAAGGCTGAATAATATTTCATTGTAGGTATAGACCACATTCTCTTTATCCAAACATCTATTGATAGATATTTGACTTGTTTCCATATCTTGGCCATTGTGAATAATGCTGCAATGAGCTTGAGATTGCAGATATCACTTCAAGGTCTTGATTTTAATTCCTTCAGATATTTACCCAGAAGAAGGATTGCTGGATCTTGTAATAGTCCTATTTTTAATATTTTAAGGAACCTCAATACTGTTTCTATCATGGCTACACCAATTTACATTAACACCGAGAATATATAAGAGTTTTCTTTTTTTCATATATTCTCCAACACTTATCTTTTTTTTTTTTTTAAGTAATAGCCATCCTAACAGGTGTGAGGTCACAGCTCATTGTGGTTTTGATTTGCATTTCCTTATAATTAATAATGTTAAGCATTTTTTTCATATAGTACCTGTTGGGCATTTGTACATCTTCTTTGGAAAAATGTCTATTCAGTTTTTTGCCCACTGTTTTACAGTGTTATTTGTTATTTTGCTATTGAGTTTGAGGAGTTTTTATATAATTTGGATACTAACCCTTATCAGATATATGGCTAGTACATATTTTATCTCATTCCATAGTTTCCTTTTTTACTGTATTGTGCAGAAACTTTTCAGTTTCATATAGTCCCATTTGTCTATTTTTGCTTTTTTGTTTGTGCTCTTGGTGTTATATATTCAAGAAGTCATTGTTAAGACCAATGTTAAGAAGATTTCCCTATGTTGCTTTGTCTTTTAGTTTTGCTGTATCAGATCTTATGTTAAAATCTGTAATCCATCTTGAGTTAATTTTTGTATATGGTGAAAGATAATGGCTTGATTTTCTTCTTTTGCATGTGAATATCCAGTTTTTTCAATACCATATATTGAAAACACTACTTTTTCTCCATTGCATATTCTTAGCATCCTTGTTGAAGATAAGTTGCTTGCATATGAATGGGTTTACTTCTGGACTTTTTATTCTGTTCTATTGGTCTATGTGTCTATTTTTTTAAATGCCAATTCTGTAACCGGGTTTTTTTCTTAGGTGCTGGTGAGACACAGCTCCCTGAGAGAATGCTGTGGGTTCTTGGTCTCCAACCTCTTAAAGAATAAGTGATGGGACCACTGCAGGTGCACCGTATGCTCGTAAAATTAAATATTGGACCCAAGAAGTGTTGCAGAAAGGTGATTTTATTTAGGTAGAGAAAAGGGAAGAGAGAAAGACTTCCATGAAGAGTATGGAAGGGGATTCCAGAGGGGAAATCCGGCTAGGTGTGTGGATACGGACTTTTATCCTGGGAGGAACCCCCAGCTTCTCCAAGACCATGGACCCATGAAAGGAGTTCCTTAGAATGTCTGGTGGAGTGATTGACTTTTAGTTTCTTCCCATGCCCACAAAATTCAAACATAAACTGTTAAATCTCCTGGATGGAGAGAAATGGGAGGGGGTCATGGTGCTGGGAAATTCTTGCCCTTAAAACTATGCCCCCTCATGGACCCGTAAAGAGAACACATTCCGTCAGTACCAAACTGTTTGATTGGTGTAGCTTTGTAGTATATTTTGAAATCAGGAAGTATAATGCATCCAGGTTTGTTTTCTTGCTTAAAATTGCTTTGGCTATTTGGTGTGGCTGGTTAACTTGTACGTTTCTGAGTTGTTGAAATATTGCACATCCTTTATAGATACAAAAGGTCAGAAGTGATTTCCTTTTACAGAGTCAAATGTCACTGAAATGTAGACCCTCAGTTATTAGGTATCAATGACATAAGACCACATTGTTTGTTTTTGTCCCCTCAAAAGTGTTACAGATTTATTATTATTATTATTATTATAAATATAACAAAAACAAGTGCAATGATATAAATGCTACAGGTGGACATATTCTTCCAAGGATAATTGCATGCTGATTTTTTGTTCTTTTAGTTAACTTTAAGCATCATTTGCTGTTAACTTTCCATATATAGCTCTACTTTGTCATTTTCACCTCTTCACAGTGCTATTCCTTTCAAGAATCTTAGCAGACAAAGCCCAGGAACATTGCAGAAACTAGGTAAGGCTATAAATACCCAAAGTATTTGCAGGTGCAGCCTCATGAACAACAGTGGGGAATTGAGCAAATGGCAAGAGTGTTCTAAATGCAATAGCTCTGATTTCAGTTGTCTGTTCTGTCTTTTCTTTACTGGGGCTGATTTCCACCATCTTATTTCACTGGAGGCCATATTCAGATGAACGTATGCTGAGTATTTTATTGAACAGTATGTGAGGTTAACAGAAAAAAATGCATGCTTAAATTGGTGTGTGTGTGTGTGTGTGTGTGTGTGTGTGTGTGTGTTGTGGACCCACATTGTATTTCTGAACAAAACAGTAGAAAGCCAAACTATGGAATGAGGTAATTACAAGAGAATGATTCCACGAGAAGCTTGAAATTATTTCCCCAACCTATAATTAACATTTTTCTTCATAAAAGGAGTTCTGATATACAAATGCATGGAAGCTACAGTTTTTTGCTGTTAATTTTTTGCATTATCAGTTTTTATGAACTGTTCACTAACTTTTTTTTAAGTTAGCCTGTGAATCAGGGAGTGGGCTAAAGCAATTTTTCTGGTCATTTGGTTCTGTGCCTATATTAATTTCCCTTTTCATCACTAATTTCTTGAAGGTAGAGACTATGCCTTATTTTTCTTTGAATCTCCATACTAGACTGCATCTGCTCTGGATCATGGTAGGTGCTCAGTACATGTTTATTTGTTTGAATCAATGAAAAAATTTTGAACTAAAACATAATAAATGGGCACATTTTTCAGTGGAACTATTGTCAAGAGAGAATTAAAAGAATGATTTACTCTAGGCAGAATAATTCTGTTCATTTCAAATATCCAGCTGTGTTTTAAAAATGGGGCTTTAATTATCTTCATTTGCTATTTTTGTAATCTTCTAATTATTGCTCACATACGACTCAAATAAAGAAATAGTTATAGCAAACACTTACTGAGAGCTTATCAAGTGCCAGATATTTTTCTAAGCACTCTCTTTTACCTCATTTAGCCATCAAGAAGCTAATAGAACTATTATTATTTCAAATGTCAAATGAAGACTGCTTGATTCTAGGCCAATGTCTTAATTAATACTGCCTCTTAGGGAGGGGTAAATGTATTAAAGATGACCCACAACTTGCTGCAACTAGCAAGAAGATGTTGCAAAGCATCTGAAATGCAAACTGTTTTGAAACATTTTCTGTTGCAGCAAACTAGAATTTTAGTCTTAAAAGCATTGTTTTTTTCTTTATTCTTGGCAGGTATTATTTCTCAGGCCTTCTGACTGGAACCCATCAGACATGGAAACTAGTAGGGAGAAAAAACACACTGTACTTGACCTGAGATTAAAGTTTGTAAAAACCGTGCCTCATAGCAAGTGTTCAATAAATGGTTTTCTGATAGACTAGGGATGATGTTAAGATTCTTAATCATCGTATCATTTTAGACTAATCTATAATTCTAGTTTACCAACTTTCTTACATCATCACCCCTTTGTAGAAATGTATATCCAGCTCTGTTATACTTTAGCATAGATTCTGCAGTAAATTCTGTTTCTTTTGTGGTTGTTACAGTAAATTAGGTGACTAGCAAATGTTTTCTGAAGGTAATTCAATTTAGAGTAATTCTATAAGTATATATAACACAGGAAAATTCTTAGAGTGATATTTTTAAAACAATTAGATTAAGAATTTAAAATCCCAGGGTTTTTGTGGGATTTTTATAACATTATATAAGAAAATAAATTTCTTCAAAATATTAACTCTCATTGGGTTCTTGTAGTTTTAATTTTTATGTATCTGATGAAGTTAAAGAATTTTTTAGATATGTAGAATGCCAATTGAAATTTGTTTTTAAAATGTCCACCAAAAATATGAAATAAATTGATGTAAACATATTTTGGATCATTCAGAGACCCACTTATAACCAAGCATTAAAGTAGGATTTGACAGTTCACAGTTGGTAGTTGCCTTGGCTGCACTTCTCAATCTTCACTATGCTGACATTTTGGACTAGATAATTCCTTGTCATGGGATCTATGTTTGCATTGTAGGATGTTTAGCAGAATCTCTGTCCTCTACTTACTAGATGCTAGTACTCCTTTTTCCATTTTGTAATAAACAAAATGTCTTTGGATGCTACCAAATGTCTCTTGAAGGACAAAATTGCCCTCATAGAGAGAGATGTGCATTGGTGAATATACTGTGTTTAAGGTAAGGAGTAGTTTAAATGTAGGATAATATGAAAAGAGCAGAGGCAGAACTTCATACATAAATGATGCGTCTCATACCAAGTAAAGACCCAATTGCAAAACAGTGTACTGCACAATTGAATGTTTTTCAATAATTGATTTTTTTTTTTTTTTCCTGAGGTAGAGTCTTGCACTGTTACCCAGGCTGGAGTACAGTGGCATGATCTCCACTCACTGCAATCTTCCTTCTCCTGGGTTCAAGCGATTCTCCTGCCTCAGCCTCCTGAGGGATTATAGGCATCTGCCATCACACCTGGCTAATTTTTCTGTATTTTTAGTAGGTTTCACTATGTTGGCCAGGCTGGTCTTGAACTCCTGACCTCAAGATCTGCCAGCCTTGGCCTCTCGAAGTGCTGGGATTACAGGCATGAGCCACTGCACCTGGCCCATCGATAGTTTTAATAGAGAAGTCTTAGAATACTTGAATTATCAGATATCACAGAAAGGCATAAGCATTCTGAACTAAGATGACAAACCACTGTGTTAAGCATCATCCTTACATTTTATTGCAGCATAATAGCATAATCTATTACACTAAATTAATGTAATTTTAATTTTGTTGCTTTTTGTATATATTTTGTTTGTATATATTTATTTTGGTTTCAGAATTGAAGTTCTATCCATAAACTCTGAGCATAAAGAGTTTATCCTTAGTTTTGTGTTTATATATTTGACAAACAATAATAAAAATAATTTGTCAATACTAAGGAGCAAGCCTCAAAGAGCCTTTTTTTTTTTTTTTTACATTGAAAGAGATTACTACATTTCTGAAAGTTGAGAAATGATAAATTTAGGCCATCTGAGACTGGGTAGAGGAAGGAACAGCAGGTGAATAGGAAGAGGACATCCTTGAAAAATTTGAGGAAAATTCCAGACTTAGCTGCTAGACTTCTACTGTGTAATTTTAATTTGTGCCAACTATATAAGAAAAACAATCAATATTCTTTTAACTAGGTTATTCTATATTTTTCTTTTAGATAAAAATAGTTTACAGATACACTTTTGCTGTGTAAACTGCCATGTAGAAAGCATGCTTATCCAAGCAAGATAATTTCAATTTTGATTCCATGTGAAGATATAGGAATTAGGGATAGAATTAGATCAGTTTTCAGATAATTTTCAAAATTCATTATGTCACATTTTATAAACAATATATAATCCCTTGTGATTTTGGAGCAAATGGAACAGCCTCCCAAGTTGCAAACAGGCTCCCTTTACCTGTTGTATTTTCATTCACATCATCTGCTGTTACCTTATGCCTCTGTTGGATTGATCTGCTCAAATATTTTAGAACTCTATTGCCCTATGTACCAAAGGTGCTGAAAGATCCTCTTCTTCTGTCAGAGGCCTGTGAATCAGAGCAACTCCATTTTGAATAGGAGCTGGGTAAAGTGAGGCTGATACTTACTGGGCTGCATTCCCAGATGGTTAAGGTATACTAAGTCACAGGATGAGATTGGAGGCTGGCACAAAATACAGATCATAAAGACCTTATTGATAAAACAGGTTGTACTAAAGAAGCCAGCCAAACCCACCAAAACCAAGATGGTCATGAGAGTGACTTCTCGTTGTCCTCACTATTACACTCTCATCAGTGCAATAACAGTTTACAAATGCCATGGCAATGTCAGAAAGTTACCCTATACAGTCTAAAATGGGGAGGCATGAATATTCCTCCTTTGGTTAGCATATCATCAAGAAATAACCATAAAAATGGTCAATCATCAGCCCTCCAGGCTGCACTGTCTATGGAGTAGCCATTCTTTTATTCCTCTACTTTCTTAATAAACTTGCTTTCACTTTACAGGCTCATCCTGAATTCTTTCTTGCATGAGCCCCAAGTCTTGGAGTCTGGATCGGGACCCCTTTCCTATAACACTTCCGATATTCTAGACATGTCTCTTTGCTTCCTTTTCCTCTCATTCTCTTTTATTCAGGGATGTTTTGGAGTGTAGTCAGTAAAGTAAAAGATTGAAATTGATCATAATTACTTATGGTTTCAATGGTTGAAGTGGAAGAGCTGGAACCCATTTCTTTACATCCTCAGAATAGGAACATTTCTAAAGTGACTGATTTATCTAGCCCCAGGATGGCTGGAGATTATGCACTGCTCTGGGCTTCAGGGCAAATGAATGTTTTTGATCAAGTGATAGTGATAGTATAGCATTTTCTAGCTTTCTGAGAAGAAGGGCTTTCTTTTAACCTGAGTACTGGAGATGACTCACCCCTCTAAACCCCACCCTGTGTCCAACAACTAACCAAACATCTACATTGCCATGGAAACAACCAGACCAGAGACTCAGTTTCTATCTAAGCTCTAATGAAGCAACACTCCTTTTGGAGACTAAAGAAAAAAAGTGCTAGAAGAGAAAGGAATTTCTTTTATTTTTAATTTTTACATTTTTTAACTTTTAAGTTCAGAGGTACAAGTGCAGGTTTGTTACATAGGTGAACTTGTGTCATAGGTAAACTTGTGCAGATTATTTCATCACTCATGTATTAGGCCTAGTACCCATCAGTTATTTTTCCTGATCATCTCGTTCCTCCCACTCTCTACCCTTTGAAAGGCCTGAGTGCTGAGGAAAGAATTTTGGAGAGCACGTAGTGGTGCATTGAGAACCTTGTTCTCTTCTCCTTTAGGTGGAAGTAGAATTTTCAGGTATTTCATGCATCTCTAATCTGTATGATGATTTGTGTCATAATATATTTCTAAAAAGACAATAAAAATCTAAGCAATAGATTAGACCAAAATGACACTACATCATTAGGATGACTCCTTTCTTTATAAGAGTGAGAGGCTTAATGCCAAAAACACAGCAATTTAAAGATATCCTTTTTCAAATATTAGGTCTTCAAAACACAAATGCTACAACACATTAGAGCTTGTACAGTGACACATAAAACTTCTTGCATCAACTGTATTTTTTTCAGAAGACCTTCTAATAAGAAAATAAGATAAGTGAAAATGTAGACCCAGTTTCTTTCAAGCACAGTTGTCTTGTAAACTGCCAACACTTTTGACAGGTGCAACTTGCACTGAGCTTGTTAGAGATATAAGAAAAATCCCCAAAGTAACAGGAATAGAGAATTTAACCTTCTGAAAGTTCATAACCCATTGAAAACAACTGTTGGACGTGTTTCTTATTATCTTTGTAAAAGGGAACACAATCTGAGTTATTCCAAAATTTATTCCAAGAGATGCACCAATGCGCTTTACACATTGACATATTTTTCAGAACTCTATATTGCTGAAACCAAGTTTATTTGAAACCCAAGAGAGAGTGAAAAATTCTCTATTGACTATGTTATTCATTATCTCTTAAACGTAAATATGTCATATAAGGGAATAGATCGTCATGTTTATTTTTAAATTCCTTCTTTTTAAATTCACTTACGTTGTGGATAAATCTATGTGGATAAGAAACAAAAAAGTTAAATAAGCCAGAAAAACACAAATAAAGCACAAATCATTCTTTTTAGAAGTATTTTGTATTTTAGATAGAAGAACTTCTAAATGGAATATCTTTTGCACATTACGACCTAGCTATAATTCTTTATCATTGAGGAGGAATCCTTCCAAAGAAGATAATGCTGATGACCGTGGCCATTGAAAACTGGAATTTTAGGTATCAGAGAAGAAAAGAAATATTTTTTTGAGGATAAACAACTATCTAAATAAAGCAGAGACTAGCTCTTTATTAACTGCAGAAAAACTAGACCCAACTCCCATAGTTGGTTTTAGAGAGCTTAGATACTTCTTTTTCATGGAAACCAAGGTGCTTATTATGCATGTTTTCTAATTACAAACTCAAGTGCCATATTGTTATATTGCTTATACAAACCAGAGAGCAGTACTTAAGAGTCTGAAAATACATTCTAAAGATAAGTTTTGAGACATATGCTTTTTTTCCTCTCTATTACTCTGTATTCATTTTCCTTTCTTCTCATTTGGAAAGACTTCTCCTCCATCAGTAATAGAATTAATTTTGTGTGTAACGGAGAGCACTTCATGTCTCAGGTGCTAATGAGGTTTAATTCCCAGCTGAAACATTTTTTATGAATACTTAAAACATTAAAGATAGATCTGAAAAATTTCAATCAGAGAAGGAACTACTCCTTTCATGAACTTGGCATTTATTCATTGAAAAGCTATTTCCTGTATGCTTGTGATGTGCAGGGCACAGTGCACAGTTCCATTTATTAATTAGATATTGTCCATACTTTTCTGTAGAAGGAATACTTAATTCAAATTAGAATTATGTAGAAATATTATAAAGCCTTTGCAGAGCCAAAAATTCTCCCTAGAAGATAGATATCTTGTTAGTGTATTTAAGATATTAAAAAAAGTCTTACCACAGGAGAATAAAGGAAAGAATGTCCCAGAGAGAGGTTAATATTTCAAATGCGGAGAGAGAGTATCTTTGCAAAATATCAAGAAGTGTGGTAGTTTATATATTTAAACTTTTTCTCAGTTCAAGACACACGTAATACTGAGTTTCTCCGCTCTTAACAAACCATCCTTACCCCATTATGATTTGCTTCTTCCAGGCCTACCTACTCACCCCAAGCTAAAAGACCAGCTGGGCAGCTTTGCTCAGCCCTTGGCCATTCCTGACTGGAGTAAAAGCTTTCTTAACTACTTTGGTCCTAGCAACAGAAGACTCCGGAATCAGTTCTTGTTAGATCCAGGATCAGCTGTTCTAGGATGAGCCCTGACAATCAGGAGGGCCTTAAACTATAGATCATCTCTAATTCTCTTTGTAGGTCATTAAGAATTTGCTTTATGTATCTGGGTGCTCCTGTATTGGGTGCATGTATGTTTAGGATTGTTAGCTCTTCTTGTTGCATCGATCCCTTTACCATTACGTAATGCCCTTTGTCTCTTTTGATCTATGTTGGTTTAAAGTCTGTTTTATTACAGAATAGGATTGCAACCCTTGCTTTTTTTTTGACCTCCATTTGCTTTGTAAATCTTCTTCCATCACTTTATTTTGAATCTATGTGTGTCTTTGCATGTGAGATGGGTCTCCTGAATACAGTACACTGATGGATGTTGACTCTATTCAATTTGCCAGTTGGTGTCTTTTAATTGGAGCATTTAGCCCATTTATATCTAAGGTTAATATTATTATGCCAGCTGATTGTTTTGCCCATTAGTTGATGCAGTTTCTTAGTGTCCATGGTCTTTATAATTCGGTATGTTTTTGCAGTGGCTGGTACTGATTATTCCTTTCTATGTTTAGTGGTTCCTTCAGGAGCTCTTGTAAGGCAGGCCTGATGGTGATGAAATCCCTCAGCAGTTACTTGTCCATTAGAATTTTATTTTTCCTTCTCTTATTATGCTTAGTTTGGCTGGATATGAAATTCTGTGTTGAAAATTCTTTTCTTTAAGGATGTTGAGTATTGGCCCCCACACTCTTCTGGCTTGTAGGGTTTCTGCTGAGAGATACACTGTGAGTGTGATGGGCATCCCTTTGTGGGTAACCCAACCTTTCTCTCTGGCTGCTCCTAGCATTTTTTCCTTCATTTCAACCCTGGTAAATCTGACGATTATGTGCCTTGGGGTTGCTCTTCTCAAGGAATATCTTTGTGGTGTTTTCTGTATTTCCTAAATTTGAATGTTGGCCTGCCCTTCTAAGTTCTCTTCGATAATATCCTGAATAGTGTTTTCCAACTTGATTTCGTTCTCCTCATCACATTCAGGTGCATGGATCAAACATAGATTTGGTCTTTTCACATAATCCCATATTTCTTACAGGCTTTGTTCATTTCTTTTCACTCTTTTTTCTCTAATCTTGCCTTCTTGCTTTATTTCATTGAATTGATCTTCAATCTTTGATGTCTTTTCTTCTGCTTGATTGATTTGGCTATTGAAAGTTGTGTATACCTCACAAAGTTCTCATGCTGTATTTTTGAGCTCCATCAAGTTGTTTATGTTCTTCTCTACACTGGTTATTCTAGTTAGCTTTATGCTAAAAATTCTCAATAAACTAGGTATCCATGGAATGTATCTCAAAATAATAAAAATTATTTATGACAAACCCACAGCCAATATCATACTGAATTGGCAAAAAATGGAAGCATTCCCTTTGATAACTAGCATAAGGCAAAGATGCCTTCTCTCACCTTTCCTATTCAATATAGTATTGGAAGTCCTGTCCTGGGTAATCAGGCAAGAAAAAGAAATAAAGTGTATTCAATTAGGAGAAGAGGAAGTCAAATTGTCTCTATTTGCAGATGACATGATTGTATATTTAGAAGACCCCATCATCTCAGCCAAAAATGTCCTTAAGCTGATAAGCAACTTCAGGAAAGTATCAGGATACAAAATAAATGTGCAAAAATCACAAGCATTCCTATACACCAATAACAGACAAAGAAAGAGATCCAAATCATGAGTGAACTCCCATTCATAATTGCTACACAGAGTATAAAATACTTAGGAATACAACTAACAAAGGATGTGAAGGACTTCTTCAAGGACAACTACAAAGTACAACTTAAGGAAATAAGAGAAGACAAAAACAGATGGAAAAACATTCCATGCTCATGGTTAGGAAGAATCAATATTATGAAAATGGCCATACTGCTCAAAGTAATCTATAGATGACTTTTTTCACAGAATTTGAAAAAAAAAAACCTTAAACTTCATATGGAACCAAAAAAGAGCCTGCAAAGCCATGACAATCCTAAGCAAAAAAACAAACAAATAAAGAAACAAAGCTGGAGGTATCACACTACCTGACTTCAAACTATACTACAAGGCTACAGTAACCAAAACAACATGGTACTGGTATGAAAACAGAAATATATGCCAATGGAAAAGAACAGAGGCCTCAGAAATAATGCCACACATCTACAAACATCTGATCTTTGACAAACCTGACAAAAACAACCAATAGGGAAAGGATTCCTTATTTAATAAATGCTATTGGGAAACTGGCTAGCCATATGCAGAAAGCTGAAACTGAATCCCTTCCTTACACCTTATACAAAAATTAACTCCAGATGAATTAAAGATTTAAACATAAGACTAACACTATGAAAACCCTAGAAGGAAACCTAGGCAATATCATTCAGGACATAGGCATGGGCAAAGAGTTCATGTCTAAAACACCAAAAGCAATGACAACAGAAGCCAAAATAGACAAATGGGATCTAACTAAACTAAAGAGCTTCTGTACAGCAAAAGAAACTGTCATCAGAGTGAGCAGACAATCTACAGAATGGGAAAAAATTTTTGTAATCTACCCATCTGACAAAGGGCTAATATCCAGAATCTACAAAGATATTTAAAAAAATTTACAAGAAAAAAGCAAACAATCCGATGAAAAAGTGGACTAAGGATATGAAGAGACACTTTTCAAAAGGAGACATTTATGCAGCCAATAAACATGAAAAAAGCTCTTCATCACTTGTTATTAGAAAAATGCAAATCAAAACCACATTGATATACCATCTCACACCAGTTAGAATGGCGATCATTAAATAATCAGGAGGCAACAAATGCTGGAAAGGATATGGAGAAATAGAAACACTTTTACACTGTTGGTAGGAGTGTAAGTTAATTCAACCATTGTGGAAGACAGTGTGGCAATTCCTCAAGGATGTAGAACTAGAAATATCATTTGAACCAGCAATCCCATTACTAGATATATATCCAAAGGATTATAAATCATTCTAGTATAAAGACACATGCACGTATATGTTTATTGTGGCATTGTTCACCATAGCAAAGACTTGCAACTAACCCAAATGCCCATCAATGATAGACTGGATAAAGAAAATGTGGCACATATACACCATGGAATACTGTGCAGCCATAAAAAGGATGAGTTTATGTCCTTTGCAGGAAGATGGATGAAGCTGGAAACAATCATTCTCAGCAAACTTACACAAGAACAGAAAACCAAACACTGCATGTTCTTACTCATAAGTGGGAGTTGAAAAATGGATCATATTGTATTTTGGCATCAGAAAGATGTTGGCCTCATAAAATGAGTTATGGAGGATGCCCTCTTTTTGTATTGTTTGGAGTAATTTCAGAAGGAATGATTCTAGTTCATCTTTGTACCTCTGGTAGAATTTGGCTGTGGACCCATCTGGTCATGGACTTTTTGGTTGGTCGGCTATTAATTGCAGCCTCAATTTCAGACATTGTTATTATCTATTCAGGGATTTGACTTCTTCCTGGTTTAGTCTTGGCAGGGTGTAAATGTCCAGGAATTTACAGTCTCTGATATTCTTTTTTCTGCTTGTTCAGCTATTGAAACTTGTGTATGCTTCATGAAGTTCTTATGCTGTGTTTTTCAGTTCCATTAGTTCATTTATGTTCTTCTCTAAACTGGTTATTCTAGTTAGTTAGCATATCATCTCACCTTTTTTCAAGGCTCTCAGCTTCCTTGTATTGGATAAGAACATCCTCCTTTAGCTCAGAGAAGTTTGTTATTACCTTCCTTCTGAAGCCTGCTTCTGTCAATTATTCAAATTCATTCTCTGTCCAGTTTTGTTCCCGTGCTTGTGAGGAGCTGTGATCCCTTAAAGAAGAGGCATTCTGGTTTTTGGAGTGTTCAGCCTTTTTGCACTGGTTTCCTCCCATCTTCATGGATTTATCTTCCTTTGATCTTTGAAGTCATTGACCTTTGGTTGGGGTCTCTGAGTGGATGTCATTTTTGTTGATGTTGAAACTATTTCTTTATGTTTGTTAGTTTTCCTTCTCACAGTCAGGCCCCTCTGCTTCAGGTTTGCTGGAGTTTGCTGGAGGTTCACTCCAGACCCTGCTTGTCTGGGAATCATCAGAGGAAGCTTCAAAATAGCAAAGACTGCTACCTGTTCATTCATCTGGTAGCTTCATCCCAGAGGAATACCTGCCAGATACCAGCCAGAGTTCCCCTGTGTGAGATGTCTGTCATCCTCTACTGGGAGGTGATCCCCAGTAAGGATACACAAGGGTCAGGGAGCCAATTGAGGAGGCAGTCTGTTTCTTATGAGAGCTCTAACATTGTGTTGGGAAATCCGCTGCTCTCTTCAGAACTGCCAGGCAGGGATGTTTAAGCCTGCTGAAGCTGTACCCACTACTGCCCCATTTCCCAGATGTTCTGTCCTAGGAAGGTGGGGCTTTATTTATCAGTCCCTGATGGGCTGCTGCCTTTTTTCAGAAATATCCTGTCCAGAGAGGACATGTAGTGAGACAGTGCCTACTGTTGCTGTGCTGTTTTGGGGTCTGCCCAGTTCGAATTTCCCAGCAACTTTGCTTACACTCTTGGGTTGAAACTGCCTGCTGGAGCCTCAACAATGGAAGAAACCTCTCCCCGTAACGGGCTGGAATGACCCAGGTTGAGCTCAGACTGCTCTGCTGGCTGTGAGAATTTCAAGCCAGTGGATCTTAGCTTGTTGGTTTACATAGAGGTGGGACCCACCAAGCCAGACTACTTGGCTGCCTGGCTTCAGCCCCTTTTCCAGGGAGTGAATGATTTTGTCTTGCTGGCATTTCTGTCCCACTGTGGTATGGGAAAAACAAAACAAAATGAAACAAAACAAAAACCCCAAAAACTGCTGCAGCTAGCTCGGTTTCTGCCCAAATGTCCATGCAGTTTTGTGCTGGAAACCCAGGGCCCTGGTGGTTGTATAGGTACCAGAGGAAATCTGGTCTGTGCGTTGTGAAGACCATTGGAAAAGTGCAGTATCTGGCCCAGAGTGCAGAAAACAGTTCCTAATGGCTTCCTTGGCTAGGAGAGGTAGTTCCCTTGCCCCTTGTGCTTCTTGGGTGAGGCAAAGCCCCACCCTGCTTCGGCTCCCTCTCCTTGGGGTGCACCCACTGTCCAACCAGTCCCAATGAGATGAACCAGGTACCTCAGTTGGAAATGTGGAAATCGCCTGCCTTCTGCAGCCATCTCACTGGGAGCTGTTGTGCACCAGAGCTGTTCCTATTTGACCATTTGTCAGACGTGATATTCCAGAACAAAGGCAGACCTTTGGGAAAGTTTTGGGAAGCCAGGTCTTCAGTGATGGGCACATGTTTAGAAGTGGGAGTTTTGAAAGGAAGGCCACGAGCCCTTCTAGCATGTTCCTCTATTCACTGGAATCAGCTGTACTTTCTTTTGTTGTGATAGGAATCTTGTTATATACATGAGAGTGATTTACTTAACAAATTATAGGCTGGGAGCATTGGCTTCTGCCTGTAATCCCAGCACTTTCAGAGGCCAAGGTGGGCAGATCATGAGGTCAGGAGATTGAGACCATTCTGGCCAACAATGAAATCCTGTCTCTGCTAAAAAAAAAAAAATACAAAAAATTAGCCAGATGTGGTGGTGTGTGCCTATAGTCCCACCTACTTGGGAAGCTGTGGCAAAGGAATCACTTGAACCCAGTAGGCAGAGTGTTGCAGTGAGCCAAGATCATGCATTGCACTCCAGCCTGGTGACAAAGTGAGACATCATCTCAAAAAAAAAAAAAAAAGAAGAAACTTAATAAATTATAGCTGTTTCTCTTAATTCAGCTTAAGTGTGATGCCAATTAGGCCAGAATGATTGATTTTAACATCACATAAAGGAGGCTTTTTTGCAGAGACCATTTTTCTCCGTTCATCACGTACATATGTCCTCTCAACTACTTTGTCGGTTCTAATGTGTGTTCTCTGTTACAATGGAAAATTAGTATCAGGTAGGGTGAACAATGTGGCATAATCTATTATGCCCAGCTAATTTTTGTATTTTTGTGGAGACAGGGTATCATGTTGGCTAGGCTGGTCTTAAAACTCCTAAACTCAGGTGACCTGCCCACCTTGGCCTCCCAAAGTGCGGGATTACAGATGTGAACCACCATGCCCAGCCAGAAACATTTGTAAAAAGCAGCTTTGAATTGCTTTTTTTCCCTCTGATGGTAGTCCTGCAATATCACCTCTGCTCTTGGGCTATTGTGGACAAGTAAGGTGGTAGAACTGTCAGGGTATAAGAATCCAGATAAAAAAGTAAATAACAACAATGCCATTTTCAATTTATTTTATTTATTTTAATTAATATTTACAACAATAATTATCTGGTGCCTTGGACTAGACCTTAGTTTCCTGTGGAATACATTTCAGAAACATACCATCAAAACAAGTAATAATATTGAATTGGCTGGGGTTAAAAGACAGTGCACATATTGTCATAGGAAGCTAGGAGGTGAAAGAGGCCACAGATGTTAAGTATAATAAGTTTTATGACTGGACTTTTTTGAAAGCAATGGAGCATTCTTAATCTGGGCTCAGCTCCATTACTTTCAATAAAAATTTCCTATTATAAATGTGCTGGATCAATCTATATTCAATTGAAAGCAGTACTGTAAAATGCAGAACATTTTATCTCAAATCTTTGCTGCCAATGAATCAGCTCATGATAAAATGCACTATTGATCACAATTAAAAAGTTATTAAGTAGACAGTGTGAGTATTTAAAAGTCTATCTTAAAATATTAATATAACCAAGCATAAAAAATGCTAGCATTTGAAATGGAAAGGTATATATTAGGAAGTACCTCAAAATATAGCTTACTGAAACAGACAACTCTTTCACAGAGGGTGTAATATAGAGGTGTTATCAAAAGAAGAAAGAAATCTAGGATTGGCATGAAAATGTAGTTTCAAGGAAAGTCCTACGAAACCAGACAGATCCATATTAAGTGCCTATTACAGCTCAACACTGTGCTAATATTGTTCAAATCATAATTTGTAGAGGGTAGGGATAGGGACATAACAGAAAATGTAATGAATTTTTCAAGTAATTTCTCTTAGAGGACTGTATCAGTACCTGAGGGTAAGTAGCAGACAGCCATGATCTCAAAATAGTTACCACATAATCCCAACCACCTATTATTTTGAGATTCTTGAAGTCCCTGACCTGCATTAATTTATAAAATATAGCAGGAGGTAACAATTTGTGAAGAGTTAGATTAAGGGGCTGGATGCCCAAGTGGCTAATCAATAAGTAACGTGTAACTTCATACACATACTTCCTAATGGCATGGTCAGCCTCTACAATTAAACATTTCAAAACAAAAACCACTCTCCACCCTCACCTACCTATACAAGTGTTACACACACAAATTATCCTGCAGAGGACAATTGTAGACAATGCTACCAACTCCAAGCTAGCCAATACTCTAAAATCAGCAGTCCTGGTACCTGAATTTCTGAAAATAAATGATAAATGGAGGAATACATCTTACCAGAAAAGAGTATTTTCTTTTATGAAAAGTTTAAACACTTTAATATGCCTTCCCCCAAATTGCATATATAGGATATTGCATAAAAAATTCTAGCAAGAACAAAACTGTAGACAGGTTGGAAATGTCTTGCTGTCGTGAAAGCCAGAAAAAAAAATACACACATATTTTAAAAGGGATTTGGAACTATTTTCTTGCATGTTATGTCTTTTTTAACATGAGTAATGTGATCCAGTTATGATTGAAGAGAAAAATGTGAAAGGAAAAACTGAGTTCAAATAATGGGATGTGATAAATTCTTCAGTCCAAATATAATAAAAATGTTTATACTTTTATGAACAGAAAAAAATTAAATTTCCTCCCTTTAAGGTAAATGCTAATTTCATGTGTAAAAGCTATAGATTTGATGAAATCCTGGGTTTTTAGCCGGCTTGAGGTGTCTTTATTTGCCCCAAGTTATTGACATGTAATAAAACAAAGTATAATATGGCCTAGGACAATCATAGAACTTGTAATGGATGAGGAATTTAGCTGATTCTTAAAGTTTAGAAATTGAATGAGAAAAAAAAATGAGAGGGAGGAGGGGAATGCTGATTTATTTTTTCTGAGACATTATTTGTGTATTTGTAAAATGCTTCTGTTTTAATTAATCAGCTATCGAGGGCAAAAAAATCACGTATGTGGCTGAAAACAACACAATCTCACATTTCCAAAATAGCCAGTTTGCATTTTTACTTTTTGAAGTATCATACAGTAAGAAGAGAGACTAGGGGATATATCTTTTATTTCTCTAGCTCCTTCAAAAAGACCTTTGGTCACTTTGGTGGCTAAGCTGTTTGAATGCTGCTGAACCTTGACTTACCACATTTACTGGAGGAGTCACAAATGCATGATGAGGAAGGCAAGTTGTTTTTGTAAGTCAAAGATGCTCATAAATTATTTTCATTACAGGTTAATGATCTGTGAAGATTCACATCTCTCTGAGTTGGACGTATTGTGGTCTGTGTACTATGATGCAGATGGGAAGTTACAAGTTGTTTTAGAGCTTTAGCTATTTAGAGGAAATCAATTCAGACTCTATAAAAATACCAGTTAAGTCTTCTTCTAAGTGGATATTTTGTGGGCATCAATGCAGAACAACATTACTTCTTTTACAGATATTATGAATGATGAGTATTTCATGCTCTGATTTATTTTCAGGTTTGGGAGGATGTCAAATTAAATAATATCCATTTATAATAATTATAATAATAATCTTTCTTGTTTGCAATATCCCACTTGCCATAGCGTAGTCGTTGTGATAAATGCCTTACACACTTTAATTTAGTGCTTTTTGGAACTCTGTGAGGCAAATGAGAAAACCAAGGCAAAGAAAACTTAATAACTTATCCAAAGTCATGCAACTGATAAGTGAGAAAGTCAGAATTCAAACCCAGACCTATTTAATGAAAACTTGATTTTTTTTTTTTTTTTTTTTGAGACAGGGTCTCACTCTGTTGCCCAGGCTGGAGTGCAGTGGTATGATCTTGGCTCACTGCAACCTCTGCCTCCCATGTTCAAGCAATTCTCCTGCCTCAGCTTCCCAAGTAGCTGAGATTACAGGCACTCACCACCATACCTGGCTAATTTTTGTATTTTTTAGTAGAGATGGGGTTTCACCATGTTGGTCAGGCTGGTCTCAAACTCCTGACCTTGTGATCTGCCCGCCTTGGTCTCTGAAAGTGCTGGGATGACAGGCATAAGCCACCGTGTCTAGCCAAAAACCTGAATTTTTAATCCCTTCTCCATTAACTGAATGTAATTACATTCCCCAAAACACATGGCTGCTGTGTTAGTCAAAAAGGTTTACTGCCCGTAACATCTTTTTATTATTATTATTATTATTGTTGTTGTTGTTTTGTTGTACTTTAGGTTCTGGGGTGCATATGCAGATCATGCAGGATTGTTGCATAGGTACACACATGGCTATGTGGTTTGCTACCTCCATCCCCCTGTCACCTACATCTGGCATTTTTCCCCATCTTATCACTCCCTGACCTCCCCACCCCTCACTGTCCCTCCTTTGGCCCCCACCAACAGACCCCAGTGAGTGATGCTCCCCTCCCTGTGTCCATATGTTTTCACTGTTCAACATCTGCCTATGTGTGAGAAAATGTGGTGTTTGATTTTCTGTTCTTGTGTCAGTTTGCTAAGAATTATGGTTTCCAGATTTATCCATGTCCCTACAAAGGACACAAACTCATCTTTTTTATGGCTGCATAGTATTCCATGGTGTATATTTGCCACATTTGCCCTGTCCAGTGTATCGCTGATGGGCATTTGGGTTGGTTCCAGGTCTTTGCTATTGTAAACAGTGCAGCTATGAACATATGTGTGCATGTGTCTTTATAATAGAATGATTTACAATCCTTTGGGTATATACCGAGTAATGGGATTGCTGGGTCAAATGGAATTTCTATTTCTAGGTCCTTTAGGAAGCACCACACTGTGTTCCACAATGGTGAACTAGTTTACACTCCCACCAATAGTGTAAAAGTGTTCCCATTTCTCCACATCCTCTGCAGCATCTGTTGTCTCCAGATTTTTTAGTGATTGCCATTCTAACTGGCATGAGGTGGTATTTCAATGTGGTTTTGATTTGCATTTCTCTAATAATCAGTGATGATGAGCATTTTTTCATATGTTTGTTGGCCTCATATATGTCTTCTTTTGAAAAGTGTCTGTTCATATCCTTTGCCCACTTTTGGATGGGTTTGTTTTTTCTTGTTAATCTGTTTTAGTTCTTTGTAGATTCTGGATATTAGCCCTTTGTCAGATGGGTAGATTGCAAAAAATTTTTCCCATTCTGTTGGTTGCTGGTTCACTCTAATGATTGTTTCTTTTGCTGTACAGAAGCTCTGGAGTTTAATTAGGTCCCATTTGTCTATTTTGGCTTTTGTTTCCAATGCTTTTGGTGTTTTAGTCATGAAGTCCTTGCCTATGCCTATGTCTATGTCCTGGATGGTTTTACCTAGGTCTTCTTCTAGGGTTTTATGGTATTAGGTCTTATGTTTAAGTCTTTAACTTTAACTTTAACTTCAACTTTAGCCCTTGTTATTGGTCTATTCAAGATTTAATTTTTGGTTTAGGCTTGGGAAGGTGCAAATGTCCAGGAATTTATCCATTTCTTTCAGGTTTACTGGTTCATGTACATAGAGTCCTTTGTAGTAATCTCTGATGGTATTTTGTGTTTCTGTGGAATTGGTGGTGATATCCCCTTTATCTTTTTTTATTGCGTCTATTTGATTCTTCTCCCTTTTATTTTTTATTAATCTGGCTAGCAGTCTATCTAATTTGCTGATCTTTTTAAAAAACCAGCTCTTGGATTTATTGATTTTTTGAATGGTTTTTGTGTCTCTGTCTCCTTCATTCTGCTCTCATCTTAGTTATTTCTTGTCTTCTGAGTTTTTTTATTTTGCTCCTTTAGCTCTTTCCACTTTGATGATAGGGTGCCGATTTTAGATCTTTCTTCGCTTCTCATGTGGGCATTTATTGCTAGAAATTTCCCTCTAGATATTGCTTTAAATGTGTCCCAGAGATTCTGGTATGTTGTGTCTTCGTTCTCATTGGTTTGAAAGAACATCTTTATTTCTGCCTTCGTTACACTTTATACAGTCAATATTCAGGAGCCATTTGTTCAGTTTCCATGAAGCTGTGCAGTTCTGAGTGAGTTTCTGAATTCTGAGTTCTAATTTGATTGCCCTGTGGTCTGAGAGACTGTTTGTTATGATTTCTGTTCTTTTGCATTTACTGAGGAGTGATTTACTTCCAATTATGTGGTCAATTTTAGAGTAGGTGCAATGAGGTGCTGAGAAGAATGTATATTCTGTGGATTTGGGGTGGAGATTTCTGTAGATGTCTATTAGGTCCCTTGGTCCAGGTCTGAGTTCAAGTCCTGGATATCCTTGTTAATTTTCTGTCTTATTGATCTGTCTAATATTGACAGTGGAGTGTTAAAGTCTCCCATTATTATTGTGTGGGAGTCTAAGACTCTCTGTAGGTCATTAAGAACTTGCTTTATGTACCTGGGTGCTCCTGTATTGGGTGCGCATATATTTAGGATAGTTAGCTCTTCTTGATGCATTGATCCTTTTACCATTATGTAATGACCTTCTGTATCTCTTTTGATCTTAATGGTTTAAAGTCCATTTTATCAGAGACTAGGATTGCAACTCCTGCTTTTCTTTTGCTTTCCATTTGCTTGATAAATCTTTCTTCATCCCTTTATTTTGAGCCTATGTGTGTCCTTGCACATGAGATGGGTTTTCTGAATACAGCATACGGATGGGTCTTGACTTTTTATCCAATTTGCCAGTCTGTGTCTTTTGATTGGGGCATTTAGCCCATTTATATTTAGGGTTAATATTGTTATGTGTAAATTTGATCCTGTCATTTTGATGCTAGCTGGATGTTTTGCCTATTAATTGATGCATGATTTTCATTGTATCAATGGTCTTTATCATTTGATACATTTTTAGAGTGGCTGGTACTGGTTGTTCGTTTCCTTGTTTAGTGCTTTTTTCAGGAGCTCTTGTAAGGCAGGCCTGGTGGTGATGAAATCTCTGAGCACTTGCTTCTTCATAAAGGATTTTCTTTCTCCTTCACTTATGAAGCTTAGTTTGGCTGGATATGAAATTCTGGTTTGAAAGTTCTTTTCTTTAAGGATGTTGAATATAGGCCCCCACACTCTTCTGGCTTGTAGGGTTTCTGTGGAGAGATCTGCTGTGAGTCTGATGGGCTTCCCTTTTTGGGTAACCTGACCTTTCTCTCTGGCTGCCCTTAGCATTTTTTCTTCATTTCAACTCTGGTGAATCTGACGATTATGTTCCTTGGGGTTGCTCTTCTTGAGGAATATCTTTGTGGTGTTCTCTGTATTTCCTGGACTTGAATGTTGGCCTGCCTTGCTAGGTTGGGGATGTTCTGGATAATATCCTGAAGAGTATTTTCCAGCTTGGATTCATTCTCTCTGTCACATTCAGGTACACCTATCAAACATAGATTAGGTCTTTTCACATAATCCCATATTTCTTGGAGGCTTTGTCCATTTCTTTTCACTCTTTTTTTCTCTATTCTTGCCTTCTCGTTTTATTTCATTGAGTTGATCTTCAATCTCTGATATCCTTTCTTCTGCTTGGTAAATTCAACTATTGAAACTTGTGTGTGCTTTGCAAAGTTCTCGTGCTGTGTTTTTCAGCTCCATGAAGTTGTCTATATTCTTCTCTATGCTGTTCATTCTAGTTAGCAGTCTTATCACACAGTCTGCCAGCAGAGGTGTTGCTAAGCTGCTGCAGGCTCTGCCCAGGTGCTGTGTGAACTGCCTCAGTAGTGGTGGACTGCCTTGGTAGTGGTGGTCACCCTTCCCTGCACTGAGTAGTCCATCCTGGGTCCAGCTGTGCTTGTTGCAAAACTCTCAATCCAGAGCGTTTAAGATTGCTTGTTTTGTGGGGGTGGTACCCACCAAGCCAGATTGTCTCTGTCCTCTCCCTTTCATTTGAATGGGTGGCTCTGTCTCCTAGGTGTTCCAGGCGCCAGTTGAAATGGCCACCCAGATTTCTGTGAGTTTCTGTGTGCCAACCAAGCACCAGCTGAAACGGCCGTGCTGAAAACTAGTGACCCTTTTCGGCCAGGGAATCTCCTGGTCTGTGGGCAGTGAAAATTTGTTTGGAGATACAGTGGGCACTCACCCTCTGCGTTGTTCTTGCTGGGAACTGCATTCCAGAGCTTTTCCTATTTGGCCATCTTGGATCCTCCTCCTGAATGTAACATCTTAATAAAAGAAAAATGTGTTGGACGATATAGTGGGTGTTCACAGAATTTTTTAAAAAGACCTAAAGAAACCATAGCTGTTTTTGAGGACAGGGATTGACTGGAACAAGGATCTGTAATAAAATCAGGTCTATTTCTCTTCTTATTTCCTATATTGTTGTAGATGCAGAGATTTGTACATGTATTATTTTATGTCTTCAAAATTCTCTGGATAAGCATCCATTATTTCTTGTCACAGCTGTGATAAATAAGACATGAGAAGTGAATTTATTTGTCCAAGATAGGTGGCTAAGCAGTGGCAGAGGTAAAACTAGTGCTCAGCTTTCTTAGGCATGTATTCTATTTCTGCTAACCTATTGTGTTATATAAAGCCAAATTCTATCAGCATTCCTGTAAGTATTACTTATTTAAATAAACAGGCAGGTTAATGGAGATATTAATTTTTTTTCCTTTTTTTTTTTTAGACAGAGTCTAACTCCATCACCAGGCATCAGGCTGGAGTGCAGTGGCGTGACCTCAGCTCACTGCAACCTCCGCCTCCCGGGTTCAAGCAATTCTCCTGCCTCAGCCTCCCAAGTAGCTGGGACTACAGGTGCACGCCACCATGCCCAGCTAATTTTTTTGTATTTTTAGTAGAGATGGGGTTTCACCATGTTGGCCAGGATGGTCTCAATCTCTTGACCTCGTGATTCGCCCACCTTGGCCTCCCAAAGTGCTGGGATTACAGGCGTGAGCCACCGTGCCCAGCCAGATATTAATATTTTTAAGAAGAAAACCAGTTTGATATTCAAGATTCTCCTATGCCTCCAATATTTTTTTGAATATTGACAATATAAAACCCAAGAACAATATATTGGCAAGCAATCTATATTTTAAAGTGTTCAGCATTAGGTTATAGTGGTAAATAAATGTTTATCTTTACTAACATAGATGTCATTTATTCTCTGTACAATAAAGATTTTACTAAAATGCTTTTCTAACACACTGACTTTGGAATACCTTTGGGCTGTAGCAGATGCACAATGAGAAAAGGCTCTTTTTGATAAAAATTATTCAGTATTATTTTCTTAGCCATAACCTTTTGTAGACATGTTAATAAAAAAAAGGTAAAGCTGTTGATTAATTTCTGTAATACTAAGAACATTTTTTACATTTTACTATGTAAATGATTTCAACTAGGTTTCCAAATTAGATACCTTATCCACAAGATGGTGTCCTAACATTAGCAACCAACTGGTTGTGCTTGTAAATTGAATCAACTTTACTGGACAAAAATGTTTTTCAAGTTGAAAATGGCAAGTACCCATGCATAAAATAATTACTCCTCAGCCTGTGGTTTTGTACAAAATGTACTTGGGAAAATGTATTGTTCAACTCAACTTGATTAACTCTCTTTGTTGTAGATTTGTATTTATTTATGTTAATGCTACAGTGGAATACTCAGTTCACTAACTTCTAATTTTGCTAAAATGGAGAGGAAAGCTGTTTTCCTTGGAAGTCGCAACACATTTTCCAATGGCAAAATAGCTGAACTTTGTGGGATATATATTTTATTATATGTCAGCAGAAACACACTTAAGAATGTTAGATTTTTATCATGTATTAAAAATGTCTATAATGGTTTGTTGGTGAAACCAGAGATGTTAGTATCTAGCTATTGTACCTGACTATATTTAAAATTAGAATCTGGTATGTTGTAGGTAATTTTCTGAATTAAACATCATTGTTTTCTGCTTTTGAAACCAATATTTATTCCCTAAGTTTGGGAAATCGCTAGTTCTAATAATTCTTTCAGGTTATCCCTTATTTTTGAACATATTTAGTGATGTCTTAATATCCAACTCTGGGGAAAAGAGGTTGGATACTTTTTATTGCTTCTAGGAGAGTCTGAATAACGAAAAAAAAAATGGTTTTAGGTAAAGTTAAGTATACCAGTCATAACTTCTAGCTCCATTTAAACACCAACTTAAAAGAAAGCTAGACATGCCTTACAATTAGTTGTAGTACTTTTGATTTTAAAAACAGTTTTCCATTTTTATGTTATCAGCACTTCTACCATTCTGAGTTTCTAAAAGGAGTGGTTTTTTGTTTTGCGATTTTTGTTTTGGTGATCAAATAGCACTTAAAACATTTTTTTTTTTGTAATGATACAATTTATGTATTTATTTGACAAATGATTATATATATTTATCATATACAACATGGTGTTTTGATATATGAATACATGGTGGAACGGTTATTTCAAGCTAATTAACTTATCCATTATCTCACATGCTTATTCATTGTGGTGACACTTAAATTCTACACTCTTAGCAATTTTCAAGTATGAAAATACATTGTTATTAACTGTATTCACTATGTCTATGGTATATCTCCTCAACTTGTTCTTTCTAACAGATATTTTGTATTATTTGACCAACATATCCACAAACCCTGACAACTACCATTCTATTCTCTGTTTATACAAGTTTGATTTTTTTCAGATTCCACATATATGTGAGATCATGCAGTATTTGTCTTTGTGTGCCTAGCTTATTTCATTTAACATAGTGTGCTTCAAGTTCACAAATCACAAAATTTTCTTATTTTTTTGAGGCTGAATAATAGTCTATTTGTGTGTGTGTGTGTGTATGTGTGTATCACATTTTAAAAATCCATTTACCTGTTGATGGACATTTACATTAATTCCGTATCTTGGCTATTGTGAATAATACTGCAATGAACATGGAAGTGCAGATATCTCTTTAACATACTGACTTGATTTTTAAAATATATAACCAGAAGTGAGAGTGCTAGATCATATGATAGTTCTATTTTAATTTTTTTTTTGAGGAACATCCATTCTGTTTCTTGGTATGCTGCACCATTTTACATTCCCACCAATAGTAGACAAAGATTCTCTTTTTCCACATCCTCACCAACACATGTTATCATTTTTCCTTTTAATTATAGCCATTCTAACAGATATGGGGTGATACCACTTTTCAGTTTTCATATTTCTCTAAGAAGTAGGGATGTTGAACATTTTTTCATGTATCTGTTGGCCATTTACATGTCTTCTTTTAAGAAATGTCTATTTAGGTTCTTTGTCCATTTAAAAAAATTGGGTTATTTATTTTCTTTATATATATATATACATTAATTGTACTTTAGGTTCTGTTGTACATGTGCAGATCGTGCAGGATTGTTGCATAGATACATACATGGCAATGTGGTTTGCTGCCTCCGTCCCTTGTCACCTGTATCTGGCATTTCTCCCCATGTTATCCTTCCCCAATCTCCCTACCCCCTGATGTCCCTCCCCTATTTCCCCCAACAGACCCCAGTGTGTGATGCTTCCCTCCCTGTGTCCATGTGTTCTCATTGTTTAACACCCACCTATAAGTAAGAAAATGGAGTGTTTGATTTTCTGTTTTTATGTCAGTTTGCTGAGAATTATGGTTTCCGGATTCATCTGTCCCTACAAAGGACACAAACTCATATTTTATGGCTGCATTGTATTCCATGATGTATATGTGCCACATTTTCCTTGTCCAGTCTATCATTGATGGGCATTGGGTTGGTTCCAGGTCTTTGCTATTGTAAACAGTGCTGCTATGAACATACGTGTGCATGTGTCTTTATAATAGAATGATTTATAATCCTTTAGGTATATACCCAGTAATGGGATTGCTGAGTCAAATGGCATTTCTATTTCTAGGTCGCTAAGGAATTGCCACACTGTCTTCCACAATGGTTGAAATTATTTACACTCCCACCAACTGTGTAAAAGTGTTCCTATTTCTCCACATCCTCTCCAGCATCTGTTGTCTCCAGATTTTTTAATGATTGCCATTCTAACTGGGGTGAGATGGTATCTCAATGTAGTTTTGATTTCATTTCTCTAATGACCAGTGATTATGAGCATTTTTTCATATATTTGTTGGCCACATATATGTCTTCTTTTGAAAAGTGTCTGTTCATGTCCTTTGCCCACTTTTGAATGGGCTTGTGTGTTTTTTTCTTGTAAATCTGTTTTAGTTCTTTGTAGATTCTGGATATTAGCCTTTTGTCAGATGGGTAGACTGCAAAAATTTTTTCCCACTCTGTTCGTTTCTAGTTCACTCTAAGGATTGTTTTTTTTTTTTTTTTTTTTTTTTTGCTGTACAGAAGTTCTGGAATTTAATTAGATCTCATTTGTCTATTTGGCTTTTGTTGCCAATGCTTTTGGTGTTTTAGTCATGAAGCCCTTGCCTATGTCTATGTTCTTAATGGTTTTGCCCAGGTCTTCTTCTAGGGTTTTTATGGTATGAGGTCTTATGTTTAAGTTTGTAATACATCTGGAGAAAACCACGATTATCTCAATAGATGCAGAGAAGGCCTTCAACAAAATTCAACAGCTCTTTATGCTAAAAACTCTCAATAAACTAGGTATTGATGGAACGTATCTCAAAATAATAAAAGCTATTTACAACAAACCCACAGCCAATGTCATAGTGAAAGGGCAAAAACTGGAAGCATTCCCTTTGAAATCTGGCACTAGTCAAGGATGCCCTTTCTCACCACTCCTATTCAATATAGTATTGGAAGTTCTAGCCAGAGCAATCAGGCAAGAAAAAAAAAAAAGGGTATTCAATTAGGAAAGGAGGAAGTCAAATTGTCTCTATTTGCAGATGACATGATTGTTTATTTAGAAGACTCCATCATCTCAACCCAAAATCTCCTCAAGCTAATAAGCAATTTCAGCAAAGTCTCAGGATACAAAATCAATGTGCAGAAATCACAAGCATTCCTATACACCAATAACAGACTAAAAGAGACCCAAATCAAGAGCAAACTCCCATTCACAATTGTTACAAAGAGAATAAAATACCTAGGAATACAACCGACAAAGGATGTAAAGGACCTCTTCAAGGAGAACTACCAACCACTGCTCAAGGAAATAAGAGAGGACACAAAGAGAGGGAAAAACATCCCATGCTCATGGTTAGGAAGAATTAATATTGTGAAAATGGCCATACTGCCCAAAGAAATTTATAGATTCAATCCTGTCCCCATCAAGCTACCTATGACCCTCTTCAGAGAACTGGAAAAAACCACTTTAAACTTCATATGGAACAAAAAGAGCCCACATAGTCAAGACAATCCTAAGCAAAAAGAACAAAGCTGGAGGCATCATGCTACCTGACTTCAAACTATACTACAAGGGTACAGTAATTAAAACAGCATGATACTTGTACCAAAACAGAGATATAGAACAATGGAACAGAACAGAGGCCTCAGAGGCAACGCCACACATCTACAACCATCTGATCTTTGACAAACCCGACAAAAACAAGCAATGGGGAAGGGATTCCCTGTTTAAAAAATGGTGTTGGGAAAACTTGCTAGCCATTTTTCCCAGTGTTTCTGTGCAAAAAACAGAAACTGGGTTGTTTTCTTACAATTGTGTTGTTTGAGTTCCTTAGATACTTTGAATACTAACCTCTTACATGTATGATTACAAATATGTTCTCCCATTCTGTAGGTTGCCTGTTCACTCTGTTGACTCTTTTCTTGGCTGTGCAGAAGCTTTATAGTCTGTGTAGTCGCATTTGTCTAGTTTTGCTTTTGTTGCCTGTGATTTGGGGGTTTTATCCAAAAAAAATCATTGCTGAAAGAATTTTGGGGAACTCTCTAGACTTTCATCCTGAAAAAGAAAGTTTGTATAAATTACTTTTCTATGTCAGAGGACAAAAAATAAGTATATCAAAATGACTTATATAGAATTACTTCATAAGTTATTCTCTGCATTAATGGTACATGTGAATATTATAGAATTTTAGAAATAAATCTGCCAATATCTATGAAAATAAAATATACATATTTTTGAAACTATTATTATTTTTGGAAACCTACAGAAATGAAAGTATCAGTCCACAGGGGCATATATACAATGATATTTACTCCACCATTGTTTATGGGGGCTAAAACAAATACAAAACAAAACAGTAGTCAAGATGAATGCCCAGCATAAGATGAATGAATACGTTATGATATGTCAACATCATGGAGTATTACATAGCCACTCAAATACTAAGCTAAAGTTATTAAGTGGTACTAGTTGTGTTGCTATTGAATGGTAAAACTAAGAAATATATAAGATCTCATTAACACAAACCAAAATCTTATATATTTATAATACCTTTATTCATGTATATACCTTTGTTTGTGATTAAACTATTACAGAAGGAAGAATGGAAGCATTTATTATTATTATTATTATTATTATTATTATTATTTACAGGGGCTTCTTGTTGAAGACTGTCACAGTCAGACTCCCTGGAAAGTAGATTCCAAGATAGAGACTGGCATTCAAGGAGTCAATGGGGGAGTGCTGCTTGTGTCAACCATTGAAGGGAAATGTTGGAAGGTCGATCAAGCTTAGGGAGGGGTAGGGCTGTGATGAAGTCTCAACAAAGACCAGTCCCACAAGGCCCTCTGAAGCTAGACTATCCCTGCATGGTTTTTCCAAATAGGAGCAAGGGGGCTTTGTTCCCTCACATTCTCTGTATGTTTTCCCCTTCCAGCCCCCAGCATTGACTAGTCATTGGCTGTGGACTGCCCTTGGAAGGAGGTATGATGTCATACCTGCAGCTCTCTTCAGCTGAGGGTGAGACTTAGAAGGAAGGGTTTGCCTGTGAGGCATCAACCGTCAGCATTCCCAGAAGCTGAGGAATAAGTTCTTTAGTCCTGAAAAGGGTAAGGAAATCTAGTTGGAATATCATAGTGTCCTCTAAACAACTGAGTGCAGAATAATGTGGTTGAAATGGGGGAGAAGAGAGGAAGAGGTGGCCATAAAAGAAAAGAAACAAATAATTTTAATAAAAGAATGTAAACAAATGGTAAATGTTACTCTCACTACAAAGGTTATGGGAGTAAGAATACTATGAAAAATTCATGTTTTCCCTGAATAAACCTCCTTCTGAAACCTTTCTCAACCCAGTTTTCTGGGTCATCCTTACTTTTCAATGTACTGTATTTTCTTTGACAATACTGAAGAAATAAAATGCTCAGTAAAGGAGAATTGAGATGCTTAAAGGTTTTATTTTTGGAAGGATAAATGGCTGATGGAGGCAGTTACATCAGTCTATACACTAGGTGCAGTATTTTGGCTATGGTAACTGTATTCTCACTAAGAGCTATATTGGAAGAAGAAAATGGTTGTGGTAAATAGGTGAGCCTGTTTATAATATACTGTGCCTCAGTGTATTACAAAATAGCTCTGAACTACTTTAGCTAGATTACACACACAGCTTTATAGTTTGATTCATTTATTGAATAGCTATCATGTGCCAGACAGTTTATTAGGCCCTGGGGACTAGAAACTAAAGATGGTAAAGATAGTGATTCAGAGCCTGTAGTATAGACAGTCAAATAAAAGGCAATCACAGAGTGATAAGCGTTGTGGTATGGATAGATACAGTGCTCTGTATTGACTACCCAAACACAAACCAGAAGATGGTAAGTTGAGGATATCAAAGCTTCTGGGAAGAGGAAATTTCTGAATTATGGGGTGGCTGTTCAGTGTGGATTAGGAGGAAGACTATTAAGAGATGCGGCCGGAGAACGAGCAGGGACAAGACCATCGTCCCGATACTGACAGGAAACACATGGCACAGTCAAGTGGGATTATTCGAAGAGAGTATAACAAAGCAGCTATTTACAAAAGATAAGGAGGAGAGGAGACCAAGAGTTGGATAATTCCTCCCCAGGCCTAATGCAGGAAGAATTACCGGGGCTTGTTAGAACTCCGAGACAAAGGGGCTAAGTAGAGGGAGCTGCCTTAAGGAAGGTATCGCTTCTGTGGAGGGATGCTGCAAACCTGCAGCGACACTGAACAGAAAGAGCTGAGAGAAGAAATACCTTGATGGGGCCACAGGGCTCCACAGGGCAGGGGAGCTCATTGATGTGTTCTTGCAGGTCAGCATCTTGAAGCATGGGGAGAGGTGGAGAAGAGCAGAGAGTGGGTCTGGAGAGCAGACGGAGGCAGAATAGATGTGGGAAGACAACTTAAGAGACTATGGCAGTGATCTGGGTGTCTGGGAGAGCAGTCATGGTAGCTGTGTTAGTGGAAAAGATGCAGAGTACAGACACAATCTAGTGATATTTAGAAGGTAAAAATCTCCAGATCTTGGCAACTATTTGCACATGGAAGGGAAAGAAAATTGTTAAGCATGATTATCAGGTTTCTGACTAAATTAGAGGCATTTTGTGGAAAAAAAAAAAAAAAATCCTTTTTTTCTTTTGACAGTTATAGCTTTTCCCCATAGTCCCACTAACTCTTCTCTCAAATCTTCATTTATTGCAATGACCATGTCATCTATGCTTGATCAGTTTCCCTGATCAATAAAATAAAGTAAAATAAACTCATCTTCTCTTCTTACTTAGTCACTACATTTTCAGAGATTTCCACCCTCAAGTTTCCTCCCCAGGTTCACACAGCACCTTACTTCTTTCTAACTGCCCCCTCCTTTGGATGCAGTCTGTGTGCAATTAGCAATGAATGGAAGTGGCATGCTACCAGTTAGAAGTTTTATGTCATTAAAATTCATTGGTGACGTTGAAATTTCTAGTTATGGTTTCCATTTATTTCTATCTTGCTCATGTTTCCTTCTTTATAATTATCCCTCTTGTTATCCAAACGATGTATGTCCTTTGCTCTTTCAAGATTACTAATACAATCTGTAATGTCTAAGTATTTAAAATGCAGAGTAGCCAGTAATAATATACAGTAGTTCACCCTAAAATAGTCAAGTTATTCCTCAAACACATTTTGCATGTATCTGTAAAGAAAATGTTGGAAACAGGTCTGTCGAACTATTGTTCTGTTTCAGTGATGGAATAGACTGTCCTGAACTCATACACAGAGGAAAAAATAAAATACCATCAATTATTTTGTGTGACTATGCTCAAGTGATGATAACTACTTTTTTATTTGACCATATGAATCCAGTTGTATATATATTTCATATGTGACAATAAAATACTAAAAACCAAGAAACTGAACTCAGGTACTGCTGACATTTGTAACATTTTTGGTGTCAATTTTGAAAATAAATCTAATAATTACAGATTTGATATTATATTCCATTAATGATAATAATTGGGTTCATAAATCACATTCTTTAAGATTAAACATATTATCTGGTGGAAAAGAAGCATGACTACTTTTAGCTTCACTTTGCAAATTGAAACCATGCAAATTGCGCTTAATAATCAATGGAAAAAAATCATGATTTGTATGTAGCCTTTAAAAAAAATTTTTTTTTTTGTCAAAACACTAAACACTCTCTTATTCTTGGGAATAAATGTAAAGGAAAATGAAAAAAAAATAGTAGAAGCAATATTTATTTAGTACACTGTAATTAAAACAGTTGAAACATTAAAAATTGGTGTTCATTTCTTTGAAAAAAATAAGAGTAGTTTGAACACTGCTTTTCTGCTTTTCTTCTTATAACTTAGCACATGGAGCCAACATCTTTTTTATGCCTTGGAAAATTGTCATATTCTTTTCTAAATCTGATTCCATTTCCAAAATTTTATTTTTTGTACTTCAAATGTTGTAAAATATCTCCAGGAGTTTTGTTAATGTGAAGTTTTTTTTTGCTGGCATCACCTCTTTGGGATATCTTTCATCCTTTTTGTCATAACTGCTCATTTAGGTGAGTAAGTTCTAATAATATTTAGTTTCACTTCCTATATGATTGCTCTTTATTTGCTGCACTTACTTCTTCTGACCAATTCTCTCTTTGGATTATCCATTTTTATAAAATGTTACCTGGGTTAATTACTGGGAAACAAGGAGACAACTACACACTTTACGGTCTAGGGATAAACCTTGTAACAGATGCGTGATGACCAATCTCAGGCAGACCTTGAAAGAAGTGACATGATTACTACCTGATCATGACCTGCATCTGGTAGTTATCTGGTGATTTGTGCGCTGAAGAGCTAGCAGCAAATTGGTTCTTTATGCAATTAATTCTCAGTAAATACACTTTGGTAGCTGAAATTTGAACTGTGTGTGTTGTTGGAGTATTGCTGTTACAAAACTAAACTGTAGTAATTAAAATTATGCATATTGGATCAATGCAAAGTGAGGACTGCCTGTAGTTTAATCAGTGGCTAAAGGGAGAGCAAAATAAACAAAAATGTTGTTGGGAAATGCCTTAGGTTGGATTAAAAGGGAGTCCTCTTCCAATTACTCTTCCAACTTGCTATTTGGATTACTTCTAAATTTAGTGTCAGAACATATTATAGTGAAGTGCAGTATATGTATGCTGTTTAGAAGTAAGAAAAATTAATAGCAGTTTTTAATTTATTTGCTATATTTAAATTTTACTGTTTTTGAGTAGCTAATAAAGTCAAGTGGTTAACATTTCAGGAAATATTAAAGGCTATACAATGAAAAAGTCTTACTGTGCTCCCTTTCCTACCATTATTTTGATTGAGGATAACTGACATTGTCTTTCCAGAGATAGTTTATGCATATATAAGCAAAAAAATTCACAAACACATTCATATCATTTTCTTTCCCTTTAGAACACAAAGCTAAGCAGCTAATATTTATTGAGTATTTTCTAGCCAACAGATAATGTGTGAACTATATATGTATTATCTCATTTAATCGCCACCATAAACTTTGAGGTAGATTATTATCTAGTGGAAAAAAATTGGTCTCCAGCAGTTTAACTTCTTTTTGTTCTGTTTTGTTTTGTTTTGTTTTGAGACGGAGTCTCACTCTGTCGCCAGGCTTGAGTGCAGTGGTGCATCTCAACTCACTACAACCTCTGCCTCCTGGGTTCAAGCAAATCTCCCCAGCAGTTGAACTTCTTTTCCCAAAATCACACAGTCAGTATGTGGTGGAGTAGCTATTTTCATGTAGGTGTTCTGTCTTCTTGAGGGCAGGCTTTTAATGACTAGACTACATTGCCTTTGATCTGTGTATAGGTCATTCAATCACAATTCAGTAGTCTAGCAGTCCTTTTATGGTATTGGAAATTCTTTTTGCTATTTCAGTCTGTGAAAATATGGTGCTTAGGGCATTTGAGAGAAACTAAGGTATTTCCAAAAGCATTAGATATCTTTCTCAGGAGAATGTTTGGCCACCATCTGTACTGGGAAATTGGCCAGCTTGCTTGGAAGAAGCCCAACCCTGAGTGCAGAGTGCATGTCTGTGTCTGTTCTCCAGAATTGCCAGGCAGTCCCTCTTCTTGCTCGGCATTAGAATTCCATCTGACACTCAGTATATATGCATTTATGTATGTACAGATACATTTGTTCATTTATCCCTTCATTAACAAATCTATTAAGTGTCTTAGTCATGCACAATAGAAATATGAAGTTAGGAAAGCTAAAAACACACCCCAAACCCTATGCAGTTTTCTGATTTTATTACCTGATCACTGCTTGACAGTTTATGCTAACAGCCTGTTGTAAGCAGAGATAATACACTTGTCAGTTCTGCTTAGCAATTGTGCATGTTTCCCAGACGTCTATTTTCTGAATACATCTCTTGGTGCAGTTTTGGATGGAGTGGAGAAGTGTCTTGTGAGGGAGCCTTTTTCTCCACCATGCATTCCTCTCACTTTTCTTTGTTGCATTGGAGGTGCTGAATGTTTTCTCTTGCCTTTTATCCAAGTGCAGAAAGCTTTAAGTTTAAGTTCAAAATTTTAAAAAGTCAAGTCACACACACACACACACACACACACACACACACACACACACCACTCTTTGTTCTGGGAGATGTTGGCATGCTTTTTGAGGGCTTCTCCAAGGAACTTCTACCCTTTTAAATGAATTACACAAAACCTGATTAACAATCGAATATGAAGGATGATGATTTTCAAGAGCTACTAGTGTTAGGGGAATATACTATATCTTTTTCTGCAAGTCTGAAGTCCTTGGATCTTGGTATTACTGGGTGTTTATGTTCAAAAGTCATACAATCTATCCTAATATTTAGGTGTTTGGAGTCATTTTTTTCATATGCTAGGTTTCTGTTTAGAAATATACCCTCCGTTTTGCTCAATTCCAGGCACATATCTTTTAAATCATGAAAGCTTCTGTATTTAGTTTAAATTTTAGACATAGGGTAAAGGCTTATTTCCTATCTGTAAAATAACTTATATTAACTTATTTTTATAATAATACCTGATAAATAAAATTAAAATATTTCTGTATAGAGATAGTCATATCTGAGTCAATTATTTCATTTGATACTTTATTTAGAAGTTTGAGTTCACACCATGTAAGCACCCTCAATGTGGTCTCTTCTCATTGAAAAACCTGTCAATTCTTCCATCTTTTGTGCAAGCTAATTTGGGATAACATATTCTTCCAGGTTGTACCTGCACTCTTTATCTTGTGCTCTGTTCTTCCACGGAACCTTGTTCTATCACTTGCTTCTCACGTCTCTCCATTTTGCTGCCTTATTTCCTTAGCCTAACAATGTGCATAGCCATCCTTACCCTCTTGCCCCTTCAATTAAAAAAAAAAAAAGCTCAAAGGAGAATTATATGTTCTCCATCTCATTTATTTTACCACCACTCATGAAGTCCCTCTTCTAAAATGACTAATGACTTATGATGGCCAACTCTGATGAATCCATAACCTAATTAAACTCTGCAGCATTAGTTCTCTCATTCCCATGGCTTGCAAGTCCAGTATTCCTTTTTCTGTATCCTTCCATGAGTTCTTTATTGAATCTCACCTAAATCCAGAGCTTTTCCACCTTTCTACATTTCTGTATTTGGGTACCTCTCCTCTGTTTCTCTTTTTTCTGTTTCTTTTGTCAGTTCAGCTTTTTCACATTTTTACTTATCAACTTTATATGAGTAACTTTCAGATTCATTTCTCTGATATTAACTTTTTGAAAGACCCATATCAGCACTTCCAACTGGTTTCTGGATATCATTCACTCACTCACTCATTCATTCATCTATATTCATCATGAACCTACTAAGAGATAGCTACTACTCTAAAGCTATGAAAACAGTAGTGAAGAAAACAAAGACCCTGCAGAGCTTACACTCTAGTGCGAGAAGGGAACAAGCAAATAAAAAAGACATCCAGTGGTAGTAAGTGCTATGGAGAAAAAGCAAATCAAATAAGAGGACAGAGAGTGATGGGAAATGTAGCCACAAATTTAGACCAATAATCGGTGAAGTTTCTATGTAATGACACTTAATCAGAAATCCAAAGGAAGTTGGAATGAAAACCACGTTCATGTTTGGGGGCAAAGTGTTCTTACAGAGGTAACAGCCTGAGGTCCTGGGGACAAATGTGATGGGAGTAAAGTGAGCAGAAAACACTCTCTCCTGCTCTCTCTTTCTTATCTCTCTCAATATAGAGAAACAACACAGATGCCCTTTATATTGAGAGAGATTGAGAGAGAGGGAGTGGAGAGAAAGAAAGGCCTGGAGAAGAGTTATAATGATATCTCTTTGACCTAACTATTCAGATATCTATATGAATGGTAAGATCACAAAGGTGTCATATTCATATATTCATGTGAATATGACATGAATGTATATGTGTATTGTATATATACTGACCTATATGTGTATTGTATATATACTGACCTATATGTGTATTGTATATATACTGATATATTCATGTGAATATGACATGAATGTATATGTGTATTGTATATATACTGACCTATATGTGTATTGTATATATACTGACCTATATGTGTATTGTATATATACTGATATATTCATGTGAATATGACATGAATGTTTATGTGTATTGTATATATACTGACCTATATGTGTATTGTATATATACTGATATATTCATGTGAATATGACATGAATGTATATGTGTATTGTATATATAATGACCTATATGTGTATTGTATATATACTGACCTCACTATTCACATGCATAGTGAATTGTGAGGTCAGTATATATACGATATACATATAGTTCATACAATATACAGTATACATGTGTATACAAACAATATACACACAGTATTATGTTGTATACATATACACATTTGTATGTGTATATTGTATATAGTACATATTATGTAAATTGCATATAGTATATTTTATTGTATGCATATCATATGATATAATCTTACCACCTCTTACACACACACACACACACACAGAGTACATATAGAAATATCAGGTCAAAGAGATTTTAAGGTCTCATATTACAAAGCACATTGTGGGTTATAGTAAGGATCTTGACCTTGACTTTTTCTCCAAATTAAAGAAGAAGGTATAGGAGAGTTTTGAGCAGAGAAATACAATAAATGACTTATACTTGCAAAGGAACACTTTGGCTGCTTTGTGAAGAAATGACTGAATGTTCCTAGGTGTGAAATCAGTTAGACCTGTTAAGAATGTGACATATTTGGACTGCAGGGAAGACTAAATTAAAAAAAAAAGAATGTGACATAAAATTTAATAATGGAAAAAAGGATGAGAGGTTGTACAGAAGTGGCAATGATGAAGGCTTTAAAAAGTGGTAAGATTCAGGATCTATTTTAGAGGAAGGCCTGAGAGAATTTCCTGAAAGACCTGACTTTGGCATGAAAGAGAATAGACAAGGATGACTGGACCATAGAAGTTGGTTGAATGGAGTTTCCATTCAATATGAAGCAAAAGACTGAGTTGAAAAGGTTTTGAAGGGTGGGGATATAAAGAGTATGGCCGTGAACATGCTAAATATGAAATGTCTATTAGGCATATGAGGGGAAATATTGATTATGTATTTAGATATGTAAGTCTGGACTTCAAAGATGAAATGAAGCAAACTAAAACATGTGGTTTGTTAACAAACATATTTAAATAACAGTTCCCAGACAGAATGAGATCTGTAAGGAATAAGTATAGATAAAGAAGAGAAGTTCAGATGTGAGGGCCAAGCTCTGGGACACTCCAAAGTTTAAAGGTCAGGAAGATAGGAAGAGATTAGAAAGAAGGACTGAAATATAGAACAGTAAGTGCAGGTTTCAACAGAGAATGAACAAGTACTTCTAAAAAGACTGGGAAATTGACCATTGAGTTTATCAATATGAAAGTCACTATTTTTCTTGACAGGAAATTAAAAGGCTAGTGTAGTGGTGAATGCGGGCTTCCTTGGGAGGTATTCAGAGAGAGCAGAACAAGAGGTGGAGATAGGAAGAAGAACAACTTTTTCATGAAGTTTTGTTTTACAAGGGAGGTGAGTAAAGGGGGAGAGCTTGGTGTTTGCTGGATGGAATGTGAGTCCAGAGGTGCCATTTTTTTAAGGATAAGGAGAAATAATACAGTATTTTCATTCTCATGGGACCAATTGATAAAGAGGGCAAAGCTGATGCAAGAGAGAGGGTAACCATCGGTGTGATAGCCTTATGTCCTTGCCTATGTGGGAAGGTTGGGATTGAGGACATTGGTTTTAAGCAGGCAACATTGATGCAACAATCATTCTAGCAGAACAAAAAGCTAAGTGAACACAGATGTAAGCGTATGATTAATTCAATGATGAAAAAGTGTGAAGTTCTCCTTCATTACTTTTAATTTTTCAGTGAAGTAAGTGGATTATCAACTGACAGGGGAGGGAGAGGAGATTTGGAGATTTGAGGAGAAAAGAGTATCTGTAAAATAATTATCTAAGAGAGCAGCTATTGAAAGTTTTTGACAGAAACACAGAATTAGAAATATCACTATCCAGGATGTAAATATATAAGAACATACACTCTCACACACACACCCCCGAAACAAGAGTTTCAGGAGATACTACCCTTCCTTCACTTACTGTCATTTCAATTCTACTGTATTTTATTCACAAAACACGAGTAGTGACTCAGTAAACAATTTCATGACACACTAATGGCTGCAATGTGCAGTTTGAAAACCATTCATCTAGAAAACTTGAAGAGATTTTTATATAGAAATATAACAGGATTCCTGAGCAGCAAAATAGGCCTACTTAAGAATAGAATGTGAAGTGAGAATGATCAGCATAATCAACTAAAATCATTATGCATTCCCCTATCTGTAATTATTCCTCCTGCTGAGATCTCTATTCTCAAGTCTCCTATTCTTCAGAAACTTAAATTTCAGACCCATCACTTTTTCTCCCATACCTCATTTCTTTAGCTTCATTCATTAAATTGATTGCAAAATTAAAATGATTCTGCCTCTAAACTCTCATCATAATCTCTTTTTTTGTATTTCCATTGGCTTTACCATAATTCTGGCCTTTGTTGCTTTTCTCTCCATCTTATATTTTGTTTTCCTTGTCTTATTATAATAATAATGGCTGTTCATTGTAACAAATGTATTTTTTAAAAGACAAGTAATTAAAGAAAATAACCACAATCTCACTATTTAAAAGAATTTTCTAGCTTTGCTTGTTTGTATATATACTTTGTCATTTTATATACATATGTAATATGATTTGTCTTATAATTGTACATATAGAATTTTATATCCTATCTTGTGGCAAAATCATATTTAACAATAACTACAGAGTGTTCTGTGTATTAATCTAAAACACTGAGTGTTCAGTGTTTTAATCTAAACCATTTTGTTGAATTTGTGTAGTAATATGCATGTACTTCTCAGGTCTTGGACTGCAGGGTGCACAATTTGCCAAGAACCTCAGCTACTGTGCTCTGTAATTGATTCATTACTTGGTTTGCTGCAAGTCCATACTTCCCAGTCAATACTTAAATACAGTAAAGGTACTTAGGCTCATTTCTGGGAGATGTGGGATTCCTCTGACTAGTGACTTTGGCTTGAGATCTCCCTGACAGCCTTGCAGACTCTTCCAAAGAGCTATGTACAACTTCCCTTCTTCATACCCTGGGGATCAGATTTGCATGAAGTCCGAAGGCTCTCCCTGCTTCTCCCACTTGCCCCTTTTCCATTTTCTCTGAGAGGTCTATTTCCCCTAATTTCTGGTACATTTAATCCCATTTTGGCATCTATGTCTCAGAAAACCCAAACTAACAGAGATATTTAGATTGTTTTCAGATTCTTATTCTGTATAACCAGACTAAGCTTCTGATTGCTCAACTTTGAGCACAGTTTTCTTTAGTTAAGAGCCTTTGAAGGCCTTGCCTTTGTCCACTGAATTAAGCCCAAACCCTCCTCCCCTCTATACTCTGCGCTTGCCCATGTTTCCAATCACCCCTCCGTGTTCTAGTCTACTCCAGTGCTGGACTCTCCCACTCCTCACTTCATGCCTAAAGAAAACATCTACCTGGCTAGATGCCTTCTTTATTCTGATCCCTTCTTGACTTTTTTTTAAAACTCTCATGTTCTTTTCTCTCCATTTTAAAGACTATAGAAGGGTGTTTTATGCAGTGTTTTCACTCTTCTTGGTAGGTTAAAAGAGAGACTCAGTGGTGAGGGATATAGAGTGTGGAATCAGATCTGCTTTGTTATATTACCAACATTAAAAGAACAAAACATTGAGATTGCATATGTTTGGAAAACACTGAGCTAAACAAAAATAATTCAAGCATTTATACTTATTTTTAATTGCAAAACTTGCCAGAGCCCTTAAAATGTTAATACATGCTGTGATTTTCCAGGGCCAGCACTGATAACTTACGTAGTTTATCCCAAATTTGACTATAAATTCTTTTAAAAAACAATCTCCAGACAGTACTGCTTCTTGGAACACACAGGGAAAAGCCAAAGCTGTCATAGCATTTTGCATGTTTGGTTTTCACAGTACTAAATATTCTTCACTTACAGTTATTTGTATATTTTTATCCATTTTTCCACTTTAGTGTTTTGCATAAGGTATTGAAAATAGCAGGCACTTGTTGAATTAAAATCATGGAATTTAAGTGTAGGATCATGTTCTGATAATACTTGGCAATTGGAGAAAGTTAGTTTGCACCCTCTTTCAGTAGCTTTTTGGAGTGCTTTTCATACCATAGTTACCTGGGCTTTGAGGCTGAGAAAATAAGTATCTTGGTGCTTACAAAAAGCCCTTATTAAACATGGGCAAAACTTTTTTTTTCTAAAAATCAATATTGGAGGAGTAGTATAACAGAAAAAATAGAAAGATGGAGGTGATTTTAAGGACAAGAAAGCAGGAGACATCTGACTCTGGTCTTGGGACCCACTGGCCTGGGAGGAAGGCAGCCCCTGGCTTAGTTCTGCTTGTTTTCATTTCCAAGGGTATGTTTATCAAAAAGGTACTCTGCCAGGCCAGCATCCGGGGCCCCCATCTTCACTAAGTTGTGCACGTGGTCACCTAGTTCTTTGATAGACTTCACCTGCTCATTCAGGTAATAGGTTTCCAGGAAGTCGCACAAATGGGCGTCACTTTTGTCTGAGGCCAGAGTGTGCAATTCTAGCAACGACTGGTTGACATTCTTTTCCAAGCGCAGAGCACACTCCATGGCATGCAGCCCGCTTTCCCAGTCGTCCTGGTCTGGCTTCTTAATGTCCTGCAGGCAGATCCGGCCTCCTCGCTGGTTCTGCAGCCTCATCAGCTTCTCTGCGTGCTCAGTCTCCTCCCGGGACTGGTGAAGGAAATACCTGGCGAAGTTGTTCAAGGCCACATCATCCCGGGAGAAGTAATAGGCCATGGACAAGTACACGTAGGAAGCATAGAGCTCGAGGTTGATCTGGCGGTTGATAGCAGCCTCAGAGTCAGGATGGAAATTCTGGCGCACGCGAGAGGGGCCGGCGGTGGTCCTGGTAGGGTCGCGGGAAGAGGCGGCCGCGGCCAGTGGGCGGCAGGGGGCGATCGGCCAGGGGTCCGAGGGCCGCCACGGGGTCCAACGCAGCCGGAGCACGAAGCAGCGGCTCACGGAGCGCAGAGACGCCGGCGAAGGGCTGACGTGCCTGGAGAGGAGTCTGAAACAGGACAGCATGGCACCGCCTTCTGGAAGTGGAGAAATTGAGGCCCGGCCCTCTCAAAGCGAGGTCAAGCACTGGGGGCCTCAGGTCTGAATCAGAACGCGGGCCTAGGCAACGACGACTGCATCACAGGACGCTTTTCTTCCAGAGGCGCGAGATTCCACGCGGAGGGCGCCAGGGACCCGCGTGGGGCCCGGCCTAGAGGGACACCAGCGCGGATGCCCCGTCACAATTCCATGAGCTTTCGCCCCCACCGTCGACGCGAGATTGCTGCTCTTTGGCGTTTGTCACGTAATTCACCTGCGTTTAAAAGGCTGCCAGGAGAGTAGGCACTGGGACTTCCCAAAGAAGGGACCACGCTGTACTCCCCCTTTTTCTCTGACCTTTTCATAAGGACCAAGGACCAGGCGGGCAACGCAGTGAAAAGGGTGAACCAGAAGTCATCAGCTTACCTGTGAAAGTAAAGGTCCACATCCAAAGTAGGTGTACATAAGTTAACAGGTTATTTAACTTTTAAGTATGGAAACAATTGTCAGCATAGTGGGCAAATTTTTAAGACTGTTTCTTCTAAAATACATGCATAGTTTATTTTTGAATATAAAATGTATCTTCATTGTAAAGAAATAGGATACCATGGAAACCCTAGGAGGAATAAACTGCCTCTGAACTCAAAATATGTTACTTTCCCATCTTCTGTTAATGCAGAGATTATATCCTTTTAGAAATGGCTCTTTAAAGTTAAACTTTAAATAACATTTAGTGTTAAGATCATATTTATATGATTGTTGTAGGGTACTGAAAAGGATGAGCTCACAGAAGAAAATTCAAAACATTCTGAATTCATCTTCTGCCTGGAGATTACCATTGTTAAAATGTTGATGGAAATGCTCAGAGATTTTTAAATAAATGAAAAATGTGTATTATAGACACACAAAAGTGAAAATAGACATATAAAAACAGCTTTATATAGAGAGATAATTGACAATAAACTGCAGATGTGCATATTTCATGTAAATAGGGTCAACAGTATGTACTCCTTTTTACCTACTTTCTTTCACTCAGCATATATTTTAGGATCCATCCGTACTGTAACTTGTTTCAGTAGTTCCTTTTATTGCTAAGTAGTATTCCGTTGTATGGATATTTCACAGTTTGTTTATCCTCTCATCTGACAATGGACATTTTGGTTGTTACAGTTTTTGTCTATTAAAATGAAGCTGTTATATACATTCCTGTACAAGTCTTTCTGTGGTCAGGTGCTCTCATTTCTCTTGGTAAAATACCTTGTAGGAAAAGCTGGATATGATAGGTATATGTTTAATTTTTAAAGAAATTTCCAGACTGTTTTCCAAAGTGATTATGCCATTTTACATTCCCATCAGCAGAGTGTAAGAGTTCAAGTTTCTTAACATTTTTTGCTTACACATGGTATTGTCAGTCGTTTAATTTTAATTAAAATTTAAAAATGTCTAATGAGTGGTGTACTGATGTTTCAATATGTTTTTAATTTGCATCTCCATAGTCATTACTGATGCTCAGTATGTTCCCACCTGCCTTCTGTCAACCACAGGTATCTTTATAGCTTTGCCCGTTTATATATTGAGCTATTTGTTTTTGTTATAGTTGTTTGATTCTTATGGTTGTCGTCTGGGTCTTGATATCGGTACTGCTTCTATTGAGGTCTTCTTTGTGTTATCTGTATATTACTGTTTCTATATTACTTTCCTTTATTTCCTTGGTCAGCTCAGATTGTCTTTCTAGGTTAGTTGCCTCACTTGTAAATTTAGAAAACTACTTACTTCCCATGAGTGGTTGAAATAACTAAATACGAGAATGCATACAGAGCATTTATCACAGTGCTTGACACAGGATAGGCACTTGGAATACTCCTTAATAGTTTTTATTGGATAATTCCTGTTTAATTATTCAAAATTAATTATCTTAATTATTCAGTAAGCAAGTACTGTTATTGTTGAATATGAAAAGACCTTTACAGCTTACAAAGGTTGTTTACAGATATTGTATTGTTGCTATTATGTATGGATAGAGAGGTGAAAATTCTTATACTCTGTGGGAGTGTCAAACTTGCAGTTTAGTAGTAAGCTCCTTGCTCTCATACAGCTTCTTAAAAGGTACTATAAATACAAGGGATGCTTAAGATCCAGTTGCTCTTAAACTTTGCTACTAGAAGGTGATTGGTATTAGCCAGGCAATTTCTCACTAGTTTTCACTTCTCTGTACTCATCTTTACTTTTATTTTCCCCTCAATTTTTCTCTTCCTAAAATGTAGTTCCCTAAAGAGAGGTTATAAAAATGATTGTTTAGAGTAGTATTAAATGCTGACTGCTGCTACTAGCATTTTAGGAAAATTGATGCTGTTCATATAAATGTTTATCCCCTAAGTAATAAAATGCATAGATTAAAAAACAAATGTAATACATGAAATGTAATGCAAAAATGCCATTAAACACAATACACACTTAAGTATAATATTAATTTGTCAAAAATATTTCTTCTTCCTATTACAAAATTTGTCACATGATTTGCTAGACCTTAAAAATGCAAGACTGTGATAGGTCTTATGTTTATCTTATGGGCATTTTGATATCTAGTATTTATAGTAAAATTAATGTTCTAAAAAAATACAAACCTAGATCATTGCCCGCCACTCTTCATAACTCATTTCTTTTTTTTTTAATGTCTTCCTCTCTTCCCCTTAAAACACTCTAAGCTTTCATTCTTCTCTGAATTTCTCTCTGCTTCTTCACTTTCCTCTCCTTGCACCTAGAACTTATCTTTCCAACCTCTTTTCCTTATTTCATCAAATATATTACCTTTTCTTTAAGATCTTATATAGCATCATTCAGAATTAGTTATTACTTTGTATTTGGTGTCTTAATACTTTGCTTATATCAGGAGTATATAGTATTGTTATAATTCCTTGTATATACTTGTGTAAATGTGTGTCTATGTGTGTGTGCTTAAGGCCAGAGCCTACTACTTATTCATTTTTAAATCCCCAGGCCCCTACAACTTGACATATATTAAAAAATAAACACTCATAAATGCTTTAAAAATGTCCAAATAAATTAGAATAGAAATTCTTATTTCGTATAGTATACCAGTTTAGCCTAATACACTTTTATAAAGTATATCAGGAGACATCTTCACTTTAATTTAAATTATTTGAGGCTTTGCATAAAATCTCTGTACTTAGTGGTTTCATCTCCAAAGGAATAAAAATGTTTACTCACTTCTCATTTATAGATATATTAGGCACTTATTGATGATATATGTGAAAATACTTTACCAATGGGAAATTAACTATATGAATGTGGATTTTTTAAATTAAGCTATGTTTAGGTTTATGTAATATATAGATCACATTTTATTATATTAGTTACTTGAAAGCACTTGATTTTAAACACTAAACTTTTTTAGAATTTACATACCTTGGAAAATCTTTGAAGAATATGCGACTCTTTTACGTTAATAGATGGGAGCAGAGTCATGAACAATGAAGAAAAAAAGTAGAAAGCAACTTGACCCTTTTATATTTGCATTTGTAATGAAGACATTTTTCTCTTTTTCTCATTTTTTAAAAACTCTCTTTCATATAACAAAGTCAGTCATGTAAGCATCTCTTCATTTTCATTACTGACCTTGGTCCCTTCTAAAATTACTTTCTGTCAGAAGCCTGTAATGTGATGAAGCCAGGGTGGAGATAAGTTCATTGATGACTATGGATTATGCACTTGCTGTTAATGGAGTATTTGAGGGTTTTGAATAGAAAACAATAGAGAGTTTGTTTTCTATTTTTGGGGAAAAGAAAAAGCGTGTAATGTATGTATTCCTCTTTTATCACTAGGAAATCTCTCAGAATTCTAAAGAGAGTGGTTGGACTTAGCTATGGAGTACTTTTCTTTGCCTTATTCTGGGGTCCACTGAAAACTGGGAACCTTTTAGGTAAGAACCATAAATGAGTCAGAACCAAACTCCCAAGTGTAGTACATATTGCCTTTAAAACCAAAAAAGGTCTAGCAAATTCTGCTTTATTCATTCATTTTCTTCATTTTAGGGATGGAAGTACAAGGTGCAGTAACTCTTTACCTTGCAAGAGATGTTGACATTCCCTAAACCATTGGACTCTTAAAACTTCACCAATATCCCAGTCTTTGATTACCTTCTACCATCTTAGCTGACTATCCAGAGTACTTTTTCACTTATCAGGTCTATTAACTTAGTGCCATCATTCCAATATGGTGGTATGTTCAAATGAGCCAGTTGTCTTTAGATTTATAATGACAGAGAGCAGGCAAGTTAGTATATCTCTAGAGCAAGACTGTGACTATACACTGCTGCCTGTTCTAGATGGATGTAAACTACCTCAGATGCTCCTTCCTGATGAATACTGGAAATTACATATGGACCTGGATCAAAATTCACATACCATGAACTGGAGGCATAGTTGGTCTATTTTAGTAAAGATGCCACACCCAGAATAACAGCTGTGATTGTGGATACTACTTGGACAATCTACTATGCTTCACTAATATTCTTTTGTTTTTTGCAGAGTCTAGATTGGTGAATTAAATGATGATAGAGTGGGAACCAATGCCCCTGCCTCATTTAAGTCTTTAGGAGTAAAACTAACCTCTGATATTCCAAACAGGATGTGGAACTAATTAGTCTGAAGAACTTTGATAAATGGAAAGTTTCAGGGGCTTCTTGAGTTTTCTGTGGAGGTTTTTACTCCATATGTCAAGGAATCAATGTGAGGGTCTTGGTACCTGCTAAGTATACTCATTCCAATTATGCATTTAGGAACTGAGATCAGATGCCAACTGGTAGGGCATGGATATACTGCAACCATAGTGAGATAATGCTGGGGCAGGACTTCATTTGTCACATGTCTTCCCTCTACCCTTATTGTAATAGTGGGCTGTGGTGGTGCTTTTGGGTCTCTGGATATTAGCATCAGTTGGACTCTGTATCCAACAATCCTCAAAGAACTGGGTACTTTTCTTTCTCCAGTGTATTATTACACAAGCGAATGTCCATAGATCCTTTTAGGGAAGGAAAGAGTTAATCAAACCTACATATACTTGCAATCCCAGCCCTTTGGGAAGCTAAGGAGGGAGGATTGCTTGAGATCAGGAGTTCGAGATCAGCCTGGGAAACATAAGGAAACCCTGTATCTCCAAAAAATAAATAAATTACCTGGTCTTGGTTGTGTATGTCTGTGGTTCCAGCTACTTGAAAGGCTGAGGTGGGAGAATTGCCTGATTCCAAGAGTTCAAGGCTGTAATGAGCTGTGATTGTACCACTGCACTATGGCCTGGATGACAGTGTGAGACCCTATCTCAAAAACAGGTGAACAAAACAGCTATATCTACTTGCTGTAGAGTTGCAGGTCATTCTACAAGATGACACATTTTCTTTTATTTTTATTTTTCTTGCTGTATCTTTTTTTTTCTTTTAAAAAAAATATTTATTTAACTTTAGGTGCATACTATATCTGGCATTTCTCCGCATGTTATCCCTCCCCACCTTCCCCCCTCCCCACCCCCTCAACTGCCCCCAGTGTGTGATGCTCCTCTCCCTGAGTCCACGTGTTCTCATTGTTCAACACCCACCTATGAGTGAGAACACGTGGTGTTTGGCTTTCTGTTCTTGTGTCAGTTTGCTGAGAATGATGGTTTCCCGATTCATCCACAAAGGACATGAACTCATCGTTTTTTATGGCTACATAGTATTCCATGGTGTATATGTACCACATTTTCTTTGTCCAGTCTGTCACTGATGGGCATTTGAGGGGTTGGTTCCAGGTCTTTGCTATTGTACACAGGGCTGCAGTGAACATACATGTGCATATGTCTTTTTAGTAGAACAATTTATAGTTCTTTGGGTATATACCCAGTAATGGGATTGCTGGGTCAAATGGAATTTCTATTTCTAGATCTTCGAGAAATCACCACACTGTCTTCCACAGTGGTTGAACTAATTTACACTCCCACCAACTGTGTAAGAGTGTTCCTATTTCTTCAAATCCTATCCAGCATCTGCTGTCTCCACATTTTTTAATGATCACCATTCTAACTGGAATGAGATGGTATCTCAATGTGGTTTTGATTTGCATTTCTCTAATGACCAGTGATGATGAGCATTTTTTCGTATATTTGTTGGCCACATATATGTCTTCTTTTGAAAAGTGTCTGTTCATATCCTTTGCCCACTTTTGAATGGGGTTGTTTGTTTTTTTCTTGTAAATCTGTTTTAGTTTTTTGTAGATTCTGGATATTAGCCCTTTGTCAGATGAGTAGATTGTAAAAAATTTTTCTCATTCTGTTGGTTGCTGATTTGCTCTAATGAAGGTTTCTTTTGCTGTACAGAAGCTCTGAATTTTAATTAGGTCCCATTTGTCTATCTTGGCTTTTATTGCCATTGCTTTTGGTGTTTTAGTCATGAAGTTCTTGCCTATGCCTATGTCCTGGATGGTTTTGCTTATGTTTTCTTCTAGTGTTTTTATGGTGTTAGGTTTTATGTTTAAATCTTTAATCCATCTGGAGTTAATTTTTCAATTGATATGTCTGGGTATGAGAACTGGCTCATGTCAAAGTCCAGGTGCAATAGCTCATGCCTGTAATCCAAGCACTTTGTGAGGCTGAAGGGGGTGGATAGCTTGAGCTCAGGAGTTTGAGACTAGCCTGGCAATATAGGGAGATCTTGTCTCTATTAAAAATATATACAGGAACTGGATCGTGTCTGGAAACTAGACAACTGATGATAAATTTCAATTCAGGCAGCTAACATCATCCATTCTGGACCTCTTTTTATCATGTATCTCAAGCTGGCTGCTCATTTGTCTTGCCGCTAGTAACACCATGGTCAATAGACATTACCATAGGTGTTGGCAGGGCAATGCCCCTACTTGCCATTTGATCTGGCTATTGTGGTAAGTTCACTTTACCTCTTTTTGGTGGATAAATACTGTTATCTGGCCTTGATATTCTGAATCCTGTCATACTTATTGAGGCTAAGGGACCTAGTTCTATATAACAGCATCTTTAAATCAGTCCTGGTGTATACAACTGATCTTCTGAATAATGTTGGTGACTCCCTCATTATCACATTCATTTTTGCCCTGTGTAAACTGTGTACTCTGGCCCTCTAAGGAATGTAGTCATCTGGTGGATTCTTGGATCTTATATGGTAAATCCATTCCAGCATGCTCATTTTATGAAGTTGATCTCTCCCTCAATTCTGTACAGGCAGTTCTGCTATTTCTGTATCATTTAGCATATAGTATCGGTTTTTTGAAGATTTCAAAGATCCAATCCAGCAGTGTATTAATATTTTCTCTAGGGACTCTTGTCAGGGTATTAAATCTTTAGTCATGGGAAAAATGCCCCCATATCAACAAAACCTACTTTTTCTTTCTTTTGAGACAGAGTCTCACTCTGTCACCCAGGCTGGAGTGCAGTGGCACAATCTCAGCTCACTATAACCTCTGCCTCCCTGGTTCAAGTGATTCTCTTGTCTCAGCCTCTCAAGCAGCTGGGACTAAAGGTGAGTGCTACCACATCTGGCTAATTTTTTGTGTTTTTAGTAGAGAAGGGGTTTTGCCATGCAGGTCAGACTGGTCTCACATTCCTGGCCTCAAGCAATCTGCCCACCTCAGCCTCCCAAAGTGCTAGGATTACAGGCATGAACCACCATGACTGGCCGATTCCTGCTCTTATACAATTTTATATTCCAGTTTCTCCCAACTCTGCCACAGTTTACACTTTCAAGATCCACTCCCAAGCATTCTGTCTCAGTTGATGCCAGTGTATATTAACCAGATTTGAAGCTCCCTCTAAGTATAAACCTTCCATTTCATAGCAGAGTCAGCATCAGTATTTCTCTGTTGGGCCATGCATAATGATTGATGCCTAATTATTGATGTCAGGGTGTTCTGGGTTGAATAATAATCCCCAAACTTCACGTCCATCCAGAACCTGTGAATGTGACCTTATTTGAAAACACAATCTTTGCAGATGTAATCAAGTTAAAATGAGATTACTGGTTTAGGGTGTATACTAATTCAATGACTGATGTCCTTATAAGAAGAGGGAATTTAGACGGACACATAGACACAGAGGGGAGAAGTCCATGTGAAGTTAGGGGCAGAAATTAGAGTAATGCATCTACCAACCAAGGAACACCAAGGATTGCCAGTAACAATCAGAAGGTGGAATAGGCAATGAAGAATTCTTCCTTTGTGTCTTTGGAAGGAGGATGGTCCTGCCATCCTGCCAATAGATACATTGATTTTGGATTTCTAGCATTCAGAATTGTAAGAGAATAAATGTCTGTTGATGTAAGCCCCCTAGTTTATGATACTTTATTATGACAACCATAGGAAACTAATCCAAGGAGCCAGCAGGGGAGATGTGGATCAATTTTGAGGAAAAGCATTGTCCTACTGGGCACCAGACTCATTGATGCCTCTGCATAGTCTGTGGAAGAGGTGGAGATGGGTTTGCTTCTTCCTTCCAGCAAGAAGCAGTGGATCACTTCTGCAAGCCAATATGATTCAATAATAAGCCAATAAGAAAATCTGGCAGTTGAATGAACTTAAATTCATTTTACCCAGATGTCTCTATTCCAAGTTTCAGTCTTTCTCTATCAGAGCCACAATTTTGGTGAAGGCAACGAATTCAGCCTTCAGTGAAATTCTCCTGCTTTTACAATCAAGTCCTGATATGGTTTGGCTGTGTCTCCACCCAAATCTCAGGTTGAATTGTAACAATCTCCACATGTCAAGAGCAAGGCCAGGTGGAGATAATTGAATCTCGAATCATGGGAGTGGTTTCCCCCATACTGTTCTCGTGGTAGTCAGTAAATCTCGCAAGATTTTAAGGTTTTAAATATGAGAGTTCCCCTGCAGAAGCTCTCTTGCTTGCCACCATGTACGTTGTGACTTTGCTCCTCCTTTGCCTTCTGCCATGATTTTGAGCCTCCCCAGCCATGTGGAACTGTGAGTCAATTAAACCTCTTTCTTTTATAAATTGCCCAGTCTTGGGTATGTCTTTATTAGCAGTGTAAGAACAGACTAGTACAAGTCCTGTGTCTTTTCTTCTACTCAGGCTGCTCTCAGACTCCAGGACAGGGATTTGCAAATTTCTTTAGTACATGGCCACACAATAAATATTTTAGGCTTTGCAGGCCATACAGTCTCTGTTGAGACTATTAAACTCTGCCCTTGTAGTATGAGTGCAGCCATAGTAAATGAATAAGTATGGTGTGTGCTAATAATAATAATGCATAATTTGTTTAATAAATTGTATTGTGTATATTTGAGATTTACAAAATGATGTGATGGGATATATACAAACAGTAATATGGTCACTATAGTGAAGATTAACATAATAAAAATGTCTATGATCTCACACAGTATTATTGTGACCAAAGCAGCTAAAATCTACTTAACAAAAATCCCTAATGCAATACAATTGTATTAAGTGTAGTCCTCATGTTGTATATCAGATCTGTAGACTTGTTCATCCTATGCATCTACTTTGCGTCCTTTGACCTACATCTCCCCACTTTTCCCCTAATACCCCCACCCCTGGTAACCACTGTTTTATTTTCTATGTCTGCATATTTTACCTTTTTCCCCTTAGATTTCACATATAACTAAGATCATGCAATGTTTTTCCTTCTGTGACTGACTTATTTCACTTAGCATTTATAAAAACAATAGGGGATCAGATTTGGCCTAAGGTCTGGAGTCTGCTGATTCCTGCTCTAGGACATTAGGGTCCCTTTAAATTCCACCATGGGGGAATTTCTGATCTTTGTAACATTAAGCTGGTAAGTAACAGAGCCTGTCATTTTCTTTTTTAAGATTTTAGTATCGGCCGGGCGCGGTGGCTCAAGCCTGTAATCCCAGCACTTTGGGAGGCCGAGGCGGGTGGATCACAAGGTCGAGAGATCGAGACCATCCTGGTCAACATTGTGAAACCCCGTCTCTATTAATACAAAAAAAAATTAGCTGGGCACGGTGGCGCGTGCCTGTAATCCCAGCTACTCAGGAGGCTGAGGCAGGAGAATTGCCTGAACCCAGGAGGCGGAGGTTGCGGTGAGCCGAGATCGCGCCATTGCACTCCAGCCTGGGTAACAAGAGCGAGACTCCGTCTCAAAAAAAAAAAAAAAAAAAAAAAAAAGATTTTAGTATCATCTAGTTAAAAGCAATAAATTACACATTTTCACGATAGCACTAAATCAAGACAGATGCTGCCCAAGCCAGGGCATCTCTTTGTATCTGTCTGTCCCAATTACATAGGCTAACATTCTAGTAAATTCAATGCCACAGAATTCCAGAAGCTATCACACTCCATTCATCATCAGTATGGTGTAAGGGAGAGATGGTATTTTATTATTTGCTTAACATGTGATCCAGCTTCTGAATCTCATCTAGAATTTGCTTCTCAGGAACACTTTCAGTAAAAACTGTTTTAGGTTAAATTGGTAAGCAGACCTTGACAAAAAGACTCACTCAGAAGTTACTTATTAAGGAAGTACTGCCAGGGGAAACCAATAAGGAGCTAAGGGGGAAATAATAAAAGGGCCGGATTTCAGCAAAATTCAATGAATATAAAGACTTGGATGTGCAACCTGTGCAATTGCACAGGGACCTTCACTCAGAAAAGTGCTTGGTTTAATGTTCTGCTATGTCGTGAAATTCTTAAACTTTATCTTTGCATTTGTATGTGATTAGTTTGATGGAACAATGGAGCATGCAAATGAGCAGAGGAGAGAAGTGTAATTTATGTATTTGCCATTTCTTGCCTCCCATTCATATGTAGCATTTACAGTGGCCCATGAGCATGGAATTTTGGTGACCCAGCCATAGTGGGAGTTCAGCAAGACTCAAAGCAAGCACAAAAGTGGGTTGTCTATGACTGAGTACATGAGGGTGCCAACAGCTCCCAGAAGCTGTGCTTTCCCTTCGAAACAGCACTTACTGAGAAGGCAGAAATAAGTCAATGGCATTCTAAGACACACAAACAACCAAGGAAACATTATTCTTACTAGTGTTACCTCCCTCTATTAGTGACTACTTATGCTAAAAATGATGACACCGAAAGGAAATGGGAAATAAAGCAACCCATAGTTCATTTTCTTTTTACTCCTTCCTTCTCAGTAAGCCAAAGTATGTGTTGATAGAATGTGAGCCTATCAATAAATGAAAGAAAAATACTTTTGTTACTTTTGTGTAGTGTATGCACTATTTTGATAACAATGAAATACATGTGCATGTACAAGTTGCAAAATACAAATTCTGTAATTAGAGATTTTGCATATGAGTTAATTGCGTTTATATTGGTATTAAAACAGGCATTGCACAGTCTAAAGACAAATGGTGCAATACAGGCTTATGATTTAAAATTTTAAGGTTTTTTAAAAACTTTGACATAAAATAGCAAATAAAAACATCATTACAAGAGAGTTCATAGAAGAAAAGAAAACATATATATTAGAACCTCTAACAGTACTTTGTTCCTGCTTTTTGAAGAAGTAGCCACATGTCTTTATTTTGTACTGAATCCTGTGTGCAGGATAATATCAGTTGACCCCACAGGGAAAATACTGAAGATAGGAAGTAAGGAGCTCAGAAATTGTCCTAAGATGGAGCAACGGAGTTGGGCTTTCATACTCTTGCACCAGCCACTCGTCATCTCAGGACCACTCTGAACACTCAGAACACCTGTGTTCTGTGCTGGCTTTCATGTCCTGTCAAAGCAGCTCCAGTAGTCTGAGGACTGATTTCCTGAGTTATAACTTCTCTTGTTAGAAGCAGCACGCAGAGAAGCCGGAGAATGGCACACAAATAGTAAAATGTTTACAAGAGGATCTTGGGCAGAGTACTAACACCTACTCACTTGTTGCCTGGCCTGAGGTCCTACTGTGATCAGCACAGGATCCAGTAGAAAATAGATGGAGCATATCAATTAGAATTCTAGAATGGCTTTATAAAAGGACTGTATACAAATATATGTGAAGGGAGGTCAGAAAAGGTAGTTGAGTGGCCTGGAGTTAGTCTCAAGGGGAGGTGTTATCAGAACCCAGGTGAGAGTGAGCTATTCAGAGACAATCACATAGAGAGGAGTAAGGGCACCTGGTCAAGGAGCAGAGAGCACCTCAGGACACCCTGGAGGAAAGAATTTCAGAGAATGAATACTCTGGCCTCTCTTTCTTCCCTTGGATCTCTTCTTAGATTGAATCTAACAGGAAGCCACGAGGTAGTGAATCCTTAGTCGCAGTGAATTCAGATCAGTCCCTGGGGAAGCAAAAATTAAATTATTCCCAAGCTTTAAACCTTTTGGTGGTTCTACATTAAACTATAGCCTTGCAAAATATACTCTGTTGCTGCCTTGTGGCTGTTCTTTTGCTCCAGCGTCTGTTACTCTCCTCCAACCGCAATATGTTCCAGTCATTATGAACTTTCTTTTAGACACCTTAAATACCATTTGTTCCTTTCCCACAGGCTTCTATATGCTGTTTTCACTACCTGGATCACTGTGCCATCCAGGACTAATCACAGAGGGAATGTGGGCAGAGGATTACAAAGCTCTTTCCCCTTCTATGTGAAATGATGACCACCAGTTAACTGTCTGGGTCTGTTAAAATGTGGAGTCTATTTCTAGACAGTCTTGCTTATGGAAATATTACCCTTGGTTGGCAAAGTAATATTGGGCTTCCCTGAGTGTGGTAACTCTTATTCTTAGGTCTATTCTTCGTGTGGTTATTCTAAACTATGGAATTGTTATAAGAGAGTACCTCTTGTCAGCTATGAGGCTTTCCATCTAGGAAATCACCTGTATTTATTTTATGTGGATCTTGTCTCTTGGCATTTGAGTTGTTACACAGGGGAGAAAATAGCTTCTGGAGAGCTATGTGGATTGCTGTATAAAATACCGCAGGTGTCCACATTGATGAGGAATGCTTGGTACTATGCTGCCAGTAAGCTGCAGTTCCTGTTTTGTGTCTTTCTTAGTGGCATGTGCTAGTGTTGTAAGTTTAAATGTTTAGTTGAACTCAAGAAAAACCCTTTGGTAGTTGTTGAAGGAAATAAAAAAGTTAGAGTGGAGTTATCCTCTGACAGCTCCTATGCTGCCCGAGCTTTTCCATAGTTGGGCAACTGTGTCTACTCATGCTTTCTCCTTCTGTAGCTTTGTCTGCTGACTAATGTCCAGCATTCTCTTGATCATTTCTTAGATAGTTCTTAGATGCCTTATTTCCCTATAGGGCATCTCAACTCCTTCTACTTACTCTGTCATAATACTGGACTATAATTATCTATTTACTTTTTTACTCCACTAAATTAAGAGATTCTAGTTGTTTGGGAATGTCCATTTTCTCACTCCTGTGTATTTAGCATTTAGTATGGCCCTTGACACAAAGGATTCAATAATACTTTTAATGAACATAATTATGAACTAAACTTCTCTCAAGTCCTCAAACTTTCTTAGTTTCAAATTATGCTTTAGGAACAAAGTTGAGGAGAGTAATAGTTTGTTTAATAATTTAGTTATAGTTTATTTAATGGCTTATTTCTGTATAGCTCTATTGCTAGTAGAGACCAGTGACCATATAATTTGAGTCTTATATACTTAAAGATTAAATAAGCAGTTATGTTCAACTCAGCTCAATTCAATTAAAAAAATACATCTTTAGAACTGGGTTCTAGAAGGGTAAGTATCAAATGATACTGTGAATGAGTAACAGTAACTTGGATTGCATGGCCTCTGTGGACTCATGGTGAAGTGGTAGAGACACATTTAATCATAGAAAGGCATAGAAAGTCAACTATATTAACATCACCAACCAAGTACAGGAGAAGGATTAGTGAATGCCTTGTAGAGAAGGTAGGATTTGACTATAGTTTTAAAAAAGGTTGGGGGGTGATGACTGCAGAAAAAATAGCATCAGAAACTTAAAGGTGAAAGGTCAGACTTACATTTGAAACAGGAAAAGTGTAGACAAATCTTCTGTGGTGCTTGGTCTAATATGGACAATATATACATTGTACTTTAGAAGATAATGGGTTTGAAATTGGGCCAGAGTTTTAAGTCTGCTTTCTAGCTCTAAAGAATTTAATAGTGTGTATGTCCTTGCTTACTGTAATATGTTGCAGATTGAAATCTTGGGAAATGGTAAAGTTCATGAAACATACATGTGCTGGCTTTAATGTATGCCAGGAGTAGCAATTTTAAGTGCTAGAACACTTGCAGGTATGCTACTTCCACCAAAGATGTGGTTTACCGCTTTTGCTCAAGCTACATAAAACAGTACTTTCAGTTCATGGATTGGACATAGGAAAACCAAGAGTGATTGATGACTGTAAGTATATTTTTTATAATATTGTCTGCTTATTTCGTAATTCTTTAATATTGACTAACAAGTAAATATCTTTAAAAGTGTTTTTATTTTTGTTAAAGGCCCCAAGACACTGCAGATTTTATGTCACTAAAATCTTTTAAATAATTATAACTTAATTCTCCTACTTTGAACAATTTCTATAACTTAAAACAGGATACAATAATGTGGCATTTAAACATAAGCTCTAGGCTTTCTCCGGTGATTATAACGAAGAAAGATCATAGCCACTGAGTGCCTGTATATGGAAAATACTATACAAGGCTTACTAAGACCATTCTTTCATTGAACCTTCACAAACACGCTGCACAGTAGGAAGCAGTTTACCCATTTTTACCCTTTACAAATTGCATAAACTATGCACGTTTATCTTCCATTTTATACAATTTGAGTGAGTAGAAAAATGTTTCTGATAATTCAGTTTTTGATCAAAATGGGAGAAGTATTTTAGATGTTGAACAACATGGCAGTGCTCTATTGCTGTGGGAATACATGAGAGGGCCAATCAGTTTTATTCAGAATGTTTACAAATATCAGTTCTATATTTAGAATAGTCAACCACTCAACTACTCTGTTAACCCCATTTAGTGACTACCATACCTTAGAATATTATATGAAGCATGTGGGAATCTAGAAGGAAAGAAAAGGCACTAATCCTGTTCTCAGGAATCTCATACAAAATCCTATAATTTAGCCATTCCATTTTGAGAAATTTACCATATTGTGAAAAAGGCAAAAGTGTATATTGATTTAATATCCTTTATCGGCAAAGGAAAGAGTGTATAATGATGTATGTTAACTTCATTGCAGTGTGGCATATAAAAATTAAAAACTGAATGTAAACTATCAATGGAACATTAAGAAATTACTGAAGAGTCATACCATGGAATATCACTCAGCCCTTTAATAAAACAAAGTAGTCCTCTTTGTGTTAACATGGGGAGATATTAATAAGATATTCTTAATAGGAAAAGCAATATATGCCTGTATATGTGATTCTATATTTGGAGGGAAGGAAAAGGTGAATATGTAGGTATGTACACATACAAACACATACACACATGAGAGAGAGAGAAAAACAAATGAATAAAAACAGTAAAATGTCAGAAAAGAATTGGCACCAAGCTATTAACCATGGTAACCTCTGACCATCACAATTGGGTGGATTGGAGAAAGGAAATGTGACTTTAATTTTTTTATACATTAACATTTTATACATTTTAAAATAGTGTGATTAAGAGCTGTTTTACTTCTTTTTCAGTATTTAAATAAAATAAGACTTTTGAAGAGGCTAGATCATCATAGATGGGAGAAATAAATCTCAACACAAGCTAATGACTTTGGGCTGCTCATCTGTCAGAGTAGTGGAATTTGTGGCAGAGGGAGACACATGGGGATGATAAATAATATGTAGCAATCAAGAGGTGAATTGAGATGGCAATGTAGGTAAGGAAATGTTAGTAGAGAATTAAATAGAATAAGTTGTTCCAAAAATTATGAACAAGTATGCTTGCTGGAAGGGGAATGGGGATTTGCGCTAACTAGAATCTAGGGCTGTTGTATTGTCATAGGTATTGCAGTGGTTTCTATATTCAAATGCATTTAAAAAATGTTATTCATATTTTATTAGCATAATAAAGTTATATTTTCTGTCAACCATATTATTAACTTGGGCCACCTAGATATGAATTATAATATAGTAAAGAGTATACAGGTTTTACTTACATCTTGTTTTTCTCCTGAGGTAAAAGTAATACAAATTTCAGTTCAAAAACCTTCAAAATTATTTCTTGTTGCCTTTGAGCATGAATAAATTTCTGTCCAAAAATCTTCAATGAATTTTAATAAGTCAGAGTTTTGTGCTTCATTTAATTATAAGCCCAAAGCTAAATTGTGAATATTTCTTCATGATATAGAAAAATGATGTCACCACACTTCTCACTCACCAAATTAATGACATGCATTCATGCATGTCTACTGGAAAAACACTAAAATAAATGAAATGTAGAGATGCTTTAGGATAGTGGATACAGAACACTTTTGAGATTATCCCTTGTCACCCAATGATTGTTTCCATAAATGTAGAAATTAGTAATTTTTACCCAACAAATTTTTTTAAAATCCCATTTTCTCTTTTTCCCTCTGTATAAAGTGAGATTGTGTTGCTTTGCATTACTAAGTACCCATAAGGTACATGACATTCACAGTTTAAGGTCCCTGTCCATAGTACATTTGTAATCATATTTGTAATCCAATCCAGAGAATAGACAGCTGGATCAAGCATGTTATAAAGTATGTTATAAAATATGGTATAAAAATGTTCTACTTCTCTTGCTTTGTCTAGCAGAAAAACTAGTTCTTGGGGGAAAAAAACCAATTACAAAGATAGCCAGAATATCACTGTTGTGGAATTCAAAGTTATTCATGTCTTTTTTTTTTTTTTTTTTTGGCTTTGGGGTTCTCTGCACTATTTTCCTTGATCTTTGGATTCTATTTGAAACCTCCTAGAGTTTTCTCAGGTTAACTATTTGCATTGTAAGGCTTTGTCTTAGTCTGTTTTGTTCCGCTACAGCAGAATACCACAGACTGGGTAATTTATAATAAACAGAAGTGTACTGACTTACAGTTCTGGAGGCTGGGAAGTTCAATACCAAGGTGCCAGCAACTGGTGAGAGAGACTTCTTCATCATAGCGTGGGAGAAGGAATTATAGGGCAGAAGGGAAAAGGGAGAGGGAGAGAGAATGTGAGCAAGAGTGGCCAAATCCACTCCCATGGTAACAGCATTAGTCCATTGATGAGGGCAGAGCCCTCATGATCTAAACACTTCTTGCTGGTTCCATCTCCCAAAACTGTCACAATGGCAAGTAAATTTCAACCTGAGTTTTAAAGGTGACAAACATTGAAACCATATTAAGGTTGCATTGTTTCTGGCAGTAAATCTAAATGGGTCTGTAGCAATTTCAATTCTTGACTCTTCAGAAGAAAGAATTCGAGTGAGCGGCATAAGGCAGAAGGAGATACTGAGGCAAATTTTAGAGCAGGAGTGAAAGTTTATTTAAAAAGCTTTAGAGCAGGGATGAAAGGAAGATGGCCAAGCAGTGACTTGAGAGATCAAGTGCCTTGTTTGACTTTGACTTAGGGTTTTATATGGCATACTTCTGAGATCTTGTATCCCTTCTTCCCTGATTCCTCCCTTCGAGTGGGCTGTCCACATGTGCAGTGGCTTGCTAGCACTTGGGAGGTGAGCGTGTAGTGCTGAAATTGTACACATGCTCATTTGAGACATTCTTCCCTTACCAGTCAAATGTCCCTGAAGATCACATATTAGTCAGACTCTGCCATTGTGCCTCTTAATGTGTATGCTTGAGCCTACTCGTCTAACTCCTGAGATCTTACCAGGAAACTGTTGATCACCAGTTTCAGGTATTTCCATCCACCCGGAGACAACCTTTCCCTGGTGCCAGCTGTGACCAATTACTATTTTAGAGACAGTTTGACAACTGCTGACCATCATCTGATGGTCACCTGACATTCCTGGTGTGTGTTTGGGTCAGAGGGAGCCCTCTCCTGCCCTGCTTATGCCTGACTAGCTACCTACTGTAATAGCATTATACTGGAATGTTTGCTTATTGACCTGTATTGCTCCCCAATCATTCAGAGTCCCGCCACCTGAAACCAGGACTGCCATCTATGGCTGTGCGCTTTGTGCTCTTTGTAGAAATGAGGACAATGGAGGGGTCTATAAGAGGCCAAAATCCTGCCTGTGCTTCCTGTTTAGTCTGTGTCCATTAAATAAAAGGAAGCCCATAATTCACAATGCTGTTCATGTGCCAATCTGGGCCTAGAAGGGTTGCTATTTCTTAATTTGCACAAAGGTACTTTATGACCTGCAAGAACCCTTATAAATATGATACTCTTTCAAACACAGATCTCATTGTCAGGGCTAATTCACTTCTGTGTTCATAAAGGTCTTAAATAAGACTTTGTTTTCACATTTAGCATCTGCAGAGGAAAGACCAACCATTGTTTTCATATTTAGAGCTGATGAATTCACATAATGGTTGAAAAAGCTATTTTCTTTGGAGGAATTAAAATAGAGATTTATGTTTGTTTACTAGTAATTGAGTATTTTTTGGTCTATGGAACAAGCTTTAATTTTTAAGTGAAACTTAATTCTTAGCACTCATTATTTCCCTTTTAAATTGTTTAACTTGTAAATCTTCAGTTTGATGCTTATACATTTATACAAGGGCCTTTTATGCTTTGACAAAAGTATATTTCAGCATTGCTTGAGATGAAAAACTTTTATTCTTCACAGCATGACTGAGCTTAAATGTGTAATATGAGTGTGTGTTTGTGTATTAGCATTTCTATGAGCAATTCTTATGTGTATTGTCATTTATGAAGAACCTCTAAACTTGGAATATCTTCTAATTTAATGAAAGTAGTTAAGAAAATAAAGTCACTTCTGTATGTTTAAAATTATCTAATTTACAGCACTCTCAGAATGTTCCTTATGTGATTGCTAGAAATATTTTGAAGTAGCAGTCTTGAAAGTGATGAATCATTTTGACACAGGGTACTCTGAAAAGCCCTTGAGACATCTTTAGTGCTGTGAGGTGTGATTTTTGCAGATACGTGTGATCATTTGTATCTGTCTTTTGTCACATCCAACACTTTCAATTTAGGACCAACCACAGTCAAGAACCAGGTTCGGGAGAAAGATACTCAGAAAAGATTTAGTCCTCTAACTATGACATTATCTGCAATACCCACAGTTCACAGGAGTAATTTGACTCTTCCTTATTTAAAAAAAATGGTAGAGATTTAATATGATTCTGATAGTTATAGGATTTCTGTCTTAAGAAAGAGAGCCAAAAATGTAATAGTCTAATACAGAATGTATTAAAAAAATCCTTTAGAAAGCTGGAAAGGACAAATGTGACTAATTATTGAAATTTAAATTTAATCCTTGATAATGCTTACATAAGAATGATATAAATTAGAGTGAGACAATTTTTTTTTGTTACTTTGGGAAATGATGAATGAATGGCAGCTATATGTGCAGCATCTATAGTTAAAAGGAAGGTATGGATGTTACACATGTTTTGATCAATGCTGTTTTACTCTTTTATCTATAAAAATCTGAGAAAATGATAGTTATAAACTAAATAAAGTTTACTAAGTATTTTACATTTTGGTTCTTACATTTTGTTTCTATCCAATGTTTTAACCCCCTTCTGCTGAACCAGAAAAACATTCTTGGTAGAAGTGTAGAAGTCAGTTTTCAGATTTGATTTGTGGGCTAACCTTGAGTTTATTAATATTATACTAGAGGATTTTATAATTTTATTTTCAAATAATGGCATTTAACAATTACTTGATATTTAGAAATTATGTGTGAAGGGGATTTTAAATAATGTAGAAAGTACAAATTGGTTTCTAACAATGTCAAAAATATCCCATTTTTCTATATAAAGTAAGCTATATCTTACTTTATATGGAAGAATACATTATATTTAAATGTGCTTATTGAAGCCTTTAGTTCAATAGGTGCAAACAACTGAATAGGCTAGATATGTTGATATAGAACATTTGAATTAAGTATCACATATAGGAAATGAATACTGATTAAGCAGGACTACCACCTAAAAGATATGTTTCCAAGAGAATGTCAATATAATAAGCCTCCACCTTCACCCCAGATGTCTATCTCCTGATATTCACACCCTTATGTAATTCCTTTCCCTTGTGAGCTGGAGTTACTGACATGTTAATGAATAGAATATGGCAAACATTATGGAATGTCACATACAACAGTAGGTGAAAAAAGACTATGGCTTCCATTTGGGGTGTTCTCTTGCTCTTTCTTGCTCTCTTGTCCAGTCTCAGAGGAACATAGCTTCAGGCAACAGCTTGATTCCCATTTCATGAAAGACCCTGAGCTACAGCCACCAAGATAAGCTACAACTGGGATTCTGATCCACAGACACTAGGGGATAATAAAGGTTTGCTGTTTTCAGCTGCTAATCTTACTATGCAGTGATAAGTAACTAATACAACATATTTGTTAATTTATTAACTAGTATTAACTCATTAACCACCAGTCATTTTTAATAAATGTAATTTTTATATGCTTTCTTACTAAAGACAGCATGAATTGAATAATGCAGATCTACGGAGCATGTGAATTTGTTTATATTACATGTTACTGATATTTTTAGGAATAAATTCTGTGTTTTAAAAGAGTAGGAAAGTTTTATATTTCATAGAGTATATTTGATTTCTAAATTTCAGGCATAAATTTCCACCTGAAATTCAGGGTGGAAAGGGTGAGAAATTTAAAAATAGAAATTATAAAATGATAAGATTAAATTCATTTATTTTAGACTATTCTGACCATTGGTCTATATCATCTTTTGATATCCCTGTGTTTAAAATTAATTTCATGCAGCTATTTATAGCATAGAATTGCATGTGTTGTTTATATACTAAACAGGATTTTTCTGGCCCTCCTAACTTGCCTCAGTGGATCCATTCATCTTATTTCTCTGGATAAATAAATAAGATAGAGTATGTTCTACTAAGGGCCTAGATTATAGATAAAGGAGTATTTTACATAAGACCATGCTGCCTCCTAACTACATTATAGAGGACATCAAACGTTTGTAATACTTTTAAGTATATTTCAGTAGTATACAAAATGGCAACAAGTTAATAAAACAGTTTCAATAGGTGATCTCAAAACATTTTTAAAAAGTAAAATTTCCATTTCCAATGGAGTTCTTAAATAGAGGAACAATTGTTATCTTTATGAAAAATACAAGAGCTCCCTATGACAAACCCAGAGCCCACATCATACTGAATGTGTTAAAGCTGGAACCATTCTCCTTGAAAAATGGAACAAGATAAGGATACCCACTCTCAACATTCCTATTCAGCGTAGTACTGGAACTCCTAGCCAGAACAATCAGGCAAGAGAAAGGAACAAAAGGCTTCCAATTAGGAAAAGAGGCAAAGTATCTGTCATTACTGAAGATATGATTCTATAACTAGAAAATCCTAAAGACTCTGAAAAAAACGCTCTTAGAATTGATAAACAACGGTAAAGTTTCAGGAAACAAAATTAATGTACAAAAATAAGTAGTATTTCTAAACACCAATATCCATACTGAGAGTGAAATAAAGAATACAATATCACTTAAAATAGCCATAAAGAAAGTGAAACACCTAGAAATACAACTAACCAAGGAGGTGAAAGATCTCTAAAAGGAACTACAAAGCATGACTGAAAGAAATCAGATGACACAAATAGAAAAAACCCAAATAACTTCATTTTAAAAATGGGCAAAGGACATGAACAAATACTTCTTAAAAGGCATACAAGATTGCAGCTCCTAGCCAGATGGACAGAGCAGTGTGTGGAGTCTTGCATTGTGAATTTTAGCTCCAGAACAACTGCAAGAACAAACCAGGAATCCCAAGAGGACCCACAGTCTCTCTGAAGGAAGAAAGCTGACTGCTTCTGCAGGACCTGGGAGACACCCCAAATACTGTGAGCACCCCAACTGTGGAGTGAGAAAGGGAGGTCTACTGTTCCCGAACACACACCTCTGCTGGGAAAACTGAAGATCTAGTTTGCAGGAGAAGTTTCCAACCTTATCTTGACCTGAGTCAATTTAGAGAACTGAGTGAAACAGAGGTGGAAGAAGCAGTAGCAAAGGGCTTGGGAGATGGCTGGGTCCCCAACCAACCCATTACTGCCCGGCAGCACAGTGATCCTTCAGGAGGGTAACCAGAGGTGTGGTGGAAAATACTACAGGGAGAAGGAAGCCTCTGACTGAACTTTGTAACAATTTGGACCAGAGAAAAGACTCCTGGCCAGAACTCAGGGGAGGGTGTGAATCTGGCATGCAGACTCCACCATAACAACCCTAGAAGATAATCTAGGCAATACCATTCAGGACATAGGCACAGGCAAGGACTTCGTGACTAAAACACCAAAAGCAATGGCAACAAAAGCCAAAATAGACAAATGGGATCTGATTAAACTTAAGAGTTTCTGCACAGCAATAAAAACAATCATTAGAGTGAACCAGCAACCAACAGAATGGGAAAAAATTTTTATAAGCTACCCATCTGACAAAGGGCTAATATCCAGAATCTACAAAGAACTATAACAGATTTACAAGAAAAAATTCAAACCCATTCAAAAGTGGGCAAAGGATATGAACAGACACTTTGCAAAAGAAGACATTTATGTGGCCAACAAACATGAAAAAATGCTCATCATCACTAGTCATTAGAGAAATGCAAATCAAAACCACATTGAGATACCATTTCATGCCAGTTAGAATGGCCATCATTAAAAAATCTGGAGACAACAGATGCTGGAGAGGATGCGGAGAAATAGGAACACTTTTACACTGTTGGTGGGAGTGTAAATTTATTCAGCCATTGTGGAAGACAGTGTGGCTATTCCTCAAGGATCTAGAAACAGAAATTCCATGTGATCCAGCAATCCCATTACTGGGTATATACCCAAAAGATTATAAATTGTTCTATTATGAAGAAACATGCACAGGTATGTTCATAGTGGCACTGTTTGCAGTAGCAAAGACCTGGAACCAGCCCAAATGTCCATCAATGATAGACTGGACAAGGAAAATATGGCACATATACACCTTAACAAAATACTAGGTAATCCAACAAACGTGAAAAAATGCTAAGCATCACTAATCATCAGGGAAATGCAAATTAAAACCATGATGAGATACCACCTTATACCAATCAGAATGGCTATTATTAAAAAGTAAAAAAATAACAGGTGCTGGAGAGGCTGTGGAGAAAAGGAAAAACTTATACATTGTTGGTGGAAATTTAAATTAGTTCAGTCACTGTGGAAAACATTCTAGAGATTTTCAGAGAGCTGATACAGAGCTACAATTGGACTCAGCTATCCCATTCCTGGCTATATATCCCCAAAAAACTGAATCATTCTACCAAAAAGACACATGCACTCATACATTCACTGTTGCACTATTCACAATAGCAAAGACATGGAGTCAACCCAGGTGCCCATCAATGATAGAGTGGATAAAGAAAATGTGGTATATATGCACCATGGCATACTACACAGTTATAAAAAGAAATAACGTGCCCTATGCAGGAGCTGGAGGCCATAATCCTAAGCAAATTAATACAGGGACAGAAAACTAAATACCATATGTCCTCACTTATAAGTGAGAGCTAATCATTGAGCATGCATGGACATAAATATGGAAACATTGATACTATGGACTACTAGAGGGTGGAGGGAGGGGTGTTGGCTTAAAAAACTACCTATGAGATATTATGTTCACTACCAGGGTGACTGGACCCATATTCCAAACCTCAGCATCACACAATACTCCCATGTAACAAATATGCACATATACCCCTGTATCTAAAATAAAAGTTGAAATTTTAATAAGTTTGCAAAGATTTGACAGTATAAATAAAGGTAATATTTAACTTCTTTAAAAAATGCTTTCAATATTAAAAGAAAAGCACATCCAAATTTTAAACTTCTATCAAGAAAATAAAGAGGTATAATATAGTGTGAGAAGGATACAGTGACATGTATATGCCAGCCATCCCTCCTCAACCTCCAGAAAGTCTAAGCCCTAGATCATAATGACGGTTGAGCTGGATCCAACAGCTACCTTACCCCTAACAGAACATTGCTGTGTTTTTCCATTGGTTGCCAGTACTCCCTGGTTAGGTCTCCATTTCTAAGAGTAAAACAGATGCTCATTTTCCTTAAAATGAAAGTCAACATTTAAATTTAGGAATTTAGCCAACATTTTTGGCTATGGAGAAAGTGAGCCATTTGTTTATTTGGAATAAAGCATAGAACAAATATGCTCAGCTTTCTGGTGAAAGCCCACACTAAATTATCATTGCATAGGTTGGTTGAGTAGCCGGCATTCGAACAGCTGTCTAAAACTGGTTGTCTGAAAACCGGCTAAACAGCTGCTGCTGCTTGGTAACTGTCATAAAGTGATATTAACTACAAAGCATACATCAACAACTGTGTCACTCCCTTTCCTTTTATACTGTGTATTATGTGTATAGGGCAAAATTTTATACCTTCAGTCCAGTGCTATTATGAGTTTTTGTTTGCAACAAAGCACTGAAATGTCAGGCTTAATGAGAAAGGAAAGCATCATGCAGAGTGTGAGCGCTTTCACTCCTTTGGAACAGCATCCTCCTAACCAGGCTAATCAAGTTTTGTAGTGACACCAGCGAATGCTCCACCCGTTGTACTGCAAGATAATGGAAGAATTCGAAATGCGTTCTCATCTTCCTCTCCCCTACGGCACTGAATGAGCTGTAAAAGGTCAGAAGAAGCCATCCTGAAGAAACGGCTAAATAAGTCATTACATTTCTTTATATATCATGAAATTAGATACAATAGTCACAATACATTGTATTTAATCATTCCTTTCTTTCAGAGCTATTAGCTGCTTTCTCCTCCATCAGCTCTCTAAATGATGGGCATTTTATTGAGACAGAACAGTATGGTGCTTGAAGCCACGGTTATGATAGAAGTAGTAAGACAGATCTTTGGTATTTGTTGCTTCAACATGTTGTCTAAACCCTATCATAATTTGTTGTTTTGCAAGACATAAATTTGAATTGTATTCAGAGGTTGTTAGATGTGGGAAAGGACTCACTTTGTTTTTGAATAAGCTTTGACTACTTTTAATGTTTGCAGTTCAAGCAAGTTTTATTGTCCCTTACTCAAATTCAGTAGTACTTTTGAAATGTTATTCTAATATTATTTGATAATTTGGGGAAGCATAAGGATTTTCAAATTAATTCTCTAAGAATATCAAAGGCAACTGATAAGAGTCCAGTTTGCCAGAGGTCCCCTGAGACCAGTAGAACCATCTTCCAGTTTGGGCATCTGATATCTTAATATTATGGGGAGAAAGTAGGACTTCATGATTGGCTTAAAACAGTTTCTCCAATAAGAGAACTACACATAAACTTACCAAGATCAAGGCTGTTTTCTTGATTGAAGATCTATAAAGAGTAAGCTTTCATAACTCTCTGGATACCCTATTATAGAGTGTTGTTAACCAGAGAGAATAAAGTAGCCAGAGAGTTGTTGACAGTTACAACTTTAAATTTATAGAAAATGTAAAATTTCATGTACCTTAAGGTCTACTTAGACAAACACATTTTCTGGCACCAACACAGCCCTTGAAAATCATGGTAGATTGCTTTCTGCAGATATTCAATAGAAACAATTTTTCTCTCAAACGTTTCAAAACGTATTTTTCCAGCTAATTTTTGGTGGTTTCCTAGGGGGTAATAACAAGTGGCGATTTACAGAAAGTACATTGTTGCTGTTAACGAAGTAATGTTTTCAGCAGATCTTTGAAAAGCAAAGTTAAGCAACAGACCAGTTTGGGAATCCTGTCATTGCACTGTTTGGTGATGATCCAAGAAAATATTGACATCCTATATAGACATCTACAATATGTTCTATACTTTATTTTTCATTTTAGATTTGTGGAGGCTAAATATAGTAATAAACAACAACAAAAAGAGAAAAATAAGTTAAAATGATGCTTAGCAGTGACAAGAAGATTTTGAATAATATATGTGATAATGACAGATCACAAGCGAAGAATAGGACTCTATCTTGGCCAGCAGTTGTTAATGGTAAAATCACAATATTGTTCCTAAAAGGGCAGACTGCTGAAAATAATAAGCTTATACATTTAATATCAAATCTTCAAGATCAGTGGCTAAGAACTTAATTTTATTTGAATATTGATAGTGCAATACTTCTCTCATACATTTTTTCTCCATCAAACCTTGATAATGATGTCTCCCTGGGACAAGAAAAATGTCTGTATTTAAATCAGAAAAATTAAGACAACCACAAGGGCTCTGGGTAGCAATGCAAGCTGATCAGAATCATTATATCACTTAATGGTAATAGGTGATGAGTATTAAATGGTTTCCCAATTCAGTCATTATTTAAAAATTGTTTCCAAGGAACATGATGAGTGATGTTACCTTTCTGGAAAGCACATGATATATTTGTTTGCTTACCTTAAGAGTTCTATGCTCCTAATCTGTGCCTGGCACTGCAAGATGTATGTTTTTTGGAGCTCATGGGACACAGAGAGCAAAGGACAAGGTTTGTCCTGTTATTTCCCTTTAATGGCCCTCTGGGAGGTATATTATCCCTGTCCTTGTGGATCTTCTTTCTTCAGTGACAACTCGGTTATGGTCAGTACACATAGCATAGGCCAAGAGCAGACACATAAATCAAATTGACATAAGTCCAATTCAAATCATAAATCAGTTTGACAAAAGCTGGATTTAAAATGTGTGAACAGGCCAAGTTTTACTGTGATCCTTTGAAGCTGCTTAAATAGAAAGGTTTGGCATGGGTGCATCATTCTGGGAGGATTTTTAGGAAAGGTTGAGAGGTGTGCTAAAACCTCACATAGGTCTCTGGAAAACTTAATCGCTATTAAAATACATCCTTTGTAGTTGTTTTCTTTTTAAAATTGCTCATGGCAGCAGTTATGGTGACTTTTTCTTACATTGCCCTCAGGTGTATACTCATATATTAGATATAATTAATGAAAAATTCTCTTGTTCACTTTATTAAAAAAAAAATTATTGACCCTATATTGTGTTCTTATGTAATAGATATCCTCTTATTTTTTTCATGTCATATTTTTACCCTTACATATAATTACTATCCAGGCAGAGAAGATAATCTTTCAAATACAAGACTACTATGTCAAATTTTCCTGTACTCCCTAATAAATAACTCTGTGCCAGCAGAATCTCTCCAATGACTAAAGCCATATTCTTATATTAGGGGATATAATTTCAGATTGTTACTAAAAGACACTTCCGAGAATGGTGCCCTTCTATAAATGATTACATACTGTGTTAATATTGATTTCTTTTTTTTTTTTTTTGTAAGCTCTTCAGGTTGTTTCTTAGAAGCCCATGGTGTATCTGGCTTAGTAAAATTTTGTTCATCTGTTATGCTAACTTTTTATTTGGAAGATTACTAACACATGACTACATTCAAAAACTTAGCTTCAGTCTTTATTACACAGCTGGAGAAACTCAGTTTTTCTCACTTGTATGTTATACACCTTAAAGTGCATATAAAGCACAGATGCAATAATCTGTGGAAAATATCATCTTATTGAAAAACAGCAGAATATATGAGGATGGAGAAAAAGTGAGTTATTCAAAGAAAAGTATTTGTATACATTTCAAGAAATAGAGGCATTTACATCCTGGGTGCTGTGTGTTGACTTCACTGGTAAACAGACCTCTTTCCAGGGGCCGCTAATGTGCTATCTGGATGCAGATGGTCATTCTAATCCCTATTTGTCTTTTCTTTTTTCTTTTTAAGGTAAAGATATATTAGTGAGGAAGTATGTAATAACACAGAGAGTTGGAGTGAATTTTAGGAGACACAGAACCACAGTGGTTGCAAAACATTGGACAAACGATTTGTCTCCTCTTGGGTCCAGGTTTCTCATGTAACATGGCAGTTGAAATACTGAATGTTGAAATGTGAATCTATGAATTAAGTGTTAGAACTATAAAGCAGCAGCTATCACTATCTCTCTCCTTGTTCCACGGTCAATCTTCACCAGAATGATATTTTTACCACCGACTCCATTTCTTTACCTCTCACTCACAGCTCGGTGACCCATTCAGTTAGACTCTACAGCAGACAGTGTCACACTCACATCCTCTCAGCCCACCTGAAGTTCACCTACAGGAAGAATGCCAATGGCTACTTGTATCTCTGCTTGAAACATTATCTGATTCTAGGAGTATGCTCTACCCACAAATGGGTCAGATCAGCAGCGCTGAGGTGTTAACAACTCGGGCAATCTCTAACTAATGAAGAATGGGAGCTGGTGGGAATATCCCAGCTTCTTTATCCCACGCAAGACTATTCCAAGGGAGTATTCAATACTATTTCTCAGAGGGTCTCCAGTAGGAGTAAGTTCCACTTGCCCACAGAGCAACACAACATTTATTGGCTGTCTTCCTTTCCCTTACATTCCTATAGCCTCATTGCACTTGCTACAATCACTTCCAAACTGAGCCCCTTGCACCCAAATCCTTGTATTGGGCTCTATGTTTGAAGAAAATGTTTTGCCTGTTGTGTGCTCCTCTCTGCTTCTGGAACAGCAACACTGGTTTGTATTTTTAAGCCATCACAGTGTCAAGTCTCAATCAGCACCCACTTCCTTTTCTCCTAAGTTTATTTGTTTTGGGTGTGTGTTACTTATGCAGGCAGTGACTGTTCAAGAGAAAATACTGTGATCCATGCTATTCCTTCTACTTGGGAGCTGAGAGAGAGAGGGAAAGAGAGAGAGAGAGAGAAGCAGAAATACTATTGTGACCTGATACCTGAACCAGCCTTGGAGATCAGATGGCATCACTTCCTTCTCATTCTAATTGCTAGAATTTTTCCTTAAAAGTGATTTATTAAAGTCAATTCTTATTCAAGAAGAAGAAAATTAGATGCTGCCTCTTTATGCAGAGGAGTATCAAAAACTGGGAGACATATTTTAAAACAACTGTACTTGGCATTCTGACTAAATGCTTGGAGAGAGTGAGGCAGCTCTCTTTTCTACTGCCTTTTGGACATCTTTTTTACTATCTTTTAGAAAACTTGTCAAAAAAATCTGTGCCTTTGAATACATTCTTCTTCTTTGAATGAGGACACATTCCTTAATGAGAAGAATGAGGACACATTCCTTAATGAGAAGAATGAGGACACATTCCTTAATGAGAGGAATGAGAGCACATTCTTCTCATTATTTCCTTGTCAAAGGTATGACCCTACAGGGTGTCTTTTTCTTCACCAAGTTCCCCATTCTGCACATAGTTGGGGCTCTTTGTGACTAATCCTTGTCCTGCTTCTCTCATTTAGCAACATATTAGGGTGTTTTCTTCCACCCTCATCTTCTTTTTTCTTTCTTGCCTCTGCATAATGTTCTTATTGAGATTATTCTTTGCTTATGTCGTGCTGCTGACTTGAAATATCTTCTTTATCTTTTCTATCTGTCCAGATCACGTCTAGAATTCAAGTTTGGATCATAATTTTGGGTTCTCTGAGAAGAGGGAGTTTGGTATCCATCTTTTTATGACAATGTTTAGCAAATTGAGCCCCAAAAGATAAATGTATACTGAATTGATAAAGTCCAGCTCACAAGGAAGCTTGGCTTTTAACTCTCTTAATCCCTGCAACATATGCCCTGTATTCTTCATTATTCCATCCATACTCATGTTGTTTGAACCATAAGTAACAACATATTGTCATATGGAGAGGAGACTTAGAGCTCAGATGAACCTGAATTTGATGTTCTCAAGTATCATTTCTAGATATGTGACCTTGGAAAAGTAAATATCTTGGACTTTGTCATTTAGGAACAACAATATCTATCATGGAGGGTGGTTGAGAAGGTTTAAGATATATGTGTTACCTGGTATTTTGTTGGGTAGGATTAGAGACTTAATATTCAAACATGTTGAGTTAGGCATTTTCCCATTCTGCTTGCTAGAAAAAGCTCTTCAATCTGTGGGGATGATCTACTGGTGATGTACCGGATCATTTTAGTGGATTTGACTGCCATTTAAACATTTAAAAAACTGAGTAGAATAAAAAACTACCAAATTTCATTGGACATAAATAAGGCTCAGCAATGTTTATTTTAGATGCATGTAATCTGAGGTTAAATGTATTGTTTCCTGTTTGAAACAATAATATGATTTGAATAATACTGCGGTGTTAGAGAGCCTGTGTTTTGCAAAGACAAAACCTCATTATTGGCCATAGAACCTTCAGGGATAAAGAGATGAGTAGCCACATTCCTTGGTTTTCTTTTGCCTGAGGCTCAGAAGCCCCCAAAAGAACTTGAAATCTGTCTGAATTTAGGTTTCTGATGAATACAGTTATGTCTGATGCACTGGAGCAATAGAAATAAAAGAAACTAGATTTTAGGGATTGAGGTATTGTCAACTAGGCTCCTGAGAGAAACGAGAAATCTGACTTGAGTGAATAATACTCAGTACTAGTTTTGCCTGTCAAGAGAGGTGGCAATCCATCCAACATAGAGTAGGAACTGCTGAAGCTGAACATTTCCAGACTTGTTCTCTAGTGTCACCTCTATACTGTGTGTGTGTGTCTGTGTGTGTGCACGTGCATGTGTGTGTGTGTTTGCATGTTCATACCTGTATGTGTAAGCGGTTAGGCTAGGGATGAAAGACTGTGTTATTAATCTCTGAGTCACTCTAGTGAGGACTTCTTTCACCTTACTCTAGTGGAACTGTAAAAATAATAGGCAAGGGCCCAAGCAAATAAACTGTGGGGACCTCCTTAAGATAATGGTTTACTATGTGAGGAAAATGTTCATTTATTGGCCAGAGAGTGAGTAAATGACATCTAAAGGTAGGTAGAGAGAGCTCTGTGGGAGACAGCAGAGTACTGGAGGAGCACTGGAGGTTGGTAATGTGACATACGCACCACCTGTGGGCAGACTAGAGGTCAGTGATCTGAAGATAATTGACAGGTATGTGGCCACCTGCCTGGGTGGTGCATCAGGAATATGGTGAACATAATGAATTGATGAGGAAGAACAGAACAGAACCACAGTAGACAGTAGGGAAGAGGGTCTGCAGAGATTATGGGAGAAGCTTGGTAGGTATTCTCCTTCATTTTTACTATTCTTAAAGAGACCCAAACGTGTACATACCTGAGGTTCATGTACTAACAGCTGAAAACTACTGACTATAAGGGCAGAAACTCATATGATAATATATGGGTCCTAGGAGCCACCAGCTGGGCCAGGAAGACACTCCCACTTGGAGAGGTAAAACATTTATCATGTTTGCTTAACAAATGGTAGTTAGTTTTCTCAGAAGAAATTCTGATATTAAATATAGACCAAGGAACTTCCCTCACTTCTGGTTTTTTAAAGAAACCTGTTTTCAATATTTGAGTTTCTTACTTTATCCAATTTCTGTTAGCCTTTACTTATTTAAACTTTCTGAGCAGCCATTTTTTACTTGTTTGTTGTGCAAATTAATAATAAAATGTGTACAAAATCACTTCGTAAACTGTTTAGGATGTGTGAACCTGAGTCAGCAAAAAATTACAGTTTCTCTGGCAAACTTGGTGGCAATTATAATTAGTTCGGTAGATATGAGTTTTGATAAACCATTGATATCTTGTATAGATTAACTACCTCCCCCTTAACCCTGTGAGCTTATGTGAATTGTTTTTTGAACAGATTACAGACAATATCTTCTTTTCTTTTTCTTTACTATCTTTGTAAATTTTCCTAATCAATACCCTCCATCTCACCATCATAAGCTCTTTGATATTCTTGCTTTGGGCAGAGTGAGAAGAGAAGGTAAAGGGGAAAAATAAAGATGTAATAATTTTATCCTCGAAATGCCACAAAATGAGAAATTTGAAGCAAACATAAACAACCACAACACTATTTGCTAATGTAAATCTCTTAAGTTTTATAGATATTGACCTGATAGCCTTTACTGTCTGTCATAAAAATGGCACTTACTACTTTTCATCCTTCTACTGGGTTTTCTTATGTGTTTTCTCTTCCCATTTCTAGCTAGTTTTCTATAGTTTCTTACATACTGTAGAATTTAAATACATTTCCTATAGGTTAATTCATATTAACAATTTTATTGTATTCCCTAGTGTATTTCACTATCCCTCATTGAATCGTTTCATTGTCATGTAAGTCCTCTTATGACATAAACTGTGAAACCTCTGTTAGTGTAGTTGACAACTGTGTCTTCATTGCTTCTCTACTAAATCTTCTGGTTGATATACTAACGCAATCATTTAAGATGCAGATATTTATACTCTGAAAGTAAAGATAATATAATTTATTGCAAGGGTTAGCAACAAATATTTATGGAGTGCCTATTATGTCTGAGACACTGTGTAAGGCCTGTACCAATGTAATTTTATTGTATTGGAGAACTGTTTTTGTGATTCATCGGAAAAGACCAACTATAGAATTGTTTCTTGGAGCTCAGTGTTAAAATTCTGTTTGTTAAAATGATTTTTTTTTTGTCTTCTCTCTAGGGCTTTGAGATGTGTACTTTCATTGTAAAGTAGATAGATTATGTCTCTGCTGCATTATGATTCTTGTGAAAACAGGGACTGTATTAATCTAAATTCTAATCCTGAAAGTGGTTAATACTGTGGTTAACTGTAACCACTTTTAATATGGTTATAGGGAATAACATTAACAATGGAAGGTAAAGGGGAAAAATAAAGGAGATAATGATTTATCCCTAAAATACAAAACAAATAATTCAAAGAAAACATAAACAACTACAACACTATCTGCTAATGTAAATCTCTTAAGTTTGATTTATATTGCCCTTTAGCCTTCATTGTCTATCATAAAAGTGGCATTAATCACTTACCATCCTTCTACTGAAATGATATAGATGCTCAATAACTGTTGAAAATAGCAGTATAGAGTCTTTGTGGACAAGCAGACTTAGCTTTTCCGCCTGATAGTTCTGAGGAATCCAGGTAGCCCAGATAAGTGCATTTCCCCCCAGCAAAGCAAATCTTCTCCACCAAGGGACAACGTGCTTCGTTAAATGGGTTTTGTTCCCCATGCCACCCAACTGGATGAGACCCTCCAACAGGGGTTGTCAGATACCCTATACAAGAACAATCCTACTGGCATCAGGTTGGGACCCCTCAAGGTCAGAGATGCTAGAAGGGGGAACAGGCATCCATCTTTGCTATTCTTCAGCCTTCTTGAGTGACATCTCCAGGGGTGAAAGTGAATCATATGAATAGGGCCTGAGTGAACCCCCAGCAAACTGCAGCATCCCTACAGAAGAAGAACCTGACCACTGGGGAAAAAAAGAAAGAAAAAACCAGAAAACAGCAACAATAGCCTCAAAAAAAACAAAAAATCCCCGCAAAAAGCCCATCCAAGGGTCAGCAGCCTCAAAGATTGAAACTAGACAAACTCATGAAGATGAGAAAGAATCAACGAAAAAATGCTGAAAATCCAAATGGCCAGAGTGCCTCTTCTCCAAATGATTGCAATGTCTCTTCAGCAAGGGCACAGAACTAGATGGAGGATGAGATGGACAAATTGACAGAAGTAGTCTTCAGAAGATGGGTAATAAAAACCTATGCTGAGCTAAAGGAGTATGTTCTAACCCAATGCAAAAAAGCTAAGAACCTTAATAAAAAGTTTTAGAAGCTGCTAAATAGAATAAAAGAGGAACATAAATGACCTGATGAAACTGAGGAACAAAGCACAGGAACTTCATGAAGCATACACAAGTGTCAATGGAACAGAACAGATACCTCAGAAATAACACCACACATCTACAGTCATTTGATCTTTGACAAACCTGACAAAAACAAGCAATGGGGAAAGGATCTCCTATTCAATTAATGTTGCTGGGAAAACTGGCTAGCTATATGCAGAAAACTGAAACTGGACCCCTTTATTACACCTTATACAAAAGTTAACTCAAGATGGATTAAAGACTTAAATGTAGAACCCCAAACCATAAAAACCCTAGAAGAAAACCCAGGCAATACCATTTAGGACATAGGCGTAGGCAAAGACTTCATGATGAGGATGCCAATAGCAATTGCAATAAAAGTCAAAATTGACAAATGGAATCTAATTAAAGAGCTTCTGCACAGCAAAAGAGACTATCATCAGAGTCAACTGGCAGCCTACAGAATGGGAAAAATATTTTGCAATCTATTCAGCTGGCAAAGGTCTAATATCCAGAATCTACAAGGAACTTAAGCAAGTTTACAAAAGAGAAAAACAACCCCATCAAAAAGGGGGCAAAGGATATGAACAGACACTTCTCAAAAGAAGACATTTACATGGCCAACAAACATGAAAAAAAGCTCAGCATTGCTAATCATTACAGAAATGCAAGTCAAAACCAAATGAGATAACATCTCATGCCAGTCAGAATGGCAGTTATTGAAAAGTGAAACAATAGATGCTGGTGGGCTGTGGAGAAATAGGAATGCTTTTACACTGTTGGTGGGAATGTACATTTGTTCAACCATTGTGGAAGACAGTGTGGCGATTCCTCAAGGATCTTGAACCAGAAATATCATTTGACCCAGCAATCCCATTACTAGGTATATACCCAAAGGAGTATAAATCATTCTACTATAAAGACACATGTACACATATGTTTATAATAGACTGGATAAAGAAAACATTGTACCTATATACCATGGAATACTATGAAGCCATAAAAATGAATTAGATGATATCCTTTGAAGGGACATGGATGAAGTTGGAAGTCGTCATCCTCAGCAAACTAACACAGCAACAGAAAACCAAACATTGCATGTTCTTACTTATAAGTCATAAGTGGGAGTTGAACAATGAGAACATGTGGACACAGGGAGAGGAACAACACACACCAGGGCCTGTTGGTGGGTGGGGTAGGGGGTGAGGGGAGGGAATTTAGAGGATGGTCAATAGATACAGCAAACCACCATGGCGCACATATACCTATGTAACAAACCTGCATGTTCTGTACATGTATCCCATAAATTAGAAGTAAATATAACAAAAATTAAATAGTATAGTACCTTGGCATAATTTTAAGACTGTGATTCTAAATCCCCTTTGTTTCTCCCATTTCCTCTCTCATCTCTACTTTTAATTTTCGAGTGTGTCTCTGGTGGAAGTTAAGTTGGGAAAATCAGTTTCTTCTTTACATATAAATTTTACATAAAATTATTTTTATTTTATTTAAGAGCCTCTTTAGATAAATGTCATGGTTTTATAAATCTTTATGTATTTGAAATAAAATTTGATAGTAATCTTCAACTTTCAGTTTTGGGATTTTTACTTTGGTGACTTTATACATTTTATTACATTTAGAAAAGAAATTCTAGGCTGAACAACAATACCTACTAGCTTTAAATTAAAAAAAAATACTGCTTTTATACAAATTTTAAAATTACTTTTGACATATTCATTCATTTATTCCAAGAAGATTCTCAGACTGCCTACTGTTCGACAATCTCCAGGGGTAGATACACCAGTACACCAATACACAACATAAATATGGAGTTTGTGCATATATTTCTGTGATAATGCAGCCATTTGAAAGCAGAGCAGGCTCAACATGATTAAAATATGCCAACAAGACTTCTTGTTGTTAGAGTTCATCCATAATATACAATACTATGACAACATTGCATTTAAATATTTGAGGAAATAACCTTTTCAGCAAATTTTGTTCCAATTCTGAAAACTGATAAATGGATAGAATGCCCTGGCAGGAAGTTGGCCCAGTTTTAAAAAGAGGTAGCTGGTTTTTGTCTCTTTTCAGAGATGTTCATGTCAAGTAGCTAATTATTCCCAGCCGCTTACTATCTATACATAAATATTTAACACTTAAATAACATTTACCATGTGCGCAGCATTTCATGAATTTAACATTAAACTTTTCTCAGCGCTTCTTATTAATTCTCTATAATAATCTATGTGGTGTGTCTCTGGTATTTGCCATATATTATAATTTTTACTTTGTATTTGCTTTTTAATAAGTGAATATCTTTTCCAACTAGTAGAAAGCTCTTTGAGGGAAATTTCTAGATCTAACATTTTTGTAACCTATAAAGTGTCAAGCACAAATACTTTACATATAATTGGGGTTTAATGAACTCTTTTAATGAACTGATTAATGAAATTCCCAGTTGTAAGATGTTAAAAAATACAAATATCTATCTCCCTTTCTAAAAATACATAGAGTGAGCAAGCTACTTTTGTAATTATTTTCTTTATTGAAATATAAATCTTCAATATATGCTTAAAGATATAGTTATGTATATTCTTTATGTATATCATAGTTTTGTTAATTTGTTTAAGTGCTATGGAAAACATTGTTTTAGTTTGATTGACAGATGAAAAATTGGATATATATATAAAGAATATAAAAAGAATTGGATATATATAAAAATTGGATGTATATAAAGAATATAATTATGTATATTCTTTATATATATTATAGTTTTGTAAATTTAAGTGCTATGGAAAACGTTATTTCAGTTTGATTGACAGATGAAAAATTGGACCTCAAAAACTGAAATGAAATAAGAAAAGCAAAAAATCTTAGAATTAGATGTAAACGCAGGTATTATCTCTTCCACCCCCACTCCCTGCCTTATATCACTTATTGAGCAGCAGAGTTTCATACTCTAGGTCATCTACGTAGTTAATGGTAACTGAGAAAACAACCACCATCAACCGTCAGATCACTCAACTTTAATTCTTTTTGTGCAGTATAATTAATTCTCTTTACTCTTCCAGATACTACTATGTAGGTTAGTATAGACCATCATGTTTTAAAATGATAAAGACAATGTTTTTCTTTTAGCAAATAAAAAGTCTAAACTCCAACAAGGTAGATGTCCTGACTTCTAATAAGAGATATAGAAGGCTTCCATGTTATTATTTTGATATTATCTTTAGATGTTTAGAATATGTCGGTTTTATGTATTGGTCTGCCTTTGTTGTATGATAAATTTTTGTGGTTTTAAAACAAAGGCTTTTGTTTAGCTAGACAATTTGTGCTGGACCCTTCCTCTGTTATTACTTGGCAGGCCATCTGTGCCTGGATAATCTTTGATGGTTTTATTCACATGACGGTGGTTGACCACCTTTCAAATGGGGTATGTGACTGGACCATATGTCTCTCATTAGCCGGTATGCTGCACTGGATGTATTCACATGGTGGCAGAGGCAAAAGTCCCAGGAGCAGCAAGTGTGTGAGCTCTAATGTGCAAGAACTTCTCAACTCTGTGCTTGTATCATGTTGCTAATGTCTTATTTACATGGCAAATGATATTGCTAACCTTGATTCAAAAAGTGGAAAAAATAGATTCTGCCTTTTAATGGTAGGAGAGATAATTGTGAGCATTTTTTTTTTTTTTTTTGAGATGGAGTCTTGCTCTTGTCACCCGGACTGGAGTGCAATGGCATGACCTCGGCTCACTGCAACCTCCGCCTCCTGGGTTCAAGTGATTCTCTTGTCTCAGCCTCCCAAGTAACTAGGAATACAAGCGCTCGCCACCTAGCCCGGCTAATTTTTGTATTTTTAGTAGAGATGGGGTTTCACTATGTTGGACAGGCTGGTCTTGAACTCCTGATCTCAGGTGATCGGCCCACATCGGCCTCCCAAAGTGGTAGGATTACAGGCCTGAGCCACCATGCCCAGCCTTGTGAGCATTTTAATAACCTACAGTCTATCCTCTGATCACAAATAATTCACTTTCCTTCCACTTTCAATATACCCAAATTTCCCAAGACTTCCCCAAATTCTTATTTAATTCCAGTGGTAGGCTAGAAGTCCAGGATCTTATGATTTAAATAAGGTTTTGACATGGCTTTTTGTATATATTCCTGTTACTCCTATAAACTAAAGAAACTGGTACACTAAAAATACAAATTATCTGTCCTGCACATACAATTGTGAGACAAGGACAGGATAATTACAATGGACCTTTTACTTCTAAATAGGGCCAAGTTCTCCATAGAAGTGACTTCCTAAGAGAAAATTCTTAACTCTTATTTGGGAGTGGTTTCTTAGTCCATTTTCTAGGGATTTTTGACTCTACTCTTTTAAACTGTTAGCTCTCATCCTCTAAAATGTTTTATTTTTCTACAAAAATTGCCTCTGTACCCCTATTATATGTAAAGTATTTGTGCTTGACACTTTATAGGTTACAAAAGAACGTTAGATTTAGAAATTTCCCTCAAAGACTTTCTACTAGTTGGAAAATAAATTTGCTTATTAAAAAGTAAATGCAAGGCAAAACATTAAAATATATAACCAGTACCAGAGACATATCACATAGATTATTATAGGAAATTACTAAGAAGTCCTAAGAAAAATTTAATGTCAAATTCATGAAGTGCTACATGCATAGTAAATATTATTTAAGTGTTATATATTTATATATAGATAGTAAGTGGCTGGGAATAATTAGCTACTTGACATGAACGGCTCTGGAAAGAGACAAAAAGATTAACTTTCTCAGTCTGCTTTTGCCCATAGAAAATTGAGATCTAGATTTTTTGAAATATTAACAGTCTCAGCTTCTTTTAATCTGAACTAGTGGCACTTTTACTGATAATTTTTTAAAAAACTTTGTGATCATTTTATATATCAGATTCCAGCTTACTGTAGTCAGTAAAACCCGAACTTTCAGTTGATTCTTTGAGACTTCTCTCTCTAGGCTTATAAGTGCTTCATGGGGGAGTTTGGCTTTTGTGTGACCACAGCCATAAGAGTTTTAGAAGGCTTGTGTGTAACTTAGAGTAGTCATTCTTCACCTTCTTGAACGAACCAAACATTTTTAAACAAAGGTTTTATGGACACATTCTTCATTTAATTTTTATTCTCAGTTAAGTCCTCATTTTACTTTGAAAATGATTTACAGGTTGGAAATACTCACAGTGAGAAGCAGTTTTGTTTTTTTGTTTTCTGGCTTAACAAGTCTTAACCCCTTTATTCTGCCTGCAAACATAACAGTTCCTTGTCTTTTTGTTTGTTTGTTTGTTTGTTTGTTTTTGCTTATTCCTCTCTCCATATGCTTCATTGTAGAGGCAAAAAAAAAAAAAAAAAAAAAAAAAAGCTGGCTGACACTTTAAGCATTTTGCCTGGAAGCCACCTTGTCAGTGTCCACAAGTTTATCAAATACATTCTTCATCTTCCATGTCACTATAGGTGACAGTTTTGCCAATTGTTCTGCTATTGCAGAATGTGACCAACAAGCTTTCTCACTGCTTTTTGAGCTTCAGTTTAATGCCTAATCCCATATCCAATACCACATGTTTTAGGTTAGTTAACAGCGGCACACCACTTCTAGGTGTTTTTATGTATCAGTTAACTTGTCTGTATGAAAATAATAATAATAATTCAAAACTTAATGGCCTGAAAAAAACAGTCACTTACCTAGCTCATAATTCTGTGGGTTTTCAGTTTGGACTACACTCAGTGGTGACTCTTCTGATCTGACGTGGACTTGGCTATATCGGTGGGGCTAGCTACTGAATCTGCTGTGAGTTGGCAAGTTAGTTGAAGAATGGCTGATTCAGGATGGCTTCACAAACTTGTCTGGTGATTGGTTGGCTGACAGCTGAAGAGCTTGAGTAACTAAGCTGTGTCTCTCATCATCTATGAGTCGAGCCCAAGTTTATTCATATGATGGTAGTGACAAGGGATCCCAAGGGTAAAAAGTGGGCAAGTCCTTCTACGCTAATGCTTTTCCAGTTTCTGCTTATACTACAACTCGCTAATATCCTGTTGACCAAAGCAATTCACATAGCTCATCTGTATTCACGGTTTGGGGAAATAGACTCTGCCCCTTCATTGAAGAAAAGGAGAACTGTGGTCATTTAACAATATACCATATTCTGGAACTATTCTCTATTATCACAGTCCAATGTCCACAGTCTAATATTTTTGGAATCCGTGGAATTTCACAAGTGGAACTTTTTAAAACATCTACATTTTTGAAGATGTATTTGATAGAAGGAACTGCAAGTCTATTTATTATAGATATGGTAAATATGTGTCCTTTTTAATACTTAAAAATTTATTTTTGGCTGGGCACAGAGGCTCACACCTGTCAGCCCAGTAGTTTGGGAGGCTGAGGTGGGTGGATCACCTAAGGTCAGGAGTTTGAGACCAGTCTGGCCAACATGGTGAAACCCCATCTCTACTAAAAATACAACAATTAGCTGGGCATCCTGATGGGTGTCTGTAATCCCAGCTACTCAGGAGGTTGAGGCAGAATTGCTTGAACCCAGGAGGCAGAGGTTGCAGTGAGCCAAGATTGTGCCATTGCACTTCAGCCTGGGCAACGAGAGGGAAACTCTGTCTCAAAAAAAAATTATTTTTAATTATTATGGGGTACATGTGATATTTTGATACAAGCTTAAAATGCAGAATAATCAAATCAGGATAACTGAGAAATTCAACACCCCAAACATTTATTACTTTGTATTAGGGACATTCCAATCTTACTGTTTTAGTTATTTTGAAATATACAATAAAATTATTGTTAATTGTAGTCACCCTATTGTGCTACTGAATATAAGCACAATAGTGTTCGGTCTAATTGTGTTTTTTTACCCATTAACTAACCCTTCTTTGCCAACCCCCTCCTCCAATATTCTTTCTAACCTCTGCTAACCATCATTCTACTCTCTATCTCCATGAATTCAATTTTTTTTTGGCTCCCACATATGAGTGAGAACTTGAGATACTTGTCTTTCTGTGCCTGGCTTATTTCACTTAACACAATGTCCTCCAGTTCTATTCATGTTGTTGCAAATGACAGGATTTAATTCTTTTTTATAGCTTGGTAATATTTCACTGTGTATATGCACCACATATTCTTTATCCGTTCATCTGTTGAGAAACACTTAGGTTGATTCTAAATCTTGGCTACTGCAAATTGTGCTGCAATAAACATGGGAATGCAGATATCTAGTCAATATACTGATTTCCTTTCTTTTGGATATATACCCAGTATTGGAATTGCTGGATCATATTGAAGTTCTATTTTTAGTTTTTGGAGGAAGCTCCATACTGTTCTCCATTGTAGCTGTACTAATTTGCATTCTCACCAAAATCGTATTAGGGTCTCCTTTTCCCCGCATCCTTACCAGTATCTATTATTGGTATCCTTACCAATATCTATTACCAGTATCTATTATTATCCTACATCCTTACCCCACAATATTATCTCATAATATCTATTGTCCCACAGTATCTATTACCAGTATCTATTATTTCCCCACATCCTTACCAGTATTCATTACCAGTATCTATTATCCCACAATATCTATTACCAGAATCTATTATTTTCCCACATCCTTACCAGTATCTATTACCAATATCTATTATTATCCATACTGTTGTCCATTGTAGCTGTACTAATTTACATTCTCACCAAAATTGTATGAGGGGGATTTGCTTTTCCCCACATCCTTACCACTATCTATTGTTGCCTGTCTTTTAGATAAATGCCATTTTAACTGGGGTTAGATGATATCTCATTGTACTTTTCATTTGCATTTCTCTGGTGATTATGATCCAGCAATTCCAATACTGGGTATATATCCAAAAGAAAGGAAATCAGTATATTGACTAGATATCTGCATTCCCATGTTTATTGCAGCACAATTTGCAGTAGCCAAGATATAGAATCAACCTAAGTGTTGGCCTTTTTTTTTTTTTTCATATACCTGTTGGCCATTTGGATGTCTTATTTTGAGAAATGTCTGTTCAGATCTTATGCCCATTTTAAAATTGGATTTTTTTTTTCCTTGTGAATTGAGCTCTTTATATATTCTTGTTATTAATCCCTTGATATATGGGTAGTTTGCAAATATTTTCTTCCATTCTGTGGGTTGTCTCTTTACTCTGTTTTCTTCCTGTGCAGAAGAGGAAGCTTTGGGAAATATATATCTGAATACAAGAATAATAAGCAAAATTTACATGAACCTTTAACTTTACTGTGTGACTGTTATCGACAGTCAATGTATACATCATCTTGGTTATTATTCAGTTGCTCTCTTTGATTAGTATTCTAAATATCTGCATGAAACAACACAGGCAAAGCATCAAAATGACAAATACTGTGAAAAACAACTGGGCATTATGACTTGCATCTGTAATCCCAGCTATAAGGGAGGCTGAACTGGAAGGATGACTTGAGGCCAGAGTTTGAGACCAGCCTGAGCAACATAGCAAGACCCCATCTCTTTTTTAAAAAATTGTAGAAATATCATTTCTCATTTTACAACAAATCAACTTTTCATAAATATTTACCTATAAATAATAATGTTTGTGGTACGTAATGGTATGTTGGCTCAACAGTATCCATTGTTCTCTCCTTCTGGTGTACTTTCCTGATTTATTGAGGCTGAGCAGCTAAAATTAATTTTACCAAAATTCTTATAACTTATGATCTCCATGTTACCTGAGGTCTACCAGGCAGATTTACTATTGGAATTTGGAAAATGGCAGTGAGTTATATTATGTTTAGGTGAGTGGGAAGGCTGTTGATTTTTCTGTGATAACATGGTTTTAATCAGTCTGAGTCTCAACAGAAAAGAAAGGACACATTGTATATCTGAAAAGTGACTAATTGTAAGCATTTGGGAGGTGCATAGAGGATCTAAATGAATATAGCAATAACTGGCCTTGTAGCGTGCAAAGATGTCCCTTAACCTTATCCCAAGGGAATAAGAAATAGATAGATTTGATAAAATTGAGAAGGAAAGAGAGTTGTCAAGACACATTTCCTTGAAGAGCCAGCCAGCTTCAAGAAATCAAATGGAACAGGGAGAGACCTAAATGAATAAATGCCATCATGTTTCTATTCTCCAATCTTCTCCCAGTATTTCTGCTGGTCTAACCAAAGAGAAGCCACAGGGGTCAATAGCCTGTTAACAATCTAGGCGATCTGCCTCTTAAAGCAGAGTAGAAAATGGCAAAGAGTAGATCTGGAAGAGCCAATGGCACATATCTGGCACAGGCTCCTAGGAGCTTTGAAATGTTTGATCTACAGTGTAATAGGTGGCATGCCCAGCCACCATTGAGTTTTCACTGGATTAGTACCAAAGTCCTATTCTAATTGCAATTTTCCTGGCTCTCTAGCACCCAAAATAGTATCACTGGCTGAGATAAAAATTATTTTAGCTACCTAGTACCCTAAATTAATTATTTCCTGCTTAGAAAGGATTATGTTTTTTGGAACAAGGAACCTAATTTTTATGCAGGGCTGTTAAGAATGAGTGAATCAAAGGATAAATAAATAGCCTTACTCAAATGACCTTATTCAAATTTGGAAAATCAGAGTAAGTCATAAGATAAATGTAAAAGTATGTTAATTTTAAAGACAAAATATTTTAGTGACATTAGCAATTAACATGGTAATAAAGTATTATTTAAAGTAACCAATGTGTGAAAATAAGTCCTTAAAAAAATGTACAGGGATTGGAGAAGCAGAAAAAAAATCACCATCAGATGTATGAGCAAACTGTTTAGCAACTACCCTTCAAAGGTTACTAAGGATATTTTTCTAAAGGTTGTTTATGTACTATGAATACCACGGGCTTATGTTTATGTGACAAGTTTCCTTATGACTTAGACTCTCAGTATCCTAATGAATTTTGCATCTCTCTGACTCCTTTTTTAATCTGTCAACAGACATCCTCTTTATAGAATAAAACGTCCTTTAATAAAACTCTAGAGTTTATGAACTCTTTGAAGAATATCTGAATTTGAAGTTAACAGTCCTTGTTTTAGAGACTCATCAACAAATGACATAATTAGAGAAGTAGGAAGGTTTGTAGTTATCACATATTCATTGTTAATACCCATTGCTGTAGCCATCTTAGGGTGATTCCAAAGAGTCATCTACTTTATCATATATTGTGGTACATGGTAGACTTTGAGGAGAAAGTACTTTGATCTAGAGTCAGAACATTTTATCAACATATATCAGAGTTTGCTACCAAAAGCTGAGATACCTCTAAACTCACTACCAGAACTAATCATTTTCTTCTGGATTTATAATGATTTGAGAAGTATATGACTTTGAATCAGAAATTATAATTTGCTTTTATTTAAGTTCTTGAACTGTAACAAATCACATATTTCCTATAGCCTATTTGAGGCAAGATAGCAAAGCTGGCACAATTCATATAATATTGGGAGGCTATATTGAATATGAGCCATTGCATTTATATTAAATTGTGTTTTACATTTTAAAATTGTGAGTAGTAGAAAGCAAATAAATTTTTTAAGGGAGCTATATGTATAAATGCATATTATGAGTGCATTTTGAACATTCCTTTTATCATTTATAAATCAGCCTTTAGCAATATGTCTTCAATGACAAAAACAAAATATCTATTATAAATAATCTTGAGGCAAGTAACAGGGTATATGGTGCATTCAATTATCTCTCCTCGCACCCCTCCCCTGCTACAAGTTCACCATCTGGACCCAAATAGTTTTGAGATGGTTGAATAAGTTTTTGTTCTGCTTCTTTTGCTCCTTTTAAAAAACCATTATTGTTTTGCTGAGAATGAAGATAAATAAAGATAAAAACAAAAAGCATAGTAGAATTGTACATCCAGAAAATATGTGTTTCATATTGAAAACTAAGGGGGAAAATTGTAGGAACAAGAGGAATATATAGAGAATGTAATTATTTGATAAGTGGTTATAGTACCTCCTAGTTTGTTAGCTGAAAACACTAATTTTTTTAGCATCTTCATTATCTTTTATCTTCACAAAAAGATAATCATTTACTATGCCAGCAAAGCCATAATAGACTGTCATGTTTGTTTGTTTAGTTTTTTAATCTTAAGTTTCTGAATTGTCTAATCAATTTCTTTTCCATAATACTAAAATCAAACCAGCTTTCATTAGCAAATGATTCTTTTTATAGGAAACTTAAGAAAAAAGGTAAGTTAGATTCATTTTACAAAAGAGAGAAATGATAGAGCAAAAGAAAAGATTAGCTATAACTTGAAGCTTGATTTTAAATTAAAATGTTCACAAACATCAATATACATTTGAGAGGCTGATTATACAAATGAATGATGGCCAGATTCTATATGAAAATAGAGCTCTGACTCACAGTCTGCTGCAGCCAGCCCAAGAAGTCAAACAACCCCTGTAGCATTCAGTCCAAAATGACCAGGGCTTGATTAATAACTGACAGCTTTCCTAATTTTTGTTCCCATTGTCGACTTAGGATCAAATGGAGAATGTCAAACATTCTTCCTTACCAAATACATAGGGCACTCCACTTCTAGTTAGCTGCCTACGGCTCCCCCATGCTAACAGCCTCCCATCAAGGTGTACTTGCAGCTTTCCCTTTTTTTAACTATAAGGCTTTTTCACTCTGAATCTCTGCCTTTGAGACTCTATGGAACACAAATGATGGTGGTTTATTCCCTTGCTATAGCAAGCTCTGAGTAAGTAGATTTTGCTTGTTATCATTTGGGTGGTCATTTATTTCCAAATGTTAATTAAGGTCTTTCTCTCTTATCGTTATGAGATTACATCTGTGTTGGTTCTTATCATTATAGAAGAAATAGTCTATATTTGCTTACCTGCCTTCCCCATGAGACTGAGATCTCCTGAAAGGAAGGATGCCTCAGCCTGTCGGACAATGTTTGCCACACCATGGGTTCTCAGAAATACTTGCCATTTATTTGTCTAATGAATGGCCTCTATGCTTAGAACTGTTCATTATAGTTTACCAAGTGGTATAATATGTGGACTCTAACCTCGAAATATAACTTCTAATTACTTTTCCAGGTAAAACTTGCCTCTATGCTTTTTGATTATACGCAAAGATAACTGGTCAATTTCTGAAAACGATTTATCATACTTTTGAATTCAGGGCAGCTTTTAAAATAGAATTTGATAACTTACTAGGCTATTTTACTCTTGCTCAGTTTAGTAGCAACACACACACACACATATACACGTATCTCTTTCTATTTGTGTACATTAAAAAACTTAGTTTATATTTATATTTCTAATTCAATACCACAAATTTAATTCAGGTCTTCTCCCTTTCCATAGTGTAACTCCCTTCTCCAGCAGTGAGAAACCTAAATTTAATTGTTCACAATAAATTTGCTTATCTTCTCAGTTTCAGCATTTATCCTTATTTCAAATCATCTATTTCATATTACTGTGAAAAAGAAATTTACAAACTAGATTTCAAGGTTTGCTTGCAGTTCTTGTTTACTTTATCTTGAGTTTATATAGTAAAAATGCTGTATTATAGTCAAATACAATTAAGAGTACAACTTAGATTAAGGCTTCCATTCAGTTTTTATGTTACTAAATTAGTCGTTATTACTAAGGTCTTTTTCTTTTCTTTTCCTTTTCTTTTCTTTTTCCTTCCTTCTTCCTTTCCATTCCTTTCCTTTCCCTTTCCTTTTCCTTTTTTTTTTTTTTTTGAGATGGAGTCTCACTTTGTCATCCCGGTTTCAGGGCAACTTCCACCTCCTGGTGGAGAATTCAAGCAATTCTTCTGCCTCAGTCTCCTGAGTAGCTGGGACTACAGGTGTGCGCCACCATGCTTGACTAATTTTAGTATTTTTACTAGAGATGAGGTTTCACCATTTTGGCCAGGCTAGTCTTGAACTCCTGACCTCAGGTTATCCACCCACCTTGGTCTCCCAAAATACTGGGATTACAAGTGTGAGCCACTGTGCCCAGCTGGCCTTTTTTTCAATGTGTATTTACATTTACTAACTACCAATTAACAACTGAGTTTGGGGTGTCATTTTTTTTCTTGAAATATTGAGACCCTTAGGATTTTTATAAATCTTTACTCTTTTGAGATCAACAATACTCTAATATCTGTCCTTTTTCAGATTTCATTATTTTTGAAGCCGGGAAGGTGTCTTTTAGTTTCTGTTCAGCTATATTTCCAGAAAAATAATTCTACTTTTCCTTTTCAAATTATATTAAATTTACTGGATTCAGCATTTTCTTCTGATGGTATCCCAACAATCTGCATAATAAATAATGTATCTTTGCTTTTTTTATTTATGATATTTTACTTTAGACTTTCTGGTTCATTTTTGTGTAGTTGTGGCTATTGCCTAAATAGTTCTCATTATACTCTCTATTTTAAGCTAAGTTGCTTAGTCCTTCTGTCTTTTGAATTTTCCATGATGCTACCTGAAGGATCCATGATTCTAATGTTTTTGATTGCCTGTCCTATTCCTTTACAACTATTTGTGTTTCCTTAAAATTATTAAACTTCAAAAGAATGTAGTAGCAAAGGAATGGACTTTTAAATTTACATTAGAAGATTTGTTCTTCATATATCATTATCTAATTATATATTATATAATATACTTATTTCATAAACTTCTCTTTCGATAATAAAATTGTTTTATTAAAATTCACTTAAATGATTTTATGATTGTATAATCTAAGGGTTTTTATCATTGACTCTACCTAATTAAGTACCTTTTACCTATTGGACATAATGAACTTTGAGTTATTGAGTTAAAATTTCATAATAGTCTATGTTTTGCTATTTTGGGATTATTATTTGATTTGTTTATGTGAGTCTGCATACAGGTCGATTTATTGAACTTCAATAAGGTATTACTGTTACTGTTTAGACAGATTTAAATTAGGACTAATTTTATGATAGTGCCTCAAAAATCACGTTTGAAAATGTAATTTCACATTATATTTGCTTTACTCATAAGAACCGTATATGACAGACTGACAGCCAACATCATGCTGAATGGGCAAAAGCTGGAAGCATTCCCCTTGAATGCACAAGACAATGATGCCCTTTCTCACCACTCCTATTCAACATAGTATTAGAAGTTCTAGCCAGAGCAATCAGGCAAGAGAAAGAAATAAAGGGTATTCAAATAGGAAGAAAAGTCAAACTATCCATGTTGTAGATGACATGATTCTATATCTAGAAAACTTCATCCTCTTAGTCCAAAACTCCTTCAGTCGATGAACAACTTTGGCAAAGTTTCAGGATACAAAATCATGTACAAAAATCACTAGGATTCTTATACACCAACAACAGCCAGGTTGAGAGCCAAATCAGGAAGTCAATCCATTCACAATTGCCACAAATAGAATCACTTATTTTATAAACAAAATACTTTTAATCACTCAATGTCTCTTTTAGAACTATTTATATATTTTTATCACTTTTGTTTTCTATATGTAATCAAGATAAAAATACCTTATTTTTCTTTTTATTTATTTATTTTCATTGCATTTTAGGTTTTGGGATACATGTGAAGAACATGCAAGATTGTTGCATAGGTACACACATGGCAGTGTGATTTACTGCTTTCCTCCCCATCACCTATATCTGGCATTTCTCCCCGTAATATCTCTTCCCAACTCCCTACCCCCCACTGTCCCTCCTCTACTTCCCGATAGACCCCAGTGTGTGATGCTTCCCTACCAGTGTCCATGTGTTCTCATTGTTCAACACCCACCTATGAGTGAGAACATGCGGCGTTTGATTTTCTGTTCTTGTGTCAGTTTGCTGAGAATGATGGTTTCCAGGTTCATCCATGTCCCTACAAAGGACACGAACTCATTGTTTTTGATGGCGGCATAATATTCCATGGTGTATATGTGCCACATTTTCCCTGTCCAGTCTATCATTGTTGGGCATTTGGGTTGGTTCCAGGTCTTTGCTATTGTAAACAGTGCTGCAATGAACATTCGTGTGCATGTGTCCTTATAGTAGAATGATTTATAATCCTTTGGATATATACCCAGTAATGGGATTGCTGGGTCAAACGGAATTTCTATTTCTAGGTCCTTGAGGAAGTGACACACTGTCTTCCACAATGGTTGAACTAATTTACACTCCCATTTTTGTAAAAGTGTTCCTATTTCTCCACATCCTTTCCAGCATCTGTTGTCTCCAGATTTTTTAATAATCGCCATTCTAACTGGTATGAGATGGTGTTTCAATGTAGTTTTGATTTGCATTTCTCTAATGACCAGTGATGATGAGCATTTTTTCATATGTTTGTTGGCCTCATGTATGTCTTCTTTTGTAAAGTGTCCATTTATGTCCTTCGCCCACTTTTGAATGGGCTTGTTTTTTTTTTTTCTTGTAAATCTGTTTTAGTTCTTTGTAGATTCTGGATATCAGCCCTTTGCAGATGGGTAGACTGCAAAATTTTTTTCCCATTCTGTTGGTTGACAATTCACTCTAACGACTGTTTCTTTTGCTGTGCAGAAACTGTGGAGTTTAATTACGTCCCATTTGTCTATTTTGGCTTTTGTTGCTAGTGCATTTGGTGTTTTGGTCATGAAATCCTTGCCTACGCCTATGTCCTGAATGGTTTTGACTAGATTTTATTCTGGGGTTTTTATGGTGTTAGGTCTTATGTTTAAGTCTTTAATCCATCTGGACATCTGGAGTTAATTTTAGTGTAAGGTGTCAGGAAGGGGTCTAGTTTATGCTTTCTTCACATGGCTAGCCAGTTTTCCCAACACCATTTATTAAACAGGGACTCCTTTCCCCATTGCTTGTTTTTGTCAGGTTTGTCAAAGATCGGATGGTTGTAGATGTGTGGTATTGCCTCTGAGGCCTCTGTTCTGTTCCATTGGCCTATATCTCTGTTTTGGTACCAGCACCATGCTGTTTTGATTACTGTAGCCTTGTAGTATAGTTTGATGTCAGGTAGTGTGATGCCTCCCACTTTGTTCTTTTTGCTTAGAATTGACTTGGCTATGCGGGCTCTCTTTTGGTTCCATATGAAGTTTAAGATGGTTTTTCCCAGTTCCGGAAAGAAGGTCATTAGTAGCTTGATGGGGATAGCATTGAATCTGTAAATTACTTTGGGCTATATGGCCATTTTCACGATATTGATTCTTCCTAACCATGAACATGGAATGTTTCTCCATCTGTTTGTGTCCTTTCTTATTTCATTGAGCAGTGGTTTGTAGTTCTCCTTGATGAGATCCTTTACATTCCTTGTTAGTTGTATTCCTAGGTATTTTATTCTCTTTGTAGCAATTGTGAATGGCAGTTCGTTCTTGATTTGGCTCTCTTTAAGTCTGTTATTGGTGTATAGGAATGCTTGTGATTTTTGCACAGTGATTTTGTATCCTGAGACTTTGCTGAAGTTGCTTATCAGAGATTATTACAAACAACTCTATGCACATAAACTAGGAAACCTGGAAGAAATGGATAAATTCCTGGACACTTGCATCCTCCCAAGCCTAAACCAGGAAGAAGTCAAAACCCTGAATAGACCAATAACAAGAGCTGAAGTTGAGGCAGCAATTAAGAGCCTACCACCCAAAAAAGCCCAGTTCCAGATGGGTTCACAGCTGAATTCTACCAGACATACAAAGAGGAGTGGTACCATTCCTTCTGAAACTATTCCAAACAATCTGAAAAGAGGGAATCCTTCCCAAATCATTTTATGAGACCAACATCATCCTGATACCAAAACCTGGCAGAGACTCAGCAAGCAAAGAAAACTTCAGGCCAATATCCATGATGAACATAGATGCAAAAATCTTCAATAAAATACTGGCAAACCGATTGCAACAGCATATCAAAAAGCTTATCCACCATGATCAAGTAGGCTTCATCGCAGGGATGCAAGGCTGGTTCAACATACGCAAGTCTATAAACATAATTCACCACATAAATGAACCAAAGACAAAAACCACATGATTATCTCAATTGACGCAGAGAAGGCCTTTGACAAAATTCAATAGCCCTTTATGCTAAAAACCCTCAATAAACTAGGTATTGATGGAACGTATCTCAAAATAATAAAAGCTATTTATGACAAACCCACAGACAATATCATACTGAATGGGCAAAAACTGGAAGCATTCCCTTTGAAATCTGGCACTAGACAAAGATGCCCTCTCTCACCACTCCTATTCAATATAGTATTAGAAGTTCTAGCCAGAGCAATTAAGTAAGATAAAGAAATAAAGAGTATTCAAATAGGAAAGGAGGAAGTCAAATTGTATCTATTTGCAGACGACATGATTATTTTTCTTATTAGTTTCAAATAATACACTTAAAAATGCAAGTTGTATATATTATTGTAGTTTAGTTTAAGCTTTCTGAAATTCATATTGCAACTTTTCTGTTTGCCACAAAATATGGGTCACAGAAGAATTATACACTTCATAGAGGGTATCATTACATGGTTATAATTTAATCCCATGAGAGTTTTATTGTAATGGAAAGACACTTGTAAATATCACCTGCTACAGTAAACCATGTAATTCCATTTCCTCAGCTGAAAAAATTTAAAATCAATAGCATCTGTCTCAGGAGTTCACAAATTTTTCTGCAAAGGGTCAGATTAGCAAGTATTTTAGGCTTTGCAGGTTATATGGTTTGCTGCAACTACTCAGCTCTGCCATTTTGGGTGAACGTAGTCATAGATGGTATGTAAATGCATGAGCATGACTGCATTCCAATAAAACTTTTTTTACAAAGACAGGTGGTAGGTCAGATTTGGCCCCCCAGGTCTAGTTTGTCAACTCCTGACTTATCCGATGGTAACTATGAGTAAAAGGGGTAATGCACTTAAGATACTAAGAACAGTGCCTGGCACATTGGACGTCCCCAGTAAATATTTTATGATATTTAGTAAAATTGTTAGTAATACCATTTTAGATCTTACAAAGTCTAAGGATATCGAATGCTAGGCAAAATTCTCATCTTGACCCATCTAATATTTACTTTTGTGCTATCTCTTTTGTTTTCTTCCCATGAAAATTACATTTTTTATTCCTTTGAGGCTTAACTGATTGAGCTATTAGAAGTATGTGCTAAGAAACTAATTGGTGGTCATGATTCACTTTTAACCTAAATATATTTTTATTTGAGTTTTTCTAGATATTTAGAACTCTAACATAAAATTGCAGGCATCAGGGAAGACAAAGATTTTTTAAATTATTATTTTTAAGGCAGACTGACTTTTCAGGGCCCTTAAATAATATTAAAGATAATAAGTGCTCTGTCTTACACATACTACTCCAAAGAGCAATGTGCCATAATCACTGTATCTGAAAGTAGCACAACTTTTTCCCCACTTGGCTATTTTCTGTTCTTTTGGTTCTCTGAGACGTTTTTTCTTTTATATGTATCAGTTCTTTCAATATGTATATCTCTTTCTTGGGCATTCACATTTTTATTATCTTCATGCATGTCACTGTACTTAGCCTCATAGCACAATGTACAGATTAAGAAAAGACCATTTACAAACTGCTGCTGAAGTTTGGCTGAAAGGTTCCCTCGGGTTAGGAGAAAAAAATATTTATTTTTCCAGTTAAAGAAAATAGCATGGCTAATTAGATTAATCATGAATATTCTTATTTTTAATATGTAATGTATACTATTATATTTTGTGTGACTAGATTATATTATGAGAAGCATTTAAATATGTTAACACAGAGCAGGTACAAATATATTTATGGAATTGTTTGAAGACATTTTTCCAAAATGAGATTAAGCATTAGGCCAAATGGGAAAGTGTTAATGCTACAGAACATACAAAATTTTACCTCTGAGAATACTGTACTTTTTTCAAATACTGGCAGAACAATAAATTACATGGTAATTTATAATGTTATGAAGTACAATTAGGAAAATTATGGAAATTCAGTTACGTAAAATTTAGTTTTGTGTATCTAGAATTCCAGAAGACAGAATATTCACAAATATCCAGAAAACACAGAACTTTGGAAAGGTGGGGATAACTAGAAATGTTTAGTCTCTAAAAGAGATGATGTCAATTGTGGAAGGACAGGATTGCTGCTATCAAATCAACAGAAAAAACTGATACGTTGAAGAGGTATAAAATTTTTAATTATAAAAATCTTAGTGGTAAAACTAGAAGGAATGGTTCTTTGCAGGGAGAAATTCTTCCCGAGGTAAATCAATGTCTCTTAAATTGTTTTGTGTTGATGAGCTGAAAAAAGTATACTTCAACAATATGCAAATATTTTCTTAGTATTTTGGGCTCAAAGATGAGCTAGGCTGGGGGAAGGCAGTCCAGAAATTCCAGATTATGGATCTCTAGAGCAGAATATAACACTTCTGGCAAATAGAACTGTTATAATTCAAAATGGACAGCCCAATGAATTTCCCATCACAGAAATGGTCCAAGTGGACTGATCAGCTGTCTCAGATTTTGCAGAAATAATTATTTGTTTAATTAATCATTTGTGTACCTTCTCATCCATCAGTCCTTTCTAATGCTCTTTGATCTATGAGTATATTCTAATATACCAAAAAGGGTAATACGTGTTACTCAGAAAGTTTGTTGAATCTTTTTCTTGAAATATTTTAAGACTAGGATAGATAAATACCTTCATCTATGTAAAACTACTTCACAGAAATGAATTGATAATCAGTAAGGATCCCTGTCAAAACCCATTTGATATCATCATGGATACTGAGTATGCTATATATCTTTAGTAGTAGAGATACCAGCATTGTTCTGAGTACTGTGCTCATTTGCATATTTTATCAATTATTTGGTTTTGAAGATATGCATAGTTCATAAAATCTTCCTTTGTAGGGATTTCTCTGAAAATTCTATTTGGCTTACTAGAGAATTTAGGAAAGCAAGATTGGTTTGATAATTTTTTTTTTTAGTGTAGGGGGACAAGAAGAGATTCAAAACTTCCATCTAATGAAAAATAAATTGAATGTCATTTGCCCAGACACAATACTAAAGTCAACCTTGATGTTTAAATGATATAATTGAATATAGATTCACTATCTGGCCTTTTGATAATTCAATCTATAGTTTTTCACAGAGTTCTTTCAAACAGGCAAGGAGTCACTATCAATTTATTTCTGGGAGACTGTATGGTATGGTTCAGTCGAAGTGTGGTCCATCCTTGGATCAGGAGCATCAGCATCACTCACAAGCCTGTTACAAATGCAGATTCACGGCCATCACTTCAACCTTCTCAATCAGAATATCTGGTGATGGGAACCAGAAACTGTTTTAACAGTTTTCTTTCCAGAAGATTCTTATATACACTAAAGTTTGAGAACCAGTGATGTTCCTGATATTATTTCAGCTTTTGAGTCACACAAACATTCGTGTTTTTCTGATTTCTCTAGTCGTTCTATAAACTATTATATTAATGACAATTATTATTTTATTATAATAAAGAACTGGCCAAATCATTATTATTATCATAATAAAAGAATAATTATTTTAGAAAGATGCTAAAAAATCATGGCCTTTTAATGGAAAAAAAAGTCAGAAAGGTTGAATCTATCTGTGCCTCAGCTTCCTCATAGAAACAGTAAAGACAGTAAAAGTTTTCAGATTGTTAGAAGATTAGTGATAGCACATAGGAAGTAGTGGAATGTACCCAGTATACAGTAGAGTACAAAGTAAATGGCAGGTTTTTAATATCGGGGTAATGATATGATTTATTACTTGATTATTTACTTTGTGCCAAGGTAGCTGCTTTACGTGTACTGGGTCACTTATTTCTCATAGCAATCTTATTTGGTATGTATTGTTTTACTCATTTTGGAGAGAAAAATGTTGAGGTATAGGGTAGTGAACTTTCACCTACATGAGCCGCAAATACTGAAGGAAGGTTAATGTTTATTCTAGTGGTGAGTATTTGGGTTGCATTTGAAATTTTTGATTAAAAGTACTATGTTTTGTAATAACACTTGGGCTTCTAATCTCCAAATTAATGTTACTGCTTATATCTCACTGTATCATCTATACGTTACTTCATTTAGTGGTTTACCAATGGCTAATTTGATTTCTTATGGTCTTCTAATCAACTTTAAGCCATTGACAATGATACTCTGAGTTAAAATACCAGATGAATTATTAGTAGTATACGTTTAATCAGTTTTAATATTTGTGATTTGAATAGACTTCTTAAATGCATTGTCCATTTTGTGGCATGACAATTGAACCAAGGGCCAATTATATAGTTTAGATTTAACCACCATTTTCAATTTCAGTACACTCCAATTTAAAATGTTCCCAGATTGACCAGTTCTTTATTATAATAAAAGGATAATTGTTTCAGAAGGATGCTCTAAAATCACGGCCTTTTAATGGAAAAAAAAAGCTGAATTGAGTTCAAGTCAAATAAATATGTAAAATATTCCTTTAGGACTGGATCATGCACTTTTCAAATAAAATGTTCATATGGTATTGCTGTAAATTAAAAATCTGTGCCCTCTGACCCGACAGGTTCTGATGGTGCCCTGAGCGTTTTTAGTCAACATCAGCACTACCATCCTCACAGTGAATACTGTGAGCTTGACTGTTAGGAATTACTTTCTTCATGACTCGATGCCTCCCCACCACCTTCTTGTTGCAACTATTGTTAGCTCTATGAGGTATAAGCTTTATAGTTTGAAATTTTACAGCAATAAAGATGAGAAGATTCAATATTTCCTTTTTACTGAGCTTGTGGAAAGTTAGTGATTTCTGACAAATGGAGTATTTTGAAGTTAACTAAGAACTGGGTGAGCAAACACACATTTTGTATATTCTCCAAAATGTAGTAACAATAAAATGGAAGGAAATTTTTAGAAGAAACCACTTCATATGCTCTCACATGGCAAATTTATTTTCTTCTATTCTTGGATGAAATACCCCATTATTATATTCAAAATTAACATCCTTTCTGCTAACTTAAGACTTGCTAGGCATTCATTGATTCTTATTGAATGTGTAATTTTGTTTGTATTGTCTATAAGCATAATAGGTTTTTATGTGAAATTTTGGTTTTCATTATATAGGAGCTCTTTGTGGTTATTTATCCAAAGATATTAATTGCTTTTACTTACAAATATATTTCTATTGTTGGGTTTTATTATTTATGCTTGGAATGGTTTTTCTTTTTAACAGTCGCCTTTTCCAGGAATGATGAGTGTGATGTTTTTCCTTTTTCAGGTAGGGTTGTTTATGATAATAATTATTATACTCATTTTTTCCTATTCTTATTTTTATCTTTGGCCTTTGGAGTGGGAATATTTTGTATAGAAATTTTGGAAAAGGGGATATTTTAATTGAAATAGCTTGTGGCTGTTTGCAGACAAACAATTAAAATCAGGAAGGGGAGAAGGAAAAAGGAAAGGGGCAAGGGGAGAGAATAGGAATGAATAGAAATTATAGCACACAATCTCAATGAAGGGGATTATTACAGACACACTCTCTGTGGTGAACTTGTGCCCTTATATTAATCTAATTGAAACCATTTCCCTCTATTACTATCAGTTTCAGGTAATGAAAGCTTTTAAAATATGAATCACTAGTGTTGGGCTCTCCTTACGTGTTACATTTTGCAGGGATGTCCTCACTACATGTAAACATCTTGCCTTGGTATTAAAAACTGTGGCGAGGCTGAGCGCGGCGGCTCAAGCCTGTAATCCCAGCACTTTGGGAGGCCTAGGCGGGCGGATCACGAGGTCAAGAGATCGAGATCATCCTGGCCAACGTGGTGAAACCCCGTCTCTACTAAAAATATAAATATTAGCTGGGCACGGTGGTGTGTGCCTGTAGTCCCAGTTACACAGGAGGCTGAGGAAGGAGAATTACTTGAACCTGGGAGGTGTAGGTTGCAGTGAGCCGAGATTGTGCCACTGCACTCCAGCCTGGCGCCTGGTGACAGAGTGAGACTCTGTCTCACAAAAAAAAAAAAAAAAAAAAAAAAAAGCCTGTGGCTAAGGTTTTTATTTGACACAAGGTAAGTACATGACAAAAAATATCTATGAGCCCACATATGAACAGATTTTTCTACCATATTATTCATAGCTTGTTTCTTTAAATGAATGTGCAAAAGTTTTTACTGTTTATAACAAATTAACAACAAAACAGACATTGGTATATTATTTGGAAGAATAAACATTCACACTAGGTTTATGTCTTTAATTTCCATATATATAATACAAAATTCTTAACTTTCCATTTCGATGTTTAAGGCAGTTTCAAAAGATAAATGTTATGCTTACCCTCTGAAAATCTTATTTTTCACTTGTCTATTGACTGGATTGTAAAACAGATTTTGAAACTAATTAGTTTCCAGTGGTAGCACTGGTTTTGCCTTTTCTAGTTGCCTTATAATGTTGAGAAAGTAAATCTAATTTTTGACAGTAGAGTTTTGTATTATAAATAACATTTTAAAGCAATTATAGCTTAGTGTCTTATTAATTTTAATTTATATACCATTTAGAAGTTCTATGCTTTTGAAAGGAATCCGTTTGGTAAAGTAGAGATGGCATCAAATTAAATATTTGTTATCTATTATGTCATAGTTGATCTGCCAGAAGGAATGAAAATATGATATCAAAAACATGTTTTTCTGCACAGAACTTATACACATAGTTATATGATAAAGGCAGAAAAAAGTAACAGTATAATTTTAAGTTCAATGTCACAATAAATGAGATAATACAAGATGACAACTGAATTGTCATTTGAGATGTAAAATTTAAGAATTCAGAAAAGGAAAACTTTTCCATGAACTAGAGTAACTCAAAGATTCTTCCTACAAAAAAAGAAGATGCTAGATGCAATGCCCTTAAGGGGATTGGATTGCTCTAAAGGGTAATGGATGTGTGACCTATGACCTGTAAGTCCTCCAAATTTCCCAGATTATAAGAAAGAAACAGGAGCATTCTGGTACTAAATCTCATGCATTTCTCCCAGGGTCATTTCAGGAATGTCAGCAACTGGAAGCCTATACTCCGAAATTTCCCTTTCACCAAGGCCACAATGACTGATCTTGAGCTAAGGGACTCTCTTAGGCTCATAAACTACAGTTACTCTAATCTTTCAGTAATCCTAGTAAAGAAAAGGTTTCCAGAAATTATACATTTATATATAGGAAGGAGAAGCTAAAATTAATTTTCTATTTATTCTTATATCCAGAGCAGACTTTAAAGTTAATAAGTTCATTGATAAAAGCCTTTTGTAGTCACTACCCACTTGGGCAATGATACTATTCTCAACCCTGTAGTAAGTTGAACAGATGATGTAGACAGCTTGAGAACTCCTGCATGAAGCAAGTATCATTAAAAAAGACAACTAACTTTTAGGAGAACTCAGTATTTCTGATTTTCTTCTTTAGTTTGAAAACTTGGTGAAAAATGACTCTACAATTGTTGATCTATCTATGCATCATAATTTTGCTATTGCTGCTTACTGGAATATATGACAGACTTATTAATAGGAGTGCAAACTGTTGGATTTTAATCTATTAGCATGTCTTATGTGTTAATTAGATAAATATGAAATGATTGAATAGGTTAGGGAGTATTAGAAGTAGTTTAGTCTTTATATTTTTTGAGTCCTGTCCAATTTATCCAAAATAATGTTTAAAAATCACCTTTCAAGTGTTTATCTTTATTGTTAGAGTCAATAATTCTGCATGCAATTAAAATATGGTTTTCTTTTGGTCCCATTTTAATTTTTTTATTTAAATAGGTTTTTGGGGAACAGATGGTGTTTTATTACATGGATAAGTTCTTTAGTGGTGATTACTGAGATTTTGGTGCACCCATCACCCAAGCAGTGTACACTGTACCCAATATGTAGTTTTTTTATCCCTTGCCACCCCCACCCTTTCCCCCAAGTCCCTAAAGTCCAATGTATCATTCTTATGCCGTTGCATCCTCATAGCTGAGCTCCCACATATGAGTGAGAACATACAATGTTTGGGGTTTTTTTAAAATCACTGAATTGAAATAAAACTTTTAAATTTTATTCCTTGCTGCTTTGATGACACTGCTTTACTCTTAAAATGTTATGTCCATCTAGAAACTTAAATACAACTTTTAATTTTTTTAATTTTACTTTAAGTTCTGGGATACATGTGCAGAAAGTGCAGGTTTGTTACATAGGTATACATGTACCATGGTGGATTGCTGCATCATCTAGGTTTTAAGCCCCTCATACATTAGGTATTTGTCCTAATGCTCTCCCTTCCCTTGCCGCCCATTCCCCAACAGTTCCCAGTGTGTAATATTCTCCTCCCTGTGTTGGTGTATTCTCATTGTTTAAATCCCACTTGTGAGTGAGAACATGCAGTACTTGGTTTTCTGTTCCTGTGTTAGTTTGCTAAGAATGATGGCTTTCAGCTTCATCTATGTCCTTGCAAAGGACATGATCTCCTTCTTTTTATGGCTACATAGTATTCCATGGTATATATGTACCACATTTTCTTTATCCAGTCTATCATTGATGGGCATTTGTGTTAGTTCCAAGTCTTTGCTAATGTGACTAGTGCTGCAATAAACAAACATGGATGTGTCTTCATAGTAGAATGATTTATAATCCTTTGGGTGTATACCCAGTAATGGGGTTGCTGGGTCAAATGGTATTTCTGGTTCTAGATCCTTGAGGATCGCCACACTGTCTTTCACAATGGTAGATCTAATGTACACTCCCACCAACAGTGTAAAAGCATTCCTATTTCTTCACAGCCTCACCAGCATCTGTTGTTTCCTGACTTAGCCTGTATAACCAAGACAATCCTAAGCAAAAAGAACAAAGCTGGAAGCATCACTACTTGACTTCAAACTATACTACAACGTTACAGTAATTAAAACAGAATGGCACTGTTACCGAAACAGACATATAGATTAATGGAACAGAACAGAGACCCCAGAAATGACCCCAGTAATAACCCCACACATCTACAATCATCTGATCTTCAATAAACCTGAAGAAAACAAGCAATGGGGAAAGGATTCCCTATTTAATAAATAGTGCTGAGAACATTAGCTAGCTATATGTGGAAAACTGAAACTGGACCCATTCCTTACACCTTATACAAAAATTAATTCAAGATGGATTAAAGACTTAAATGTAAAACCCAAAACCATAAAAACCCTAGAAGAAAACCTAGGAAATACCATTCAGGAAATAGGCATGGGCAAAGACTTCATGACTAAAACCACCAAAAGCAATTGCAACAAAAGCCAAACTTGACAAATAGTATCTAATCAAACTAAAGAGCTTCTGTACAGCAAAAGAAATGATCATCAGAGTGAAAGGCAACCTACAGAGTGGGAGAAAATTTTTGCCATTTACCCATCTGACAAAGGGCTAATATCCAGAATCTACAAGGAACTTAAACAAATTTACAAGAAAAAGCAAACATCCCCATCAAAAAGTGGGCAAAGGATATAAACAGATACTTCTCAAAAGAAGACATTCATGCATCCAACAAACATGAAAAACTCATCATCACTGGTCATTAGAGAAATGCAAATCAAAACCACAATGAGATACCATCTCAGGCCAGTTAGAATGGTGATCATTAAATAGAACTGTTAAAGCAATTATTAGGCAAATGTTTCTTCTCTAGACAAATAATCCCATTTCTTTTACTATTCCTCATACATCCAAGTTACATTTGCAGTTATTTTAAAGTTAGCTTTGCTTGAATTGGTCCTAGAAAATCTGATTGTCCTTAGGAGTGAATGATACTGCCTTGGGTTGTGGCTCATTACAATTTTAAGGTAAAAACAAACCAGTGTGTATTTAATAGTTATGTACATACATATCAGAACATAAACTATATCATAAGAAATAAAACTGAAATGTATTAGAGCCCCAGATGAGAATTTAACAGCTCCATGAACTAAACTTTAGCTGTTATCCATTATACTTGTTCCAGTTTGATTTCCCCTGTTGCTAATAATGTCTCGGATATCACATGAATAGCATCTCTCTCTACTGCTAATCTTTAAAATACCATTACAATTCCTTGACTAAACAAAACATTTAAAAAGCATCATTCTCTGCCCTGTTTGTCAAATTGATTTGGAATTCTGTTTTCCCAATATTTTCCTTCTTTTAGAGAGTTATAAATTAGCTAGACTATCTGCCCTAGTAGTGTTTTTTTTTCCAATACTCTTTCCACTTCCTTTCCCTTAAACACTTCTGACATCAAACATGTAGACATTTCCTCCTATACCAACCAATTGTCCAACTGTCGGACACCAACTGGGTGTCCTGCAATCTGCTGAAATCCTGCCACTACTTGGAGTTAATGCAGACTCTACATGTTTTTTTTTTTTTTAATTTTTTTTTTTTTTTTTTTTTTTAAGATGGGGTTTCACCATGTTGGTCAGGCTGGTCTTGAACTCCCGACCTCAGGTAATCCACCTGCCTTGGCCTCCAAAGTGCTTGGATTACAAGCATGAGCCACCATGCCTGGCCCAGACCCTACATGTTAACGGTTCAGTCCCATAAAACTGCCTCTGCTCAGATATCAGTCAAAAGTCCCAGGTTTCTACCCATACATCTGACTACTTGCCTGTATAAAGGTTTCCCATGTCCTCTGCCTTAGGTTTGATAATTTGCTAGAATGCCTCACAGGACTCCAGAGAATGCTTTACATGCTATTACTGTGGTTTTTTGTTGTTGTTGTTGCTGTTGTTGTTTAAATAGAGAATAAAACTGACCCAGAGCCAAATGGAAGAGTTCCATAGGAAAAGGTATATGGGAAGGGGCATGGAGCATCCATGCTTCTCCAAGGACTCCACCCTTTCTAGCACCTCCATGTGTTTACCTATCCAGAAGCTTCTTTGAATCCCATGTTTTAAAGAGGTTCTATTACATAGGCATAATTGATTAAATCATTGGCCTCTAGGGATTAATTCAACTTCTAGCCCTTCTCCCCTCTTTAGAGGTTGTGAGGGTAGGACTGAAGGTTCTGACAATCTAATCATGTCTTAATTATGTCTTGGTTGTTCTAGTGATGAGTCCCCCTTCTGAAGCTGTTTAGGGGTCACCAATAGTTGCCTCAATAGAAAAAAGTTTTTATTACTCTTATCACTCAAGAAATTAAAAGGAATTTAGGAGATCGTTAAGAACTGGGCTCAATGACCAACTATCCATTTCCCAATGTATCATACTTTCCATAAGGAAAAAACCTGCAGAGAGATGTCTCTGCTTGTCCTTTGTATGTCAATATGTCCAGAATGCACAGGACTCTTTTTCATTCAGTTACAAAAGTGACAACTGAATACCTCTAATTTTTATTACAGCTAAATCCACTGTTGTCCCTCTCAATACCATATTTTCAACAGGTTAGAAATAGAAGTCATCACGTCTTACATAGAACACATTCCCAAAATGTTTTGAATACACACCTTTAAAAATAAGTAAGAGAGTAGCATATTACCCTTTTCAGATTAATAAGCATTAAAATCAGTCATAACAAAGGAAACTTCCAAAAATTGGTTTCCACTTACATGACAACCACTATACCAGGTTCTTTGTACGCATCCTCTCTAATTCTCACAACATTTCAAGATATGTCTTGCCCCATTTTACACATGAAGTGCAAATAGTTTAATTGACTTGCTCATAACTACTCAGTTCATATGCAAATGTAGCAAGCACTGTCTGTAATACACTGCTCCCCACGTTAGGAACTTTTTGAAATGTTCTCTGTACTTAACGAAATGAATTATTACAAAATGAAAGGAAGTAGGAAAATTTACAGTGATATTTTTACTACCCTGTTTTGTAGTTCCTGAAAATTTTCAAATTTGTCCCCTACAGGTACCCAAGGGACATTTTCTTTATAGTTCTGCTTCTGGCTTCTTTTAATCAGTTATAATATTGATGATGAAAAATGAAATTAAATCTGTGTCATATTACACTGAAAACTGTACATCAATTATCTTGCTTTAAAATTCAATAAGAAAAGGATATTTTCATCACGTGTTCTTTTATATTTGCATGCCAAGTGACAAAATATAGTCGTGAATATATGTATAGTACAGTTTTATTTCTAGAGTTTTTACTTATTTAGGGCAATTAGTACATTTTCAGTACTTTTAATGCAGAACAATTACACTTTATGTTTTGAGTTTTATAAAAAGCATTACATAACCATTGCAACACATTTAATTTCTATCCTCTAGGTAAGATTATGCTTTGTATCCTTTGTTAATCAGTAGTGCAAGAATCTTAACAACAGACATTCTATTGATTGACAGTGGTAGATATCTGGATAAGAAGTATAGGCAGACTTATTAATGTGGTATAATGATATTGACAGAATTTCAGGATCTGCAGTCTGACTTACATGTACTCTGCATACAAATGGAGAAAAATCACGTAGTCTGACAAATTCTAATGTTTGTTTCATAGAAATTTTTTTTTTCTGAATTGTCTACTTTGCATAGAACTGATTGGAATTAAACAGCTCTTTCTATTCAACTGAGAAATCAGTATTCAGAATTCATCTGGTGTCAAATTTGGCTCTCAGTTTAATCCTGTGGTTAATTGAAGCATCTCATATTTATTGTCCTTTTCAAAATTCTCTACAGAAATAATATTCATAAACCTATGGTTTTATCAAACAATTAAAAGGTGACTTGTATGGAGTTAGAGGCCATTGTCCTAGCAAACTAATACAGGAACAGAAAAGCAAACACTGTATGTTCTCACTTATAAATGGGAGCTAACCGATGAGAACACATGGATGCTAGGGGTACAACAAACATGGGGGCCCTTGTGAGGCTAGAAGATGGGAGGAGGGAGAGAAGCAGAAAAAAATAACTATTGTGTACTATGCTTACTATCTGGGTGACTATGCATATTTTCTGGGTGACAAAATCTGTATACCAAACCTCCATTATATGCATTTGCCTATGTAACTAACCTGCACATGTAACTCTGAACCTAAAACAAAAGAAAAAACAAGACGACAATTTAAGTGGCATAAGTTTAACAAAAATGCAGAATTTTTGACATTAAAGTTAAAAATGTTTCATTATTCAATTTACTCAACCATAACTTTGGCAGAAATACAACTCCTCAGCTTTCCTGTTTCTCTGTGGAACACGTCATCATCTGGCGTGACCTCAGAGTATCTCCCAAGGTGAGTGTGACAGTGCATGAAGTAAAAGTGAAAAAAATGGGATTATGAAAGATTGCATGGTGTTCCCTAAAGTTTACTACTTCTTTTTGAAAGCAGACTATGAGTCTCATTCATTTCTAAAAAATGTTACATGCCTACTGCATGGAACAGAAATTCCTTCCCCAGCAACACTGGACTTTGGCCAATGACATGTAATCAGAACTTAGATACACAAGTCCGAACAGAAATCTTATTTTTTTTTCTCCCTTACCCTGAGAATTATGTGTTCCAGATAGGTGCCTCATTTTCATCCTAGATCCTTGAATGAAAGGACACATCGAGCAGAGACCCATAGCTGCCAACATCAGACATCAATGATAGACAAAACTTTGTGTCGTGAACTATTGAGATGTATGGGTTGTTTATTACCACAACACAAATGATTAATACAAAACGGTTGCTTGTATTATTATCTCTATGAAATTATAAATTGAGTAGGTTTACTTCAGTAATAAAGACAAAAATTCTTCCTTTTAATGTTTAGAGTACAGAAGTGGGATTAATCTCACTTTAGAACCACTCCACCTTAAAACATTGAATCAAGAATTAAAATTACAGCTTTCAATTTATGAATAGAGATAATGATTTATTATTTAGAACTTCACTGTGATAAGAAAAATGAGTAGTTGTTTTTACAGTGATAATTGTTTTTCAGTCCAAATGCCAAAAATTTTCAAGTCTAATACCATTCCAATCAAGTCTAAGAAACTGTCAAGTACTTTGTTGAATCAAAATGGAATTTTATTGTACTAAATGTTTTTTTTTAAAGTCGAACTTTAATTGTAGTTTGTAAATCTTTTCTTATGCTGCATTGTAATATTTGTTTTATGTAAGAATAATTTGCATGTAACAATTATCTGGTCTAGTATAACAAATTTAGTTTTGCAAATCCAAATAGTTAATGATGGCTTGAAACTGTGTAGAACTATGAAATATTTTGCTAACATTGTGGCTTTTATTCCTATATCTTTGATAGTTATAAAAATAATATAGTTACAAAGTTAAGCAAACAACCACAAGCTATGCCATATATTCAAATATGAAAAGTAAAAAATTACCTTTATTTCATCCCATAGTCTTACTTTTTAGGGGTAATAACATAATTTTTTTTTTTTTAGTTAAAATTGTTACTCCTTCAGCCCCTCCACTGCCCCTAATTCTAGATTCAACTCTTGAGTCTTAATTTCTTGATTTACCAACTTGAGAGTTTACCAGTTGACTTTTGATCTCAAACCCTTAATTTAAATCAGTGACGCTAATTTCTCAGACTTTAACAAGCAAACAAATCACTTGGTGACTTATTAACATATTAACTTCTTAACAGTTCTCCCCTGAGCTAGTGTTATTGTTTCTCAGATCTCCTATTTCTTTTCTATTTTATGTTTAAAACATTTCTTTGGTTATTCACCTAATCTTTACATAATCTTTGTTTATCCTGTGAATATCTTTATTTTGCTTTCAAACTTGTTCACGGATAGTTATTCAAAGTGAAATTTCTGTGACATGTCAAGTGCTAGAGAATTGTATTCTGCTGTCTTGCCGATGTCCTTCCTCCTCATCAGTTAATACCTTGAGTATGGAATTATAGGTTGAAAACTTTTCCTTTCAAAATTTTGAAGGCATCACTCCACCTTCTACTTTTCAATTTTTTAATGGGACATTTGATGTAAATTTTATTTTTATACCTTTGAAAATAAACTTTTTTTAGATGCTTTTAAATGTTTTAATTTATTCTTGAAGTGTTGAATATCATTAAAATGAGTCTAGATTTAAGTTATTTACAATTCATTGTACTATTCATTTAAAGATCCTTTAAACTCTGAAGACCTGAGTCTGGCTTTCAGTTACTGAAATTGCTTCCTTCATTTGCCTCATTTCCCCTTTGCTATCTCTGCAGAGTAGTTCAGCATCTGAGTAATCCATGAGTCCACTTCTATTGATTACTTTGTTTCTTGACAGTATATTGTTTTATGTTTTGTGTGTGTGTCATAATTTTTATGAGTTAATACATAATGTGTAGTACAGGAAAGATGAAGGAAAATAGCATTTATGTCAAGAAATGGGTAGGCATCTTCTTCTGCTAGGATCTCAGTTTAAGGTGTTGCCTCCAATTGTCAGGAGTTGAGATGGGTTTGAAATTTTTTTGTTGCCATGGTTACCCTCAGCGCACCTAGCTTCAAACTGCTCTTGTGTTTCTTTGTGTTTAAGCTAGGGGCTGGCCTGCTGGAGAATATTTCTCAATGTTTCCTTGTACCTCAGCTTTCTTTCTTTCCTGGGTCATAATGTGAACATCTCCCCAAGCTTTTCACTCTTCTCCAACGGCTGACTGCTGGATGTTTTCCAGTCTGAAGGTGTGGGGTGAAAGTGTTCTCTCTTGTCTGGGTACTGTCTCAGTGTTAGGTAGGCTCTGGGCCTTTAGGTCTCAGGGGTGGGGCTGCCTCAGTGATCCTGCTCCTCATCTCCATGGCAGCTAATCTCTGCCTTCTGTATTTTCAGATTTTATGCTGGAACAGTTTTTCTGCTCCCCCAACCAAAGTAGAACGCTTTTACTGGGATAGGTGTCTGACCCCAGGAATAATTTTTGCCCCTCTTCCAGGGGTAGGATTTTCTCTTTTACTCTCCTTCAGCCACAGTGAGTCTTCGCCTGTGCCCTGGGTGGGGACAGAACTGCCTTTCGTGCCTAAGTTGTTTAAGGATTTTGTTCCATGGAGAAGTGTCTAGTTAGGGCTTCAAGCTTTTCTCACAGTGGTAGTCACTTCACTCGTGCAGGCCTGCGCCACCAAGGAAGACTCTCTTCAGTCTTTCACTTTACCTCCAGTCTTTCTTATTAACACCTGGTGGACGTCACTGGAGAGAAAGAAACCTGGAAGCAGGAACAAAATCTCCTTGAGGACAATTTGCATACACTTTGTTTTATGTAAACATAATTTGCATCTAACAATTATCTGGTCTAGTGTAACAAATTTAATTTTGCAAATCCAGATAGTTAATGATGGCTTGAAACTGTGGAACTATGAGATTGCAAACCTTGTGGCTTTTATTTCTATGTCTTTATAATAGTTGTAAAAATAACATAGTTAAGAAAACAACCACAACTATACCATACAATCAAATATGAAAAGTAAAAAAATACCTTTATTTCATCCTATTGTCTAATTTTTTGGAGGTAATAACTTGAACATTTTTTATTATACTTTAAGTTCTTGAGTACATGTGTAAAATGTGTAGGTTTGTTATACACGTGCCACGGTGATTTGCTGCACCCATCAACCCATCATCTACATTAGGTATTTCTCCTAATGCTATTCCTCCGCTAGCCCCTCCCCCTGCCCCTGGCAACAGGCTCTGGTGTGTGATGTTCCCCTCCCTGTGCCCATTGTTCTCATTGTTCAGCTCCTACTAATGAGTGAGAACATGCAGTGTTGGTTTTTGTGTTTTTGTGTGAGTTTGCTGAGAATGATGGTTTCCAACTTCATCCATGATCCTGCAAAGGACATGAACTTAACATTTTTTTAAAGGCTTTAAGAATTGTGATGGTTAATTTTATGTGTTAACTTTGCTGGGCCACAGTGCCCAGAGGTGTGGTCAAGTATTATAGCTAATTATAGGTCAAGTATTATGCAAGAGTGTTTGGGGGTGAGATTAACATTTAAGTTGGTGGGCTTTGTGTAAAGCTGTTGCCCTCAATAATGTGAGTGAGTCTCATCCAGTCAGCTGAAGGCCAGAAGAGAACCAAAAAAAAAAAAACCTGACCATTCTTGAAGGAGTGGTAATTTTGTCAGCAGACTGCCTTTGGACTTAAATTGCAAGACTGGTTCTTCACTAGCCTTCAACATGTGGGCTCACCCTCCAGATTTTGGATGTTTCGGCCTCTGTAATTAATTGCATGAGCCAATTCCTTAATATAAATCTCTCTCTTTCTATATATATATATTTAAAGAGAGGTATGTGTATATATATATATGTGTGTGTGTGTGTGTATACACACACACACACACACATCCTAGTGGTTCTGTTTCTCTAGAGAACTTTAATATGGCAATTTAAACTAAATTTAAATTTATATAACCTGAATTCATATAACCAGCTTGTATGATACCTGAATTCTCACATCTGCCTCAGGTTACTCAGTGCTCACATCCCATATCTCTGAGGGAGGGACCCATCTTCCCTTGGATTTAGGCTACTTAATTACCTTGCAAACGCAGCTCTATAATAATTTCAAGAAAAATTATTCTTAAAAATTATTCTCCACATTTTCCTGCTTTTATTATGGTAGTAATGTTCTTTCCAGTCTCTACATCCCCCAAAAGAACTTTCAGTAATAACAATCTTCCTTAATTTCTCTTCATATAATACTGGAGGGTGTTTTTACTTTAATTATCTTCTGCTCTGTACAATATTGATATTTGACCCAGGGTTCTGTTTTTAAACCCGATGCTTGGTAAATTAATGTTGCTTTTTCATGCTGTTATTTTAATTAGTGTTTTCAACCACTCCTGTTGATGGCGAGGACTATGCTATTAGCATAGATAGACAGTAGTCACGGTTCAGATGTCTGCACATCCTGAAGCCTCTATCCTCCATGGAATGCCTGGATATAGACTTTCTGTAACTGTATGGACTTTATCACCTGGAAGGCTACCGTTTGTTGCAAAGTTGGGGGATATCCAGACAGTCCCTGAAACATGGCAATCATGCGTTCTCTACTCTGGCAGGAGAACACATGAACCATTTTATTCCTAGGAGGAGCTGCTTTCCTTTCTACTATATCCCAGCTGTATTCCTGCAGATCCTTGCAGAAGCATAAAATCACTACAGGCTTTCATTGCTTCTATCCCAATCCCTAACACTCACATCATGATTGGCCACTAGGAAAAGCTTGTTCTCTCTGTATAGTACTTTTTAGGGCCCTAGTAGGAGCAGATCCAGGTATTCTATCAATTAATACCTGATAGCTTCCCCACAGCCCATTCTTAGTTTTTGTGCCTGTCAATTCTAGCCTTGAGACCTTTTCAGGTCATTACCAGGCTAAGCAACTTGCCTTTCTGTATTAGCCTTTTTTAGATAATACTCTGGGTTGTAATTTCCTGTGGTCTGATTTGTCATTACATTCTCATGTGCATGTTATCCTCCAGAAAATTCATCCTTCATCAATGACATATTCTCTATTTTCAGAGTTGCCACATTTTGTTATTTATAGCATATCTTTGCTGTTATTGCACTGTGATTTTAAAAGGCAGTGTAGGAAAATGCTTACAGTAAATTCATCATCTTAAACCAGAAGAGTCTTTTTAGATTTTTAGATGAAAGAGAGATAATAGTATTTTGTGAAATGTGATTCAATCCTGCTGAAAAATTTTATTAATTTCCCAATCTGTTCTATCCATTTATTGGTTATTCATTCAATAAATATTGAGAACTTTCTATATAGAAGGCGCTGTTTTAGGCATTGTAGTTACATTGGAGAACAGGATAGATGGAAGCTGGTTTATGTTCAGTTAGGAGAGTCATTAATTTTTAGTGATTTAATTACAGTTGTAATAGATTCTACATGAAGAAGTAAATTTGGAATAACAGAATTCCCTATTAAATTTTCAGGAATCCTAATATAATCTGGAGGTGGAAGGCAATTTCTTTCTTTTTTTTTTTTTTTGAGACAGAGTCTTGTTTTGTCGCCAGGCGCCAGGCTGGAGTGTAGTGGTGCAATCTCGGCTCACTGCAATCTCCACCTCCCAGGTTCAAGTAAATCTCCTGCCTCAGCCTCCCAAGTAGCTGGGACTACAGGCGCACGCCACCACACCCAGCTAATTTTTGTATTTTTTAGTAGAGACGAGGTTTCACCATGTTGGCCAGGATGGTCTCGATCTCTTGACCTCGTGATCCACCCACTTTGGCCTCCCAAAGTGCTGGGATTACAGGCGTGAGCAACCGCGCCTGGCTGGAAATTTATTAAAGTAAAATTTGAGTTCTGTTCTAGAGAGAAAAGAATGTCTAAAAATTTGGGAAAAAATATTTTATGGCCAGAAAACAAAATCAAATGAAATCCTTATTATCCTTGGAATTTAGTAAAATCTACATTCTTCTCTTTGGCAAAATTGAGTTCATTGTTGCTTTTTTCTTGTATGTATAACTGTGCATCCAATAAATTGATGTCAGGGACTCAAGAGACGGGATTCCAATATCTGCTCTGTTACTAATTAAAGTCTCTGTTTTGGGAAGGTTACTCAAGAATCTGATGCTCTATTAAAATGGTTTAAATAATTATAATTTCTACAAGAATTTTGAAGAGCAAAGTAATGAGATAATTAAGAGAAATAGAAATATTCATATGTTTGACTTAAACACCTTCTGATATTTAATTCTGCAGAACTAATGCAACAATAATATAAAGCTGTGCCAGATTTTCATTGTAACATCATACAAAATAGCAAGAAACATAAAAATTGCCTGACTTTAATAATGTAAAGGATGATTTGGTAAATTATGTTACATCAACTTATGAAAAGTTACCCTGTTAAAATAAGTAGCTGTAGAAACCATATAGAAGCATGGGAAACTATATTCTAAAAGTAAACTAAAGCAGCATATACAAATTTACTTGGAGCTGGGATTATAGCTATGCAACATATTATGTATTATGCAAAGGCATAAATGAAATTTGAAAAAGTGAAAATAGTTTTGTTCAGGTACTGGCTTAGAGCACTATTTTCTTTCTTTTTTTTTTTTTTAATGAGATTCTTTCATGTTATTACAAATATTTAGAGGGAAGAAATGACAGAATAGCTATAAAAAATTTGGCGTTTTTCCTTCATCTTCTGAGGCTTGATAAAACTTGTCAAGCTAGTTTTGAGCTAGACATAAGAATTTTGTGATCTTCTTGGATACATAATTCTCATGCTCCAAATACAGAAGATGATGCAAAGTAAGATAAAGGAACCAATTATCTCTCTGTGTGTGTTAAGTTCGGTCATCCCTTTGGGCATTCAGCCTATTTGTCTTCAATAGATTTCTGCTAAAATAAAAGTGGTCGTGGGAAGGGTAACTCCTTAAGGTATTATTGAGTTGAGCCTTGGCTGACCCTGGTTGGCTGAGCCCATATTTCTATGACAAAGAGATACAAGAGACTCCGGGGTGAAAATGGAAAAGGAGAGCAAGAAATTGGAGAGTAGAGGGCAGGGACTACACTAAGTCTAGGAGAATGCCCAAGAGATGTTATCCCAATTAACAGTTTTGTTTTTGGGTTAGTCTCATGTTTTTGTTTGCTTTTAAAAATACGTAGCAAAACCTATCTACTTGTCAATTTATTATACACCAATCAGCAGTTTCTTTTTCACAAATCATCCCTGAGGGGTACAGCAAGGCATTATATTTAAAAAAAAAGTCTAAATGGAAAAATTAGAATGAGAGAAAATACTTATTAATAGAAAAATCAAAATCCTGTGGAAGAAAACACAATTATATTAACAATGTGAACCAGCAAAGGTGTCACAGTTGGGCTTTAAATTCGGCTCTAAGTTTTCAGGAAGCCAAAAAGTAAATGAAGACATAGTTTATTAATATTTCTGGTTATAAAACTGACAAAAAGGAAGCATGTGAGTTTGACTAGACTCAAAGCATGTGATGCAATTCAGCAGTATAATGTTTCCCTGGAGTGGGGTGCCCATTTAAAATTTTTTCTCAGAACACTATTGTCATACAAAGTGGATGAGCAAGTGGATGCCAGAGTTCTGCACAATGGGAGGATTTTCCCTGGTCACTGTTTTGCACAGCATTCCTGAGTGAGGGTAGTGTAACTGCTGTCCATTTGAGTACCTGCATCCATATACTAAACTTACGCATCTCCGAATCAAGCTCAAACTTTTCTTCTTTAGTCAGCTGCTTAGGAGATTCCTCATCCCGCCATGGGTGTAAGCAAAGGGAGATTTACTGGTGCAACAGCAATGACGTAGAGGTCTGGGCCACATACTTATGCAGCTTGCTTGTGATTGGTTCTGCTTGTGCTAGAACACCGATGTGCCATTTCATCTTATGACTGATGTTGTTGGTCCTCCTATTCATATGCAAATACCCAACTCATGATTGACAAATATGCTGTATAATCATATAGTGCCCCATGGACAAGCTCTCTCTATCTTAGTAATGTGGCAGGAGTTGTTTTTTCAAAAGGTGTATAATTTTAGTTGCAGATGGCAAGGCATTGCTCAGTACCTCTAGTAGTTTGCATTTTGATTGTCCTGTTGGACTTTTCCATAAGTTTCATGTGGCTTTTTTTTTTTTTTTTTTTTTGAGACGGAGTTTTGTTCTTGTTACCCAGGCTGGAGTGCAATGGTGTGATCTCGGCTCACCGCAACCTCTGCCTCCTGGGTTCAGGCAATTCTCCTGCCTCAGCCTCCTGAGTAGCTGGGATTACAGGCACGCACCACCATGCCCAGCTAATTTTTTGTATTTTTAGTAGAGATGGGGTTTCACCATGTTGACCAGGATGGTCTCGATCTCTTGACCTTGTGATCCACCCACCTCGGCCTCCCAAAGTGCTGGGATTACAGGCGTGAGCCACCGCGCCCGGCCCCGTGGCATATTTTTATCCCACCAAAACATCTTATGCTGTAGAGTCTGCCAGTTCATTTGCCCTAGTGATTGAACTGTTTACATTGCAGTGTAATGGGCGTTCAGTGGGTTCTCTTTCTGCTCTAAGTCCCATAAAAAGCTTCTAGGGTCCCATTCTTTTGTAAATAGAGCATTTATCTTGGCAGAACAGATGTGCATTGGTTGAGCATTTAACTTTCTTCGGACTTAGGCTGTTCCAGCCATTAAGTCTTAGGCCTGGTCCTCAACTTTCTTTGTTCTATGCAAGAAATCAGTGACTCTTAATTTTATTATAATTTTTTTGTTTCATTTCAATATTGTTGTTTATTTTATAAAAAAATTTAACATAAGAGGAAATTAATTAATGTTGTACACTGACTTTGTTCTTCAGGCAGCATATCATCATAGGATAAATGGCAAGGTCTGCCTGCTGTGCATTATTTTTTAATTGTATTTTAGGTTTTGGGGTACATGTGAAGAACATGCAAGATTGTTGCATAGGTGCAAACGTGGCAGTGTGAGCTGCTGCTTTCCTCCGCCTCACCTATATCTGGCATTGCACCCCATGTTCTCTCTCCTCAACTCCCCACCCCCTGCTATCCCTCCCCTATTTCCCCCTGACAGACCCAGTGTGTGATACATCCCTCCCTGCATCCATGTGTTCTCGTTATTCAACACCCACCTATGAGTGAGAACATGTGGTGTTTGATTTTCTGTTCTTGTGTCAGTTTGCTGAGAATGATGGTTTCCAGGTTCATCCATGTCCCTACAAAGGACGCAAACTCATCATTTTTGATGGCTGCATAATATTCCATGGTGTATATTTGCCACATTTGCCCTGTCCAGTCTGTCATCAATGAGCATTTGGGTTGGTTCCAGGTCTTTGCTATTGTAAACTGTGCTGCAATGAACATTTGTGTGCATGTGTCCTTACAGTAGAATGATTTATATTCCTTTGGATATATACCCAGTAATGGGATTGCTGGGTCAAATGTAATTTCTGTTTCTAGGTCCTTGGGGAATTGCCACACTGTCTTCCACAATGGTTGAACTAATTTACACTCCCACCAACAGTGTAAAAGTGTTCCTATTTCTCCACATCCTCTCCAGCATCTGTTTTCTCCAGATTTTTTAATGATCGCCATTCTAACTGGCGTGAGATGATATCTCAATGTAGTTTTGATTTGCATTTCTCTAATGACCAATGATGAGCATTTTTTTCATATGTTTGTTGGCCTTATGTATGTCTTCTTTTGTAAAGTATCCGTTCATATCCTTCACCCACTTTTGAATGGGCTTGTTTTTCTCTTGTAAATCTGTTTTAGTTCTTTGTAGATTGTGGATATCAGCCCTTTGCAGATGGGTAGACTGCAAAAATTTTTTCCCATTCTGTTGGTTGCCGATTCACTCTACCGACTGTTTCTTTTCCTGTGCAGAAGCTGTGGAGTTTGATTAGGTCCCATTTGTCTATTTTGGCTTTTGTTGCCAATGCTTTTGGTGTTTTGGTCATGAAGTCCTTGCCTACGCCTATGTCCTGAATGGTTTTGCCTAGATTTTCTTCTAGAGTTTTTATGGTGTTAGGTCTTATGTTTAAATCTTCAATCCATCTGGAGTCAATTTTAGTGTAAGGTGTCAGGAAGGGTTCGAGTTTCTGCTTTCTGCACATGGCTGGCCAGTTTTCCCAACACCATTTATTAAACAGGGAATCCTTTCCCCATTGCCTGTTTTTGTCAGGTTTGTCAAAGATCGGATGGTTGTAGATGTGTGGTGTTGCCTCCGATGCCTCTGTTCTGTTCCATTGGTCTATATCTCTGTTTTGGTACCAGTACCATGCTGTTTTGATTACTGTAGCCTTGTAGTATAGTTTCAAGTCCGGTAGTGTGATGCCTCCTGCTTTGTTCTTTTTGCTTAGAATTGACTTGGCTATGCAGGCTCTCTTTTGGTTCCATATGAAGTTTAAGGTGGTTTTCTCCAGTTTTATGAAGAAGGTCATTGGCAGCTTGATGGGGATAGCATTGAATCTGTAAATTACTTTGGGCAATATGGCCATTTTCATGACATTAATTCTTCCTAATCATGAACATGGACTGTTTCTCCATCTGTTTGTGTCCTCTCTTATTTTGTTGAGCAGTGGTTTGTAGTTCTCCTTGAAGAGGTCCTTTACGTTCCTTGTTAGTTGAATTCCTACGTATTTTATTCACTTTGTAGCAATTGTGAATGGCAGTTCGTTCTTGATTTGGCTCTCTTTAAGTCTGTTATTGGTGTATAGGAATGCTTGTGATTTTTGCACATTGATTTTTTATCCTGAAACTTTGCTAAAGTTGCTTATCAGTTTCAGGAGATTTTGGCCTGAGACAATGGGGTCTTCTAGATATACAATCATGTCGTCTGCAAATAGAGACAATTTGACTTCCTCCTTTCCTATTTGAATACTCTTTATTTCTTTAACTTGCTTAATTGCTCTGGCTAAAACTTCTAATACTATATTGAATAGGAGTGGTGAGAGAGGGCATCCTTGTCTAGTGCCAGATTTCAAAGGGAATGCTTCCAGTTTTTGCCCATTCAGTATGATATTGGCTGTGGGTTTGTCATAAATAGCTTTTATTATTTTGAGATACATTCCGTCAGTACCTAGTTTATTGAGGGTTTTTAGCATAAAGGGCTGTTGGATTTTGTCAAAGGCCTTCTCTGCATCAATTGAGATAATCGTGGTTTTTGTCTTTGGTTCTGTTTATGTGGTGAATTACGTTTATAAACTTGCGTATGTTGAACCAGCCTTGCATCCCTGCGATGAAGCCTACTTGATCATGGTGGATAAGCTTTTTGATATGCTGTTGCAATCGGTTTGCCAGTATTTTATTGAAGATTTTTGCATCTATGTTCATCATGGATATTGGCCTGAAGTTTTTTTTTTCTTGCTGAGTCTCTGCCGAGTTTTGGTATCAGGATGATGTTGGTCTCATAAAATGATTTGGGAAGGATTCCCTCTTTTCGGATTGTTTGGAATAGTTTCAGAAGGAATGGTACCACTCCTCTTTGTATGGTCTGGTAGAATTCGGCTGTGAACCCATCTGGACCTGAGCTTTTATTGGTTGGTAGGCTCTTAATTGCTGCCTCAACTTCAGCTCTTGTTATTGGTCTATTCAGGGTTTTGATTTCTTCCTGGTTTAGGCTTGGGAGGATGCAAGTGTCCAGGAATTTATCCATTTCTTCCAGGTTTCCTAGTTTATGTGCATAGAGTTGTTTTTAATCTCTGATGATGGTTTTTATTTCTGTGGAATCTTTGGGGATATCCCCTTTATCGTTTTTTATTGCATCTATTAGATTATTCTCTCGTTTCTTTTTTATTAATCTGGCTAACGGTCTGTCTATTTTGTTGATCTTTTTGAAAAACCAGCTCTTGAATTTATTGATTTTTTTGACGGGTTTTTTGTGTCTCTGTCTCCTTCAGTTCTGCTCTGATCTTTGTTATTTCTTGTCTTCTGCTAGGTTTTGAGTTTTTTTGAAGTTGCTCCTCTATCTCTTTCAATTTTGATGATAGGGTGTCGATTTTAGATCTTTCCTTGCTTCTCATGTGTGCTCTTTATTTCTATGCAAGAAAGTCAAGGAGACCCTCTGGCTTTCACTCTTAACTATCAGCTGGGGACTAATTGCTCGTAACTTTTATCTTTTCTAACATCATCAATTACTCTTAGTAATAACTACCCAATTGCATTATCCACACAGTTACTATTTGCCCCATATTTTCCAAATGCTTGACAAAAATGCATGAACAAATGTGTTTTCCTCCCTTGGAATATCATCCCAGTTTACCAGTGGTGAGAGTTTTTTTTTTTTTTTTTGAAACAGAGTTTCACTCTTGTTGCCCAGGCTGGAGTGCAATGGCATGATCTCGGCTCACTATAACCTCTGTCTCCTGGGTTCAAGCTATTCTCCTGCCTCAGCCTCCTGAGTAGCTGGAACTACAGGCATGCACCACCATGCCTGGCTAGTTTTTTGTATGTTTTAGTAGAGACGGGGTTTCTCCATGTTGGTCAGCCTGGTCTCGAACTCCTGACCTAAGGTGATCCGCCCTCCTCGGCCTCCCAAAGTGCTGGGATTACAGGCATGAACCACAGTGCCTGGCCCTTGGTGAGAGTTTTTAACAGATGGCTTGTCAGCTGCGCCAGGGTCTGTAGTTCTCTATCTGCCCGCAGGTGTGGAGGTTCTTATTGCAAGTGGGTAGCAAGTGATACACTTCCCCATTTTAGTGCCTGTTTTTCTTGGACCAACTTGGTACCAACTGTTGAAGATGTATTCTCTAAGAAGCACACTCTGAGATGCAGTTTTAACATTTCCCTCACTGTGCACAAGATTGATATAGCCTTCCCCTCTCATTCATGAATTACATCTTTCTGGTGACAACTTCACAAGTTTTGCTGTGAATACATTACCCAAAGAGAGCTCTCAGACTACTGAGCTGAAATCCCAGGAAAATCTTTAAAGCATTGTAATGAAAGCTAGTTAGTTAGTTGACAAATTAAAAGAACAAATTTTGTCAGTGTAAATTGGCACATGTATGCTTTCCCATATACAGAATGCCAGAAATATTTACCTGAATATGACTGTCAAATTCATGGTAATTAAAAGCATAAACAGAGGTTTCCATCATAAAGATTTCAGCAAGCTGTTAAAATTCATAGACCCTCCCTATCATTATACCCACTGGGCCTTATTATAGACTCTGTCCAGATGCAGTCTGGTAGAATGTTGAGTTCTGTTTATAGTTTAAAAAGTTATGTTTCTTAGAAAAGTGACTGAACACTTGGGTGGGTGCTTCGGGTTCCTAACTGGGTAGTAGAGAGAGAATAACTTATATGCTTTCTAATTTCCCAAGATCAATGTAAACATTAATTATATAACACCGTAAGACATTTGAAGCCTTTTCATATTAAATGGAAGATATTACTAATAAAAATTTTATTTTTATTAATCTTGTTTCACAAGTCTAAGCTAATATTTACTTAAAACTTTTCAGTAAAAATTTAAAATATGTGTCCTAGTCAGGCCATCTTAACTTTTTTCACTGATTAATCCCAATTGTCAATTTAAGAATTCACCCTGTAAATTAGTTTAACATTAAAACATACTAGAATTTTAGAAACCAAAATCTTCTTGAAACTCCAAAAGGACTTTGGCATTAAGTCAACAATTAAGAGGTCATTTTATCAAAAGTTGAAAAATGTGGTTTATAGATGTTTTCTGCAGGGCTGTGGTTGGTCACTTTAGAGAAAAATCAGAATGAATATTGGAAATTTAAAAATTGTTAACTAGAACACACCATAACACACAATTATTGATTTCAAAATAATTATGTGATACAGACACAGTTTGCCTTGGATAATTCCAAGCCCTTTAATGTAGACACTTCTTACATTAGGGGCTCAGTTAAAATCTTTCAATAATTTCCTTAGAATTGGGTTCATATGTTTTTTTTTTTAATCTTTTTTCTATGTAATAATTATTTTTTGTGTCCAGAAATATTTGGAATTTAACAAGGGATAGAGTTAATCCAGAGAATAGGATGAAATATCACGTGTCAGAAATATCAGGTAAGAAATTTTGTGAGGGGATGTGGACTTGCTGGTCCTTCTTTTAAGAACTGTGAAGGGTGTGAGGTTTTGCCATTCTTGCAACCTAGCAGGTTTGCCTGCCATAGTTTTATGGATGATGACAAAAGGCATGAGACTCCTACCAAGGTAAAAAACAAAGAGTGTTATTACTGATGATACATGAACATCGTGATCACATTGAGCATGAAATTCATGACATCTTTAGTTCCTGTTGCCACCCAAGTTCTGCAGAGGTCATGCAAAGTCAGGCCCAGGTGGACACAGTTTGCACACATGGATTTATACTACAACTGGAGAAACTTGAGTTGAGGAAAGCCTCAATCTTATGAAGAGGGCTCTAAGCAAACCTACCCAACCTTTGCTTCAGAGGAACACTTTTGCTTTAGATATTATTATTACTCTTCTGGTCAGAAAACAAATAGTCCTCTTTCTTAGAGTGGGGTAATACCTTTTTCTAAGATTGTTTCCTATACATACATTCTTGATAAGATATGGAACAAAAGCTGTCAATGCCTTTTCATAAAATGTTCAGAAATGCAAAATACCCATAGGAAATTGTCTCTCATCTCTGCTTTCACTTTCTTTATCCATTCACTCATTTGTTCATCCATTTATTAAACCAATTGTTTTAATTACTTTCTGGAATGGTAGTTTGTACCTACATGCCTTCAACTAACTCACAGTCTAACTGTAAATAGGAAAGGATCCATTTACCAGACTGGAAGGCTTTGGCTCTTCCATTTTCATGTTGTAAATAACTACTGATGTAGTATGTGGAACTTCTGAAAAAATTTCCTTTAAAAAAGGGAGTTTGTTAGTTTATTTTACTATCCAATGGTTCCCCTACCTTACAGTTTGGTAAAACCATCTAAAATCCTATTAAGGATCCTTTGGTGATTATTTAATATATTTATAATATATTTTTTATAGAAAAATACAAAATTATGAGAATAGGATAATTTGCTAAAAAGTACTTCCATTACTGGCTGTCCATCTGAAAGGATATAAAAGAAAACCATTCTTTAACCAGAAACAAGAACAATTCTAAATGAATGAAAGGCCTACATGTCAAAAATAATTTCACCTTGCAAGAAAATATAGGAGACTACAGTTAAGTGTGGAGAAGACTTTTTAATTAAGAATAAAATTCTGATTTATAAAAGAGAAGATAGAAATATTTAAACTTATAATGACAAAATACCATAAAGAAATACACAGATGCTTAATTTGAGAAAACAAATTTTTAGTGCAGATGATAACACATCTTAAAAAAGTTTTTGAAAGATTGACAAAGAGCTGATAAACAACTGGGTATAAAAGTATGTACCTTATTGCAAAGCATATTCATATGTTCTCCCTATACACAAACAGTTGTTTAAAATTACTAGAAGTTAGTGAAATGCAAATTAAAGTAAAAATTTAAAAGCTCTATAACACCTACTTTTAGTGGTGGTATAAGAAAAGGGTAATTTCTATATAGTATTGATGGAAATGCCAATTGTTTTTTCACATTTTGGGGAAAAATTTTTGACATCTTAAAAATGTGTATGCTATTTGACCTAGAAATGCCACAGTTAGGATTCTTTCTCATAGAAACCAAAACATCAATACATAAGGAGATACATTAGAATATAGGTACATTCATGTTTTTTTTTATGTTGACAAAAATACTGAAAACCAAGTGAATGTACCTAATGCGGGATAGTTGAGTAAATTATGGAACTAACAATGTTCAAGGTTATGCCGTTAAAAAGAATTAATTAGAACCACATTATTTAAAGTCAAGGGATTTGGAAGAATTATTTCTCATGAGAGCAGATAAAAGGGTGTGTCCTTTATTTTTCTAAAACAAATCATAAGACCAAATATTCTGTTTATTATTCCATGATCATAGAGAAAAATAAGAACAGCTACAAACCAGATTTTAACATGATTTACCTGCATGAATATGTCATGTGATGTGGAGAGGAGAGGAAGTGATAAAGAGTAAAGGAAATGGAAAATGGAAATGGAAAAATGGAAAACCAAAGCAAAAGCTGACACTGAAAAAGCTGCAGATGATGTGATCACACATATCCAGAAATGGAAATATTTTTTGGACATATGCATGAACATTTTAGATAATACTTAGAAAAAAAGAAAGGATAACATTCAAATATGTATTTATATTCTTACTGACTGCCATCAATGTCTGCTTCTGATAGAATTAAATTTCATGAATAGTCACTGGTTTTCTTGGGGGCACTACTAGAGTACCTTTATGCTATTTTTGTATGCTATGTAGATAATTGAATTTCTTATTGTAAAATATTCAGTTTTAAACAATATTATAGAAATCTGGAATTATACATTTTTAAAAAAGGTATAAATTTTAGGAATTGGAGAATTCCTAAGTTAAATCTTTGGACAGAAATAAAAGTGACAAGCATTTTGAGTGAAGTCACATCATGCACTGACATTAACATAACTTTGACCAAAATGTTTTTCTCCCTAACAACTTAGCACTTAGTAGCTCATCATTTTATCCAACTCTCCCCTGAACTCCAGACTGCTTATATCTGCATTTAGATATCTAGTGGACACCTGAAACCACATCAGAACAAATGTACTCTCTCTTTAAGCTTCTCATGTTAGAAAATTCCTTTTTCTTATCTAGCTGCTTAAGGGACAAGGTTGGGAGGGAATTATTCGAGTAATCCTTGATTCTTCTTTTACTTGTACAACTCACATCGTGGATATTAAAAACCCTATTTGTTGCACATTTGAAATGTTCAAAATCCAGCCACTTCATGCTTCCACTACAATGACCATAGTCTAAGATATCTTATCTCAATTGAACAATTTTACCAGCCTTTCCTCCTATTTATTAGCCTTGCTCCCATGCCTGTTGTGCTATGATGTATTCCCTACAAAGTAATCAGGATTTTTATTTTTAAATGTAAGATGAGTTATGCTACTTCCCTGCTGAGAGCCACCAGAGCTGCACTGTCCAATATATCGGCATCAGTCATATATGACTCTGTAATTTTAAATTTTAACAAATTTAAATTAAAATTTGTTTATCACTTGTAGCTAGTAGCTGCCTTTTTGGACAGTGCAGCTGTTTTCATCTATTTAGAAAGTTCTAGGACACAGCTGAGCTAAGGCCTATTAATTTCACACCAAGTAAAATCCCAAGTGCTTTCATCAACCATCCCCACTTCTCATATCTCACCTCACACAGCTCTTCCTTTAACATGCTGGGTTCTAGCTACACTTTCCTTGCTCTGCCTGGAGTGGAACACACAGCCACACTATTGCCTCATTGCCTCAAAGTCTTTGCACGTAATAAAAGCCTAGAAGGTTTTTATTATTTATTGTAATGTGAGATGTTAGAGGTAGCTGCTATCATAGTAACTTCATAGTCTCAGTGGCTAAATACATTATATACAGCATTACATTTTTAAAGTATTAGGATATTCATTATGGGAGTAGCACGTTATGGGAGGTAATGGGGAAGAGGGCTCTCTGTTTAAAGCAATGATGAGGAGCTCGGGCTGAAGGACACTCTGCTGCCTTAAAGCTTGCTCTTGAGTCAATATCCACTCAAGAGTTGGAGGAAAAAGAAAAGAAAGTAAAAAATATTTCTGGAGATTTGTTTGGGCCAGATCTGGATGTGCGGGCCATTACTTCTACCTATATTTCATCTCTGTTTAAATATCTCCTCTCCATAGGGATTTCACCGATCATTCTATCTAAGATAGTTCCTTTCTACCCATCTTTTTCAGTCCCTTAGCTTGCTTTAAATTTTAAAATAGCCCTTATCATGAGTTGCTATGTTATATATTTATTTTTTATCTTATTTCTTTACCCACTAGAATATAAGCATTATGACAGTAGATTTTTATCCTATGTTGTTCACCACTCTATACACCGTCCACAGAACAATACCTATAGACTGAGCTCAACAAATGCACACTAAATAAATAAATGAAGGTCTTATTTTACCTCTTTCTGTTTATCTTCTTACAAAAATAATTGAGCACTATTTTGGCCACATGGCTAGTTGTTCCGTACTGCTGTAATAGTATCTGACATGGACAGATTAACCATAATCGATGAATGAACAATGATTAAAGTAGGTATGCGGGTGCCAAAGGAGGAATTTTTTAAATTCTTTTTTGTTTGCCTGTTTGTTTTTTTTTAAGTTATACTTTAAGTTCTGGGGTAAATGTGCAGAACATGCAGGTTTGTTACAAAGGTATACATGTCCATGGTGGTTTGCTGCATTCATCCCCCCATCTTCTACATTAGGTATTTCTCCTAATGTTATACCTCCCCAATCACCCCACCTCCTGGTATTCCTCCCCTAGCTTCCCACCCCCTGACAGGCCTTGGTGTGTGATGTACTCTTCCCTGTGTCCATGTGTACTCATTGTTCAACACCCACTTATGAGTGAGAACATGCGATGTTTGCTTTTCTGTTCTTGTGTCAGTTTGGTGAGAATGATGGTTTCCAGCTTCATCCATGTTCCTGAAAAGGACATAAACTCATCCTTTTATATGGCTGCATAGTATTCCATGGTGTATATGTGCCACATTTTCTTTATCCAGTCTATCATTGATGGGCATTCGGGTTGGTTCCAAGCCTTTGCTATTGTGAACAGTGCCACAATAAACATACATGTGCGTATGTCTTTATAATACAATGACATATAATCCTTTGGGTATAAATCCAGTAATGAGATTGCTGGGTATTTCTAGTTCTAGATCCTTGAGGAATTGCCACACTATCTTCCACAGTGGTTGAACTAATTTACACTCTCACCAACAGTGTAAAAGCATTCCTATTTCTACACATCCTCTGCAGCATCTGTTGTCTCCTGATTTTTTAATGGTCACCATTCTAACTGGCATGAGATGGTATCTCAAAGTGGTTTTGATTTGCATTTCTCTAATGGCCAGTGATGATGAGCTTTTTTTCATATGTTTTTTGGCTGCATAAATGTCTGCTTTTGAAAAGTGTCTGTTCATATTCTTCATCCACTTTTTGATGAGGTTGTTTTTTTCTTGTAGATTTGTTTAAATTCTTTTTGAATTCTGGATATTAGCCCTTTGTCAGATGAGTAGATTGCAAAAATCTTTTCCCATTCTGTTGGTTGCCAGTTCACTCTAATGATTCTTTTGCTGTGCAGAAGCTCTTTAGTTTAATTAGATCCCATTTGTCTATTTTAGCTTTTGTTGCCTTGCTTTTGGTGTTTTAGTAATGAAGTCCTTGCCCATGCCTATGTCCTGAATGGTGTTGCCTAGGTTTTCTTCTAGGGTTTTTATGGTGCTAGGTCTTACGTTTACATCTCTAATCCATCTGGAGTTAATTTTTGAATAAAGTGTAAGGAAGGGATCCAGTTTCAGTTTTCTGCATATGGCTAGCCAGTTTTCCCAACACTATTTATTAAATAGGGAATCCTTACCCATTGCTTGTTTTTGTAATGTTTGTCAAATATCTGATGGTAGTAGATGTGTGGCATTATTTCTGAGGCCTCTGTTCTGTTCCATTGGTCTATATCTCTGTTTTGGTACCAGTACCATGCTGTTTTGGTTACTGTAGGCTTGTAGTATAGTTTGAAGTCAGATAGTGTGATGCATCCAGCTTTTTTTTCCCTTAGGATTGTCTTGGCTATGTGAACCCTTTTTGGTTCCATATGAAGTTTAAGGTGGTATTTTCCAATTCTGTGAAGAAAGTCAGTGGTAGCTTGATGGGAATAGCATTGGATCTATAAATTAGTTTGGGCAGTATGGCCATTTTCACAACATTCATTCTTCCTAACTATGAGCATAGAATGTTTTTCCATTTGTTTGTGTCCTCTCTTATTTCCTTGAGCAGTGGTTTGTAGTTCTCCTTGAAGTTGTCCTTTACATCCTTTGTTAGTTGTATTCCTAGGTATTTTATTTTCTTTGTAGTAATTTTGAATAGGAATTCACTCATGATTTGGTACTCTGTTTGTTATCAGTGTATAGGAATGCTTGTGATTTATGCACATTTGTTTTGTATCCTGAGACTTTGCTGAAGTTGCTTATCAGCTTAAGGAGTTTTTGGGCTGAGACAATAGGGTCTCCTAAATATATCATCATATCCTCTGCAAATAGAGACAATTCAACTTCCTCTTTTCCTAGTTGAATACCTTTTATTTCTCTGTTTTGCCTGACTGCCCTGGCCAGAACTTCCAATACTATGTTGAATAGGAGTGGTGAGAGAGGTCATCCATGTCTTGTGCCAGGTTTCAAAGGGAATGCTTCCAGATTTTCCCATTCAGTATGATACTGACTGTGGGTTTGCCATAAATAGCTCTTATTATTTTGAGATATGTTCCATTGATACCTAGTTTATTGAGGGTTTTTAGCATAAAGGGCTTGAATTTTGTTGAAGGCCTTCTCTGCATCTGTTGAGATAATCATGTGGTTTTTGTTTTTGGTTCTGTTTATATGATGGATTATATTTACTGATTCACGTATGTTGAACCAGGCTTGCATCCCCAGGATGAAGCTGACTTGATCATGATGGATAAGCTTTCTGGTGTGCTGTTGGATTCAGTTTGCCAGTATTTTATTGAGGATTTTCACATCAATGTTCCTCATGGATATTGGTCTGAAATTTTCTTTTTTAGTTGTGTCTCTGCCAAGTTTTGGTATCAAGATGATGTTGGTCTTGTAAAATGAGTTAGGAAGGATTCCCTCTTTTTGTATTGTTTCGAATAGTTTCAGAAGAAATGGCACCAGCTCCTCTTTATACCTCTAGTAGAATTCGGCTGTGAACCCATCTGGTCCTGGACTTTTTTTGGTTGGTAGGCTGTTAATTGCTGCTTCAATTTCAAACCTTATTATTGGTCTATTCAGGGATTCAACTTCTTTTTGGTTAAGTGTTGGGATGGTGTAAGTGGCCAGGAATTTATCAATTTCTTCTAGATTTACTGGTTTATTTGCACAGAGTTGTTTGTAGTAATCTCTGATGGTAGTTTGCATTTCTGTGGGATTGATGGTGATAGCCTTTTATCATCTTTTATTGCATCTATTTGATTCTTCTCTCTTTTGTTCTTTATTAGTCTGGCTAGTGGTCTATCTGTTTTATTGATCTTTTCAAAAAACCAGCTCCTGGATTTATTGATCTTTTTGAAGGGATTTTGTGTCTGTCTCCTTCAGTTCTGCTCTGATCTTAGTTATTTCTTGTCTTCTGCTAGCTTTTGAATATTTTTGATCTTGCTCCTCTAGTTCTTTTAATCATGACATTAGGGTGTCGATTTTAACTGCCCCCCCCCCTTTGTGGACATTTAATGCTATAAATTTCCCTCTAGACACAGCTTTAAATGTGTCCCAGAGATTCTGGTACTTTGTGTCTTCATTCTCATTGGTTTTGAAGAACATCTTTATTTCTGCTTTCATTTCAATATTTATCCAGTAGTCATTTAGGAGTTTGTTGTTTGCTTCCATGTGGTTGTGCAGTTTTGAGTAAGTTTCTTAATCCTGAGTTCTAATTTGAATGCACGGAGGTCTGAGAGACTGTTTGTTATGATTTCTGTTCTTTTACATTGGCTAAGGAGTGATTTACTTCCAATTATGTGGTCAGATTTAGACTAAGTGCTGTGCTAAGAAGAATAGTCTGTGGATTTGGGGTGAAAAGTTCTGTAGATGTCTCTTAGGTCTACTTGGTCCAGCTCTGGGTTCAAGTCCTAGATATCCTTGTTAATTTTCTGTCTCATTGATCTGTCTAATATTGACAGTGTGGTTTTAAAGTGTCCCACTATTATTGTGTGGGAGTCTAAGTCTCTTTGTAGGTCATTAAGAACTTGCTTTATTCATCTGGGTGCTCCTGTTTTAGATGCATACATATATATTTAGGATAGTTAACTCTTCTTGTTGCATTTATCTCTTTACCATTATATAATGCCCTTTTTTGTCTCTTTTGATACTTGTTGGTTTAAAGTCTGTTTTATCAGATACTAGGATTGCAACCCCTGTTTTTTGTTTTTGTTTTTGTTTTTTTCTCTCCATTTGCTTGGTAAATCTTCCTCCATGCCTTTATTTTGAGTCTCTGGGTGTCTTTTCACGTGAGATTGGTCTCCTGAATACAACACACTGATGGGTCTTGACTCTTTATCTAATTTGTCAGTCTGTGTCTTTTAATTGGAACATGTAGCCCATTTACATTTAAGGTTAATATCGTTATGTGTGAATTTGATACTGCCATTTTGATGCTTACTGGTTGTTTTGACCATTAGTTGACGCACTTTCTTCATAGTGCTGAAGGTCCTTACACTTTGGTATGTTTTTGCAGTGGCTGCTACCGGTTTTCCTTTCCATGTTTAGTGTTTCCTTCAGGAGCTCTTGTAAGGAAGGCTTGGTGGTGACAAAATCTTTCCATAGTTGCTTGTCCATAAAGTATTTTATTTCTCCTTTGCTTATGAAGCTTAGTTTGGCTGGATATGAAATTCTGGGTTGAAGATTCTTTTCTTTAATGATGTTGAATATTGGCCCCCACTCTCTTCTGTCTTGTAGGGTTTTCACTAAGAGATCTGCTGTGAGTCTGATGGGCCTCCCTTTGTGGGTAACCTGACCTTTCTCTCTGGCTGCCTTTAGCATTTTTCCCTTCATTTCAACCCTGGTGAATCTGACCATTATGTGTCTTGAGGTTACTCTTCTTGAGGAATATCTTTGTGGTGTTCTCTGTATTTTCTGAATTTAAATATTGGTCTGCCTTGCTAGGTTGGGGAAGTTCTCCTGGATAATATCCTGAAGAGTGTTTTTCAAGTTGGTTTCATTCTCCCCGTCACTTTCAGGTACACCGAACAAATGTAGATTTGGTCTTTTCACATAATCCCATATTTCTTGGAGGGTTTGTTCATTTATTTTCACTCATTTTTCTCTAATATTGCCTTCTCACTTTATTTCATTGAGTTGATCTTCATTCCCTGATATCCTTTCTTCTGCTTGATTGATTTTTCTATTGAAATTTGTGTATGCTTCATGAAGTTCACATGCTGTGTTTTTCAGCTCCGTGAAGTCATTTATGTTTTTCTCTACTGGTTGTTCTGGTTGGCATTTCATCTAACATTTTTTCAAGGTTCTTAGTTTCCTTGCATTGGGTTAGAACATGTTCCTTTAGTTCAGAGAAGTTTGTTGTTACCAACCTTCTGAAGTCTGCTTCTGTCAGTTCGTCAAACTCATTCTCCATCCAGTTTTGTTCCTTTGCTGGTGAGGAGTTATGATCCCTTAAAGGAGAAGAAGCATTCTGGTTTTTGGTGATTTCAACCTTTTTGTGCTGGTTTCTTCCCATCTTTGTGGATTTATCTACCTTTGGTTCTTTGAAGTTGGTGACTTTTGGATGGGGTCTCTTGAGTGGATGTCCTCTCTATTGATGTCGAAGTTATTTCTTTCTGTTTGTTAGTTTTCATTCTAACAGTTAGGCCCCTCTGCTGTAGGTCTGTTGGAGTTTGCTAAAGGTCCACTCCAAGACTCTGCTTGCCTGGAAATCACCCGCTAGGGCTACAGAACAGCAAAGATTGCTGTCTGTTCCTTCCTCTGGTAGCTTCGTCCCAGAAGGGTTCCCACCAGGTGTCAGCCAGAGCTCTCTTGTTGGAGGTATCTGCCAGTCAAAATACACAAGGGTCACCGAGCCTCTTGGGGAGGCAGTCTGTTCCTTATCAGAGCTCAAGCACTTTGCTGGGAGATCTGTTGCTCCCTTCAGAGCTACCAGGTGGGGTCATTTAAGTCTACTGAAGTGGAACCCACTACCACCCCTTTTCCCAGTGCTTTGTTCCGGGAAGGTGTGGGCTTTATTTATAAGTCCCTGATGGGTTGCTGCCTTTTTTCAGAGATGCCCTGCTTATCAAGAAGGGAGTCTGGTGACAGTCTGCCTGCAGAGGCCTTGTTGAGCTTCAGTGGGTTCTACCCAGTTGCTATGTAAATTTCCTGGTGACTTTGTTTACATAGGCTAGCATAAAACTGCCTACCTGAGCCTCAGCAATGGCAGACACTCCTCTACCCACCGAGCTCTAATGTCCCATGTCGAGCTCTGCTGTCTGGCTGCGAGAATTTCAAGCCAGTGGATCTGAGTTTGCTGGTCTTCATGGGAGTGAACCTGTCGAGCCAGATCACTTGGCTTCCTGGATTCAGCCTTCTTTTTCAGGAGAATGAGCAGTTCTGTCTCGCTAGTGTTCCAGGCACCACTGGAATATGAGGAAAAAAAAACTGCTGCAGCTAAAATGGCCACCCAGTTTTGTGCTGGGAACCGGGGCAGTAGTGTTGTAGGCATTAGAGGGAATCTCCTGGTCTGCAGGTTGTGAAGACCATGGGAAAAATGCAGTATCTGAGCCAGAGTGCCAAAGTGTCTGGAAAAGTTCCTAATGGCTTCCCTTGGCTAAGAGAGGGAGTTCTCCAGCCTCTTATGCTTCCTGAGTTAGGCAACACTTCACCCTGCTTTGACTCGCCCTCTTTGGGCTGCACCCACTGTCTAACCAGTCTCAATGAGATGTACTTGGTACCTCAGTTGGAAGTGCAGGTATCACTTGCCTTCTGGATCACTCTCACTGGGAACTGTGGACTAGAGCTGTTCCTATTCAGCCATCTTGGTGGAAGTTTCAAAAAAGAAATATTCAGCTCAGCTGTGCATGTTATTATGTTAAAAAAAAAATGAAAATGGAGAAAAAATAAATTAACAAATGTAGTAGAGCCTAGAGAGAAAATAGATCACTAGAACAGAGTTGCGGTGGGGTGGACAAGAAACAGAAACAAGTAGAATCCAGTGTTGCTGTGAAGTCTTAGCTTGGTGTCTGCAGTGGATTGTGAAGTCATGTTGCCAGTAGGATTATGAGAGAAAGTCTCAGTCTAACCTGATGTAGGGATGTAGAGTGTGATGGTATCACCATCTTTAGAGATAAGCAGGATATTATATTGGAGTAAGATATTTAAAGATAGTTATACTCCAGAATGTTAGCTTTTCAGTGGGTGGAGGCAGGGTACCTCAACAGAAGGTGGGGATGGAATAGCAAGATGTAGCAGTAAGGAATGTTTTTTATGGTTTCTACAAGGACAAGGGGTATGTTGTGTCACTTAAACAAGACAGGGATACTGAAAGACATGGACATGTGAGACGGTGTTGTAGTCATGGTTAGAACTCGGGGGAGGGGTACAAATACATCCTTAATATGTTTGTTAACTACTTTTTTTTGACAACAATTGGTACTGTTATTACCGTGTGACAGTTACTCATCTAGGTACTATGGAAACAGCTCTGAATGAGACCAAATCATAGCCTTTATGAAATTTGCCTTATGGTGGGGAGCCTGATGATAAGCTACTATTCTCTTCTCAGAATATAATTTTAGGCAGTGATAAGTAATATGGAACAAAGCGGATAGAGAATGATGGGAAAATGGGCTGTCTTGTGTTGAGTGGTATGGGAAGACCTCATTGGTAAGGTGATTTATGAACAAAAATTTGAATGAAGTGAGAAGCCAATCTGTGCAATAATGTAAGTGAATGAAGTAAGTTTCATATAGAGTGATTAGCAAGTGTAAAGGATTCTTTATACTCTGGTTCTATTGTCAGGTCAGAATGCTATTTTTTTGGATTTTAAATTTTTGTGAGTTTATAGTAGGTATACATATTTATAGGGTAAGGGAGATATTTTGATATAGGCAGACAATGCTCAGGATGCTTTTCGGGAGAGCAGAAGAAACAGCAGTTGTAAGACTCCCTGCCATATATTCTCATTCAGAACACAAGGATAATGCATGGTGTAACTGTGATTTTGCTGCTTTTCGTTACTGTTTCAGATTCTATATGCATTCTCATATTACTATTTTATGTGAAATGCTAAACACACACTTCCTTATTGGTATGACTATAGAGACATCTCTGAGAAGACTTTCTAGGACTTCCACTGTGTTCCAATCACTCATGATGCCTTCCTGTTTCCCAAATGTTCTCTCATCACAGCACAATGATCTGATGACTTGTTGTCCTCCCCACTTTATCATACTCCCAATATTACCAAGACCCTTACCTCCTTGGGGAAAAAGTATTCCCAACCGATGTTTAATATTTCCTTCATTTTAAATGAAGACATGCACACAATAGAATCAGAATATGTTGAATAGAAATGACAGATTGCTGTATCCTATTCCCGTTGTTACAGACACTACAAAATATAGTTTGTACTCATTATTATATTGAAATTATGGTAATTACTAGACTTAACCTGCACAGTTACTTAATGCATTAAAAAATAATTAACTTACATTATAAATTTCATTTTAAATTTCAATAAATGTACTTCAAAATAATTAGGTTTTTTTGTTATACTATATATTTTACTTTATGCATTGAGAAATATTACTCTCAGATGGGGTCTATAGGTTTCATCAGACCACCAACGGCATCTGTGGCATAAAAATGTTAGTATCTCTGCTCTAAATCCAGTTAATTTATATAAAAATGGGTTGGATAAATCAGAGTGAATCTTTTCTTTTTCTTCATAATACCCTCTCTAGGTGATCTCATTAATTCTTTTGGCATGGTGTTAATTACTACCACATTCTGATAACTTTGTTCCAGGACAAACAACCTCTCTCAGTTGGAATTTAGGTATTTTGTTACTTATTTGACATTCTCATCTGATGTCCCAGATCATTTCACACTTAACGTATCCCAGATTGAATCCCTTATCCTCCCCTCCCAAGTCTGTTTCTACCCACTGAGTGACATTCAACCTGTTGCTCAAGCTGAAAATCCAGTAGTCATCTTTGATTTCTCCCTTTCTGTTAGCCAACATCAAATTCTAGGGACGATCCTGTCAGTTCTGTCCTCAACTTGAATGTGCCCACTTCTTTCCATCTCCACTGTCCTCACGTGAATGCAAGCCATCGTCAGATTTTTTTGTCTAGTTTATTGCTACACCTTCCAAGGTGTTTTTCACATACCAGGCAGAGTAATCTGTTGAAATACAAATTGGATTATGTCATTCCCTTAAAATCCCTCCATGACTTCTCATTGCATTTAGAATAAGATAAAAATCCCTTTGTCTTCTGAGTAATTTATTCCCTGCCTGTCTATCTACTCTCATTTGTAGCACTCTTCTTCTCACTAACTATATTTCATTCATACTAGATTTCCTTCAGTGTTCCCATGTTTTTCCACTCTTCTTCCTTCTCCAACTTGCTCTCTGTCCTAGTAGGTCTTTATAGACCACATCAATGCTCTCTTTGCCTTGTGGCTTCCTGGGTTGACTGAAAGGTTGCCTTAGGAGGAGATGTGAGGGAGAGATTATTTTTTCCCTTGCTTTCTCCCTGTGCAGTAGCCTCTGGCTGACTCTACCCATTGGAAGGTCAAGTCCTCCCAAGGTGCCCTGATTTACATATCTTCCTTCTTTTGGGTTCTGGTAACCACTGCCCAATATCACACTTTTAGGGATGGTAAAAGTTCCACCTAATAAGCCCAGGACACTGTGTTCCCTGCTCATAATTGCAAATCATCCCTTTATTAATTCATCATCTAATTAGCCTACTGTAAGCATGCCACTTATTCCTGCCAGAACAGTGGGTCTCTAAATTCACTCCTATTTCAAGGCATTTCTACATTCCGTTCTTTTATCTGGAATGTGCTTTCTCACATTCTTCACATAGTGGTCATCTGTTTGTTTCTAGATATCAATGGAAATGTCTTCTTCTGAGGTGTTCTCCTTAACCTAGATACAGTATGGTGGGATCCCTAATATACTTTTCAATGGCCATACATTGTTTCTAATGCAGCATTTACACTTGCATTGCTGTATTTCTTTCTTTCTTTAATTTATTTATTTCTCCTTCCTAGTGGACCTAGGGGTCACAGAGTTTGTCTGCCTTGCTCACTATTGTGTGCATCCCCAGTAACTAGCATAGTACTTCACATATGATAGTCTAAAGCGTATTAAATGTTTACTCTGTGCCAAGAAATTTCTTAAATACTTTATGTATGTTAACTCACTTAATCCTCATAGTAACTTTATGGTATGTGTGTATGTGTGTGCATATGATTATTATTATTTTTCCTATTTTACTTATAAAGACTCTGAGATGCAGAAAAGTTAAGTATTTCACCCAAGATCATACCCCAGTAAGTGACTTAAATGGAGGCCTAATGTATGAACAAAGATACATTGTGCTTATCTGAATAATATAATTTAGCCTGCATTTTGTAGGATTATCTAAAGAAATACATACCTGAACACTAAATGTGAAAACTAATCTTGTAAGCAGCTTAGGGCACAATTTGAGCATGAACCACATCTTCATTTATCAAAAATGATTGGAATATTTAGTGCCTGAATTTTATTTTATGACTTTGAGTTATTTTACAAAAATCAGGAAACTGTATTAGATTATACTTTCTCAAATAAACCTTCCCTCTAAATAACACTGTGACCCAAAACATGACCTTATAACCTAAAATTCTACCCCATTCCTCCTAGCTGTTCCTTTCTACAGAGATGTGAATTGAAGGACTGGAGAGCACTTTTCGTATTAGCTCATAGAAACTATTGGGGAAAATATAAGTCTTAGCCAAAGGAATCTGACATCAGTTAGTTTCCCTCAATTTGCTGAGAATAATTGCATTTAATACATTTCATGATCTCTAACATACAACATCTAGGAATAAACAGTCTATAGATTTGCAATAGCACATTTACCTATCATAAGTTTATCCATTTTTTGAATAAATAGAATAATAGCATTTGCTAAAGCATGTTCTGCACAACACTAATACCACAGGATACATGCTTAGTGTAATGGTTTCCTGATTTAAAATAATGTGAAAGCCTGCATAATCTATTGCCTCTCGAATTCACTAAATACTTGAGCACACCAAATGTGAGAAGTCTTCAAGTAAACAAGAAATCTGCTAATCTAGTTATTTCAAACATAAGATTCATTTTTCTCTGAAACACCAACTGATGTATGGTGGAAAAATTCTACATAACATGCCTGAAGAAATACCGCTATAGAATTTTTAAAGTCTGTGTTTATGTATTAGCATGAGTAAAGCATTTTCTTGTAAATGTGAGAATAGATGTTGACCTAAAAATAACTTATGAAAAGTCCCAAGGAATTTCCTTTACCACTGTAGGAGTAGAAATAAATTATTTATTTACCAAAACTTTTATTATTCTTACTGTTCATATTCTCTCCTATAGTAACTATAAACTCTAGTTCCAATGAAACATGGTAGGTGCCCTTAATAAATTTCACATAATAGAAGTATTCCTTCCCATAAAATGTGAAAATAGACCTTATGTCAGTGGTAAAGATGATGGTTACATTCCTATGTATTACAAACTAAGAAATTCTATTTAAAATTGCTAACAAAAATGATCTCTATTTACAAAGTACTATGATTTTTCTTCATTTATCATTTAAAATAAATAACCTTGGGAAAAAGCAAAATAGAGAGGAGAGATATCACCATGAGTTATGGAACATTTTCAGAGGAAAATGTCATACCAATTATTGAATTAAAAATGATTTTTTTGTTTAGTTTTAAATGTGGAACTTAAATACAGCATCTGAAGAATAGTTGTTTCTTTTTATGCAACTCAGTGCTAGTAACACTCAATGTTCTCTATTTAGATCAATTACTTTTCCTTATATTTGATTTCTATACCTCTTTGTAATTTATTATTCTAATCTCTTTTTCTATTGAACAGATATTTCAGTGATGACTGCAGTGTCTTCACATTGGCTCTCCATTTGTTTCCACTCCTTCCAAAATAAATATCTCCTCAGACTCTATTCTATGTGGGATGTATGAAGGACGATCTTTCTTATTACAGAGAGGCAAACAAAGCTCTGCCCTTTCAACTCTCCTTATTCCTCTTCCACTTGTTTAGTTCTCAGCAGCTGCACCTGTGCCCAATGACTCTCACTTTCAGAAAGCAAAAATTGAGAAATGATTACATTACTGTGTGTATTTTCTATTCGCAAGACTGTCAGCCTCTGTGTGATTTTTTTTTTTTAACATATGAAATGTCTTCTAATGTTAAGTTGGGTTTAGGTGATCAATCAAATAGTATAACTTCTTTATTTGAATTAAAGTAAATTAGGGACATTTAGTTATTGTAAGAACAGTAGAAGCCTTCTGTTGTGAGGCAAGTCACTTTTCCATTTAACTTTATTATTTATGCCTGTAGTGCAGCATCTTCAATTTGGGGGCAGGATAATGTGTGCTTTATTGAGTCATAAACTCATCATTGGGGAAAGCCGCTTGGGACAATTGTATTTGAAGGGTGATATCTTGATTAAAAGGAGTACTATTGAAGGGAAATACAGATTATTTCCTATTTTTAGTGGCTTCTAGCATGGAATTTGTTTATGACCTTAATAGAGTTAAAGGTTGCTGAGAATTCACTATGCGTGGACATCATTATTATCTTTTTATTTAAAATATTTTCAAATCAATTTATTGTAAGTCTTGAATAGATTATAAAATTGCTATCTGGGCACAATTCTATCAAAGGCAAAATTTATTAATGTTCAATTTTATAAATGGAGTTCCGTAAGTATGGTATTCAAACTGTTTCAAAGTTATTTTGTTGTGGAAAACCAGGCTTTTGGTGAAAGCAGATAGTGGTTGTTTGAATTCCGGAAATAGGGTGAATCAAAAAGAGTACTTAATCCAGATATTAGCACTCCTACCATCTCAAATTCTATGTTTATGAATTATTTGCTTGTTAATCCCATATCCATATGTATGCTGGTCAGTCCTTCTTCCAGTTTTCCTAAGGAATCAAACCATGCAGGTGTCACCATTAGTGATTGAGTATCTTTTAATAAGAATTTCACAGGGGGGACAGATAAGGAAGTGTATATTATATGCCCAACAGCAAACTACCAACGAGAGCACTCTGCTGTTCTCCACCATGTCACCTGAGTTGTCACCTGTTTCCTTCTTTCATGCAGTGCCCATTTTGGCCCACTGCAATCTTTTAAGATTTTCCCTTCAATACTTTCAAATTCTGTTTTTCTTCATAAATGTCTGTCCCATCTTACAACCTAATTCTATTTCCCAAACTTCCTTCACAGTCAAACTTAATCTTCCCACCTATAGAAACCACACTTCTTAATAAATTGAGAGCTAAACATATAGAAACTCAAAAGTTATTTTCAAATAAAGTTAATTTGATCTTAAAGTAATACTACTGTTACATGGCACAGGAAATACTCTAATCATCAGAAATTTGTTTCTTTTTTTTTTTTAAAATATATACTTTCTTGCAGGAGTTAGGTGATATTGCACTGTGGTTTTGATTTGCATTTCCCTGATCATTAGTGATGTTGAGCATTTTTTCATACATTTGTTGGCTATTTGTATATCCTCTTTTGACAACTGTCTCTTCATGTCCTTAGCCTACTTTCTGATGGGATTGTTCTTTTTTTTTTTCTTGCTAATTTGAGTTTCATTGTAGATTCTGGATATTAGTCCTTTGTCAGATATATACATTGTGAAGATTTTCTCCAACTCCATGGGTTTTCTGTTTACTCTGCTAAATGTCCTTTTTGCTGTGCAAAAGCTCTTTAGTTTAATTAATTCCCAGCTATTTATCTTTTTTTTAATTGCATTTGCTTTTGGGTTCTTGTTCATGGAATCCTTGCCTAAGCCAATGTCTAAAAGGGTTTTCCCCATGTCATTTTCTAGAATTATTATAGTTTCAGGTCATAGATTTAAGTCCTTAATTTTTCCGGAGTTGATTTTTGTATTAGAGGAGAGATGAGGATCCAGTTTCATTCTTCTACATGTGGCTAGCCAATTATTCCAGCATCGTTTGTTGAAAACGGTTTCCTTTCTTCACTTTGTTTTTGTTTACTTTGTTGATCAGTTGGCTGTAAGTATTTGGCTTTATTTCCAGGTTTTCTATTCTGTTCCATTGGTCTATGTGCCTATTTTTATACCAGTATCGCACTGTTTTGTTGACTATGGCCTAATAGTATAGTTTGAAATATGGAGTGTGGTGCCTGCAGATTTGTTCTTTTTGCTTAGTCTTGCTTCGGCTATATGGACTCTTTCTTGGTTTTGATCCTTTCATAGTTCCATATAAATTTTAGAATTTCTTTTTTCTAATTCTGTGAAGAATGATGGTGGTATTTTGATGGGAATTGTGTTGAATTTGTCAATTGCTTTTGACAGTATGTTCATTTTCCACAATATTGATTTTACCCATCCATGAACATGGAATGTATTTCCATTTGTGTCATCTATGATTTCTTTCAGCAGTGTTTTGTAGTTTTCCTTGTAGAGATCTTTCAGCATGGATGCTGTGATCAGGGAACACTTCTACACTGCTGGTGGGAATGCAAACTAGTACAGCTCCTGTGGGAAACAGTGTGGAGATTCCTTAAAGTGCTAAAAGTAGAACTACAATTTGATCCAGCAATCCCACTACTGGGTATCTGCCCCAAGGAAAAGAAGTCATTATATGAAAAAGATACTTGCATACACATATTTATTGCAGCACAATTCACAGTTGCAAAAATGTGGCACCAACACAAATGCCCATCAATCGATGAGTGGATAAAGAAACTGTGGTTTCTTTATATATATATATATATATATATATATATGGTTCTTTATAACCATACACACACACACACACACACACACACACACACACACACACACACACACACACACTAGAATACTACTCAGCCATAAAAATGAATGAATGAATAGCATTCACAGCAACCTGGATAATACTGGAGACTGCTATTCTAAGTGAGGCAACTCAGGAATGGAAAACCAAACATTGTATGTCCTCATGGATATGTTGGAGCTGGGCTATGAGGATACAAACCATAAGAATGATACAATGGACTTTGGAGAGTTTGGGGGAAAGGTGGTAGGGGGTGAGGGATAAAAGACTACAAATAGGGTGCACCAAGATCTCTCACATTACCAGTAAAGAACTTACTCATGTAACTGAACACCATCTGTACCCCAATAACCTATGGAAAAATTTTAAAAAATTAAAAATTAAAAAAAGAATTTTTTATGGTGATTCTGATAATTAACTCCAAACACAAGTTAATTGCTTTATTAGCCTGGGAGCATTAGTGGTTGAAAGTGCATGGAACTGTAGCTATGTGTCTGTAGGCAGCAATAATTTAAAATGGAACACTAATTAGCATTGTAAAAATCCATTAATGTTTGACACTAACTTATCCTAACTTTGATTTTCATTTATTTGAATACTAGAGGTTCAAGTGTGGAGTAAAATCCCCAAGTTTCATTTGCTATGTTAGTGTGTTCTCTTTGTACTTGCAATGAATTGCATTTCATGAATGTAGTCAGTTAACTCCCTTTTGTTTTAATACTCTTTTGATATTTATTTCATTGGAAAAAAATGTTGAAATTACTGAGTTACTAGAGTGTTTATAATGGTATACATAAAGCCTTTGTTCTGGTTAAAAATTAGCAAATTAATCGTGTTAAGATTCAGGAAACATTCATCCATTTAACAAATGCTTGTTGAGCATTTCCTATTTGCCAAGCACAGTTCTAGACACAATGTAATAACAGTAAATTAACACAACGCTCACCCTCATGAAATTTATATTTACACATAAGTAAGATAATCATGTAAATCAATATTTAGTAGTAAGTTATATTAAGGAAATAAAACAGAAAAAGAGGATAAAGGGTAAATAGTCTGTGACTTTAGTTAGAGTGAGAAGGGAAATATGAAAAGAGACCTAAAGGAATGGAAAGGTGGACCATGTGGCTAGCTGGGAGAAGAGCATTCCAGGCAGAGAGGAAGCAGGAAGGCAAAGGCCCTGAGGAAATATGTTTGCTGTATTCTTGCAACAGACAGTTATTAGAGTATGAGTATGATGATCAAGGGGGAACGTGATCTGAGAATAGGTCAGAGAGGTATCTGGGGACTCAGTCATGTATAATTTTATAGGTTAAGTTAAAAATGTTGGATTTTATTTTATGTGTGAAGAAAAGCTGTTGGAAAGTTTTGTGCATAAAAAGGACATGATCTTAATTAAATAGGCGATTATAATTACTATATTAATTATGCATTTACTTAATTATTATCAATTTACTAATTGAATAAGTAAATAATTCTGATTCTGTGTAATGTATAGACAAAAGGATTCTAAGAGTCTACTGCAGTAGTCTGTGTGAGAACTGATAGCGACTTGGAGTGGAGTAGTATTAGTAGAGAAGATGAGATTTGGCTAGACTTTGGATACATCTTGAAGAGAGGGAGAACAGGATTTGCTATTGCATTGTATGTTAGTAAGAAAGAAATAGAGAAGTCAAGGATGACTCCAGGATTTTTGACCTGGGCACCTGGGTGAATATTAGTCCCATTTTCTGAAATAGAGAAAATTCGGAGAAGATACGAGAGGATGTCAGGACTTCTATTTTATATATTAAGTTTGTTATACTTGCCTATTTGGCATCAAAGAGGTGACACCAAGCTACCCTGATGGATATAGAAGGACAGAGCTCAGTAGAGGGGCTGGAGTTAGAGATAAAAAAAAAGTAAGTTATCGGTATATAGACTGTGTAAAGCACATGAATGGATGCAATCATAAAAAGAATATGTATAAATGAGATATATGTAATGAAAATTTGAGAGCTAGGTCCTTGGAGGGTCAAGGAGACCAAAAGGAAACAGTTAGTAAGATAGAAGCAGAATCAAGAGAGTGTGGTGTCTAGAAAGTAATTGGAAGAAAATATTTCAAGGATGAGAGATGACTTTGCTAAAAGCACTGAATGATAGAGAAAGACGTGGGGATGGGCAGATAAATGATCATGGATCTTACAACATGGAGATCATTTGTGGTCCTGTCATAAGTGATTTTAGTGAAGTGGTGACAATGAGGAAGAGGACCTACTTTGGACAATGAGAGGAGAGGAAGTACGAAAAGCAATTATGAATTCTAAGAAGAGCCTTGCTTCACAGGAAGAAAGATTCTAATTTCTTTCCTTCTGTGTTAATGCCCTCTGGAAGAAGGAGTTGGTAGGGGCTAAAGGGGAGAATGTTTATTTTCTTTTTTAGATAAACAATATTGAAACATGTTTGTATGCTGATGGAAATAAATCTAGTGAGAGGAAAAGGTGATGCAGGAGACAGTGATCACTTGCAGAAGTGAAGTATTTCAAAATTGGTCCCATTGCTAAAGTAGAGTTACTGTCTTTGAACTTTTGTGACAGAAGTGATGATTATACATGTGAGTGCAGTTACTGGCAAGTTGGAAATTTTAGACTTGGAGGCATATAGAAGTTCTCTTCAAATTGTTCATGTTTTTTTCGTTAAAATATTAACCATGTCATCCCCTGAGAGGAAGGAGGATTTGGAAGGAATAAGAACTAGGAAAAGGTAGAAAATAATCCATTCAGAAAAGGCAGTATGAACTGGCTAGGGAAATACAGTAGGATGGCAGGGCAGTATTAAAAGCTTACTCCAGGTTTGTGATCATTAATTTAAAGTCAGAATGCTTGGATGGTTTTGTGCTAGCCATTTAGCTTTTCAGAAATAGGTTCAAAATGATGTGAAAGTTGGATTTTTGTCTTAACTGGGGTTTGTATAGGTGAGTTTGAAATATAAAAGAGGTGAGGAAGTTGTAAGTAAATGAGAGAGTGAATAGAATAATGGACCATGGAAACCTACTTGGATAATAGGAGAAGAATAATGAAAATGCACAATTAAAAGGTCAGTGGTGCTTTTAGACACTTTAAGAAAGTATATTTTCTATTTAGGGACAATTTTCGGAATGCTCTTTCCATACTGTTTTTCCTCTATGTGGGTACATAAGCAGTGATATAGATTTTCAGTCAAGGATATAATCCAAACTTATCCTGATAATATGTTAATCATGTTTTATTCTCAGCTATTTTGTTGTTTGAAAATGTAAGGGTGTTATTTATATTTCAATGAACTCTAAATTCTTCTTACTCCTTTCTTTTTCTTTTGCTCCTTTTCTGTGTTTTCTCTCTTTCTCTCACTCTCACTCTCTCTCTCTCTCTGTCAGTGGCAGTCCAGGGTAAGCTGCTGTATGTAGCAAAGATACTCCAAAATACAGTGGCTCAAACAAGACAGAAATTGGTTTTCTTACACAAAACAAACACTCCCAGTGTTAAAAGTCCAGGGTTTTGAGAGAAGCTTGTTTACTTAGACATTCTAAAAATCCTCTCCACTTATAGGGAAAGATGGGAGCAAGAAGGAAAAGTCACTATGCAGATACCTGGCCATTCAAGCCTTAAAAAACAGGCAGAGATTGGAGGAAGGACAAAAAGTTTTATATTTTCTGAGCTCATTTTTAAGGCTGTTTTAATGTTTGCCTTCCATGTAATTTTCTAATATATAGAATACATCATTTTTACATTCCTGGTCATAATATATTTACATTATCATATTTTGTGTATTTCATTTTTAGTCTTGTATAAGGATAGTGAGAACTTCTGCTGTTGAACATGATTTTGATAAATATTTTTTAAATTATACACCAAAGATTCCTGGCATCATTCAAACATTCAATTGTTGTCTAACCAAAAAAAAAAAAATTAGATATCCAAGGTAGACATTCATAGTGTTAGGTGGTTGTGGGAGATTACATAGGTAATAAAATGATGGCAAGTGAGGTCAGAGTAATATGAAATGATGACAGTTGAATTATCTTTAAGTATTTAGCAACACTTTTCTTGAATACTTAAATTGTTAATTATCTTTTTAAGTAGATTCTGTGTAATTCTTATTTCTCTAATGAATTTCAAATTATTTTGTGAACTTCTAATTTCTTTCCTTCTGTGTTAATACCCTCTGGAAACAACAGTAGTCACTAGTCTTACTGGCAAACAGTCAGCGTCAAAAAGTCAGCACAACATTCTCTTGTCCTATAGACCTGGGATTCTAATATGTGTTGACAAGGTCAACAGGAAATAAAGACTGCCTTATGCACTGGAGTGTAAGGATTATAAAGGAGTTCCATGAAACTAAATGATTTTAGGAACGACTAAATGTAAAATCTTTAGAGTAATTACAGTTTTGATTTTTTAAAATCTTGACTTACAAAGCTAACTGAAACATGTGGAAGAAGTTACCAGCTCAAGGAGATTAATCCACTGGTTCTATGGTGTCACATCTAAGCAGGTGTTAATTCCTGGAGCTTGATTTTATTTTAGTTAAGCAAAGAATGCTCCTATTAGATAAAACTCAGCGCTGACAGCTCTAGAATCTGTGGAGCAGTAAGAAAAAAATTATAACAGTAGAATTTTGAGTAAGAGAATATTTGAGGATGAGAGACTGAAGTTGCAGTTCTTTGCAATACACAGATGTATCTGACACCACTTGTAGGCTTTCTGTTTCAGTCTAGCATTTAGGGGTGAGAAGCTTTCTGTGTGTCTGTGCTCAATATGGTATTGCAAAGTGCTCTATGCGGAATTTCTGAAGTCATAATTGGTATCTTTTATAACATAGTTGATTCTTCTATATTCTTTAAAGGAAGGGCTAGCTGCTTTGCTCTATTATAATTATGCAAAAATAATTATTCTTTGTTCTTTTATTTATTTGAAAAAAGCACTGTTTGCAATATCAAAGACTTGGAACCAACCCAGATGCCCATTAATGAAAGACTGGATAAAGAAAATGTGGCATATATACACCATGGAACACTATGCAGCCATAAGAAAGGCTGAGTTAATGTCCTTTGCAGGGACATAGATGAAGCTGGAAATCATTATTCTCAGCACACTGGCACAAGAACAGAAAAACACCACATGTTTTCACTCATAAGTGGCTGTTGAACAATGAGAACACATGGACACAGGGAGGGGAACATCACACACCGGGGCCTGTTAGGGGATTAGGGGGATAGGGGAGGGATAGCAGGTGGTAGGGGTTTAATAGAGGGATAACATTAGAAGAAATACTTAATGTAGATGATGGGAGGATGGATGCAGCAAACCCCCATGGCATATGTATACCTATGTAGCAATCTTGTACAATCTGCACATGTACCCTAGAACTTAAAATATAATTTTATATATATATATAAAGCTGGTAGTATGGCAGTCTGTGTTTCTCTTAGCCAGTCCCTTAAAGATAGGATGGAGGGGAAACCACTAAGTATTTCATTACATGATTGAAAGAAATGTCTACTTCTAATGACACTTCATTTTGAAAGGAGATTTTTAGAAACTTTTAGTATCAAAATGAAGTATTCCAAATTCATCTAGAATGAAAAGTAGGTTTTATAATCAGTTTAACACATTTCTATAATGAAATCATTTTCAGCCCTAAGAGAGACCATAAAATTATTCTCAATAAAGCAGTGTGTTGCATACACTGTGATGTTTAATCATTAATGATGCTCATGGAGAATCATCAAAACAGAAAAATAATGACTTTCTCTCGTGGAAAATTTCTCAACCTATGGCCTCTAGTAGCCTGGGAACCTCTGAAACTATATTTATAACTTTTTATATATATGCATATTTTCAGGAGATAAAAATTAAATCTTTCATCAAATTTTCAAGGAATATAACTTCATTAAAATATCAGTGATAATTACAGCTGAAAAATTAAGAAGTCATTTCCTTTGGAGGCTCTTTGGGTCTACATATGATACACTGCTCAATACATAATGAATGTTCATTAAATGTTTTCCACTGGCAAGAGTAAGGCAAAAAGGTTGCTGAAGATCATTTAAAAAAGGAAGGAACATCAATACATTTGGAAATAAGTGGATATTGGAATAGATGAAGTGAAAAAGAAAGCAAAAAGGTGTGCCTGCTAAAAGGAGTGATAATTTCCTTACATATCCCTCTATGGGACCTAGTCAAATGTTTGTTTTCGTGGCATTCTCAGGATAAATTGGACCTCAAGACAAAGGGGATGGGGAAATATTAGTGATTATTGTTATAGATCAGTGATACATTTTAAATAACAAAACATCAAGTAGAAAGAAAATAATTCTCCCCAAACATTTTAAAATCTTGTTTGTTCCCAATTTGAAATTTAGTAATTAAATAGATCATTTATTTGTTTCTCAGTGGATTTATATGTTTTTCAAATTAAAATTTAAACTTGTGATTACAGAGAAGATTTTTAAAAATATGCTAGATTGATACCTGACTGTCATGAAAAATTAATGTCTTGAAAGTATAGTAAACAAAAGGATAGATTTCCAATAAATAGTGCTGGATGGATTGCATATCCATGGAAATATCTTTATTTCTATCTTATACCATATCTAAAAATTAATTACAGCTGGATTTCCATCTAAATGAGAAAGTTAAACCACTAAAGATTAAAAACACGTGCATATGAGAACATTTTCACGATTCTTTTGTAGGCAGAGATTTCTTAAACATGCGCAAATAAGTGTCCACCACAGAAGTTAAAGTTTAAAAATTTATCTACAGTAAAATTTAAGAACTTTTATTCATCAAGAGAGAGCATTAAGGGAGTGAATGGATTTTCAAAATGGCATGTCCAAATATGCCACCTTGGTATACTGATTACTTCAAACTCAGGGCACCTGGGGGACAGCAGATGCAGGAAGAGGCTTCATCTGGGCTCCCCTTATCTACCTAGGGACATATTCTTCAAAAGGATTCAACTGTCATTAATCTCCAGGCTAGAAGTCAACACCACACCCAGACAAACATTGTCACAGAGTGTCACTTGTTTTTCAAAAGGCCGATTTGTCTTTCCCAAAAGCCATTTATTCTTCCCTAAGTTCCCTACATCCCCCATTCCCTGTGAAGAGGGTATATAAGCTTTTGAGTGTCACTGAGGTTTTGGCTGTTCAATTTTCTTTGCTGTGATGCCCCTGTGCAGTTAAGAAATGTATACTTGTTCTACTGTTAATCTGTCTGTTGTCAGTTTATTTCATACACTCAGTTATTGAGCCCTCGGAGAATAGAGGGAAAGTCTTCCCTCTCATATAGAAGGGAAGACTATATATTTATATATATTCTCTATAGAGAATATATTTATAATACATTTTTCCACAGAGTACTTACATCCACAATTTATAAAGAAATTTTGAAAATTAAAGAGAGCAACTCAGTAGAATAATAAGCAAAACACTTGAACAATAATATATGTTTGCATACCTATGAAATGCAAATATATAAAGAAAATGCATATATGTGAACAGAATCAATATATCTGGACAAAACCAAATATATGCATATATATACATATATATATATTTGTAGCCAATTTACATAAAAATGATGTTCTAACACAGTAATTAAGGAAATGCCAATTAAGCCCCAAGGTCATGCCACTGCATACCTATCAGAATGTCTTAAATGAAAGACAGTATCAAATGTTGATGACCATGTGAAGCAACTGGAACACTCAAATATCGTTGCAAGTGAATTGGGACAACTAATTTGTAAAACTGGTGTTATTTGTTAAAGTTGAGCATATACATATACCATGACTCTCTTATTTCGCTCCTAGAAAAAATCCAACAGAAATGCATACTGATTTTCATCAAAATGTACACAAGAATGTTCAACAAAACCTGATTTCTAAATCTATCCCATTTGAGTAGCCTGAAGCTACTCAAATGTTCATCAACAGTGTAATGGATAAATAAAGTATAAAATATTCACAAAATGAGATCGTATTATGTAGAATGAGAATGAAAGATCTATAAGAACATGAAACAATATGGAAGAATATGATAAATGTTTAATAAAAGAAGTCAGACATGAAAAACTATATAAAGTGTTACTCTATGGTGATAAAAGTCAGAATGGTATTGAGCTTAGAGGTAGTTTTTACAGAATCAATATATCTGGACAATATTCTAGGGCATCTTCTAGGTTACTGGAAATGGACTGTTTCTTGATTTAGGTATTAGTAACTTGAATGCATGCAATTTTTAAAAAAATTACAGATATGCATATGTACTTACATGTATATTATACTTAAATAAAAAGTAACAAATCAAGACTGCCTGGAAAGAAAACTAATATTAAAAAAATCATTTTATTCGATAATTTAAATGCCTTACCAGATTCCAGTACTTTATTATTAGTGAAAGTCTGCAGCATTGAGCTAAGCATAAATGTGCTTTACTGTGACCTTCCTTTGCACAGTAGGATAAGAGGCTGTAATATATCAGAAGAGAAGATTCCCAGGAAAGACTTCTGTAATAATGTGTGCTTCTGAAAACATATTATTTGCTGAAATAAACACTTCAATTGCTCTGAGGATTTGGGGAAACTGTTCATCAAACTGCAAAGAGAATGACACAAGAATTCATTGAACAGAAAATAAATAACCTGCTATGTAGCTTTTCTCTCTCAGAAAGATAACTTGGAGATTAATGAGATTAGATTGGTAAAAATTGCTCTGTTCTTCCAAATGCAAACCAAGTATAAATAAACTAATTGAAAAACATATCAAATCTGATGTGGTCCAAAGACATTTCTTTTTAACTTCTAGGAATAAAGTGAGTTTATAGACTTTTCAAAATATATACTACAGAGGACACACTTAGAAAAACTACCTGGTGATGGAGTGAGTAGGAGTAGTTACCCAGAGATGAATTGCTGGGTTTATTAATGGAACAACTTGTGACTAACAACTTCTAGGATATGAGCAATCAATGTATTTCTTAAGCCCTTTCTCAGAAACTGCTTTCTCCATGTACTTTCCCATCTGGATGTTTTTGTTCATGTGGTTCTTTCTGCTTGAATTGACCACCATGTTTATACCTAAGTTACTTTATATTGAACCTCCTGGGTAAACCTGGCTTAATATCTTCATTTCTATTTGCTCGCATGCTAGTTGATGAAATTAGGCCATTATTAAAGGTTGAAAAAAAGGAGAATATAATCAGTATTCAAACAGATAAAAGAAACTAACTCATGAGAAGACCAAATTGGAAGTTATATATCTTATTTAGAATTAAACTTTACAGTTGTTTATTCAAAGGGTTAAGGTAGAGAATGAAAGATAAAAGCAGTTATGGGAGTAAAAAAGTCAATAGCTGAGGATTTATAGAAGTACCATATAGAAATTTTCTTTAAGAAATTTGGGAAATAATCCCTTTTGATTCTTCAAAGTTCATGCAGTACAGATTTTTACATATAATAACATTAAACTACTAGTTTTGTGGGATTTTTCTCTAAGAAAGCTGGGAAATGTTCCCCTTTTCCTTTTTAAATACCATTGGATCACTGAATATAGTAAGTAACTGGTACTATTCTGGACAGCACTAGAAACTGAAGGAAGAAGGAGCAGAAATAAAGAGATGAGCCTAGTACGAAAAACATGAGTGGGAACTGGAAGACTCTGCCATTGCAGCTACCTGGACTCTTTCCCTGACTCCCTGAGTGGAATCTTTTTTCAAGATAACCAAGAAGTCAAGCAAGAGAGAAATCTAAGGCAGTCTATCTGTATTCATTTTCTGAGGCTGCTAAAACAAATTACTAGGTACTGGGTGGCAACTTATTCTCTTACAATACTAGGGATGAGTGACTGAATCAACTTAAGAACAGGGCTGTATCCTCTCTAGGAGGGAAAGCCTTCCTCTTTTATCTTCTCATGGCTGCAGAATTCCTTGGCTTGTGGCCACATGACTCCAATCTCTGCCTTTGTGGTCACATTATCTCTTTTTTTCTGTGTCTTCTCTGTGTCAAAAATTTCTCTGCCTCTATGTGATTAGATTTAGGGCCCACCTGGATAAGCCAGAATATACTCTTTCTCAAGTTCCTTAACTTAGTCACCTCTAGAGAGACCCTTTTCCTACATAAGATAACATTTTCAGGTTCCAGGGGTTAGAATATGGACATATTCTTTTGGGCCACCATTCAGCCCAGTACACTATCCAATATTGTTTTGAAAATGCAGCTTCAAATATATAATCCGAATGAGGAAAAGCCATATTTATTTGGACTTGTACTATGTGTTAGGCTGTTGTTGCGTTTCTATAAAGAAATACCTGAGACTAGGTAATTTATAAAGAAAAGAAGTTTAATTGTCTCATAGTTCCATAGGCTGCACAGGAAATATGGTGCTGGCACTGGCTTGGCTTCTGGGGAGACCTCAGAGAACTTCTACTTATGGTGGAAGGTGAAGCAGCAGCTTGCGTGTCATATGGCAAAAACAGGAGCAAGAGGGAATGTCAGGGTGGGGTGCCACACATGTAAACAACTAGATCTTATGAATACTCATTCTCTGTTGTAAGGAATCCATCCTCACAAGCAATACACATCCCATCAAGGCCCACCTCCAATGTTGGGGATTATATTTCAACATGAGATTTGGATGGGGATAAATATACAAACTATATTATTGCAACTCTGGCCCCTTAAATCTCTTGTCCTGGTCACATTGCAGAATACAATCATGGCTTCCTAACAGTCCCTCAGTGCCTTAAATCATTCTAGCATTAACTCCAAAGTCCAAAATCTCATCTGAGACAAAGCAAGTTTCTTCCATCTATGAGCCTGTAAAATCAAAATAGTTATTTACTTCTATAATACAACTGTGGTATAGTCATTGGGTAAATATTCCCATTTCAAAAGAGAGATATCACTAAAAAGAAAGGGGCTACAGGCCATGCAAGTTCGCAAGTTCAAAACTCAGCAGGGCAGTCATTAAATTTTAAAGCTCCAAAACAGTCTCCTTGTGGGCTCCCATAGCCTTGAGAAGCTCCACTTCTGCAGCTTTGCAGAGTTTAGCTCCCATGGATGTTCTCCAGGTTGTTGAGTGCCTGTGGTTTTTCCAGGCACAGGGTGCAAGCTGCTGGTACATCTACCATTCTAAGGTCTGAAGGATGGCAGTTCCTCTCTCACAGCTCCACTGTGCAGTGCCCCAGTGAGGACTCTGTGTGGGACTTCAAAGCCTACATTTCCCCTCCACACTTCCCTGGTAGAGGTTCTCTGTGAGGGATCCACCGCTGAAGCAGGCTTCTTCCTGGGCATCCAGCCTTTTTCATACATACTCTGAATCTAGGTGGAGACTACCAACCCTCTACTACTCTTGCATTCTGTGTGCCTGCCAGCTTAATATCACTTGGAAGCCACCAAGGCTTATGGCTTATGCCCTCCAGTGTTGCGGCCTGAGCTGTTCCTAGTGCCCTCTGAGCTAAGGATGGAGCTGAAGTGGCCTGGAAGTGGGGAGCAGTATCCTGAGGCTGTGAAGGGTAGCAGAGCCCTGGGCCCGGCTTCTGAAACCATTTAGTACTGTTGGGCCTTTGGGCTTGTCATGGGAGGGGTAGAAGGTCTCTGAAATGCCTTCAAGGACTTTTTCCCATTGTCTTGGCTTTTAGCACTTGGCTCCTTTTTAGTTATGCAAATTTATCTATCAAACTGTTGCTCCACAGTCTACTTAAATTTATCCCCTGAAATTGGGCTTTGCTTTTCTACCACATGGCTAGGCTGCAAGGTTTTCAAACTTTTACACTGTGCTTCCTGTTTAAATGTGAGTTCTAACTTTAAGTCATTTCTTTGCTCCTACATATGAACATAGGATGTTTGAAGTGGCCAAGCCCAATTTTGAACACATTGCTGCTTAGAAATTTCTTCTGCTAAATACCCTTAGTCATCATTCTGAAGTTAAACAGATCTCTGGAGCCTCAACAGAATGCAGTTAAGGTCTTTGCTAAGGCATAACACAGGTCACCTTTGTTCCAGTTCCCAATAAGTTCCTTGTTTCCATCTGAGACCTTGTCAACCTGGATTTCACTGTCCATATCACTATCAGCATTTGGGTCACAACCATTGAATCAGTCTCTAAGAAGTTCAAAACATTCCCTCATCCTCCTATTTTCTTTGGAGCTCTACAAACTCTTCTAACCTCTGCCCATTCTTTAGTTCCAAAGTTACTTCCACATTTTTAGGTATCTTTATACAAAGCCCCACCCCTCAGTACTAATTTTCTGTTTTAGGCCATTCTTGCATTGCTATAAAGAAATATCTGAGACTGGGTAATTTATAAAGAAAAGAGGTTTACTTGTCTCATGGTTTTGCAGGCTGTACAGGATGCATGGTACATCTGCTTAGCTTCTGGGAAGGCTTCAGGGAGCTTTTACTTATGTCGAAGGTGAAGTAGGAGCTTGCGTGTCACATGGCAAAGGCAGGAGCAAGAAGAAGTTTGGAACTGGGGAGGAGGGCATGGGTGCCACACACTTAAACAACCAGATCTCACAAGTACTACTCACTCAATATTGCAAAAATAGCACTAAACCATGAGGGATCTGCCCTCACGAGCCCATCATACCTCTCACCAGGCTCCACTTCCAATATTTGGGATTACATTTCAACATGAGATTTGGGTGGGGACAATTATCCAAACTATGTTATATTATAACCAACCTTTTCAAATAGTATAGAATAGGCTGCCATGGGAATGTAGACTTGAAAAGGGATTTGGAGATAAAGTCCAATTTGCCTATTTGACAGATGAGAAAACTGCCGGCTAGACATGCTTGGTTAACAATCCAGGACCTCCATTTGTTATTCTTTTTACTTCATCAAATTGACTAAGATATTACCTACTGTTATAATTGGCTTAAGTAACTCATTCATGATAACTGCTGAATTGAGTGTTTAAAAAGTGTTTTCAATAAAACTAACTTAAATCTGGTATTTTTATAATTACGATAACTTGATTATAAGAAATAGCAATAATATTTAAATACAAAAGTACTAATTATGCATGTAAGACAATACATGAAATTACAAATCAAATTATAGCACAGCATGCTATCTATAATGAAAAAATACTAAATAAAGCTTTTAAAGGTTGTTCTTGTTTGTCACTTTAATCTTGTTTCCTATCCATTCAAGCATTTGCAGTATAGTTTCAAAAGCTTAGTAGAAATAAAGAAATATTTCCTTTTAGTTTTTACCCTTTATAACGTAGCACTATTGCTAGCCCACTATGAATACTAATATGAAATGCATTTGTAAGACTAGCTTTGTGCAGAGAAAGCATAAATACCTGAACAGAGCCTACAGTTTCATAGTATTAAGTTATGCCACATATTTTCAGAATTATAGAAATGCATAGCTCTGCATAAAAGAACATGTGGTTGTCTTTTCTCATCATGAAGAACTTCTTTATGTGTGTATGTGTGTGTGTGTGTGTGTGTGTGTGTGTGTGTGTGTATTATTGCATTTTAGGTTCTGGGGTACATGTAAAGAACATGCAGGATTGTTGCATAGGTACATACATGGCAATGTGGTTTCCTGTCTCCATCCCCATCACCTATATCTGGTATTTTTCCCCATGTTATCCCTCTCCAACTCGCTACCCCCACTGTCCCTCCCTTAGTCCCCACCCAACAGACCTCAGTGTGTGATGCTCCCCTCCCTGTGTCCATGTGTTCTCATTGTTCAACACCCACCTATGAGTAAGAACATGCAGTGTCTGGTTTTCTGTTCTTGTGTCAGTTTGCTGAGAATGATGGTTTCCAGGTTCATCCATATCCCTACAAAGGACACGAACTCATTGTTTTTTATGGCTGCATAGTATTCCATGATGTATATGTGCCGTATTTTCCCTGTCCAGTCTATCATTGATGGGCATTTGGGTTGGTTCCAAGTCTTTGGTATTGTAAACAGTGCTGCAGTGAACATACGTGTGCATGTGTCCTTATAATTGAACAATTTATAATCCTTTGGATATATACCCAGTAATGGCGTTGCTGGGTAAAATGGAATTTCTATTTCTAGTTCTTTGAGGAAGCGTCACACTGTCTTCCACAATGGTTGTACTAATTTACACTCCCACCAACAGTGTAAAAGTGTTCCTATTTCTCCACATCCTCTCCAGCATCTGTTGTCTCCAGATTTTTTAATGATCGCCATTCTAACTGGCATGAGATGGTATCTCAATGTGGTTTTGATTTACATTTCTCTAATGACCAGTGATGATGAGCTTTTTTTTCATGTTTGTTGGCTGCATAAATGGCTTCTTTTGATAAGTGTCTGTTCATATCCTCTGCCTAGTTTTTAGTGGAATTAGTTTTTCTTTTTTGTAGATTTGTTTAAGTTCTCTGTAGATTCTTCATAGTAGCCCTTTGTCAGATGGGTAGATTGCAAAAATTATTTCCCATTCCATTGGTTGCCAGTTCACTCTAATGACTGTTTCTTTTGTTGTGCAGAAGCTCTGGAGTTTAATTACATCCTATTTGTCTATTTTGGCTTTTGTTGCCAATGCTTTTGTTGCCAATGCTTTTGGTGTTTTAGTTATGAAGTCCTTGACTATGCCTATGTCCTGAATGGTTTTGCCTAGGTTTTCTTCCAGGGTTTTTATGGTGTTAAGCCTTATGTTTAAGTCTTTAATCCATTTGGAGTTAATTTTAGTGTAAGGTGTCAAGAAGGGGTCCAGTTTCTGCTTTCTGCACATTGCTAGCCAGTTTTTCCAACACCATTTATTAAACAGAGAATCCTTTCCCCATTGCTTGTTTTTGTCAGGTTTGTCAAATATCAGATGGTTGTAGATGTGTGGCATTGCCTATGAGGCCTCTGTTCTGTTCCATTGGTCTATATCTCTGTTTTGGTACCAGTACCATGCTGTTTTGTTTATTGTAGCCTTGTAGTATAGTTTGAAGTTAGGTAGTGTGATGCCTCCAGCTTTGTTCTTTTTGCTTAGAATTGACTTGGCTATGTGGGCTCTCTTTTGGTTCCATATGAAGTTTAAGGTGGTTTTTTTCCAGTTCTGTGAAGAAGGTCATTGGTAGCTTGATGGGGATAGTGTTGAATCTAAACTACTTTGGGCAGTATGGCCATTTTCATATTTATTCTTCCTAACTATGAGCATGGAATGTTTCTCCATCTGTTTGTGTCCTCTCTAATTTCGTTGAGCAGTGGTTTGTAGTTCTCCTAGAAGAGGTCCTTTACATTATTTGTTAGTTGTATTCCTAGGTATTTTATTCTCTTTGTAGCAATTGTGAATGGCAGTTCATTCTTGATTTGGCTCTCTTTAAGTCTGTTATTGTGTATAGGAATGCTTGTGATTTTTGCACATTGATTTTGTATCCTGAGAATTTGCTGAAGTTGCTTATCAGTTTAAGGAGATATTGAGCTGAGACAATAGGGTTTTCTAAATATACAATCACGTCTGCAAATAGAGACAATTGACTTCCTCCTTTCCTAATTGGATATGATTTATTTATTTTTCTTGCCTGATTGCTCTGGTCAGAACTTCCAATACTGTATTGAATAGGAGTGTTTAGAGAGGACAACCTTGTCTAGTGCTAGATTTCAAAGGAAATTCTTCCAGTTTTTGCCCATTCAGTATGATATTGGCTGTTGGTTTGTCGTAAATAGCTTTTATTATTTTGAGATGCATTTCGTTGATACCCAGTTTATTGAGAGTTTTATCATAAAGGGCTGTTGAATTTTGTCAAAGGCCTTCCCTGCATCTATTGGGATAATCATGTGGTTTTTGTCTTTGGTTCTGTTTATGTGGTGAATTACATTTATAGACTTGCATATGTTGAACCAGACTTGCATCCCCAGGATGAAGCCTATTTGATTGTGATGGATAAACTTTTTGATGTGCTGTTGCAATTAGTTTGCCAATATTTTATTGAAGATTTTTGCATCTATGTTCATCATGGATATTGGCCTGAAGTTTTCATTTCTTGTTGAGTCTCTACTGGGTTTTAGTAGCAGGATGACGTTGGTCTCATAAAATGATTTGAGAAGGATTCTCACTTTTTGGATTGTTTGGAATAGTTTCAGAAGGAGTGGTATGAGCTCCTCTTTGTATGTCTGGTGGAATTTGGCTATGAACCCATCTGGACCTGAGCTTTTTGGTTGGTAGGCTATGAATTGCTGCCTCAACTTCAGCGCTTGTTATTGGTCTATTCAGGGTTTCGACTTCTTCCTGGTTTAGGCTTGGGAGGGTGTAAGTGTCCAGGAATTTATCCATTTCTTCCAGGTTTACTGGTTTATGTGCATAGATTTGTTTGTAGTAATCTCTGATGGTGGTTTGTATTTCTTTGGAATCTGTGGTGATATCCCTTTTATTGTTTTTTATTGCATCTATTTGATTCTTCTCTCTTCTTTTTTATTAATCTATTTTGTTGATCTTTTCAAAAAAACCAGCTCCTGGATTTACTGATTTTTTGAAGGGTTTTTTGTGTCTCTATCTTCTTCAGTTCTGCTCTGATCTTAGTTATTTCTTGTCTTCTGCTAGGTTTTGAGTTTTTTTGATCTTGCTCCTATAACTCTTTCAATTTTGAGGATAGGGTGTTAATTTTAGATCTTTCCTTGCTTCTCATGTGGGCATTTATTGCTATAAATTTTCCTCTAGACACTGCTTTAAATGTGTCCCAGAGATTCTGGTACGTTATGTCTTCATTCTCATTGGTTTCGATGAACATCTTTATTTCTGCCTTCATTTCATTGTTTATCCAGTCAAGAGCCAGTTGTTCAGTTTCCATGAAGTTGTGTGGTTCTGAGTTAGTTTCTTAATTCTGAGTTCTAATTTGATTGCCCTGTGGTCTGAGAGACTGTTTGTTATGATTTCTGTTCTTTGCATTTGCTGAGGGGTGATTTACTTCCAATTATGTGGTCAATTTTAGAGTAGGTGTGATGTTGTGCTGAGAAGAATGTATATTATGTGGATTTGGGGTGGCGAGTTCTGTAAATGTCTATTAGATTTGCTTGATCCCGGTCTGAGTTCAAGTCCTGGATATCATTGTTAATTTTCTGTCTCATTGTTCTGTCTAATATTGATAGTAGAGTATTAAAGTCTCCCACTATTATTGTGTGAGAGTGTAAGTCTCTTTGTAGGTCATTAAGAACTTGCTTTATGTATCTGGGTGATCCTGTATTGGTCGTGTATATATTTAAGATCATTAGCTCCTCTCATTGCATTGATCCTTTTACCATTATGTAATTCCCTTCTTTGTATCTTTTGATCTTTGTTGATTTAAAGTCTCTTTTATCAGTGACTTGGATTGCAACTCCTTCTTTTTTTGTTGTTCTCCATGTGCTTGGTAGATCTTCCTCCATCCCTTTATTTTGAGCCTATGTGTATCCTTGCATGGGAGATGGGTTTCCTGGATAAAGCACACCGATCAGTTTTGACTTTTTATCCAATTTGCCAGTCTGTGTCTTTTGATTGGGGCATTTAGCCCATTTACATTTAAGGTTAACACCGTTATGTGTAAATTCGATACTGCCATTTTGATGCTAGCTGGTTGTTTTGCCTGTTAGTTGATGCAGTTTCTTCATTGTGCTGATGCCTTTACCATTTGGTACGTTTTTGGAGTGGCTGGTACTGGTTGTTCCTTTCTATGTTTAGTGCTTCTTTTAGGAGCTCTTGTAAAGCAGGCCTGGTGTTGACAAAATCTTTCAGCAATTGATTATTCATAAAGGATTTTATTTCTCCTTCACTTATGAAGCTTAGTTTGGCTGGATATGAAATTCTAGGTTGAAAGTTCTTTTCTTTAAGGATGTTGAATATTGGCCCCCACTCTCTTCTGGCTTGTAGGGTTTCTGTTCAGAGATACGCTGTGAGTCTGATGGACTTCCCTTTGTGAGTAACCCAACCTTTCTCTCTGGCTGCCCTTAGCATGTTTTCCTTCATTCCAACCCTGGTGCATCTAATGATTATGTTCCTTGGGGTTGCTTTTCTTGAGGAATATAACTTTGTGATGTTCTCTCTATTTCCTGGACTTGAATGTTGGCCTGCCTTGCTAGGTTGGGGAAGTTCTCCTGGATAATATCCTGAAGAGTGTTTTCAAGCTTCGATTCTCTCTCTGCCACATTCAGGGACACCTATCACATGTAGATTAGGTCTTTTTACATAATCCCATATTTCTTGGAGGCTTTGTTAATTTCTTTTTACTCTTTTTTCTCTAAGCTTGCCTTCTCATTTTATTTTTCAGTTGATCTTCAATCTCTAATATCCTTTCTTTTGCTTGGTTGATTTGGCTATTGAAACGTGTGTATGCTTCATGAAGTTCTTGTCTTGTGTTTTTCCGCTCCATCAATTCATTTATATTCCTCTCTAAGCTGTTTATTCTCATTAGCATTTCGTCAAACCTTTTTTCAAGGTTCTTAGTTTCTTTGCATTGGGTTAAAACATGATCTTTTAACTCAGTGATGTTTGTTATTACCCACCTTCTGAAGCCTGTTTCTGTCAATTCGTTGGACTCATTCTCCATCCAGCCTTGTTTCCTTGCTGGTGAGGAGTTGTGATCCCTTGGAGGAGGGAAGTTGTTCTGGTTTTGGGTGTTTTCATCCTTTTTGCGCTGGTTTCTTCCCATCTTTGTGGATTTATCTACCTGTGGTCTTTGTTGTTGCTGACTTTCCAATGGGGTCTCTGAGTGGACATCCTGTTTGTTGATCATGAAGTTATTTCTTTCTGTTTCTTAGTTTTCCTTCTAATAGTCAGGCCCCTCTGCTGTAGGACTGCTGGAGGTCTACTGCAGACCCTGCTTGCCTGGGGATCACCTGCAGTGGCTACAGAACAATAAGGGTTGCTGCCAGTTTCTTCTTCTGCTATCTTTGTCCCAGAATGATACCCGCCAGATGTTAGCCTGAGCTCTCCTTTATGAGGTGTCTCTTCGGTTATACAGGGGTCAGGGAGCTGCTTGAGGAGACAGTCTGTCCCTTATGGGAGTTCAAGTGGTGAGCTGTGAGCACCGTTGTTCTGTTCAGAGCTGTTGGGCAGGTACATTTATATCTGCTACAGTGGAACCCATAACCACCTTTTTTTCTCAGAGATGCCCTGCCCAGCAAGGAGTAGTCTAGTCACAGTCTGCCAGCAGAGGCAGTTACTGAGCTGCCATGGGCTCTGCCCAGCTGCCGTGTAAGCTTCCTTGCAGTTTTATTTATAAGGGTATAGTTAGAACTGCCTCAGTAGTAGCAGTCTGCCTCAGTAATGGTGGACTGCCTCTGTAATGGCAGACTGCTTCGGTAATGGTGGATAGCCTCAGTAATGGCAGTCTACCTTGGAAATGGTGGACTACATCAGTAATGGCAGACAGACTTGGTAGTGGCAGGTGCCTTGGTAATGGTGGACTGCCTCAGTAATGGCAGACACCCTTCTGCCCCACAGAGCTGGACCATCCAGGGTCCAGCTCTGCTTGCTGTGAAACTCTCAATCCAGAGCATTTCACGTTGCTGGTCTTTGTGGGGATGGGACAAGCCAAGCGAGATCACCTGGCTCCCTGTTTCAGCCCCCCTTTTTAGTTGAATGGGTGACTGTCTCCCAGACATTCCAGTTGCCAGTCAAAATGGCACCTGAATTTGTATGAGTTTTTGTGCAGAGACCCACTGTGCCAGCTGAAATGGCCACGCTGGAGACTCGTGGTGCTTTTCCACCAGGTAATCTCCTGGTATGTGGGCAGTAAAAATTCATTTGGAAATGCGGTGATCACCCACCCTCTGCATTTTAGCTGGGAACTGCAATCCTGATCCTATTTGGCCATCTTGGATCCTCCAGTGAAGAACTTCTTTTGAAATTGAAGATAAAAGAAATGGAAGTCAAAGTGAATCCTGTCTACCCATGGGGGAATTTTTATGTCTACAAGATAAAACCCGGGAATCCAATTAGAAAAATAATGAGAGAATATTGTGCCAGGGAGGGAAGGGGTTGCAGAGAGGAAAAGAGAAAAACATGTAAAAAATTAGAATCTCAGGGAAAGAGATAGTGGTTTAAAGCATGTTAATGAACCCATAGCCAATCTATATATGTTCTAATATTTACTAGAAAAAGTGTAATTTGTATGATACTTTTGTAAATAAATCTACTTTGAGTGAAAGGTAACTTAATATGCTAATTTTGCTTTTGCTGTAAATTTGGAAACATCCTTTGCCTTTCCCACCCCATCTTCAACAAAACCTCCAAAGAACTTTGAGAATAAATAAGTAGATTGGTCTTCTAGTTAAAGACTGTTAACGCCATGGATATTAGGAAAACAACTCCAAAAGAAAAATTGCATGTCTTCTAAGATGGTGGGACCTGATATAACCAGTCTGAATTGACATTTTCCAAATAGAATGTGTCAATCTGTATGGTTTTAGAGAAAAGTCAGTTAGGTCAATTTAGAAAAAAGAAGCCTCATAGAGAAAAGTGTTTTTAGTATTCATATTAGCTGTGTTCAAGAAAAAGACTTGGCCCACAAACTTGAATAGTTACAGTTTATTGTCTAGTAGGTTTATAAGTTTACTTATACTGACAGGACCAGATAAAATACAACTTTTTTTTGAAAAAATAATTAACTGGTTGGAGTTTCCTCATTAAACTCTATGTTGCTGGATAATATGTATATGGAGGTGACAACCAAAGATCAGACTCCAAACTGGTAATTCAATTTAATGTAATAATAAAAGAACTTTTTAGATAAATGCTCAGTCTTAGAGTTCTACCCTCTTCCTTGTTCCCTTGCAGGTTGATCATATGGAAATGATATGATATGTCTTCTTGGTGATGAAGGGCAGAAATTTATATGGAATCTTCTGTAATCTTGCTGATCTCTGCTAGATATAACTAGTCTGGGTTAATACCTGACTGATGACAACTAGTCTCTCTTTTGCATTAAAACATTTCAGTTGGTATCGACCAGTTGATTTTGACCTGGTAACATAATCAGCTCCCTAACCTGATCTGTTAGATTCTTAGTTTTTGCCCTGGGATTTCCCTCCATTTGGGGCAGGTCAACTCAATTGTCTTCCATGTACCCACAGGACACGTGGGGACCTCTAAGCTTCTGTACACTATGCCACATAGGAACCAATGGAGGTCTTTGTTTCAGTTTATTCCACTTAGTTTATTTTGATATGGCTGCTTATAGGTTTCCTTGGGGGTTGTCTATAAGAAAATTGACTTCTAGAGTCCTAAGTTTTTACCAAACTTTCTAACATAACTCCCCGCTTTGGGGTTTTGGCCATGAGAAAGAATATCACATCATGTGTCTGAGTGTCTACTTCTGTCAGTACTGAAATTTTACCACCTTTTGCTTGCTATTTTGCCAGTGTCTCTCTAATATTAAGCTCCTTTATGAAGGCCATTTAGCCTATATTCTTATTCCAAAATAGCAGATAAGGGAGTTTATGACATTGTCTTCCTCCGACAAAGCTTTGAAGTCTATTGTATTATTGCAAAGAAAAGTAGATTATCTCTTTTATCTCTTTATATTCCTGCTGTGACAAGCTGTTAATCCTCTGTTCCCCAATGTCCCTGTGACATTCCCTGTAGTAATTCCCTATAGTAACTCTAAGGTCTAGGCCAATTGGAGAGAATGTCACGTGGACAGAAATGTAAAGGGGAAAAACACATTCAAATAATTTAAACAGTATTACTCTGCTTATAATTGTTGAGTGCATCCCAATTGACATAATTGGGATGCTATTAGGGGGTCAGGAGAGATTGGTGATATTTATCAGAAGTTTCAGAGCCAAAAACAGGAGAGAAAAAATATCTGTCATATATTTTCTCCCCTTGATATATTTTATCTCATAATTTCAGTGTAAATTGTATTTCTTCTGATAACCTTAAAGAGTTTGATATACGTGTTCTGAGAAATACCTTTTAAAGCTGAAAGTCTTCCTAGGCATGCAATTGGGTTAGGTTTTCACAGTATGTCTAATCCTGCCTATGTGGGAGTTGAGGTGATAGGAGGGCATTTTTATGTTATGTTTTCCTTTTTCTTCTTCTTTAACCATTAACTTATTTATATTTGAGATCATAAGCAATTTTGGAAACATGCCTTTCAGCACAAATTATCTAATTCAGTGTTTATGTAACTCTTTCCGTACTTCCTTGAATCGATTTTTATTTGTGCTTCTTTTATATGGCACACTATTCTCTATCTCCTTTAGAGGTAATCAAGTAGCAATGGACAAAAGATATACTATTTGGATGACAAAGCCTGTCAAATTCTCAGTGTGATTTTTACTATTGCCCACATTTTGAGAGTAAAGTGTAGGTCCTCAGTTCTCAGTTAAGTTTTTGCCTCATTTTGACTTTGGCTGCCCAAAAGATTTGTGCTTATGAACTCCGAAAGTGAGAAGCGAGTCAAAACACAATCTCTAGGCCTTGAAATATTCTCTGTGTGTTTTATAGAGGCCAAAATTCAGGGAACCATATTTAAGTGTGACCTTTCCAAAGTCGTCTCATTCTGCTCTCATGTTTTCTCAATTCCTTCAGCCACATTGGCCTCATTCATGTTCTCTGGGGATTTTGAAACAGTATTCTCTGCCAGGAATGTGGTTACCTGGGTTTTGACATGATTTGTTCAGGTCAAAATGTCATCTCTTCAGACAGATCTTCTGTTACTTCTCTAACGAAACTGTACAGCTGTGCAGCTGTGGCAGCTGAAGCTGCTCTAGTGAAGTATAACAAACGTAGCTCAATCAATGGAAATGTATTGTCTCATAATTCGGGAGGCTAGAAATCCAAGATCAAGGTATTGGTAAGGCTGGTTTCTTCTGAGGCCTCTCTCTTAGGCTGTAGATGACCATCTTCTCCCTGTGTCTTTACATGATCTACTGTGTGTGTCTGTGTCCCAGTCTCCTCTTCTTTAAGGACACCATGTAGTCAAACATTCTTAAAGCTAACCCTAAATACTTCATTTTGTCTTATCTCTTGAATACCTTCTCTTTAAATAGTCACATTTTGACGTCCTGGGAGTTAGGACTTCAACATATGAATTTTGGAAGTATGCAATGCAGCCCACGACAATTACCTAAAATAATATAATCTTTTTATTTGTTTACTTTCTTTTACCTCTCCTCGCCACTGGAGATAAAACTCCACAAAGTCAGGGCTTTATCTAGTTTTTTGCACACTCTCAAACAACCACCTCAACAAGTGCCTGGCTCCGCGTATAGGCCAATAATCTTTATTTTTAAACTGAATTACTTAAATAGAAATATATATAGTTTCTCTGAAATGGAAAAGACTTATTTATTACTGCTATTACTAAAATTCTCCTACTGCATTCTTTGCTTTGCAAATACTAAAAATAATGTAAGAAAATGTAAGGAATTTCTTGTTTTAAGCTCATACTCTGAGGTAAGAGGATGATGCTTGGGTCATAGCTCTTTTTACCACTCTTGGAACCCTTTCTGTGTAACTCAACACTAGCGTAGGTTTCTAGAGGCCAGTTTTGATTTTCTTACAACATCAGTAAGGTATAAAAGTTGACTTTCTTTTTAACAGGATATTTTCACTCCTGTAGTGTCTTTAATATTAAATGACTTTGAAGACATTCTTTTCAGCTAAAACATTATTAATATTACTTTACCTTATTTAGATTTTCTATGAAATAATTCAATTCTCCCATTAGAATCACCCATATTTCTGACGCTGTACAGCATCATACTACCTAAATGATTTGTTGTTGTCATCGTTAATTGTACGATCTGACAACGTTGAATTTTACCTGAACCCTGTGCTTCTGGAACATAGTGGGGATTAAAAGATCCCCCCACACCTTTATATTCTGGAAAAAAAAAATCCTTCCCCATTTGAGTTAGATAAGATTTGTGGATGCCCCTATTTAGCTATGACAAGGTCAGACATGTGATTAGCTGAAATATCTTTTCCCCATTGATCACTGAAACAAAATACTTACTAACTGAACTTTAGCTAAGTTTTTTCCTTTCCCGAATATGCTCTCAAATTTGATCCTCCTTCGGCCTGAGCCAGCATACAGCCCACACTTACCTGCAAGCTTCTGAGTATAGGCCGGCCACTGAGAAAACATTCTCTGAGTCGCTGTCAGATCTTGTCACCTTTCCTCCTACTTTTTTGCATCTAGTTCTTTCTAGGCTTGTTGACTCTTTCCCATAAAAGAAAAGGCCTTTCTATTTAATTTTTGAAAGGCTTGTAGATCTTAGGTCAGGCTTTCTCTCTGTTGCAATTGTCCCTCTCTCCTTATTGAAATAATCCTTCTGAATATATTCTCTCTTTAGTTAGGTCTAAATTTTGCTTTTATTTTACAAATTGACATGCAAATTTATTTTTATATTGCTTAAAGACCAAACTTAGTAATTCAATATGTGGACTGAGTTTCCTATTACCTTTCTTGACTTTTGTATGAGTTAAAAAAAAAAAAAAAAGAATAAAGTCCATTCACAGTAAGGTTCATTTCCTTGTATTTTTGATAAGTTTAAATCTTGGCAGCCACTGCTGGCTACGGTAGAGATTGCATCATGAGCTGTTTATTCTTGTGATCGTGCCACATAAATATTATATGCTGAAAATACTCATAATTGAGAACTTGTTAAGGAACTGCAAACTTGGATTAAGGAAAATAGGTTGGCTTGATGTTGTTTACTGATGGAATGGTCTTGTTTCAGGGATTGAATTTGCTAGAAAATGTAGTTGGATGATTGCTAATAAGTTAGAAAAAGATGTGAACTCTAAAAAGTTTTAAATATATCTTATTAGCTTAAGTATTATCAGTTTTGTTTATCTGACATTTTAAATTTCAAAAATGGCCAGGGCAAGGATCAGCAAACATTTCTGGAAAAATCCAGTAAGTTTAGAGGTCTTGAAGACCACCCTTAGATTTAATAATTCACTAGAACAACCCACAGAACTCACAAAAGCTGTTATACTCACAGTGACAGTTTATCACAGCAGGAGAATACGGTTAAAATCAGCAAAGGCAAAGCATGCATGGGGCCAAATGCAGAAGAAACCAAGCTCAAGCTTCCACTTGTATTTTTCCAGTGGGTATATGACCAGGGCTTAATTCCCCCAGCAAAAATGTGTGACAACATTGCTGGCCAGTGAAGCTCATCCAAGTCTTAGTATCCAAATATTTTATTGCAGGTTATTTTCTAGGTTCTCCAGAGGACAAACTAAAACTGTGTGGCCTAAGGACCCACTGTAAATCACAATTATTAGCACAAACTATGTGGCATGGCCAAAGCCCCAGATAAACCAAGGCATTCCATGTCTCTCTGTCCTACCAGAAGTTTAATAATATAAGATGTTGTTAGAACTATATCAAAATGGAGATGCTTTGTGGTATCAAAATTTCAGAATACTCCTTTGTACTCTTTTATTACTAACTTCAGATTATTTCACTAAAATATCTTGGGCTTAGAGGTTATTTCCAGGAGCTAGTCAAGGGCCATCCTTTCATTGGAATATGCAGGATTTGAACACCCCAGACCTCCTGAGTCAACCCTCTTTCTGTAAAGGGCCAGGGAGCATATATTTTTGGTATTGCAAGATATATGATCTCAGTCATAACTAGTCAATTTTGCCATTGAAGTGCAAAAGCAGCTACAGACAATACATAAATGAATGAGCATGATTGTGTTCCAATAAAATTTTATTTACAAAAACAGGTGGACAACCAGATTTGGCTCATAGGCCATGAGTTGCCAACTCTTGTTCTAAAGTATGCAATATAAAATTAGATGTTGGAAAATTGATTATTGAATTCCACTGCTTAGATAGCTTTGCTTTATGTTCATTTCTTTGCATCAAGACCAAAGATAAAATGTTGCAAAAAATTGTTTCTAATGTAATGAAAATCTGAAAATCTTTAAAAATACTTATTTTCTCCTAATAAATTTCAAGCTGTATGTCTGTTACATAAATTCTAAATGATAATTTCTCTCAAACTTGTACAAATAAATGTATTTTTTCCTCTTTAGAAAATACAAAATTAATCTGAAATGAAGCTAAAAAGAGAATTATAACATTCCAAGATGAAAAGTCAGATTATTTGTAGGAAAAGAGGGTAGTTGGATTTTTAATTAATTTGGCAAAATTGCAAAATATGTCATATGATCTACTTCTTTGAGGAATTCTTGATTTAATTTTCTTTCATGAGTTATTCAAGGTATGCCTCTTGCCTCTGAGTTCTCCAATTGGTTTAACTTTAGAAACTAGTATCTTATCTGAAACTAGATCAGAGTTTTTGATTTTCAATTTAGTCTTTTGGTTTTGCTCTATAATTCCCTACAGAATAGTAAAACTCTGTTTCAGAATCAAAACTGGGCTTGCATGATGAACATATTTCAGATGTACATTTGATTTTCAAAAAATTTTGATGGGGCAAGCCTTAATGCTCATAGTTTTTGACAGGAATATCAAAAAATCAGATGATCAATTATAATCACCAATTTGTCTTAATACTAGGGCTCTTTCAAAAGTACCTGTACAAAGACAAATGATATTTTGAAAATCTTAATAGTTTATTTTTGGAGACTACTATAATGACTATCTTAAAACAGATTAAGATGAGAGAATAAATATTGTTCTTGACAACTTTCTTAACTATCCCTTTGAAAAACATCATGAAGGATAAAGTAAATTTTTAATATTTGCATTAAATACTGATTATTAAAAAATTGACTGATAACTTTTCAACTATCCAGAAAATGAACCTAAATATGGAAAAGTACTATTACTTGAAATTATCTTCTACAAAGGTGTAACATTGTATAATTTCTCAAAATTAGTTCAGTGTTCCCCAGCCATTTTCTCTCACCAGGAATCTCTTCAGCTGTCTTTTACTTTTAACTCAGAAATTTCATTTTTTCAAAAGTTTTGGCAGCAAAGCACTTACTGAATAATAGTTGATTTTCCCATTTTTAATTAATCAATGGCACATAAAGTTGACTAACCAACAGGATTTGGAATCACCACGATACAATATATTTGATGGCTACTGTTAGAAGCAAGAAAATATGCTAATTTATTTAGTTTGTCTGGTATAGTTTAAGGAAAACATCTGGTTTTGTTTTGTGGGGTGGGGTGATTAGGCTTTTTGTGGAACACTCCTCCACACTGGGGTACTGGAGACAGAAACCTGTTGTCCCTAGTTCTCATAGCTGGTTGGCTTTATTTTATTTTTCAGAGTCACCTTTATATAAGAGAATTAACACATCCACATTTATTTTATATTCTTGGTCTCTAATGCTTGGTCTAAATTTTACCACAACATATTATTTTTAATAAGACTTTCAGGGTTTGAAAGATGTTTACAAAAGTGAAAGAGCGCAGGCCAAACAATGGTACATGATGATCAGTTACTAAGCAGTGGTGATTTCTTTTCTCTCAATCTACTTAGAAATGAGTTTCAAATATGAGCACAGAGAGGAGAGCAGTCTAAGGTAGACTGTAATCTTCCTAATTTTTCTGCAGACATAAATCTTTTATACCCTGAACCTGTTGGAAGCTGCTCAGTGGCTTTACTGGTTGTATTCCTTTCTCTTAATCCCCAGGTGAAGCTGCCTGTTGATATCTTTGTTTTCCTACGAGGTCCCGCTCTTGTGCACTCTCCTCCAAAGTTACTCATTTTGTCATTGTCTTCCATTATTTATGTATTCATTAGAGAATTATTAACGTTATTGAATAAAAATGTCTCTTCTTGTATGAGGTTCAAAAGCCCTATATGAAAAAGATTTTATTGTAATACATATATTTGCATATTTTAGACCTCCTAGCACTATTCTAATTTTAAATTTTATAGATGCCCTAATAATGTATTTTTAAATATCTAATTTACTTTAAAAAATCGAATCTTAGTCATCTGGAGCACTGAGAGTCTTGGCTATAGCTTTTCTGTTTAATGCTGCCTTTTTTAATTGGTTTGACATTTGTTCTCTACTTATTAACCTGCTGTTAAAGTACATTCATTCCTTTTCCTTCCCTGTATTTATATTCTGATAACTGGTATATTATTTTTTATCACCCATTTCTAGTATTCAAAATTTATTTTTAATTGATACATAGTAATTGTATGTATTTATGGAGTACACATAACATTTTGATACATGCATACAATGTGTAATGATCCAATCAGGGTAATTGGGATATTTATCACCTCGAACATTTATCATTTATTTGTGATGGGAACATATCAAATTATTCCTTCTAGCTATTTAAAAATATACAATAAATTATTGATAACTGTAGTCATCTTACTGTGTTATCAAACAGTAGAACTTATTCTAACTGTATTTTTGTACTCCTTCACCAAATTCTCTTCATCCATCCCTCCCCATACCCTTCCCAACCTGTAGAAACCATCTTTCTGTGTTTTACCTCCATGAGATTCTCTTTCTTAGCTATCACACATATGACTGAGAAGAATGACATTTGTCTTTCTCTGCCAGCTTATTTTTCTTACCATGATGTCCTCTAGGCTCATCCCTGTTGCTGCAAGTGACAGATTTTTTTTCTTTTTTTTTTTGGCTGGATAATATTTCATTGTCCATGTATACCACATTTTCTTTATTCATCTGTTGATGGACTCCTAGGCTGATTCCATACCTGGGGTATTATTAAAAGTGCTTCAATAAACATGGTCATGCAGGTGTCTATTCGGTTTACTGATTTCCTTTCTTTGAATACATATCCAGCAATGGGATTCCTGGATTATGAGGTAGTTCTTTTTTTAGTTTTTTGAGGAATCTTCAAATTATTAGAAAGGTTGATTTTAATTCTTTGTTATTTCTTAATTTGGCCAAAAAACTAAGAAAACTACTGTTTTCTTAGTTTGTTGTCTACAAATAATACATCTTTAGTTCGTTGTTAAGCTACCAAGATATTTTAAATCACTCAGTAATCAAAGGGTGCGGTAGAGATTAGTAGGAGACCTAATATGGTGGTCCCCAACCTTTTTGGCACCAGGGACCAGCTTTGTGGAAGGGTGGGTGTGGCAGGGGTAAAAGGGGAATGGTTTCAGGATGAAACTGTTTTACCTCAGATCATCAGGCATTAGTTAGATTCTTATAAGGAGTGTCCAACCTAGCAGTTTACAATAGGGTGTGAGCTCCTATGAGAATCGAATGCTGCTGCCGACAGGAGGCAGAACTAGGGTGGTAATGCTTGCTCTGCAGCTGCTTACCTCCTGCTGTGTAGCCCAGCTCCTAATAGGCCATGGAACGCTGCCAGCCAGTCCATTGCACGGGGGTTGGAGACTCCTGTTCTAATGTCAATTTTCCCTTCACCCCCAGTCATAGGATGCTCATGTTTCAGCAGAGGTAGCTGGCTGCCAGAATAAAAAGAACATTTTTCTGCCTTCATTGCAGCCAGGAGTGATCATGTAACTAAATCTGGCTGAGTGACTGTATGTGGCAGCTTCTGGGTTTCTTAATATATAATGACCCACTTTTGCTCAATTTTTTTAAACACTTCTTTTCTTTTTTCCTGCTTCCTGTTCTGATCCCCTGGTTCTAACTTCCCCTTTGAACCATGAGGATGAGAATACAGATGGTGAGGCAAACAGCTGGAAAAGATTTTAGATCCTTAAGACTTAGTGGACTGGAGCTGCCCTCTGCCTCAGGCCTATTAAGAAACAAAATTCCTGTTTGGTTTAACCAATGTTAGTTTAGATCTTCCTTACTCTCAGGTGATTCTAGTCCTAACTAATATACAGGGCATTACCTATATTAATATATAAGTCTGAATTCTTACACAGGCCTTTAAGGTTCTCAGGTTATTTAGCCAGAATTGTACTGTTTATGGAATAATCTTATATGTCTATCAGTAGCTTACACTTCATAGATAATTGTTCATTATACAAATCTGAAATTTCTGGTCTATGGCAATATGACCAGGACATGGCAGTTAATTACAGTGGCAGATGATTTCAGAGACACGTCTCTTCCTGAACAGTGCTTTCATGTCTCTTGGGTCCATCTTTACAATCTGCAAATTTTAATTAATGCTTCAGTTACTTGACTTGACTTGCATGATTTTTAAGCTGCTTTGGTGAAAACAGTAATTTGACAGAGATGACTTGGCCGTTTTATAAACTAGTAATTGGAAATCAATGTGCGGTAAGCTTTGGGCAGAAAACATAATGAACAGACCAGCCCATAGGGACAAAAGATTATATGTTAATACTATGAAAAGGTCAGAACTGTACTAATTAAATTAAATCTGTGAGGCATTCCCAGCACCACTTCTGAATTATAGTATTCCTTCAGGGAATAGAGGATTGGACAAGTGATAGTTGTTTTACACTGAATCAATTACCACCCATGCTTACTATATATATTATATACATTTTTAACTACAATGTGGACTCAACAGTATCTTGTTCTTTTTTTAAAAGCAAGCACATATAATTAAGTGAAATGAAATTTTTGTTAGAAAGAGAAAAAGATCCTGGCCTTTAAAATTGATACTTGGATCCATTCAGAATTTTTTAAAAACAAGTGTTAATGGGTTATATATTTCTATCGTCAATCAAGGTTTATGTCTTTAAGAAGATTCACTACTGCTTATATCTCCATAGCTGTTTACATTTACTTATATAATAATGTGTAATACATTTTATTTATAGTCATTTGTTTTTGTCTGTCCTGATTAACAGTGTTCTTAAAGGCAGAGGTTGCATTATTTATATTCTTCAAATAAAAAGCATTACTAGGCACAGGATAATCAAATTCTTGGGAAAAATAAATGAATATATGAATGCATACATGTGTAAAATACTGAATAAATATGAAGAATATTCCTTGCCTTAAACTTTTGAAAGGTGGTGGTCGGGGTGGGTGGATTTTCTTCTGTTATGTTCATTGATGAATAGGACGTAGAAAAGTGCCTGGATCATAATAATGTGTGTGTGTATGTGTATCTGTGTGGTGGGGGATATTTGTCAAGCCTAAGTTATCTGGAACTTTGTTTTTGCTCATTCAATCTTTCCTACAGTTATATGAAGTACATGATACTATCATCTTCCTGTCTTATTTACTACACAGGCCACAGAGTCTTTCTGGAAGTGTCTAGACAGTGACTGTGAGGCAGTTAAACCTGTGAGGCATTCCCAGCACCACTTCTGAATTACAACATTCCTAAGAGTAATAGGCAACAGGAGTAATCTCTTCAGCCTGCTCCAGTTGATTGGGGGTAGCCCCCAGACCACTGTTTTGAGAAAGATTCTGAAGCTTCCTCTATAGAAGATGCTCTTATAGGCTTTTCCACCAGGCATGAATGCGTGGGAAATAAGAGGAAGCATGGCATATTTCAGAGAAATAGATCTAGGGAACATATTATTTAGTTTATTTTCATGTAATAGAAAACATTCATTTCTTATCTTTTCTGTGCAATGCTGGTATTTAATTCTTGGGTTTACATTGTTGATTCCCCAACTGAATAAAATTAAGCATCAATCTTGCTCAACATTAACATTTACAAATGATTTGATCTTGTGTAGTTTACTTACAAAGCTTAAGAACTCCTTTTTCTCCCTTATAAAATGAAGTTAATAATAGTATCCATCTTATAAGAGTTCTGTGATGATTAAATTATATATAACATGTTATGCACTGTCCTTGGCAAATAGTAAGCCCTCAATAAGTGTTAGCTATCTTTGAGATTTTAAAGGCAATAAGGAATCTTTATTACTAAATAGATCTCTGGCTTTTATTTTTTCTCTAAGGCTACCCCTACTTCCAGAGATAAGCGATTTCATGAAGAGAATTGCTAGGAAAGGGAAGCTTGACTTTATAAAAAATAAATTGAAAAATGTCTGTAACAGATGAGCCTTCAATATAAGTGTTTTAGAGAAGTGAAATGGAGGTTCAGAATTTTCAAAGTTTAGATTTGGCAAATTCAAGGACCTGAAAAAGTTTCATAATATTTTCAAAATTAAAGCCAATACCAGACCTGGAATTTATCTATGTACATAAGGCAGATATGCAGCAAGCAGCTGAACACTGAGCTGGGTCATCTTCCATTTCTTCATAGTCAATTCAAAGAGGCCAGTCAGAGAGCTATTGCTGGGCCTTCAGCTGAGAAATCGACATTTCAAATCAAAATAGATGAAGGGACATCCCCGAGTGGGTACAAACAATCTGACCCAATTTATACTAGCCTTAAAGTTTGATTTCTTTGCATTCTTTAGTAGACGCCAGAGGTAAGTGCTCTTATAAAGAAAAATGTCTGCATCCAAACATGTTTTTAAATATCTGAAATTATGCTTGGTAAAGAATAGATCAGATAAATGTGTGTTTCCTCTAAAAAGTAATATTAGGAAATATGGTTAAATATTAAATACATTTTGTCATTTACTTACTGAAATGTTATGAAGCCATAAAAATGATAATTATTCAGACAATACCTCAACAAGAAAACATTGCAATATTAAAATGTTAAATTGAAAATACAGAGCAGAGCAATGAATATAAAATTTGAGCACAACTGCATAAAATATGTGCATAGAAAAACACTAGAAAGCAATCTATAAATCTTAGTATGGTATAGTGTTAAGGCAGAAGGGTACGTAAAACAGTTTTTTCCCTAAGCATTAAGAAGGCTCTAAAGTCAGTGAAGCTGTTACTTGTTAATTTTTTTTTTTACTTACAACTTACAAGATGAGGCTGATCACAGTGGCTCATGCCTGTAATCCCAGCACTTTGGGAGGGCAAGGTGGGCAGATCACCTGAGGTCAGGACTTTGAGACCAGCCTGGGCAACATAGAGAAATCCCATCTCTACTAAAAATACAAGAATTAGCTGGGCGTGGTGGTGGGCACCTGTAATCCTAGCTACTTGGGAGGCTGAGGCAGGAGAATCACTTGAACCCGGGAGGTGGAGGTTGCAGTAAGCCAAGATGGTACCATTGCACTCCAGCCTAGGTGACAAGAGCAAAACTCTATCTCAAAAAAAGAGAGATAAAAGGACATGTCCTACAATCTAAAACTTTCTATTATAAATACATGCTATATAAGGAATACAAGTTAAAACATTTTTAGGGTTATAACATTATATGCACTTTAATTCCTAAGTGTCGGTGTACACTTACATTTAGTACTACTGTATGCCAAGCACTGCACTAAATATTGGGGATACAAAAATAAAAACATATCATTTCTGCTTTTAAAGGACTAACAGCCTATTGTCCCAAAATAGTGCCCCTCCAATAGCAAATGAAGAGCTATTTGCTTACCTGGTCTTTGTATCTCTGTGCTCCTAATTGAGCTAACAGTCACATAACTGTTAAACATAACAGTAACATAGTTACTCCTTTATGTTTTTAGGTTCTAATGCCCACTTTCTGAAACAAATGTTTTGACACATTCAGATATTTGTACCTAAACTCAAATCAAATGGCAATATTGCTAAATATAAAATTGGAATATAATGACTGCTGTGATTGAATAGATATCATTTTCAAGAGAAGTCCGTTCTTACAGAGCATAAGTAGAGAAGCCAATTCTTCTTACAGAGCATAAATTTGGGTACTATAACTGAGCATAAACTTTTGGTACTAAGAAGCCAGAAAATGGAAAATATTATTTTTAGAAATCTAAATTTATAGACATAAAACTTTCTGATTTCTCTTTACCTAATTTATTATCAGAACTTCCCAGTAAGAAAGGATATTAAATTTTGGGACCCCAAACTCATTTAGCCAAAGGAAAAAGTCAAGCTGGCAGCTGGGTCATGCAAACCTGGTTCCTAAATGAAATAGCTACAAGATGAAAAGCTACACTCCTCCATATTCTTCCCTCAAGGAAATTCTTAGTGAGCTGTTAAAATTTCACCATGGCAATGCAAACTGATAGCTTATCATTACAGGTGTAGTCACCCCCAGCCCACCAGACACAAATGCATATCTGATTGTTCCCCTGCCCCATTTTGTCTATATTATCTTATGTAAAATGCAGATTCCCTGCAATTTTTTTCTGCCCTATTTGTCTATGTCATCTTATGTAAAAAAATACAATTTCACTGAGCCAGACAAAGGTATGAATGGCTATTTTCCCCTAATAACCTCTTGCAAGAAAACTGTGTACTTCCAACATCCTGCCCTTTCCCCTTTAAATTTGGAGCCCTCAAAATCATCTTTGGAGAAAGGCATAGACCTGATTTCTGGGCACAAGTCCTTAACTTTAGCAAAGAAATCTCTGAAAATGATTGAGACTTGTCTCGTCATTTTTCTCCATTGAAACCAGTGAAACAGGACTAAAAGGCTGTATATATATATACTACAGGAGATTTATTATGAGAATTGGCTAATGTGGTTATGGAGGTCAGAAAGTCCCACAGTATGTTGTCTGCAGCCAGGAAGGCAGGTAGTATAACTCGGTCTAAGTCCAAAGGCCCAAGAATCAGAAGCTCCAAAGTCTAAGAGTATAAGATTGATGTCCCAGCTCAAGAAGAGAAAGAGAAATAGAGCAAGAGAGAGAGAGCTACCCTTCTTCTGCCTTTTTGTACTATTCAGGCCCTCAAGAACTGGCTGCTGCCTGCCCACATTGGTGAGAGCAGATCTTCTTTACTCAGTCTGGTGATTCAAATGCTGTTCTTTTTTGAAACATCCTCATAGACACACCCAGAAGTAACATTTTACCAGCCGTCGGGGCATCCCTTAGTCTACTCAAATTGACCTATAAAACTAATCTTCATGCTCAACACAACTGAAAGACAACATTTACTCTTAATATTCAAGAACTTTTGCCAGCTTAATCAAATAACTGCCTATTCCAGAAGACAGATTATTATAATCACATTTTAGAACCTGAATGAGTTAAACTTTGGGTTTCACCTGAATCCACTGACAATGCTATTTTTTTAATTTGCGTTTTGCAGTGAAAAGATATAGTGCTTTTCTTGGTTTCATTTTTTTTTCTCATTTTGTTTCTTTAAAAAAAATTGGCAGATAATATTGTGTGTATTTATATACACCATGATGTTTTCTAGCAAATATATATGTAGATTGGTTAAATGTAGCTAATTAACAAATGCATTACCTCACATGGTTTTCATTTTTATTGTGAGGACACTTAACATCTACTCTCTTTGCATTTTTCAAAATACAAATCTAAACTTACAATATTGCTTTAAGAAAGTATATTTTGGAAAATAAAGAATATATAATTTAAATCAGATTTGTATTTTTCAATCTTAGTCCTAGGACTGGGTGCTAGCTTCTCCAGAATGTGGTGATAGCAATTGATACTCTCTATGTATATTTATGATATTTGTAAGGACCCTAAATAGTCATGAGTGTGAATTTTTATTATAGATGATATTATTACATATATGACTTAGGCAAAAATATTTCAAAAAAACTTCATAATCAATATTATTTGGCAGTTCAGATAAATCATTGTAATTTAGAATATATATTAAAAACAATTACTATTGTTGAGCATTGTTTGAATCCCAAACATTAGGAATACATGCGCTAATGTGGTGCAGATAGAAGTAAACTATAATATTCGAGGAGATTGTATATAATTTCTGTTTAAAATATGTGTGCTTTCCCATGTTCAGTCTGAGTGGCTTTGAAAATGAACAATTTTCTTTCAGTGTAGATCCATTCAGTTCTGAAAGCTAATGATGGAAATTCTTTGATGCAACTGTTAATGAGGAATTCTCAGAACTCTAACACACAGATAATGGCATACACTATTGAGAACTTTCAGATTTTTTTGAGAAGAGAGACAAGGTGAGAAACAATATAGCACTTTTGTTCTTCTAGTCTCCCATATTAGACCAGGAACTTTCATGGGGATGTTAGTAAATACGTTTGGCAGGACCAAACTTGTAATTGTATTCAAAATGCTTCTAAAAGCTTCATGTAAAATATTTTTTGGACACACAAATATAAATCTCTTGGTTCACTCTTGCTTGATCATTTGTGAGGTCTGTGGAGCTGCCACTTCATATCAACATAACATTAAGTGCTATATCAGCAAGTGTGGTAATTCCTGCAATTTTGATTTTATTCCCAGAACTTTCTTTTTAGTTCATGTTAGTCCCTGTACAGAAAGAAAACTCTTTTGAGATTTCCTGTGAATAGACTGCATCAGTTCCTTTCATTTTGATAGCAAATCTCTTGCATTCACCAGATAATGGAGTGGGTAAAATCCCTGGTGTTTGAGATTCAATTCTCAAGTTGGCTGCAGCTCATTCCAGTCAATAATTCTTGACTATTGAGTCAGACTCCTTATTGCTCCTCTCTCCTTTTTCTTCTGCAAATGCTGATATTATGTAGCTCCCATATATGTTGGTGATTTATTTGTGTTTTTCTCTTAGTTTGTGCAATATTTGGGCTGGTTACAGCTTTCCATATCTCTCTGCAATGGTTGAGATAATCATAGTACTGCCTTTGTATGTTTGTTGTGAAGATTCAATTGCTTGATATAAAAAACAAGTACAATGCTTGGCACAGAGTAAGTGCTTGATTTAGCACGCATTCTTAGGATCCTCTGCTTCAATAAGTGGCTTTACTATTCCTTCATTACCAGAGCAAGCACCTGGGGAATCATCAAATTCTTCCCTCACCTACATCCAATCATTAAATGTCTAGATAGTCAGCAATTATTAAAGTGTACCATTTTCTCAATGAGTTTTCCTCATTGAGTATGACTCTCCGGCCATGTGGAATCCACAGAGTGAACACACTGTCTTTTATGATGCACAATATGTGATACGGTTTGGGCTCTGTGTCCCCACCCAAATCTCATTTGAATTGTACTCCCATAATTCCCACATGTTGTGGGAAGGACTGGGTGAGAGAAAGATCATTTGAATCTTGAGGGTGGTTCTCCCATACTGTTCTTTTGGTAGTGAATAAATCTCATTGGATCTGACAGTTTTATCAGAGGTTTCCACTTTTGCATCTTTTTCATTTTTCTCTTGCCACAGCCATGTAAGAAGTGCCTTTTGCCTCCCACCATGAGTCTGAGGTCTCCCCAGTCACGTGGAACTGTAAGTCCAATTAAACCTCTTTTTCTTCCAAGTCTCAGGTATGTCTTAGCAGCAGCATGAAAACAGACTAATACATTATGGTAAATCACTTTCCAGCACAAAACTCTCTGGTAGCTCCTCATCCTTGGAATGGTTTTACTAAACTCTTCAAAATGTGGCTTCTGCTTACTTGATTCCTTAGCCTTATTTCTTGCCACACAAACTTTCTTAAGCTTATACACAAGACTACCTTATGCGAACTGAAGTTCTTTCAACACCGCTTGTTTTTTCTCTCTTCTCTTACCTTGGCCTTGAAATTTCTACTTAGCATTCAAGGCTCAGCTTAGCTATCAGAGATGACTTACCCATGTAAACAAGTTTAGGTGTCCTCTTGATGTTTCTCCAACTGCTTTGTGGCTACTTCCCTTGTAGACTTCTGAATACAGACAGTGCACATTTCTGTCTCTTTCAATAGAATGTCAGCTTCTAGGAGGAGCTGGGGTGTTCTTTGTTGTATTTCTGTTCCATGCACACCATATGGTGTATAATATCTATTCAATGCTGCTTCAGTGAATGAGTAAATGAATACATAACTGTGATAAATTACACAAAGCATTTTTGGTATATTGTTTTAGGCTTTTAAAAAATAAGTATGTTAGTATTTCTTACTATAAATGTAAAGGTTTTTCTAAAATGACCTTTAAAAAACTAGAGTTGTTCTTCTTAGAAAACCCTTGTAATCAAATCAATTCTCATTAAATTTGTAGAGTTGCTTAGACATAAGGAAAGAAGAGAGCATAAAAAGTTAATGAAGGAAACAAGAATTCATGGAAATGTTTTGTCAGCCTTGAAATTGCACATAGAATTGAAAATACACTATTTCTAAGTCCTATTGTTACATATTCTTTTCACTGAATGTACTATTCCATTAGCCTGCCGTACCTCATCCCAGGGCTGTATTTCCATAGCAAGGCCTGAGACAATTTTATGTGGAACACCCAGCCACATGGATGCCTAGAATGAGAGCAGTTTTGTCTGGCAGCAACAGGAATTCAAAACTATAACTTGTGATTACATTTTGTAACTGAGTATGTGAAGAATAGACGTGTTGTTGAGAAGTAAAATCATTTTACCTTTGGGAGGATATTAATAAACATGAACTTTATGTATTATTTTAAAGAATATATTATCATTACATAAATAATTCTTTTTATAGGAAATTGATAGCAAGTATCTATTCTTCTAAGCTTGTGCTGCCAGTATGGTAGCCCCTATTCACATATGGTTATTGGATACTTGAAATGTGGCTAGTCCAAATTGAGATGTTCTGTGAGTGTAAAATACATAAAATATTTCAAAAATTTGGTTTACAAAAGAGTATCAATATTTTGGATATATTGAGTCAAATAAAATATATTATTAAAAATAAATAAATATAGATACTTTGAAAAGTATTTACATGGCTCACATTATAGTTCTATTGGACCACTTGAAGTGGCTTTTATTCTGTAGTTAGTTTTGTGTGCATGAGGTCCTGAGAAACTTTGTAATAAAAAACCTTCAGGCCAAGCACCATTAAAAAAGTGAGTGTAATACATTTCTGTCAGTGTGTACAATAATTTGTGGATAGTGCGAGTAAATGTAAATGGATACTTAATTTTTCTATAAAAATATTCAAACATGTAAATCATATAACCTAATCTTACAAACAGCTATAGTTCACAGTTTAAATCTTGAGTCAGAGATTTTATGTTCTTTTAAACATTTTTATATAAAACTCATGCTTCTGAATCTTCGATTTAATTCTTACTTATTTCTGTTATTTTCTTTAAAACTCCAAAGGGAGTTGGAAAATTGCAACTTTTATTGCACTAGCACTTAGGCATCACTCTCAGATTCCTTCCTATCCCCCGAACAGTGAATCAGGTTTGGGACTGCAGACCAGGGAACCTTGTGGTCAGGAGGGATTTGTCTGCTAGGAACAGAGTGTGAAGCAAAGCAGACCTGAAGGTGTGCCAGTGAAACCTGGAAACCAAAGCCCACAGAAAGCTCAACTAGGCTATTAGTGGAAAGAGTGACAGATTCTGCATAGGCTCCAACAGTTGGAAACTATGGAAACCAGACCAGAGTGAGAGTAAATAAGGGTGGCAGGCAGCACTAGAAAATCCCTTGAGCTGTAAGATCAGAGGCAGATGGTATTTTTATGGGGCATCAGTTGGATTGGGCTGTGTACAGGGGGACAGAGAGGCCACCAGCCCATTTTGGGCAACCAATGATGATTTGTACAATTTAAGTTCATTTAAAAATTAAATTTCGCTTTGATAGAGAAAGTAGTAAATGTAATTTGTGAATTGTGCCAAGCAATTATTCTGCATTATAAACATTAACACACAGTTTTATGTAATAAAAAGCTAAAATGCCCCATGTAAGAAAGAAATCGAATATAATCTCTTGGCTTAAAATTCTTAACTAGGCTCTCATGTATTTGCTTTCCATTTTGGCACCACTGTCAAGTGAGAGCCATCCAGGTTCATTTGTATGAGATATATGTTTTTCCAAAATAAGAAATAAACCATTTGTTTGGTTGCTCTTTAGTAATGTCATCCACAGCACCCCCCATCCCCTACACACACAAAACAATTTTTGTTGTTGCGCTTGGCTAACACATTAGCAATTTATATTCTATTAAAATGTACTGTTCTTAAGATACAGCGTTAATATCATCTATTTGTAGATTCTGATGTTTTGACATTAATGCGGTTCTTGGTGATTATTCTAAGAATGATGCCAATAAAGTATCTAGATTATCTCTAAGAGGATAAAAGGATCCAAAGCAAGTGATTTATCAGGTCATATGAAGAAGCATAGTGGCTGTGTGGCATGGAAAGAATTGGGTTGGGAAGAGTTTCCCATTAGGGTAGTGCTTTTTAATTTTCAGTAGAGTTGCTGAGAATGTAAATTTGTATCTTTACAGATGGGGTACATCTTCTCTTTGAAGCTTTTAGGAAAGAATAGAGGAGTTGTGTTCTCCGGCTCCCACAAAAAGAGGGGGACCTAAGAGCTTAGTTACCAAACTTCACTTCTACACCAGCATGATGAGGCCAAAGAGAAATAGAAAGTCTAGAACTATCTCTTTGGAATTTTAGGAGAGACTTTCTGGCTGCAGATTTCCAGTTTTCCTGCACCACAGAATCCTTATTTCTCCAAGTCTCCTTTGGTCACTAGTTTTTAACTCCAATGTCTTTACTTTAACCTCTCAGCATGAAGAATAAAAATGGGTACTATATAGTTCAAGACTGAACACAGATTGGTTCTGTCCCCTTTCTGCAGCTATAAGCTGTGAGAAAAAAAATAGAGGGGCTAATAACTGGGTTGATAAAGCATTGACTATAGAATTAAATAACAATTTGATTAGAATATGAGCTCCAATTCTTCCTAGTTGGGTAACTTCTTTGTGTCTGATTTCTTTATGAAAATGGGGTTAAAATAACCCTCACCTTATGAGGCTGCTAGGAGGATTAAATAAAATTTAAATGAGAATTGTGTAGCCACATCCTTGTGTAGCATGTAGTAAGTACTCAAAAATATTTTACTGTTACTATGGAGGAAAAAGAATGTCTAATCTACTGCTACATCTTATTTGAGCCCCTTGTGTGTACCTCTTTAAGTGCTGTAGGGCTGTAGAATAGGTTGACTGTTATACTAAGTATTGACAGGAGGCAGATGATACACTAACATAATTCAAGACATTCTTAGAGGAAGCCTATGTTTAGCATACTAATAGACCCCATAAGAGAGCCTGATAACCATCATCAAATTTCTATAAATGCAGTAACTGAATTATTTTTAATGAAATTCCCACTTTCTAAAAACATAAATAATGAGCAAGCTTTGAAAAATTAAAATTGCCTTGAAACTCTCAGATGCTACTATACCCTGACTTAGATTTTTCAATTCTATTTGTTACATCTTTTCTTTTTAAATTAAAAGGTGATACATAGTCAATCAAGCTGTGAATTGTATACTGTCACTTCTAGAAATACCTTTCATTTAAGACAGGGATAATATCCCTATTGGAGACTTTTGTAATGTCTTGACACCATTTTTATTTATCAGATGAAGTATCACAAAGAGAAGAATATTTGGTGCCTTTGATTTGAATGATTATCTTAAAATGTGATGAGTCATGACATAGCAGAAAAGTAAAATTTGAGAAATTACCATGTAACTGGTGACAGAAGAGCCGCAAATGAGAGAAGCACCATTTATTGAATAAACATACAAGTAAAAATATTTTACATTCTAAGGTTACAGATACTTCAAAATGGAGATTGTAGGAATTATACATATCTGCTCATATTTTGATTAAGAAATTTTTAGGCTAATTAGCTCCAGGGATCTGCAACTTTGCATTGAATATTTGAGGACTAAAAAATGGTAAACTCTTTTCCTTTGTTCTCCATTTTTAGAGAGAGGAGCTGGTTGCTTCCATAGAAACCAAACGTAGAGTTCAGAAAGAACAATAGAGAAGAAGATTGCGTGGTAGATCAAAACATCAGGCAGACAGTTGGGGTTAGAAGGCAATGTATACCCTTGAGAAAGTGTGTTAACCTTGGAGCTTTACATTTATTATTGGAAAAATTGAATTGATAACAAAATCTACCTTATAGTAATTTTGTGGGACATTAATATTTCAATTTAGGTAAAGTTTCTAGAAAAATCGGTCATATACTAGCCATCCTGCCAATTAATATTATCATTATTGGCATTATTATTATAGCCGATGATATCATGATTCATTTAAAGTTGTATGAACAAATTTAGAAACAAATTCTTATCTATTCAAAACTTACTTTAGCATTAACTTCTATGTGTTTGTTTTAAAATAACTGGGTTAATAAAAGTGAGATGAGAATGCAATTGACCACAGGCTTTCCTTTACCATCCAAATACATCTACATGAAACTTCTAATCACCAATATTAATTTTAGAAAAATAGGCATTGCCCTTATATAATTTGAATTGGTAGAATATTGTTAGACACAACTTGGACAGGTTTTGAGGAAAATTAGAGAATAATATTGTTGCTGGTAACTTGATTTATTTCCTTACTTTGTATTGGCTGCAAAGAAAAAAACATCCAATTGTATAAAGCAATCAAGTTTCATTCAGTGCCCAGGGAATGGAGAAGGGGAGCTCCTGCTGTAAAGGACCCTCTCCCAGAGTGATGGGTGGCAGGGGGATCTTAGATAGATGTGGTCAGGGAGATTGGTAAACATGCACAGTGTGAAGAGCCAAACACACAGGCAGAGTCCCCAAATGTGCTTCGTTCCCTGCATGTACACAAAATGGCTATGATCTTCTTACAGGGGAGGGGATGTTAACATTGTAATAATACATTAATTATCTGAAGGTAACTAGGGGTCACTCATTCTAGTTTGCAGTAGTTTTATGAAGGAGTCTTATCTTTTATTTGTCCAAAGGGTCAAGAAGATCTAGTGGAATCCTGGGCCATTTGGTTTCTTTAAGCGGTTGTGCCTATAGATAAAGGAACTAAAGAAAAACAGTAAGAAAATGTAACTTTTCCAGTTATTTCATTAAGGTGGCCCTGGTGACAATATTATTTAATATTTCACTCCCTACAATGTACATATGTTAGTATGGTTGGTTCCTTATATTCAAGTACATAAAAGATGAGATCCAAATGTGATACTTCCAATTCTCCAATACATGCCTTCCAGCAACTCTCAGGGCCTCAGTTTCTTTATTTCAGTATTTACTGGGGCCCTGTCAAGTCCCAAATTCTACAATTCTGAGTGTTATGATGGAATTACAGCTAGGAATTCATGGTAAAAATATTTTATCATTGACTCTAAGTCAAACTCAATAAAAACCATAAAGACTTCATTTACAGAAAGAAAAATAAGATGTGACATTTAAGGTATTTCAATTATGATAGAATATTGTATAGCATATATTTTTAAAGGAATTATATACTAAGTATTTAAGTTCTACTTCCACAAAGAATGCACAGGGAAGGGAGGTTGTTTAAAAAAAAAGAAAAACTATCTACTAAACTTTTAAGTATATATTCTAGTTTCTAAACTAGGTTATACATCCCTCAAAATCAAGAACTTTAGTCCATGTACAACCCAACTAGAAAACTGACTGTATACATTAAAAATACATAGACAGATTGTATTTGATAAGCAGCTAGTGCATCTTAATCGTGTACCTTTTTAAATTTGTGTTATTCTACTTAGATATGTTTAGTCAGGGAAGCATATATCTAAGGCAAGAGAAATGGTGTGAACTAAGGTTTGATAGTAGGGATATATGTGGCTTGAGTAGGAGTAGCGTGTAGACTAGTTTAGATGGAACAGAGGGTTTGGGGGAGTGGACAGACAGCTTCAAAGCAAGATGAGGAACATATTGTCAAGTGTCTTGGATGTCTGATAAAGATATACAACAAAATTCCACAGAAAAAGTAGAATCATTACAAATTTTTATAAAAGAGTATAATTTACAGAATGCATTTTTTTTTGGCTGAGATTAATCTGGCAGCAATGTTTAGGATAAATTAGATGTGAAAAAGAGCGGCGACAGGAAAGCTAGTGAAGGTTGGTTTCACAGCAGTAGAAATATAGACAGAAGAAGAGATAAATGCAAGGGTTGTGAGTTCCTGAAGTGCAGCTGTGATCTCATTCATCTTTGCATCCTAAGCACACAGCATATAGTAAGTGCTTAATCATTTTTAACATAAAAACTTGATTATTAATTGTTAGAATTGCAAGAGAGGAAGAAGTCAAAAGCAATTCCAAATTTTCAAGCCTGGGTGATTGAAAAATAATACTGATACAGATAGATTAATCTGTAGGGTAAGCTGATTTGGGAAAAGATAATAAACTCAGTTTTATACATTTTGAGGTTTAGCTGGTTTAGCTGAAGAGAAGTCACTGACTAATCTGTGCTGAATTAAGTAGAAAATGTGTCAACATACCATTTCAACAACTGAGGATGATTTTTGGGAAAAATGCTCTTCAAACTATTTTCTCTCTGTTAGAACTGAAATGAAAACTTCAGCTAGAAAGATAATATTACCTATCTCAAGTGGCAACAGTCACTGACTATGCATAGATCATGTGATTATTGTTTTGGTTTTATAGAATATTTATAGAATATTTTTACTTGAGTTCTCATTATAGTGATGATGATCAAAGATGCCAATAACAGTGTTACATGTCTGACAGGAATTGGGTGTTTATATAGTGGATAGGGCCACTTAATTACTCAGGGAATCAAGTGAGACTAAAATACAATGTAGAAAAATTATCGATTCATAACCATGAATCAATAGAATAATGCCACAACTGGAATTTTAGAAAATAAAATGCTAGTCAGAAAGACAGGAGACAGATGCTCAGAAGTACCACATAACCAATTATATAGGTGTTCCTAAATAAACATAACCAGAATAAATGTCTTGAACAAACAATGTTTTAGATGTACTTTAATCATTATTATCCAACACAACCCAGCATTTATTTACTCTCCTTTGGAGACAGGGAGAATGATTACGAATTACTGTTTAGATGAGAGACCTATTCCTGTGAAAGAGTTCTGTTAGGGCCTGATTCATAGAAAAAGTTATGGAGTGACCCTGCTTATTAATTAATATGTAGTATCAAGAAGTAATTCCCTTCTGCCAGACAATGTGCTCTTCAAAATATCACTGTCAATATGACTTTCAAGATTTGAAGCAGGCTGAATTGACTTGTAACAAAAGTAAAGAAATTTAGAACATTCTTTTGTCTGGTTTAATAGTTTTGAAGCTTTGAACATTGGGTAACTGATTTATAATTTGATGTTTGTTTTGAGAATACTGGTATGCCATTATCTTCCTCTTTTTAAAGAAAACCTATTTTCTCTCCTCTAAAGAAAAGAATTGGCCCAGAATGGTACTCACTTGGAAGGCCAATTCTCCACCCACCGTGGCCTCCCAAAGTGCTTCATGCCTGTAATCCCAACACTTTGGTAGGCCGAGGTGGGTGGATCACAAGGTCAGAAATTCAAGACCAGCCTGGCTAGCATGGTGAAACCCTGTCTCCACTAAAAATACTAAAAATTAGCTGGGCATAGTGGTGTGCGCCTGTAGTCCTAGCTATTTGGGAGGCTGAGGCAGGAGAATTGCTTGAACCCATCAGGCAGAGGTTTCAGTGAGCCAGGAACGCACTGTTGCACTCCAGCCTGGGCGACAGAAGCAAGACTCTGTCTCAAAAACAAACAAACAAGCAAACAAAGCGAATGACATAAGCCCATGGAAAGGAAATGGCAAAACTTCTTTATTTCAGTAGTAATAAAATTTCATTCATGTACTCCAAGTTGTGTTCTGCAGTGAAGGCTCTACAAAATTAACAGAGAACGTGGCCTTAAATATCACCTATTTTCTAAAAATGGCAAATTTACATCTTTAGCATTGATCCTCTGCCCTAAACTTCACACTCATATATTTAACAGTCTAAGCTATATATCTCCACTTGAATACCTGATAAATGTATCAAGCTTATGTTTAAAACAGAACTCTTAGTTTTCCCCTGTAAACCTGTTCCTCTCACTCTTGTCTCTAGCTCTGTAGATAGCTCTGATATACATCCTGTTTCTGAGTCTGTATCTTTGGTGGCATCCTTGCTTTATATATTCCCTTCAAATTCTCTTCCTAATCAGTAAATTCTGTTGCCACTCTCTACAACTGTGACTTGAATCAGAAAAGATTTCTCCATTTACTACTATCATAGCAACACCATATCTCATTTGAAATATGGTAAAAGCCTCTTGATTCCACTATGCCTCAACATTTCATTCTCCTATAATAATTTTATCAAAGTCCAGGATAAACACTAAATAGAACATATCACCCCCCCTGCTTTAAAATATTGAATGACTTAAAAATTAGTCAGGAACTTTACTTGCAAATAGTGGAAACCAATTCTTACTAAATCTAGCAACCAGTCTTCAAGATGGTCCTCACTTAACCCCACCTGTTTGGTATTCATGCCCTTGTGCAGTATACTTCCATATTGAAAATGTCTGGCATATGTAACCAATCAAATATTGTTACAATGATGAAATATGACCTCAGAGGCTAGATTATAGAGAAAACTTCAGTTTCTATCTTGCTCTTGTTGGAAAACTTGCTCTGGAAGAAGCCAACTTTCATGCTCAAGCAGCTCCAAGGAGAGGTCTACATGGTAAAGAACTGACGGCTCACAGCCAGTAAAGGATTTAGGCTTCCTGATAACAGCTATGTAAATTAGGTACCTTGGAAGTAGATCATCCAGACTCTGTCAGGCCTTCAAGTGAGCAAATCTCTGGCTGAGATCATGACTGCAACCTCTTGAGAAACTCCAAGCCAGAGCCATTCTGTAAAGCTGCTCCCAAATTTCTGACCAACAGAACATTACGAGATAATAAAAGTTTATTATGGTTTTAAGCTGGTAAGTTTGGAGTTAATTTGTTGTGCAACCATAAATAGCTACCATATTGCAAGCAGTTATATATTATAAGCAGAAAATCATTTAGTATACATGTATTGGTAATTCAAGGAATTTTGGGAAGAGTTTGGAGAACTGGGTTTACTCAGCGAGGAGCCACATCACAATCACACTGCAGAACTGGTCCACTGAGGACATTATCATGGCTTACTCTAATGACTGGAACAGTTGCCTGAAGGGTCTGGGTACTGCCACTAACATTGCTCCTTCTCAGGAAATCAGTCTCCCTGCAACTACTGGTACCATCTCAGAGAGCTTTTTGTATTCCCTGTGAATCTTTCATAGTTTCAATGGAAGCTGGTCACGTTTCAGTTTCTTTAATGTGGCGTATAGGTTTTTTTCTTCCTACCAAGGTTCATAAGATGGGAGATGCCTTTCCTCATATAAAGGGTGGTCAGATAGTGGACAGCCAGAATCAGCATGCTTGGCAATGTCTCTTAACTTCAATTAGAATACAATAAGCACCTTACTATGATTTATAAGACTTTACACATTTGGGCTCTAATCTCTTTCTGTAACTCCATCTTCCATCATTCTCCTCCCCCTTCCCTATGCCCCACATTGAGATTCTCTGTCTTTTTAGTACATAAAGCTGGTTCTCATCTATGTAACTCTGCACTTACTATTTCCTGTGTAAGAAGAATGTTTTTTCCTTTTCTTTCTTCACCCTCAGATTCCATGTTATCTCCTCAGAGAGGGATTTCCTGATCATCATAGTTAATTTGTGACCGTTCATTTGCCAGTCTCTCTCTCATTTCTAATTTACCCTTTTGATTTTCTAAAATTATGTTTATTTTCTCATGGGTCACCTATTTTTGGACAACAGATTCTTTTGAGTAGATATGTCACTCTTGTGCGCTGGTGTATTCTGAGTGCCTAGAATAATGTCTGCAGCCTTAATATTTTTAGTAAATATTTGTTAAATAGCTGAATAAATGCATAAGAATAATTATGCATCCTATTTATATAATAATTAAATATATGTAGATAATGAAAAGGTAATACCAATTTATTTATGTTATTCCTTCTTTGAAAAAAAATCCCTAAGGAGAAAAAATAGGCACTTTAAAATAGACTTATTTTCTTCACAGAAATATTTGCGCTTAAAATATTGTTGCTTGTTTTCATGAAATTTGTTTATCTCTCTTTTTCTAATCAGACCCGAGATTTTCTAATCATGGATTATGTGTGAAATTGACCGCACACCAACCCCTAACTATATTCCTAAATAAGGAAATCACATTCCTTTCATCACAGTAACTACTCAGAGGTTGACAAGGGAACTAGGTTGATTTAACCAAAAGAAAGTTCAAGATTTTATGTGCTAGTTGCAGAAAAAGAGCATATTTGCGTTCCTGGGTATTCTGGACAAAAAAGCCTGTAATTCTGCTTGAATCTGGTAACTAATCTGAGAACACCAGAATGTCCAGCGTTAGATAAAATTTATATCGTGGAAAGGAGTGGAGAGTCAGTACGAAATTCAGACTAACATTATTGAGGAACTACATCTTCCATGTTTCAGTTACCTGAGACACTAAATGGTTTCTGCTACTTTCAGCTGAAGGCAATTAACCTGCTATAAAATCAAACCAGAATCAAATCTCTTGCTCTTTCCAATGCCTTATGAGGATTAGATTTTGAGCACTGTATAAATTTAAACAAATTGCAAGAAAATTTCCTATTTATTTGTCATATGTAGACCTTTCTCCTCCTGTGTTAGGAATGAACCTTCATATTTTAATGGAATAAATGGGAAATAATCTGAAAATGATAGATAATTGTACAGTTGAAATAGGGTATCAGTGAGTGTGGTCTTTGTCATGAACATAAAGACAACTTAAATAATAGTGATTGCACGCCCATAGTAAAGCACAAGAATGCTTTTACTCCTTGATTGAGTTATATCCAATGTCACCAAATTCAGTTTGTGTGCCAAAACAGCCAGTGTCAGAGGGCATAATTGTTGGTAGTATTACAGTAGGTAGCTAGTCAGGCATGAGTAGGGCCTTAAAGGACTCTCTGCCACCCACCAGGAATGTCAGGCGACCATCAGGTGATGGTCTGGCAGCTGCCATACTAAAGCGATAATTGGTCACACCTGATGCCAGGGAGAAGCAATTTCCCAGTAGATTAAAAACACTTGAAATTAGTAATTGGCAACTTCCAGTAAAATCTCAGGAATTAAGTGAGTGGGCACAAGCATACATGTTAACAGACAAAATATGGAGTACGACCTTCCAGGGGCATTCCACCGTAAAAGGGAAAAACACCTCGGGTGAACATCCATATAACTTCTTAAACACATTGCGCATGCTCACCGCCCTAGTGCAAGGAGGGTACCCTCCATGCGGGAGGCTCACCCTAAGGAAGAGTGAAGGGAGAGGGATGCAAGATGCCAGAAGTGGGCCAGCAATATTAAGTCCTAGGATCAAGGTTAAACAAGGTACTTGACCTCCACAGTGCCTCCTGGATCTCTTCCAAGTGTGGTTTCCTTTCTTTCCTGCTCTAAAGCTTTTTGATAAAATTCCAGTCCTCTGAAATTTGCCTCAGTCTCTTTTTCTGCCTTATGCCCCTCAGTCGAATTCTTTCTTTTGAGGAGGCAAAATAGAGGTTGCTGCATACCCATAAGGATTTACCACTCCTAACTTGGAGATTCGCTGTCCCTAACAGAAGCAGTTCAAGAATGCTGATTTGCAACATGCCACATAACCAAATTCAACTTGACTTTTCAAATCATAGGATCTATTTCATCAAACTTTCTCAAGCATAGTGCTAAGGGAGTAGATTTCTTCTTATACAATGCAAAATAAACATTGTTGTATAATCTTTCATTCATTATATATTATCTATCATAACCATATATAGTAATGATGAATATAGATTATATTATATACACACATGTTTATGTACATAATCATTATATACGTGCATGTAAAATATACCTGTATATAGTATATAATATTTCTCTAGAGTAGCAGATTTTCTGTAAGTAAACTGATTCCTGAACAATGTCTACAAATATATAAAAATTATTTGTACGCAGCTATTCTGTTTACATAATATATACAAATCTAATTTTTGAGAGAACTTCTTTATAAGGAGTCACTGTCTCATGAATATAGTTATAATATAATGGTAAACTATAATGAAAATAGTTCAGCAAAACATTTAACAATTTTCTGGTAATCAAGTTAGACTAAAATACAATGTAAAAAATGTATAGGTACACTCCGGGTGTACTCAGTAAATCTATGGATACTTGTGGACAAGACAGAAAGATTATCATTCGCATAAAATAATATTTTTGATTAAAAATTTGTTAAATGAGCGTTAAAGTAGAGAAGCTATAAGTTTTTTAATGATATTTTCTGTAATACTGTTGTCACCTTAAATTTTCAATGAAAATAATGAGTTCAATAAAATTTCTGAGGAAAATTTCACAAACAAAATGTATTTTTATTCCAAAAATGTTTTTGACAAAGTGGTAGAGTTGTCACATAAATAAAAAAATTAATGTATCACAATTTCTAGAAAGCAATTATTTGATCTTCTGATACTTAAAAGTCATGTTCCAGTGACCCCCTGCATAGATAAGCTGCATGAACCATGCTCACTGCGAATGTACTGACTCTACCAGGAGGCAGGGCTGTGCTTTCTTCTCAGCTGTTCGTATATTGATGCTTTTGGATCACTGGAAAGAGAATAAAACTGCTGGTCCCTAAAAATAAATCATAATTTAGATTAATTAAAATAATTGAAAATATCTCAAATCTATCCTTTAAATGCATAATGAGATAATGTCTCTAGTGATAAAATAGTCCCTCAATAAAGACAGTAATCGAAGCCTTCTAGAAATTTTCAGTCTAGTAAAACTAACGTTTCTTTATTTTAATAGAAAACCTTAAGGATTTATGAAAAGACACACATTCTTCTCATTTGGTTATTTTACTTTTTGAAATTTACTTTTGCCTTTTTATTTTAAAAATAATATGTGCATTTCTAAATAATTAAAAAATTATTCTATGTAAACTAAATGCTGCCTAGACCCTCATTTTGATGACCAGAAGTAACCAGAGTTATTGGTTTTTCATGTATCTTTCCATTAATATGGTTTTGTTTCGATGTATGAGTATATTTATTGGATAAATTTTTTAATAGAATTTTTAGGTCAGGAAGTGTATATGTCAGGGGAGGTAAGTTTCCACTGCAGTAACCAATAATTCCAAAGCCTACAAGACTTTTTACAACATAAATTTAATGCTGACTCATGCTACTTATTTATGAATGTTCAGTTGAGGTCTCTGCACTGCCCAGATTAATGAAGCATCCAGTACCATTAATGTTGGTCAACATTAATGTAGAGGGTTGATCCTCATCCTCAGACATGTGCAGAGTAACAAAAAAATTGAGTTGCCTAACAGTTCAGGTTTCCAGTTGAGGACAAACACAATGATGCTCTGCATTCTTATTTTAGCTCTCATACCGTTTTTTTCTATCTATTTAGTACTACTTTTTTACATTTTGTGCTTTTCTATTGGTAATTTTGCCATTTAAAATGGCCTAAAGTGTAGTGCTACAGTGCTGTTTAGTGTTCCTATGCATAACAAGGCTGTGATGTGCCTTACAGAGACAATGCATGTGTCCAGTATGCTGTACTGTATTCAGGCATGAATTACAATGCTGTTGACCATGAGTTTAATGTTAACAAATCAGTAATACAATTCATTCAGAAAAGAGGAAATGCGCCAATCTATATGTCAAGCTGACCCAGAAAGTGTGCCAGTAACATCTATTGTATTAGGATTCAAGCTATATGGTAATTATTTATTTATTTATTTATTTTCAATTGCATTTTAGGTTTTGGGGTACATGTGAAGAACATGCAAGGTTGTTGCATAGGTACACACATGGCAGTGTGATTTGCTGCCTTCCTCCCCTTGACCTATATCTGGCATTTCTCCCCATGCTATTTCTCTCCAACTCATGCTGTCCCTCCGTTTCCCCCCAACAGACCCCAGTGTGTGATGCTCCCCTCCCTGTTTTAAATGAAATTTTGCTCTTGTTGCCCAGGCTGGAGTGCAACCATGCTGTCTCTGCCCACTGCAACCTCCGCCTCCTGGTTTCAAATGATTCTCCTGCCTCAGCCTCCCAAATAGCTGGGATTACAGGCACACACCACCATACCCAGCTAATGTTTGTATTTTTAGTAGAGACAGGGTTTCCCCATGTTGGCCAGGCTGGTCTCAAACTCCTGACCACAGGTGATCTGCCTGTCTCGGCCTTCCAAAGTGCTGGGATTATAGGCATGAGCCACTGTGCCAGGCCAGTAACATCTTAAAATATGCATAAGATGAAAAAAATGGCTAGACTTATGGATTCACTAGATGACAAACAATAAAAACAGTGTTAAACATTGTTACAAAAATTTCTTTTCTAAAAACAAATTTTTAGTCATGTTACCCAAGGTGAAGAAAATGCTAAACTATTCTTGGCTAGTGTTTTATTATAAAAAATAAACACTACATATAATTATTGGTGAGAAACACATGTTCATTAAGATATCTTTAAACAGAAAGACCTGTTAAAAAAGTATTATTGTTTGTATTGATTGGTAAACAGTCTACATATTGTGACCAGAGGTTCATAGAAACCCAATTGTGCATTTCTCGTCAGAGGAATGGCAGTATTTGATGAACAACCTGCATTGTTCATGGAGAATTTATATAACACAACTATTGTGAATACTGAGAATTTTCTATAGCTTGCATTTGTCCTTAAAGCCCCAAAGTGAGACATATAATTTCTTCTTACATTTTATTGTCCAAAGCAAGTCACATGTTCATTATAGGCTTCAATGGGCAAAGGAAGAGCAATTTTCCTACAGGAAAGGGAACTGGCTATTGGTAAATTATAATGCATATACCAAAAGGAGTTTGGAATAACCACAGTCCCTTCAAGAAGACTGTATTCCTAACAGTTTGGGAACGCCTGTTTACCCACATATTCACCTGCTGACATTAGTAAGGTGTCAAAAGTAGATCAAATATTGCCTTTGTTTTTATACAGCCTGTGTAACTTCCTGTAAATGTACTGCTGACCAAGGAGAAATATTATTCCTTTGGGAATTTCCTCTGAAGAATTATTTCTCCATCATCATTCTTTTGGGCTTGTCAGAGTGCTTCTATGTGTGCCATGCATAGGGTAATATTGAGAAAAGATTGTTCAGCAAAATAAAATTAGCTGTACAAAATTATTCTAGTTTATTTTGTCTAGATTAATACCTCTTTAAATATATTGATCATGTTTAAAGTCTTAGATTTATTTTGAGATGTGTCAGTATACATGAGCTATTGTAAGGTTGCTGAAAAAGTAGATCGAAGCCCTAATGTCTGTTTAACATCATAAGATTATATAAATATTTATTTTAAAGACTCTTGTCCAGAAGAGTAAGTGGTTCCCACATCAACCCTTATTTTTACATGAGGACTCAAATCTTTCTGTTTGTGTGTTCTATTAATTACCTGCTGAAATGTATTAATCTCCCTTTAGATTTTTAAATTTAGTTTTTTTGAGGTTTTCAATTTTGATTTATATATTTTGAGGCCATATTTTTCAGTGATCAAAATTTTTAAATTATATAGATCATTATTGTGAATTAAATCATTTTACTTCAAAAAAGTTATTTGTTTATTTATTTATTTAAGTTTTTTGAGACAGAGCCTCACTTTGTCATCTAGGCTGGAGTGCAGTGGTGCAATCTTGGCTCACTGCAACCTCTGCCCCCCAGGTTCAAGTGATTCTCCTGCCTCAGGGTCCCGAGTAGCTTGGATTTTAGGCGAGTGCACCATGCCCTGCTAATTTTTGTATTTTAGTAGAGACAAGGTTTCTCCATGTTGACCAGGCTGGTCTTGAACTTCTGACTTCAGGTGATCTGCCACCTCAGCCTCCAAGTGCTGGGATTACAGGAGTCAGCCACCCCAACCACACCCCCAAAAAAGTTTTATTGTCATAAATTCTATTTGTTTGAAATTATTTTAATAATGTTGGGCAGTATTTGCATGACATATTTTATTCCATTATTTTAGTTTATATTTTCTATAACTTTGTTTTAAATGTATCAAAAATAATTTCGGAAGTTCATGATTTTTGTTTTTTTACTGAAATATCAACTGCATATACATTTAATGCATTTACTGGTGTGTTTGAAATAATTTTACCATCATACTACAAGCCTTTTTGGCCCCCCCGCAAACTATATTGTTTAACCTGAGGGGTACAGCTTCTTAGTTTTCAACTCCTCAGGTGTGTTTTAAATCCCAGTCCTCTGTGTCAAGTAAGTTATAGGAAATGCCTACAGGGGATGCTTACAGAGCCCTTGAGAAGTCCCCTTCATTTGGATTAATACAAGAGGAAGCATTCTTTCCCTGCCCTCATGGAGTGGTACCATCTCACTGACAAGCTTTTCCAAACCTCCTGTGACTATTCAGTCTTCACTTTGTTTATATTTATGGCAGGTGGCTGGCCTTATAAAATCTAAGAAGCATTTGTCATGTTCTTGCATAGATGAACTAACATCTCCACGTGATGTGTATGGTTACTTGGCATCTATTCTATAGTTCTCAGCCTTTGGGGCCCCAGCCAAAATCAGGATAGAAAGATTATCATTTTAAACTCTTGTTGCATTAGTCTTGAAAATATGCTGGCATCCCTATTTTTTTTAAGTAGGATTGCACTTTTAAATCTAAAGATTTGAACAGACTTTTGTATTTCTTTTAATATGATTTGTGTGGATTAAGTTGCAGTCGTTTTCTGTTAATACTGTAAAATGTGTTTTATAAAAATGTGTCAGAACGGAGTAATGCTGATTTCATTAAAATTACAAATGTATAGTTCAAGGTCACTCTAAAGATTATGTTAATAGAATGGGCTTGAAGTTCAGCAAAAAAATTGTAACTCCAATTTGAAAACAAATGTTGTCAATAAGACTCACTCCTAAACCCTGTAACTGAAAAGATTATTTCCTTAAATGTTAACTACTCCTTGCCAAAGGCCAGTAGATTAGTCTAATGACATTTCAAACTTCTGATTTCTAAACCATCTCTTTTGTTCCAGGATAAGAATGTATTTTGATACATTGTTCAAACCACTAGGCTGCAGACTGTATTTTATTTGGCTTGGGGACATGTTCTCTCTGTCTCTTTCGCATTTGTTTTTCTCTGTTCCTTACATATATGAATACCTGTATATTTGAAATAGAAGAACAAATACTTGTGATGATTGGAGAGTGCTTCACTCTCCTTTAGGATGTTTTTGACTGCTTTGTAGAAGGTTGTAAGATAATTATGAACCACATTAACACAAGTTCATAGGTAGAGGTAAATTCAGTTCTTAAAGATAAAAGGAAAGATAATTAGTAAAAGAAAAAGGCTCTCTTAATGTAATGGGGCCAAAGAATTCTGCAGTTTTACTTGAGGACAATGTTTATGGATAAAAATAAAAAGTGAATTTGAATTTGTTTTTGTTTCTTTGCTTTTACTTAATTCTTACCGATATCTATTAACTTCTAATGCATTCATCTGACATTCATAAGCATTAGCTGTACCGGAATCAGGCAGCAGAAGAGTGAGTCTGACGTTGTTTTTGGAATATCTGGTGAACGTGGTAGCCTATTTTGGCTAATTCTTTTATCTTCTCCTTTCCATTGAAGATCAACTTTGCAGACAGATTTTATAATATTTATAAGCTAAAGTAGTTTTTGCTTTGCCTGCCAAACTTGCATTGATTCTATACACTTCCTCCATTTCTAGCAATCTTAGTCACTTTTAATGGTTTCTCATAGCCCTGGGGAATGTGGACACAAAACCCTTTTCAACCTGAAAACTATTAGTGAGGCAGATGGAAGTCAAATTGAGAGCCAGATATGCGGTTTTATGGATTTTTCTCCCTCCAGTATACATTAGCTTGACTAGAGAGCAAGAAAAGGCACTTCTCAAATTCGTGCCTAGACATTCAAAGTGTGTAGCAGGAAGGAGAGAGGCTGCCTTTGCACAAAACTTTCAGTAACATTTATTATTTTTATCTCTATTACATGGATGAGTGGAGAAAGACTTAAGGTCTTTAAGGCTTTTTTTGTAAAGTCACATGAAAAGATCATTATTTTCACAAGTTTCTTAAGTTTGCTTTTATGCAACTTATATTACCAACTGTTCTATTTTCCTATTGAATTGATAAGGAACAAAATAGCTAGATAATTTGTTCAAGGTCACACAACTAATTTGCAAGGCATTTTGATTCCTAATGCCTTGCCTTTTTCTATTGTATCTGCTACTTTTGGGATCGGATTTTTTTCCTTCTGCTACCACTGTGCTAATTCTTAGCAATGAGCATCTGAATCTTGTGACACAACATAAAGAGCTGAAGGTTGTGTGCCCAAATTCGCCCTGTGTTTGAATTTCAGCTTGTGCATTAATGCCTGTGGCCTCTTACATGATTAAACCTTCACCTCAGATTGCCAACCTGTAAAATGGGGATTATAACACTAAGTTGAATGGCTGTTATTACATTAGAAAAATATGTAATGCTTACTAAATAATAGACTATTAATGAATAGTATATGTTTTCATCATTATCTATGTTCTTATATTTTTGTGTTATATATCAAGCAAGCTGTATTCCAGTAATATGAGTAAGAAGGAGTGTGTAGGACAGAACAATAGCCATGGAAATAACTCAACTTTAGAGAAGCTTTTTATAGAGGGGAGGTTTCCAATGAGCCATATCAGAAAGTCATTGTAAATTCTATGGAAGCTGTAATTAGTATGGAGTGTACAGTTGGAGAATCAGACTGACATGACAGATGTAAAAGTGGGAATTCAGAGAGGGACATTCCTTGTCACCCATTTCATTCACAGTGGGTCTCCAGTAATTCAACTTTAAGAGCTAGGGTTCTATGCACAGCTCTAGTCCTATTAGAAAATAAGGATTCTAGGAGAAAGACCAAGGCAGAAATCAAGTTTTTCAAAATGATTCAACATGTAATGAAGGGGACAGGAAATATTAGAGTGTAGAGATCATACAAGCCCTCTGTGCTCACTTCTAGGGCAACACATATTAGGCCTATGGACAAGTTCATTCCGTCTATGTGGTGCTGTAAATGCTGATGAACTAATATAGGAAGAATCTACCCAGGAGCGAGGAAAGGGCTAAAACCACCACTATCATGTCTACAGATGCCATTACTACCAAGTCAGCCTGCGAGGGCCTGAGGAAAACAGGGGCTGACAGGAGGGAAAGGGGACTGAAACAGAGCATGGTTATTGTCATGGCCTTTGCTATAGAGAAAAGTGAAAGCTGGTTAGATAATCAATTAGCAGCGATTGCCTCCTCTTTTTTGTTTGTCTGGTTTTTGTTTGTTTGTTTGTTTCCTTACCCTTCTCCAGGTTGGAATAGCTTCTTTTGCTCACAGATGACAGAAAGGATGCCCGAGTAACTGTACTTCAAAGCTGCAGGGACTTTAGATCTGCTCCAGGTGGGGCGTGTGTGGGTGGTGTGTGTTCATGTGTTACAACAGGAAGAGACCAGTGGAGAGTGGGGAATGGGAATAATGTTATTTCTAAAATAGAAATACATCTGCTTCCACCAGAATACTTGGTTTTCATGTTTAAATTTAGCCTCTGTTAATCTACCTATGTACACAGTCATGCACCACTTAGCAACAGGGATACTTTGTGAATTGTGTCCTTAGGTCATTTTGTTGTTGTGCAAACATAATAGAATATACTTATACAAACCTATATGGTATAGCTTGGTACACACCTAGACTACATAGTATGGCTTGTTGCTCTTAGGCTACATATCTGTACAGCGTGTTACTGTACTGAATACTGTAGGCAATTGTAGCACAATTGTAAGAATTTGTGTATCTATGCATATCTAAACATCGAAAAGATACAGTAAAAATACTGTTATGATCTTATAAAAATCATCACAATATATGCAGTCTGTTGTTGACTGAAACACTGTTATGAGGTACATTATTGTGCATATGTATAAAATATGTACTAAATATCTCTATCTATCATCAGTCAATTCCATTGAAACAAAAGACAGGGGAGTTTTTAAGCACTGGGGTAAGGTAGTGAAAAAGAGCTGGAGGATGTTAGTGGGGAGGTTGGTCAATGTGATTAGGTCATCTGTGTTTGATAATTGGCACTTACCAAAGTTATGCACATACTCTTCCACAGAGACAAAGAGATGGGATTACAGTTCGTACCACCATGCCCAGCTAATGTTTTATATTTTTAGTACAGATGGGGTTTCACCATGTTGGCCAGGCTGGTCTTAAACTCCTGGCCTCAAGTGATCTTTCTGCCTTGGCCTCCCAAAGTGCTGAGATTATAGGCATGAGTCACTGTGCCTGATGTGATTAAAATTTAAAAAGGGAAAAAGGTAGAATAGCAAAAAAGCTTTCATCAAGGGAAGCACATTGACTTATCACATGATTAATAGCAGTAAAAATTCCACTTCTTACACAGCATTAAATCCTCCCCTTGTAAGCACAGGTACTTACAAGCCTAATGTCCCATTAATATTGGCGGGTGCACAATGAGACATGCCAAAAGAGTGAAATGGTAAACACTTTGTCAGAAATCTTGCAACCACAACCAGAAATGATTCAGGCATAAAAGAATATTCTCACGGATAAACAATAAAGGGGTGGTTACAATAAAAAATAATTAGAAGATAACTAAGATTATACCTAATGTACAGAGAAAAATAAAACTTGCATTTTAAAATCTTGAAGCAGAGGTTAAGGATACTGGCACAAATGGGGCTGTTTTGTTTTTGCCTTTTAGTTTAGTTTACCATGCTGTAAGTCTTTTTTTTTTTTTTTTGAGATGCTTTAAGTCTTTTTGCACTTACTGCTATCTGCACTCCATAAATACTTATGGGGAGAAGAAAAAGGAAGGAGAAAGGAAAGAGAAAAGAAAGAAAAGAAGGGAGAAAACAAGAAAGGAAGGAAAGGATTAGAGAAATAAATAATCTCCATGCCAGTATTGTAGAGAGAAATAACACAATTGAATATTGAGTAAGTATTATCAAAGTTATATGCACATAAGACAGCACAAAACTGACTACAAAATCTGGACAGAATTTCACACATATTTGTGCAGTTAAGTAGTAGAGAAATAAACCTCTCTTATCTCCCTGAGAGACAAGAGGACCTATTTGTGATTATCTCCTGTATTTATTATGAAAGACTTCTAAATTAATCTCAGAGAAACGTGTTTATAATTTCAGTGGTCAGAAGGTCCTGGATCTTACATTGAAATGAAAAGGTTGGGCCTTTTATTGGGACTCTTAAGGCACGTGTATACCTACGTAACAAACCGCCACTATCTGCACATATACCCCAGAATTTAAAGTATAATCGAAAAAAAAAAAAGAGGAAGAAAAAAGAATTTTTAAATGAATATTTTCAATGTGAAAAAGAAAACAAAAAAAGATGAGCAGGGAGAGATTGGGGAACAAACTACCGTCTTTCTTTTTATTACACACAGACAGTGTGATCTTTGTTTACTGATGGTAGATTACTCTACCTTTACAGCAGGAAGAGGAGGAGGGAAGAAAGGCAAAAGCCAGAAAGAGGACTCAAGGAGGAGGGAGACTGAATGGGCAAGAGGTTCAGTGATCTAAAGCCTAGATGTCCCACAGCAAATTGGGCATCCTTCCATTTCCCTGGTTGGGGTTCCCAGGAATAGCACCCTTATATTCCTTTGTTAACAGAAAAGCTAAACTCTAAAATATTTTAAAGAGGTTCATTCTAACCAGTCTGAGTGACTGTGACCTGGGGAAACAGTGTCAGGAGATAATGAGAAAGTTTGCTCAAGATGGTTGGATTACAGGTTAGTTTTATACATTTTAGGTAAAATCACAATCAACACATGGACGATGAACATTGGTTCAGTATACAGGGCAGAATATCTTGAAGGAGGGGGAAGATGGAGATGGGGCCTTACTAGTAATAGGCAGATTCAAATATTTTCTGATTGGCAATTGAATGAAAGGGTTGAGCTATGTTTAAAGACCTGAAATTGTTACCAGCAGCAAATGTGTATGGGTCTGCATTTTTTGCTGCCTCAGGAGACAGAATTCAACTGAGAGAACATAAGTCAGAGTGAGAGACTGAGGCAAGTTTTACAGCAGAAGTGAAATTGGCATAGGCAATTTAAATAATTATTTTAAAACTTTAAATAAAAGGCACCCCTGTGCCTCCTGACTAAGAGAGACCTCCCAACAGGGTTGACAGACAAGTCATACAAGAGAGCTCTGGCTGGCATTGGGCTGGTGCCCCTCCGGGATGAAGTTTCCAGAGGAAGAAGCAGGCAGCAATCTTTGCCGTTATGCAGCCTCTGTTGGTGGATACCCAGGAAAATAGGGTCTGGAGTGGACCTTCAGCAAAGTGCAGCAGACCTGCAGATGAGGGGACTGACTGTTAGAAGAAAAGCTGAAAACAGAAAGCAATAACATCAACATCAACAAAAAGAAGCCCCACACAGAAACCCCATCCAAAGGTCATCAACCTCAAAGATAAATCCACAAAGATGAGGAAAAACCAGTGCAAAAATGCTGAAAATTCCAAAAACCAGAAGGCCTCTTCTTCTCCAAACACAACTCCTATTCAGCAGGAGCACAAAACTGGATAGAGAATGAGACTTGTGAATTGACAGAAGTAGGCTTCAGAAGATGGGTAATAAACTCCTCTGAGCTAAAGGAGCGTGTTATAACCCAATGCAGGGAAGCTAAGAACTTTGATAAAAGGTTACAGGAACTGCCAACTAGAATAACCAGTTTAGAGAAGAACATAAATGACCTGATGGAGCTGAAAAACACAACATGAGAACTTCAAGAAGCATACACAAGTATCAACAGCTCAACTGATCAAGCACAAGAAAGGGTATCAGAGATTGAAGATCAGCTTACTGAAATGAAGCATGAAGACGTGATTAGAAAAAAAAGATAGAAAACGAATGAATAAAGCCTCCAAGAAATATTGGACTATGTGAAAAGACCAAACCTATGATTGATTGAGGTCCCTGAAAGTGACAAGGAGAATGGAACCAAGCTGGAAAACACACTTCGGGATATTATCCAAATCAGACTAATAGCAGATCTCTCTGCAGAAACCCTGCAAGCCAGAAGAAAGTAGGGGCCAATATCCAACTTTTTTTTTTTTTTTTGAGACAGAGTCTAGGTCTGTTGCCCAGGCTGGAGAGCAGTGCAGTGGTGCGATCTCAGCTCACTGCAACCTCTGCCTCCTAGGTTCAAGCAATTCTCCTGCCTCAGCCTCCTGATTAGCTGGGATTATAGGTGGACACCACCATGCCCAGTTAATTTTTTTTTTTTTATTAGATATGGGGTTTCACCATATTGTTCTGGCTGGTCTCGAACTCCTGACCTCGTGATCCACCTGCCTTAGCCTCCCAAAGTGCTGGGATTACAGGTGTGAACCACCGCGTCTGGACTCAACATTTTTAAAGAAAAGAATTTTTAACCCAGAATTTCGTATCCAGCCAAACTAAGCTTTGTAAGTAAAGGAAAAATAAAACCCTTTACAGACAAGCAGTTGCTGAGGGATTTTTGTCACCACCACTTGGCCTGCCTTACACAAAGCTCCTGAAGGAAGCACTAAATATGGAAAGGAAAACCTGGTACCAGCCACTGCAAAAACACACTGTGGACCATTTGCCTTCATTCACAAAACTATCAGTAGCTTATAAAATCTTTTAAATTGTAATGCTACTTAGTTGACCATGACATAACGATTTCAAAGAAATAGAGATGAGTATTGTTAGAAAAACCAACCAGCAACCAAGAGAAATTTTTTTACTTTAACAGGAAAAAATAATATGTAGAAACAAATAATTTCAGTATTAGCTATCTTTTATTTATTTATTTAGCTAGTTTTTTTTACAAACATTTATTAACAAAGTTAAAAATGCAACAAAATGCAATATATGTATATTTTTAATATTTGAGTTCCTTGAGTAGCTAGTTTGTTTCTTTCTCAAAAATGAGAATTATGTAATTCAACCTGTTTCTTTTTAATATCAAGATATCTTTATTGTTATTATTTTTTAATTTAAATAGGTTTTTTGGGAAAAGGTAGTGTTTGGTTACATGGGTAAGTTCTTTAGTGGTGATTTCTGAGATTTCAGTGCACCCATCAACGGAGCAGTGTACACTGTACCCATTGTGTAGTCTTTTACTTCTTAACACCCCTCTCACCCTTCCCTCCAAATCACCAAAGTTTGTTGTATCATTCTTATGCCCGTGCATCCTCATAGCTTAGCTCCCACTTATGAGTGAGAACATACGATGTTTGAGATTCCATTCCTGAATTGCTTTACTTAGAATAATAGTCTCCAATTACATCCAGGTTGCTGCAAATAACATTATTTCATTCCTTTTTCTGGATGAGTGTATTCCATGGTACATATCCCACATTTTCTTCATCCACTTGTTAATTTTGGTTCCATATTTTTTTTGCAATTATGAGTTGTGCTGCTATAAATATGCTTGTGCAAGTATCTTTTTCCTATGACTTCTTTTCCTTCGGTTAGATGCCGTGTAGTGGGTTGCTGGATCAAATGGTAGACCTACTTTTAATTATTTAAGAAATCTCCAAACTGTATTCCACAGTGATTGTATTAGTTTACAAGCTTACCAGCAGTGTGAAAGTGTTCACCACATCCATGCCATTATCTATTGTTTTTTAAAATTTTTTTATTATAGCCATTCTTGCAGGAATAAGGTGGTATCACACTGTGGTTTTGATTTGCATTTCTCTGATAATCAGTGATGTTGGACATTTTTTATATGTTTCTTGGCCATTTGTATAATATGCCTTCTTTTGAGAATTGTCTATTTATGTCCTTAACCCACTTTTTGATGCAATTGATACAATTGTTTATTTTTTTTTTCTTGCTGATTTGTTTGAGTTCCTTGTAGATTCTGGATATTAGTCCTTTGTCAGATGTATAGATTGTGAAGATTTCTTTTACTCTGTGGGTTGTCTTTTTACTCTGCTGATTATTTCTTTTGCTGTGCAGAAGCTTTTTAGTTTAATAAAGTCCCATCTATTTATCTTTGTTTTAGTTGCATTTGCTTTTAAGTTATTGGTCATGAAGTCTTTGCCTATGCCAATTTCTAGAAGGGTTTTTCTGATGTTATCTTGTAGAATTTTTATGGATTCAGGTCTTAGATTTAAATTTTTGATCCATCTTGATTTGATTTTTTGTATAAGGCGAGAGATGAAGATCCAGTTTTATTCTACATGTGGCTTGCCAATTATCCCCATGTGGCTTACCATTTGTTGAATAGGGTGTCTTTAACCCAACTTTATGTTTTTGTTTGCTTTGTCAAAGATCAGTTGGCTATAAGTATTTGGGTTTATTTCTGGGTTCTCTATTCTATTCCATTGGTCTATGTGCCTATTTTTATACAGTATCACGCTGTTTTGGTGACTATGGCCTTATAGTATCAGGTAATGTGATGCCTCCAGGTTTGTTCTTTTTGCTTACTCTTGCTTTGGCTATGCGGGCTGGTTCCATATGAATCTCAGGATTTTTTTTTGTTATTGTTGTTCTGTGAAGAATGATGGTGGTATTTTGATGGGAATTGCGTTAAATTTGTGGATTGCTTTTGTTGGTGTGGTAATTTTCACAATATTGATTGTATAAATGCATGAGTATGGGATATGTTTCCATTTGTTTGTGTCACCTATGATTTCTTTTAGTAGTGTTTTGTAGTTTTCCATGTAGAGGGCTTATACCTTTGTGGTTAGGTATATTCCTAAGTATTATTTTTTTTTTCAGCTATTATAAAAGGGGTTGAGTTCTTGATTTGCTGTTCAGGTTGGTTGCTGTTGGTGTATAGCAGTGCTACTGACTTGTGTACATTAATTTTGTATCCTGAAACTTTATTGTATTCATTTATCAGTTCTACGATCTTTTTGGCCAAGTCTTCAGAGTTTTCTAGGTATATGATTGTCTCATCAGCAAATAGTGACAGTTCAACTACCTCTACCAATTGAATGCCTGTTATTTCTTTTTCTTGTCTGACTGCTCTGTCTAGGATTTCCAGTACTACATTGAATAGAAGTGGTGAAAGTGGGCATCCTTGTCTTCTTCCTGTTCTCAGGGGATTTCTTTCAACTTTTCCCTGTTCAGTGTAATTTTGGCTGAGGATTTGTCATAGATGGCTTAATTACTGTAGGGTATATTCCTTCTATGCCATTTTTGCTGAAGGTTTTAACAAGGGATGCTGGATTTTGTCTAATGCTTTTTCTATGTCTGTTGAGATGATCATGTGATTTTTCTTTTTTATTCTGTTTATGTGGTGTATCACATTTATTGACTTGTTTATGTTAAACCATCTCTGCATCTCTGGTATGAAAACCACTTGTTCATGGTGGATTATCTTTTGGAGATGCTGTTGGACTTAGTTTGCTACTGTTTTGTTGAGGACTTTTGCTCTATGTTCATCAGGGATATTGTTCTGTAGTTTTTTTTGTTGTTGTTGTTATTGTTATGTCTTTTCCTGGTTTTGATATCAGGGTGACACTGACTTCACATAATGATTTAGGGAGGATTCCCTCTTTCTTTATCTTGTAGAATAGTGTCAATAGGATTGGTACCAATTCTTCTTTAAATGTTATATAGAATCCAGCTGTAAATCCATCTGGTCCTGGACTTTTTTGGTTGGCAGTTTTAAAATTACCATTTCAATTGTGCTGCTTGTTATTGGTCTGTTCAGAATTTCCATTTCTTCCTGGATTAATATAGGAAGCTTGTATATTCCTGGGCATTTATCTATCTCCTATAGGTTTTCTAGTTTGTGCGTGTAAAGGTGTTCATAGTAGCCTTGAATAATCTTTTGTATTTCTGTGATATCAGTTGTACTATCTTCAGTTTTGTTTCTAATTGAGCTTATTTGGATCTTGTCTCTTCTATATTTGGTTAATCTCACTAATGGTCTATCAAGTTTATTTATCTTTTCAAAGAACCAGCTCTTTGTTTTATTTATCTTTTGCATGTTCTGGTTTCAGTTTCATTTAGTTCTGCTCTGATCTTTATTTATTTTTTTTCTTTTCTTCTGCTGGGTTTGGGTTTGGTTTGTTCTTGTTTCTCTTGTTCCTTGAGGTGTAACCTTAGATATCTATTTATGCTCTTTTAGGCTGTTTGATGTAGGCATTTAATACTATGAACTTTCTTCTTAGCATCCCTTTTGCTGTATTCCAGAGGTTTTTGATAAGTTGTGTCACTCTCATTGTTTAGTTCAAAGATTTTTTAAATTTCCATCTTGATTTTATTGTTGACCCATTGATCATTCACAAGCAGGTTATTTAATTTCCATGTATTTTCTTGGTTTTGAGGGTGCCTTCTTTTGAGTTGATTTTCAATTTTATTCTACTGTGGTCTGAGAGAGAACTTGATATGATTTCACTTTTCTTAAATTTACTGTGACCTGTTTTGTGGCCTATCATATGGTCTGTGTTGCAGAATGTTCCATGTGCTGATGAGTAGAAGCTATATTCTGTAGTTGTTGGGTGAAATGTTCTACAAGTATCTGTTAAGTCAATTTGATGTAGAATATAGTTTAGATCCATTGTTTCTTTGTTGACTTTCTGTCCTTAGGACCTGTCTAGTGCTGTCAGTAGAGTATTAAAATCTCCTATTATTATTGGGTGGCTGTCTATCTCATTTCATAGGTCTAGTGGTAATTATTTTATAAATTTGGAAACTCCAGTGTTAGGTGCATATAAATTTTGTGATATTTTCCTGTTGGACTAGTCCTTTCATCATTATATAATGTCCCTCTTTGTCTTTTTTAACGGTTGTTGCTTTAAAGTTTGTTTTGTCTGATATAAGAATAGCCATTCCTGGTTACTTTGGGTGTCCATTTGCATGGAATGTTTTTTCCACCTTTTTACCTTAAGGTTATGTGAGTCCTCATGTGTCAGATGAGTCTTGTGAAGCCAGCAGGTACTTAGTTGAATTCTCATTCATTCTACTGTTCTGTATCGTTTAAGTGAAGCCTTTAGGCCATGACATTCAATGTTAGTATTGAGATGTGAGGTACTATTTTATTTTTCTTTCCCTTTGCCTACTAAAATGTTGGACTTATTTAGCTTTCAGGTAATGCTTGAAAAGTACAACATTTATTTTTTATTGCTTTTTAAGAAATATCTTATTTAGATCTTGACTTCATGTATATAACAAAAATTATCAGGAGATGAAAATAGATGTTGATCTCAATTATATGGACCCAGCCCCCTCATCAAAGCTGATGGCCATTGGGTTCCTTTATTTATTTTTTTAATTTTTTTTAAGTTAGAATTGAGACTTCTAGTTAATTGATTCAAATTTAATTTCTCTGTGCACTGACTTGGGAGCTGTTAGATTGCTACTTCTTTTTTTCTTCTCTAGTTGCCTCATTGTTGTCCTTTATTTCCTTGTCATCATCAGTCTGGGAGATACATGGAAGGAGGTTACTTGGGGGGAAGTTCTCACCGCTCACTTCTTTTTATGTCTTTCCTTTTAAGACAAACTGACATGAATTAAGATAGGATAAAACAAAACCCTTCAGTTTGCCTCCTCTGTCCCCTCTCCTTCATGCTGAGGTACCAGCTTTTGAAACTTTATTTATATTAGCTTCTTTTCCCCATTTTCTAAAATGGATAGTAGTATCTTAACTCTCAGGCATGTCTATGAAATACATAAATAATGCATAACAGCACTCTTTTCTGCCTGGATATAACATGATTTCAGGCTACTTTTTAACACATTACTACAACTGATTGAGATTGGCACATGGAAAGAAATCCACTTGCCATCTCATTTCCTGAGTCTTCCACTGGCTACAGTGTTCCACTGGCTATGCCCAAAGTGTAAATAAGAGCTATCACAAAATGGCTTGTAATGGGCTATATCACTTACCAGTCATTTGTTTGGGATTAGGAATACCTTTCTGGTTTTGCACAGAAATAGTGGATAATTAATTATCGTTGCAGTCTCAGGATGGTCCTCAAAAGCTTATTATAAAATCATTTATTAACTAGTACTGATTGAGAAATCTTTAGATGTCACTTATTTCATAATTTGTATGGGAGAACATATTTTATATTTTAGCCCAGCTCTCCAGAAATAGCTCTCTTTATACTAATTTCTGTCCTCTTTACCTTGGCTGCCTTGGTTCCTTCCCAACAGTCATGTGTTTGGATGTAAGGAAGCCGCTCCCTGGGTGCCAGGTTTTCATATGTTCTTTCCATTCTGGAGTCACTAAAGTAAATTTTGCATATTCACAGTTTAAAATATAGTTATTATGTTGTTTCCATAGTGAAAATATGATGGATATAATTGTAATTTGAGGTCAAAGTAGGTTATTTAAGATAAATGAAAAGCACAGTTTAAAATATGCTTAATTTAAAATGTGCTCATCTTTTTATTGTTAGTTATTTATAAGTACTTTTCATTTAGTCACATAATATTGGGCTTAAAAGTTTCCCTAAACATCCTCACCAGAGCATATGCAGGGCCATTTGTATGAGTTTAAAAAGGCCAAGAAAGACTGAGAAATGCCTTGAACACCTGTCAATTTAGATTGCATTCTTTGTCATGAGAACCAAAAGTTGAGGGACAAATCAGAGCTCTCTAGTAGGAAGCCATCAGCAGGCAATCTGGCACCTGCTCCTGCAGACTCTATGCCTGCCCAACAGCAGCCTAATGTAAATCTGCAAATTCTTCTCCTTTGCTTTTATTGAGGGCTCCCATCTTTTAATAACATATTTAGGTGGGCGTTTGAGGAGAAGAGGTAGGATGGATCTTAAAATAGAATATCCCTGCTTTGATAGGGGTGGCATAGTATAATCGAGTTCAAAAATGATTAAGTCATTTCTGGATCTGTTTCATCTAAGTCCCCACAAATTTTGCTAGTTACCTTGACTCCAGTTTCTCAGAGGACATTGAAATTGTCAAGTATTCACTCTTATATGTTACTTACTCTTCACCTTGAAATATCACAGGAGATGCATCTATCCTTCCTGCTTCGAAGGAAGTGTAGAGTTTCCTGTACTCTAGATCTAGTTCCTTATGTGTCTCCATATGTTGCCTTCATGATTATTCCTCCGCTCTTTAGCAACTTCAACTTCTCTCTTTCCTTTGGCTCCTCCCACTCTGCTTTTAAAAATTGCAAAGAATGTTCTCATAAAAAAGTCAAAAATCTTAATCACTCATCAAGTTATCATTTGTTGAAAAATTAGTAAGTGACTATTTAAATGCACACTCTGTGGTAGACACACCTGTTAGAACCATCCTCCCTTTCTCTTTCCTTTCTTCACTGAATGTTGGCGACCCCTGATCTAAAATTGTTTTGTCTGAATTCCTTTATAACAACATAAAATTTAGTTTCAGATTCTACCACACTAATGCTATTCTGTTGTGGTTTCTATATATCCTCTAAATAAATTCTTCTTGGAATTTGTCTTATTTTCATTTTAGAATTTAACACTATGGAATCTCTCATGCCTTTTTGAATACTCTCATATTGTTTCTGTATTTTTGCTATTTCTCTATTTTGCTTCTATGCAAATTACTTTTCTGCTACTTTTTCCCCCAGTATCTGAATATAAGCATTTCTCAAGCCTCTGACTTTGACCCTTGCTCATCTTGATATACTGTTATCATTGTTTTAACTATTGTTCCTATGACTTCCAAATGTAGATGTGATCTCTGACTTTTGCTCCAGAATCATATTTTCAGTATCTTTCTCATCTTTATTTGCATGTTTTGTCATTAATTGTATAGTCTAAATATCTCTACAGCTTTTATGTCCTGTTTGCCAGCTCCAGTCACCTCGTAGAGGTTCAATGTTTACGAAACACTTGAAGGAAGCTGTCAGTGTTATAAATGCCCCTTTTGAGAGCATTAGTTTCCTTCCAGGTGCTGTGTCCTCTGACCACTCAACCTTCCACACTCCATTCTTTCTCTTACCTTGTTTTCATTTTGTTAATAACTCTTATTGCTACCGGACATTACATATTTTTTAAATATTTGTTATTTTGTAAATTTTGTTAGACAAGACTTGGTCTTGTTCACGATTCTATACCCAATGCCTGTACCAGTATCTGACACACTGAAGAGGCTGAATAAATATTTATTTAATGAATAAATAAATGAATCAATAAACTTGGGATGCCAACCCATAATGTCAAGCTAGTGACATTTTTACTGTAACCTAGGCATCGACCCTGTGGTCCTGTGCCCTGTGTTCCCATAATTACACATGCTAGACAAAGACCAACCTTGCAAGCAAAGCTTTCTAAGGATAGCAGTCTCAGGTCTACTGTGTGAGCATAAAAACAAAGGTCGATAATGAAAACTTCAGTAAAATTTTTTGATTGCAAGTGTTATACTGAACACATGTCCACATCAAGTTGGCTAAAGTCCTTATTCATATTTGAATGCATGACATCTAGTCTTTTAGCAGATTTCCTTCAGTGTTGCAGAGGGTTTCCCAGGAATTTTTCATGCCCCACAGTCCTGTAGTCACTGACCATGTCAACCAGGCATGGACCAATGCTCTGCTATTTTTGATGGTTACTGATCTCTCTATTGCTGGTTACCTGCTGCCATCTCAAGGTATATTCCTCTAAACCCACTGCTCCTCTCTCCTGCAAGTAACATTTCCCCCCAAAACTGGCACACAACAGTTTTTCTCATTCACTCAAAGAGAAAGTGAAGATAGGCTGTAACTTTTAATCATGTACAGAAAGACTGGGAGTTATACAAGGAAAGTGGGGTACAAATATACTTTGACTCCTAAATGTGACTTACAAGCAGACACCACCAGCTATAATTCAAAATTTCAGAAGTTTTCTTGAGATGTTCCTCAGCCTACTTGCTAGTTTGACACCATTTGATAAAAGCAAGTTTACCCTGCAGAAGTGTTTTAATATCTCCATTAAAAGCTGCTGCCAGGATCCTGAGAGACAAATGCATTTCTTTGGCACGTCCACTGAAAGGTCTACATCTTCATTTTCATTTTTGTCATTAAATTACTAGCAGTCCAGAATTTCCAACCTTCCTATTTAAAATCTCACTTCTACCTCCAGGGATGTGGTCTGTTCTTATTCTTTTAATACAATAATCTGGTGTTGGAATATCCACTGAAGTCTGAGTTATTCAGCCTTAAATACAATCACACGTGAAGTATCACCAGGGCCAAGTAGCACATTCTTGAGTATAAAATTGGGCTGACAGGCCTTTCCTGTGGTCTATTGTTTCTCTGCTTCTGATCCCCTGTAACTTCTTGATCAAGAATATATACACACAGCTGTCTGAAAAGAAACACTAATGTACAAATAGAGGGAGGAAAAATGTTATACAAGAAATGTTTCTGCAAAGGATACATGGTACAGATGGCTGCAGACTTGTTCCCACCCCAGCCAAACTTTTATATCACTTGGATTTTCCCAAACAATTGATCCTTTAAGTTTTTACCTTTTATACAGAGAAGAGTGGCACTTAAAGTTCTGAAATTGCATGATTTTCTTGTTTTTTAACCTATGACATATACTTTCCTCACTGGAAAATGAAAACTAACATTTCTCAACAATACGTGTTTATGGCATAAGACAGGAATTAAACTTAATTGCCATTTTGATGTAACTGTATTTATGCTTTATATTCTTGATTTGAAAATCATGAATGAGAAATATGTCTCCCAAGGAGCTCTAAGAGACACTACAAATGTATTGTTTCAAGTTTGATTTTATCTAAGAAAATTAAGCCAATGTGACATTTTTACAGTCATATTAAAATAAAACATTAAATATATATATATATGTGTATATCCTAGAGGTTTTCAGTTATTTTTAGAAAAGTCCTCTATACAAAATTTGAATTATTTAGGTTAGCTTTAGTGGCTTGATAATTTGGTGATTGCTAGTAAGTGGAAGTAGAACATTTACAGAGCAATGCCAATGATCATTTGTAAAGTAATACTATGCAAGAGTTAAGAAATTACTGTGAGAGAACAGACATTTGAGTAGCCTTCATAAGTAAGTGTACATTTGACTTTTTTTTTTATATTTCATTGATTTAACGTTGAGATGTAAAACAAGGAGTATTTCAGATCTAAAATTCTGATACTCAGTTTGACCTTTGACAGAAACTTTGCCAATACTTGGATGAATGCTTGCAAAAATCTTTGAGAAACCTCCAGCAAATTCAAAAAGAAGAAATGCAAAGCATTCTAAAATGATGGCTTTGCTCGGAGGAGAGGCAAGGTCAGAGTTAACGCATTTTGGAACATGTGATGAGAGTAGAATTGCTTCCTAATCTGAGAATATTTTAAATCAAAATGTGTCAGTATTACCCTGCCAGATTAAAAGTTTAGTATTTTTTTATAACTACTTTCTAGTTCAAACCCTGAAGAAAATTTAGCACTCAGTGTTCATGCAAACATTTGATTAATTTTGGTGGAGAGTTTCTGACATAAGTGAAAAGAGATGAAAATGACTGCTCTTAATGATGTTATCAGATTCAAAATAAATATTAAAAAATCCCCCCAGCTGTTTATTATTTTAACTCTTGGTTATGAGTCATAAATGTAAGCTAAATGACAAGTAATTTGCCTAAAGAAAGTTACTAAACAGATTGTTAAAGAAGAATGGTTTTGGAAAGCCAGACTATGGATTCTTCTCAAAAGCAGCATTTAGCCAATGGCTTGAGGTTTAATTGCAAAGGCCAGAAATGAAGGCCAGGAAAGCTGGGATTCTGTGACTTGGATTCATGGAAAATAAGCTTATTATCCTTAAAGTTTCCTGAAAATTGAAATTGCATGTGGTTACCAAAGATCTTGAAAAAATACTGGCCAATTGACCCTCAAAAAGGAATTTTCTCCACTTGGCACAAACAGAAGCATTTAAATGAGACTTTGAGGAAAAATAGCACCATGCTCAAGCCACAGCTCTGAAGTATGCTGAGATTTCCCCTTTAGATCCTGGAAAATAAGAAATATTTATGAAATGGAAATTGTTTTTACATAATTTGTTTTTTTGAATTGTGAGGGAACAATAATTTGCTAAGTTTGTGATCACCAACCAGGTAACTTAATTTAGCCACACAAATATACTAGGAACTTTTGATGATTTTCTTTCTTTTCTTGCTATTATTTCTCCTTGAAATTGCTTTATCATATAGATATCACATTGCTCTGTTTTTCTCTTTACTTTTTTGACTGCTACTTTCTGATCTTCTGTATTGATTTTTCTCATCTCTTTAATCTCTTAATATCGAACTGTCCCAACATACAGTCCTTTACTTCTTTATTTTTTTTCCTACTGATTCCCTCTCTTGGGAAATCTCATCAAGTCTTAAGGCTTTAAGATACGTATACAAGTTAATTAACTCTCCACGTACATCTACGTCTTACCTCCCCTCCCAGCTCTAGACTCATGTAATCAACTTTCCAAATATCTCCTGTTGGATATCTACTGGACATTCCCAACTTGACATTTTAAAAATCAAACTCATAATCTCACCACCACCCACAAAACCTTATCTCTCCATAACAGGCACCTGCCTTCCTCTATTTGCTTTGACTAAAATCTTTGGAAGCATCTTTTACTCTTTTCAGTTGGTCATACCTCATACCGTATGCATCAGAAAAATCTGTTATTCTACCTTCAAAATATATCCAAAGTCTTTGTCCTTCAATCTCTAGAGCTAATGCCTTGCCCCAAACTTCTGTTACCTCTTTTTCTACTGATTCTATTGCAATGGAGCCAAATTAGTTATGTTGCTTGTTTCTTTCCTTTGACCTATTTCCAACAGAATCACTGGAGTAATATTGTTTAGAGTCATATTTCTCCTCATGCTTTATTTTTCTTCATAGCACTCATTATATTCTAACATATTGTGTATTAACTATTTATCTTATTTTTTGTCTTTTTAATCCACTAAACAGTACACTTTTTAAGGATGATAATTTTTCTTTTGTGTTACAATATCAGTAGCTAGAAAAGGGCCTTTATTGTAATACATACTAATTTGCTGAATCGATGATTAAAGCACACCACCAAGGTTGGAGCAGAATACAGTTGTCCTAGTTCATAATCAAAGTTTTTGGATTCAGTATAATAAAGGAAATATATGGGACATTCTAAGTACTATCTAAAGGAAGAGTTAGAATTGAGTTATTCTTGGGGCTCAAACTGGGAAGACTGACAGTGGAAATGTTTGACCCAGAGCTAAACAAGAGTAACAGCACTAAAAATCCATCATGTGTGAATCAAGTTATGCACGATGATTTACTGTAATAAATTTCCTAGTATTTATATCCAGAAAAGTGTAGCCAAGGAATTTTATTTTTATATAGTGGGTAAGAATTCAAATCTTAAATAGAGAAATTATCTTAATTTTTTTCTATTTAATTACTCATAAGCCACTCAGTGATTTATAGAGTGCTTTGTATAGAACAGTCGATCAAGGTGTGGGCTTAATATGTAATCAAGGTCTTAGGGGACTGCATGGATCACTTCAAGGAAGCATCAGGAAGAAGTCTCACTCTGTGCATAGTTTGAATCTGTAAGAAAAGTCTGGTTGGCTGATGAAGTAGTAGAAACCAGAACCTTGGAACAAGAGCACCGTGAAAGACCAAGACATATTCTTTTTGGAAATATCCTTTTGGATGTCTTAGATCCAAAAGGATGTTTCAAAACATTTTCAGAGAGTAAAAAGGTATTTTTTAGACCAGAAATTCCAAGAATATGTTAGTCTGAGAAAGAAGGTTCTGTAGTTTAATTGCACATGGAAATTATATTGTAATGATGCATATATTTTGAGACATCTAAGAATCTGGAATATCTACAGAGAACACCCTGTAATTTACAATTGAAGACATAGACAAATTGGAAGGAGTAACACATCATTAAAGCCAAGGAATAAAGAGTGCCACAATGTAATTGTAATATCTGAGAAGTAAAAAAGCCAAAATTAAGCTAAATCTTCAGAAAAGCATTAAAAATAAGTTAAAGGGTTTTAAAGACATGTTTGTAACAAAACAAACTACACTTATTAGATTATTTGCTTATGAGAACTTGAACATGTAACAATCACACAAAGAAAAATAATTTAATTCCAATATTGTCTGTGTTGTCAAAGATAATCATTTTAAACTGAAAAATGTGAAACAACTATGCTTAAAAGAGATCTAAAGTCTAAGAAAAGTAAAAGAATGTATACTTCTAGATTGGGAGGAGAAGAACGAGATCCACTGGGAAGAGATTTCATAACTATAATGGTCTGGGGAGAAATTTTTGCCTAACTTCAAATTTTTTACTATAGAGTCCTATAAAAGAAAGATCTTATAAAATAAATAATTTCACTTTGAGTTCTCTTCCTTTTGTCCCTTTCCTTTGGCTTTCACTCTTAGGTGAATGACATCTCATATAAGTCTTAGCTGTCTTGATATCTAGAGACATTCTGTCAATATTTTTCATATTGTTTCTAACAAAATATACTTTTCATCATTACATTTAACATAGTAAATAACTCCAGCAGTAGTTGTAAAACCATATTTACTTCTTCATTTAATTCCAGTTGATGTGATTTATTACCCAAGAGAGTGAGATTTCCCTTCTGTGTGGACTTGGAACCCTGGTGCAGTGGAAAAGCAGCGCACCACAGTGGTGCATTGTGACTGCTGTGAGTTATGGCAGTGGGAACAATGGCAATGAACAGATCCCAGAACTCTCTTACATTTTCCAGGAAACTATTTAGGAGGCAGGGGCTAGAGCATGTGAACAATGCTTTTTGTCTGTGGAATGTGAGCTGTGGAGTTGATATTAATTTTAGTTTCAAGGAAACTGAGATGTAAAATAATAATAGTATTAACATCTGTAGTTGTTGATTATTTGCCATATCTTTTTTCTTCTTCCAAAGTTTACAATATTTGATTAAAAGATGAAATTACTACTTGTGCCCCAAACTTCTTTTATGCATAGGAAAAAAAATAAAATCATGGTCTATCTTTATTCAGAGTGTATATGCTATTTCAATGTGATTTTAGATTTTGTAATGTGGCACTCAAGAATTATATGTTGAGTAAATGAAGGGCAGAGAACTTCACAGTTAACCATGTGAATGGATCAAGTCACTTAGCTTCAAGTGACTGTTTTGTAAAGCTTTAGATTACTTGAAGTTGTATCCTTAGAGATTTTTTAAACTCACCCTTTAAGGTCACTTCATTATTTTCTTGTTCACAAGAAAATTTTCAAAATGGAAAATACCTCTTATTACCTTTATATCTATAGCTATTATTAGGGAAAAATATACTATTTTGGTTTGTTGTTTGGTTCAATGGTTTAAAAAGTCTTGGAGTGTAATTCTTGTCCTGAGATGCTATACAAAATTAAATCAGGTTTTGAATTTTTTTCCTTTTTTGATTCAGAGAAGGTTATTAGTCATTATCACTAAAGATTCCTTCTATGAAATTGGATCTCTTTAAGCTGCTTATGTGTGCTTTTCTAAGGTACACATTTCTAAGACTAATAAAGATTATAAACCTGCTAGGAAGAATTTAAGACTATAAATTCAAATCCAGTTAGCACAAATTTAGGTAGCACCCTTGAAGTTATTAAATTGTTCTTATGGATATTTCTTAACTTCTGAACCAAAAGGTAAATGAAACAGTAAGTCTGAGAATCTTCCTCTGCTAGTGGTTTTCACTTTATTTAGAAAGCAACAGATGGCTTGGCAGTTGTTCAGACAGCATTTAATTCATTGACTTAAAATGAAACATAAGTTGTGTTTTTAATTCTCAACTGGGTCCAAATTAAAAATTCTAATTTTTATTTTATTATTTAGAATTTGCAAAGCTTATATAAAATAGTAATTGATAAAGAATAGTATTCAATACAATTATTTTGTGCCTTTTCTGGGGTTTTTGAAGAAAATAAGGAGAGTTAAGATCCTGCTCATTGTGAAATAACCTGAGACAGGAGTGATCAGTGAGAAGTAGATTCTAACATAAAAGACAAGAGATAAGAAACATAAACCCATGTTGAAATGTGATATCCCTTTCAGGAGGACAGTTTAGGACCCAAACATCCTCCATGGCTTTCTCCAAATGGAAAAATTGAGGCTTTCCAAACTCAATAGATGATACAGCAAAGGCCATTAACATTGCTTCATGCACAGTGTTTTATTATAATTCTTCCTGAGAATATAGTTCAGTTCTTGTTTGTCTGCTGATGCAATTAATCCTAGTGCAGATACCTAGTGCGATTAAACTAACCAACTGCATAAATCACTAATTTCTATGAATGTGTCTGATTGGAAATGTGGCAGTCAAGGTTTTTTATTTCTTTCTTACAATTCACAGGGATAATTAATAGCAACCATTTCTTAGATACCCAACTAGCTAAATCTGATACCCTTTTTTTATTTTACATGTTGTAGTCACACCCCAATCTGGTCTCAAGGATCTTCTATTCTTCTCTTTAAAAAATCCTTCCAGCACACAAAATGTAAATGTTTGTGGACATAGCCTATGTGGCTCCATTGTGAGAGAATCCTGTGTGGCTCCATTGTGAGAGAATTCTTAGACGCTTGAGCTTGGTTTCTCTTCAACATCACTCCATATGCCTTTTCTTTTTGTGAATTTTGCTTCGTATTTTTCCCTGTGCTGAATCATGGCTCTGAATATGACTATATGCTGGGACTGAGTCCTTCTAATGAAACTGCAGGTCTTTGGGACCCTTGAAAGAGAGAGTTAATAAATCTGTAAGTACTTTACATTAGTTACATTCTGTAGGGTTGTGAGAAACAATCTTACCCGGGATTCCTTTGACAGAAGTTTACTGCAGTGCTACACAGAACCATGAAGGATGAAAAAATGAAAAGCATTGCCCTCCTTTTAACTATTGCTTATTCTGGAACTGAGTGTTTCCATAATTGAAGTATACAATAGGCATTCAGAGAAACAGAAAAATAACACATTTTGGTGACTGTCTCTTTGTCAGAGGCCCAAGAGACAAGCTCTGGTTGATCAGTTGTTTTTTTTTTTTACCATTATATACAGGAATACATATTAGGCAGAATTTAGGCCAGGCTACCTCAAGGATTGGTGGCCTTCTTCATTTCCAGCCTAGACATGTTTGCCCTTGAGTTGGGCACCAGCTTCTGATTTAATCATTTGTGGATAATTTGTCAGTGTTGTTATGGCTTGTGTGTCACAATAAGAGCAGAATTAGGAAGAATGAGTCCTTCAGATTCACGTTTCACTGATGGGACATTGGTTGTGGCAGATACTCGAATTTTATTACAATAAACTCTTAGTCAGTAGTCAGGAAGAGGTATAATAAGAATGCATAGTTATTCTTCCTTTATAATGAAGAAAAGACAGGGAAAAATGGCATTAATTGAAAATAAGAAAAGGACACTTACTAGGATCTAAATAAAAATTTATTGATGCTCCTAAGAACAATGTGGCAGAGAAGTATAAGGTACTGTAAGCTCTATAAGGATGAAGTGTCTGCTCCAGTCCCTGCAAAAAAAGTCTCTTGTATTTTTGTTCATTCTTTCGAATTTTGTATGAATTGAATCACATTTAGTTAGTCTTGCATTTTTCACTAATAACCTAGCTACTTTTCCTGGCTCCCTAGATGAGCATCTTCACAAATATCATGCTCTGGCATTAGGGACTCATAACCAGATGAAAAATTCAAACACCTGAAGATGAGGTGTTTGAATTAAATTATTAAGGACATGTCTGAAAAGTAACAAGATTGCCAAGCAATGCTGAAAAATAAGTAGCAGAAGAGGATGTAATTTGCCTATAAAAAGAAATCGTAGATTTGGAAGTTCTATTTTTTTTTTTATAAGACCCACCAGAGTATTCTTGAGAGTATTCTAAGCACAAAGACCTTTTCTTTTAATTTATATCCATAGTAGATGACTTGAGGTAATTAAGCTAATACAACTTCTGGAGAAAGACTCTACAATCAATAGAAATTACAGGAAAAAATGAAAATTAAAAGTAGTGGCAAAAACCGAATTAGTTTTGCACCAACCTAATGGATTGCAAGAGCCTAAACTATGATGACATTTTGTGTCTAAGATGCTTGGCAATTATTGACGACCCTTCAGCTTGGTAATTTGTCAAACCTTTTCCAACTTGGACTACTGGGAATTCAGAGCCATTTTATTCATATCAAGGGCAGATAGCTGCCCAAAGTGGGCCTGACTAGTGAAAGAAATTATTATCAGAAAACAAAGAGAAAAGCTAATTTAGGCACATTAGACCCTATTATCATAGGGGCCAAATGGTTACCTTGAAGATTTTCTCTGTGCTGGGCTCTATTTCGGTACTTATAGAATTTTCATTCTAAAAGGTGGCTCACAGATGTCAGACCAGTATTATGGTCTGAAGGCCCTCCTGGTCTATTTCTCCAGCTCCCATTTTTACAGACACTACTGCTAATTAATTGTAATTCCATGTTGTCATCTGCTTGTTAGAAAACCCAAAATGACTCAAATTCTCTTCCCAAATTTGTATGCCTGAATAATTCTTATTATTAATAAGTGAAAAAGAAGAAAGAACTGAGGAACAGATTTTCAATAATGCAGCCTTGGTAGGGATGAAAGAAATTGAATGAATACATTCTCTGTCCTTTCACTGTGGAAGACGGAGATACTTGTGTAAGGGAGTTGATAGTTGAGTGGGGCATTCCTCGAGGACTAAGCTTCTAAAGGAAGTCATTATGATTAAATTATGTCTGTGGTCTGGGGAGAGAGGTAAGACCAAATCCTTATTGTCTCTTTGAATAGTATTGCATAAAACAACCTTTCCAGGTTTTCTCTCCAAGGCATTAGACCTACTCGTGACCTCTGGAACCACTAACATCTCAAACCCAGGGTGTATCATAATTTCTACCTGTTTTTCCAGACTGGAAACCTGAGTTTGGTACCATGCCTCTGTGTGTGTTACAATTAAAAGCTATCTATTTGATTTACTATTTCGACTGTTTATTAATATTTATTTTATAGTGACTCTGCCAGACTACCACTTATCTGAGGATAAGAAAGGAGGCTGGCTTTTTTTTTTTGTTTTACATTGCCATCACTTATTACAATGACTGGCACATGGAATGTCCCTCACGTGTCTAAGTGAAGTGAAAAGTGTTTCATAATTTGACTTTTTAGCATATAAATTGTCTCTTTGCTGAGTTGGATTTTCCTCAGTTAATGACTTTGTTGCCACATATATCTATTTAGAAATACATATTAAGAAAAACGAAAGAAACATAGCAACAAAAACACATTGCTTTATTGTAATATGATATTTAAGGCATTTCATTGCTGAACGATTTCTGTGGTAGTGTAAGTGTCATTGCCAAAGCATATTGAGGAAAATAAGGGTGAACAAATATGGTATTTTGATTTTAGAACATTATTTATTAGCCACACTTCCTCAGTTGTTGAAAATTAACAAACAACTCTGGCAATGTCAATATGTAAGGTCTTTTTTCCACTAATTATAGAGACATTTGTTTCTTTGTATTAAGAACCACTAATAATATTACCATTTAAAAATAGAAATTTAAAAGAGGAAAACAACGTTTCAAACTTCAGTTCTGGGTCAGTGTTCTCAGAGGGCAGAATTATTGAACATATGGTTACTGGATTATTTATATTTACAGTAGGTATCTATGGTGTTAGAGATCTATCAGTTTTACATTTTTCCTTTTATAAAGGAAGTGAATCGCAAACTTAGAAATCTCTTAAAATATAAAATGCCAAGTAAGATGTTAAGTAAGAGTGTTATCTAGGAATGGGGAAAAAATGAATTCATGGTTCTTGAATAGAGTTTTCTCTACCTAACACCACCCCTCCAGTAACTACCTGGCAATACACAGAGAACCCGCTAAGTACTCAACCATAGTAAGACCAAGTAAGAAGAGTGCTTTTATTCCTCTGGAATATCTAATGGCTTTCCTAGAAGGAGGGAAGGATGTGCAGGTAATATCATCTGGGAACAAGAAGCCTCACACACACCAGAAAGAAATGCATGCCATCACCTCTGATCCACTATGACTTTTGAGGCAATGGTCATACAGGGTAAAGAGGTGCCAAGGCACCAGTCACTGGACAGGTCAGGGTACCAGGGGAAGGAAGAAACCCCTGAGACACAGGGAGCTCTAAATTCTGCAGGTAGGGTGGAGTTCAGAGCAGAATCTTGCCTCTAATGTGCCTTCCAGGGTTTAATTACCATTATGGTGGGTCATCTTTTATGCCTTCTTGCTCTGTATAATGTATTTCATACTTTTATATATTTAAACATTGTGGCCAGCCACGGTGGCTCATGCCTGTAATCCCAGCACTTTGGGAGGCCAAGTTGGGCAGATCACCTGAGGTTGTGAGTTCGAGACCAGCCTGACCAACATGGAGAAACTTTGTCTCTACTAAAACTACAATATTAGCTGAGCGTGGTGGTGCATGCCTGTAATCCCAGCTACACAGGAGGCTGAGGCAGGAGAATCGCTTGAACCCGGGAGGTGGAGCCAAGATCAATCATGCCATTGCATTTTTGCCTGGACAACAAAAGTGAGACTCTGTCTAAAAAAAAAAAAAGAGAGAGAAAACAGTAACTATACTTATTTTATATTGTTTGATAGTTCTAGAATTTTAAGTCTCTATGAGTCAGATGCTTCATTAAGCCTGAGTCTTTTTATATTCAATCAAATATGCCACCATTTTTCTTGGACATTTATCAGTGGGAATTCTCTGGTGTTTGAATTGAAAGTGGGTAACTTGAGAAAAGATTTATATTTGCATCTGCCAGACATTTGAAAATACCCCTTTCCAGCCAGGGCCACTTTATGCTTAATTCTCAACTTCAGGTTTTTTATATTTCTCAGGATTCAGGATGCAAACTTACCTGAGAGCCAACTTAATGTTGCAAATCCTTAGGGGAAATTTTTTCTGCCTTTAATCTGTGACTATTTTCAAGACAGATCATTTTCCTTGCTGCCCACTGTATATGTATCTGCATTTCTAGGACACTCTAACTCTGGGGTAATTATCTTTGGATTTGATGGGGTTCTCTTAAAAGATTCTGCAATTTAAGTAGGCTCTGGACTTTTCCTCTCACCTCTAGGCCCTGGGAATCTAAGAAAAGTCAAGTCACAGGTATTACACTTGGCAACTTTCCTTAAGGGAAATAACAAATATAGGGCTCCACTCATGTTCTGGACTCTGTAGATCAGGCAGTTGCAATCTCTTTCTGCTAAGGGCCATATAAGAAACATTTTAGTGTTTGCAGGTCATGTACTTTCCAGGCCACATTCCTGTTGCCTATTTTCTTTTTCTTTTTCTTATGATTTTTTAAAACTGTTAATAACCATTCTTGGCTCCAGAGCCATAAAAACCCAGGTCGTGGTTTTGATTTGGCCCATTGCTTAGAGACTCCTGTCTAAGAGTCTAAATTCTCCTTTCACATAATTTTTGACCTCAGAGATCCTTCACAATTCACTGTCTTTTTAAAGTCTATAAAATATATTTTTTTCTGGCATTTTCAATGGTTTTCAGTTGGGGTGTCAGGCTATCCAGTACTGCTGAGAATAGAAGTTTTATTTTTATTTTATGCAGTCTATAAATATTTGTTTACATTACTGCTCACATTTGCCATTTTCTATTCTTCCCATGTTTTTCATCTCAGACCTTCTTTCTGACATAACTTTCCCCCTCTTTCAAATATATTCCTCAACTGTTAGTCTGTTGGTTGAATTCTTGCAATCTGTATTCTTTTAAAAGATTATTTTACCTTGTGTGCAATTATATATTCAATTTTACTTTTCTCAAAACTTAGAAGGTACTGTTGGTTTCATTTTATTTACCCTGAAAGGGATTTACTGTGCTTTCTGATTTTGGAGAATTATATATTTTTTTATTAATCCTGGGAAAATCTCAACAATTATCTCTCTGAATTATCCATCCCTCATTCTATTTTTCTGTTCTTTTGAAACTCCAATTAGATATATTAGACCTCTCAGAGTCCTTTATGTCTTTTACTTTCTCTTCCATTCTCTCAATTTATTTCTTTCTCTATCTTTCTTTCTTTCTCCCTGCACCCCTACCTATATGACTTTCGAGTAATTTTCTTTAAGCTCTTTTCTAGTTCACTCAGGCTCTCATTGGTTACTGTTCTGTTTTTTAAATTCATCTGTTGTATGTATTTTTGTTTCTTTATGTTTTATTCATTTATATTCTAATTCATTTTTGTTGATCCCTTAATTCTCATGTTGCTGGTTTTTTCATTTACATCCTTAAAAACATTAAGCGTGCTGGATTTCATAGCTTATGTCTGACAATTACAGTATCTGAAGAGTTCGAAGTTCTGTTTGTGTTATTTTATTCACTGTATCTGATGGTTTTATTGGGATGTTCATTGTGATAATTCAGTGATGCCTACAGTGAGAAGGTGGGCTTTCCCCAGGTACCTGGGTGTTTATCCAATTTAGAAAAGTTTATTTAAATTAACTAATTAATTAATTAAGACTTTTAAACCATGTGAGTAGTAAACATTGAAATATTATTCCTGCATGTGGCCTTACTTTTGGGTAAACTTCTCAGAGGAGAATATATCACTCTACCCATGACCAAATCAGAGATCAACAGATTTTGTTGCTATTTCTTTTGACAGCGGTTGGTTATTTTTCTAGCTTATGTTTTTCACTAATGGTGAATCTCTTCAGAGGCACAAGCATTAAGAGTTTTCTGTGTTTAGACTCTCAACTAGTTTTTTATAATAAAAGCTCTTTGTTGTCACAAATCAGCAAATGTTCCCAGCTGCTGCTGTTTTCAGTGATTTCTATGCCCACCTTGTTTCTAGCCTCTAGAGATTTTTCTTTTTCTCTCCACCTATATTTAAAAATGGACATCTTTAATAGTTTCGGAGTCATACATAGGTGTTTGAGAGCATGAGAATTTTCAGGATTTGAAAAATCTTGTGTTAGACATCTAACTTTAAATTGTTTCTTTCAGAAAATAGAAAATACTTAAGATACAGGTTGTAATCTTTTACTGGAGTTGGTTACTATTACGTGATATTAGGGAAGTCATTAATACTTAGAATCTCAGTTTCTTTGTCAATGAAATTAGGGTTCTAAAATTACCAGTCTCACAATACTGTGGGCTGGTATATATATGGTAATGGGTACCAACATACTTTTCAAAACCATTGTTTAAAGCAAACTAAATATGCCCTGAAAAGGATTCTGTACTTCTAGATTCAAGTCTTTGTGGATGAACTCAACCTAACTTAATAGGTAGATAAGATTGGAAACCTAACTTAGGAATATGCACCTGTAACAATAGCTGAGTCTTGGCCAATCCCAGGAGCTGTACTTCAACCACTCATACACTGCTAAGTGTTTAGACTGTGTTCAAATAAGACCAACAATGAGCTGTAACCAATCCAGTTGTTTCTTTTTTTTTTGTTTTTTGAGATGGAGTTTCGCTCTTGTTACCCAGGTTGGAGTGCAATGGCGCGATCTCGGCTCACCACAACCTCCGCCTCCTGGGTTCAAGCAATTCTCCCGCCTCAGCCTCCCGAGTAGCTGGGACTACAGGCATGGGCCACTGTGCCCAGCTAATTTTTGTATTTTTTTTTTTTGGTAGAGTTGGGGTTTCACCTTGTTGACCAGGATGGTCTCTATCTCTTGACCTTGTGATCCACCCGCCTCGGCCTCCCAAAGTGCTGGGATTATAGGCGTGAGCCACAGCACCCGGCCCAATCCAGTTGTTTCTATCCCTCACTTCTGATATCTATATGTCAGAGACAGCCAGGTGTGGAGGGGTCCCCAGAGAAACTCCAACCAGCCTGTGTTCTGAGAGAAGAAGCGGGGGTTTTGGGATGTTCCCGCCATTTGCAGGAAGGAGGAGCTAGCCCACTCCTGTCCCAGAGTGGAGCCTGGCATTCAATCTGTGAGGTGGGAAGCCTGTAATAGCAGGACTTTCACTCTTCTGAGGGTCCTTGTTTCTCTTTTTTCACCTTTTTTCTCAATAAATTCCATTTTCCTCACCCGTCAAAGTATGTGCGAGCCTAGTATTTTTCATGGTTATGTGACAAAGACCCCATTCTCAGCAGAACTAAGGAGAAAGTACTACAGTATCACTTCGCCTTTTTTTTTTTTTTTTTGGTCTATAAATTTATTCTGACCATGAGGCATCCCTGGACTCTCTTTGAATCTGCTGTGATGCTGGGGGCTTCCTGACTCACGAATCATTCATTGCTCAATTAAACTTTAATTTGACTGAAGATTTTCTTTTAACACCATAATGAGCCATACAAACATTAGGTATTATTGTTGTTATTATGATCATCATTATTCACATGTTTCAATCAGGTTCTCTAAGCCAAAAGTTAGAACTATTGCTGATATATAATGATAAATTTCAAATGTTTCTGATACAGAAAAATAAGTGTTTCTCCATGGACCTTATGAAAATGAATACTATTTTTTGGAAAACAAAACAAAAATCACATCTACAATTAAAATGAAAACTTATTTTTATGTATGTATGTATCACTTAGCAAAATAAGTTTCAATAAAACAAGTAAAACAAACAAGTAAAACACAGTTCTCCGATAATACTCTTGTTAACTTTGTTAATATTCCAGGGAAGAAAACTAAAAAATTCTCTTATTCCTAAGTCAAAGTCAAATATGAATATTGACTTTCTCAATGTAAAATGCTGTTTGCAAGCAAGGTAGAATTAAAGTCTAACAAATACTTTAAGGAACAAAATATTCCATTATTATCTGCATATAATGGTATATATGCCATCTATTTATATGATTTAAGAGACTGTTACTACAACTTTTGATTATAGAATCTATCTTTTACTTATTTCCTGCAATAGGTTTGCATGTAAGTTTTAATCATAATTATTCATACTACTTACAAAGATGTATTATGTTTCTGTGCTACATTATTTATTTGCCTGAAAAAGAATTTACTACTTCACCTTCCAGCGAGGGCAGTACAGGAAGACAGACCTTTTTCTCAACTATAAATAGTTGAAAGTTCATCTGGTTACACGTACGTTTTGTTCCATGATCACATGGTTACATTTGGGGCTTCTATGGGAAATACTACTGCAATACATGTTTATATTTTGGCTAATTTTTGGTAAAGAATCAAAGCATTGACTATTAATGCCAGAAGGAACTTTATCCTTCTTAGTTCAGTAAGCATTTATTTTAATTGGGTACATTTAGAAAATTTATGACAGGGAAAGTAAGGCTTGCTTCCAGAAAGCAAATGCAAAACAGCAAATCATTCAGAATCAGAATTCAACTTGAAATACTTTAAAAAAGTTTCTATTTATCTATTTTTTGGAAGTTTAAAACATTTCTTCAATTTCTAAAACACTAATAGAAATAGCTAACACTGTAACTATACTTCTAAGTACTGAATAATGTTAATTTACTTAGCCCAATAAACTTGTGTGTCTGTTTCCTACAGATGAGAAAACACAGAAAAATTGTATAAATAACTTGTACAAGGAAATTTAGATAATAGGGAGTGAAGTCCAAATCTGAACACGGCTTTGGAGTCTGTTACCTCCTCTCTATATTGCCTCCAAGTCAGTCTTTAGGAAACTAATTTTTCATTTCCAGTATTATTGATGCAGTGCTCATCACTTTCCTGATTTTTGAATGATTGGTCTTAAAAATATTTGGATTTTAAAAGACTGTTTGATGGCTTAAATAATGTTTTATTCATCTAATTTCAGTGACTATAATAAGGCAAAATGAAAAAAATCAAGGCAGCTGAAAGGAAGCCATTTTTTTTGTATATGGGGAGACCCAGGGAGCATATTCTGACCAATAAGTTATTCCTTAATTTTGCAGCTATTCTCTAGCTTTACAATTCTGAATTAGTTCTAAGTGCATTACCAAGAGAGCTTTAATATTCCCCTCAGCACTATTAAATTTTAGACAGGCGTTTTGACTTTAGGTCCCTGACCTTCCTTTTCTTAGGGCATTTACCTAAGAAAATTTCCCGTGTAAATTCTTTCTCTGACTCTTTGAGATGTAAATATTCCGCTGACCTCTTGCCACTTTTACAACCCTGGAGTGCATTTCTCAAGGACCTTGAGGCCATCCCTTAGAAATACAATAAAGAAAGATAGGGTCACTGTCTTCTAGTCTCTGTGGAAAGGTAGGAGTCAATTAGCAAATACAGATGGCCTAATCACATCAGCCAACTCCCCACCCACCCTCACACCAAGGTCCTCTAGTACTTTTCCACTAGCTCACTCCAGCATTTAAAAATCCTCCTGACTTCTGTTTCAGCCAGGCCCTCTACCCTGCTGCCATTGCCTTGACCCCTATTGCAGTTGTCTTGAATGAAGTCTTTCTTGTCATGTTTAACAAGTGTTTAGTACAACTTTTCTTTTACAGGGTCGAGATATCCCTCCATATCTCTGGAGATGAGCTCACGATCCAGAGGTGGACTCTATTTAAACAAATATTGATGTATGTTGTTGACTGCTTTGTATTATTTTCTTTTCTTCATTTTTAGTTATTATCTTAGCTAGTACTCTGATAATGTTTTTGATGTGATCCAGCCTACGTAGACTCAGCCATAAAATCCAACATTAGTCGAACACAGTAAATTAGGATATGTTCCGAGATGAAAGACATAGCCTTTAGCTTTGTCAAATTCAACAAATATTTGTATCTTTATATAAGCATCTCCATTTAACTATTGATAACATTAATTACTAACACACTAGACAATTTTAAAGTATTGAGTTTATAATGAAACAAGTGAGACAAATACCCTGACCTCCATGGGCTGTCGTTCTATTTACTTTTTATGAATAACAAAAAGAAAAAAGACCTCTACTTCATATTATTTAAGGATGAGCAAAATCCTAAGCTGGAAAGGATAAGCATTTGATCTTTGTGCATTTAAGATGTTTAAATAAATACAATTAGGATAAGGTTTAACATTTCATAAAAGGACTGCAGTTTTATATTCTTTCTGTATGTTTTCTTTTTTTATATTGTGCTTCTTTTGTCTACAGAAGGTCATTAACTGCTGATACACACTTTGTCAATTATGATATTTAGCTCTGGCTTGACGTGATTTGCCCTCTGCAAATCTTTAGGGCTGCTAAATGGAGCAGAATGCTGAGGTGATTGAGGAATGGAAATCTTACATTTCAGTAAGGTTTTTGAGGAGGCACACACACACACATGATAATATTGTGTGAGAAAAAAAGGAGAAAACAATTTCTGTATGGAGCAAGAAAAACTGAGAAATTGTTTAAGAGTTTATGTAAAAGTCAAATGTTTTATAATCTATGATATTTTCCTGTTAGTGTTTTACTTAGCATATAAAATGTCCCTAGAGTTTTCTTTTTTATATATTTACATCAGCATTTTATTTCTTTAGCTTGCTATAGAATACTTAATTCATTTAAATGTTACCCTATTTTTGAATTACAATACAATTATATTGCCATGTCAATGATGGTACTTATTTTTATTGCTGTCCTAAAGGTGATACATGCTCATTACTGAATGTATTACAAACGGAATGTGAACCATATAATTTCTGGGTAACATTCTGGAGATCTCATTTCTGTGACTTGATCAGCTACTTTAAAAACTGTAGTAGTTAGAGTAGGTACAACTATATTGGTATGTGAGTGTTAAGTAATGAGAAAAGACAAGTCTAAAATGAACTGTTTTTTTTTTTTTTCAGTAAAAAAATCTACCTCTTAGAGGAATTCTGTACAAAGCAACTGTTCTGCCATAAGCTTTAAATTAAATCTTGTTACCAAGAAGAAAGTTATAGCCTATTGATTTTCTTAGCCATTAATTTACTCAAGGCATCATTTTGGTTGCTGTAGAATTTAGCTATTTTAATTTACTTATCAAAGCTAAGAATAATCAGCTTCCTTTACCCTTTCACTAGGCAGATCAACAGAGTAATTTTCTCTAATCAGATACTATTGAGTTGGAAAGAAACAACTCTCACAGCACCCTGGCTGGTCACTTCATATAAACAAACAAAAAACAGACAAATCTCTTAATAAAATCGTTATTTTAGTTTCAAAAGGATGATTGAAAATATGGCAACACCATTGCTTTGCACATTGTAACACCACTGGCCATCTAATTCTTTTTTATTTTGCTTCCCTGTGTATGTCTTCGTGTTTCAGTGTGTTGCAGCAGTAATAGTTAACAAGTTACAGTATGTTAAACTGCCCATTATGTCCAAATATTGAATTTGATGCTTATCAAATTATGACAAAGAAACTTCTATGACAAAGAAAACACAACCTTTACTCAGGTATGTAAATCTAAATCCCCTGTTGAAATTCCATCATTAGTTCTTTCTTAAACTTTGTTGGAAGGTTATTATCCTATTGTTCTTTATCTAGCCACATTACCAAGTAAATTCATGCATGCTTGAGGTTTTAATTACCATTAAGGAAACATGCACTAATCTATCCAGTGTTGAGCCCCCTCAAATGTCAGCCTTGTCATATTATAATTGTTATTAAGGGAAATAACAATGAAGACATCTTTTTTACATACCCTACATTTATATAACTTGGAAAATATCTTCCCATATATTATCTTGTTTTACATTTGAAATACACTTGAGTTTAGTGGGAAAGGTAGTATTTTTTCTTGATGTGTCATCTAATTAGATGCCCTACTATTGTCTCAAGCTTAACGTTAACGAAATTAACCTCACTTTCCTACCCTCCCCATTGCTTCCTCTCAGAAATTCGTGCTAGCCTTCTCTGCCTTTTACCTGTTCTGTGAGAACATCCTATTGTCTGTTTGAGATGGCTCTTGCATTTGTACCTTCTCTACTTCCATATCCCTTCCCCATTTTTGCTCTTCATCACTGCATAGTTAACTCGCTCTAACAGCTTCCAGATGGTTTCCTTTACTTTAGGTTTTTTTCTCTTCATATAGCATGCTGAAACCAAGCCATCTTCCTAGTCTGAGAATTTCAGAAGCAGGCAAGCTCAAAGAAAATCACTGTTTTCCTTTGTGTAAATCCAAACTCTTCCTAGGCATCTAAGGACTTTATTCTCTGGCCTATCTATCTTGCATTTCTTGCTTTTACTACATCCCAACACACACAGCCTCCTGAGTGCAGTCAGATTTGACTGTAGTATTGGCCTTATACACTGCTTTCATTCTGACACCTGGATTTTGGCATATAATGTCTGACACTCCACAAAGTCTGTTCTCAACTATATCATAAAGCTGAAGTCTAATCTCACGTTCTCAAATCCTTCCGGCCAAAACTTAACTCCTCTTCTGAACCTTAATTTTTATGCTGTAATGGTTATCTCTTTGTTTTTCTTTATCTGTCTTATTACATTCACTTAGAAGTCATGTGGTAAATGTCACTTTTCCTTGCGTAGTGTGAACCATCTGAATTGTATTGCTTTTGATAGTTACATGCTATGTTTTGTGGGGCAGCAGGAAAATTATTTTTTCTTCTACTTTCTTCTTTTTGCCTAAACTTCTGTGATTGACTAAACTTTAACCTGCTGTATAGACACTCAGATTGGCATGTAGATGGTGAGACCTTTGTGTTTGATTTGTCTTTCACTATGAATTTGTGATGACTAGAAACTTCTGCTCTTCAAACTAACACTTCGTCTCAAGTTCTAAATACAAGCATCATGGCAGCTTGGGGTTGCAAGGTAGTATGGTCTAGCCTAAGTACACAAATTAATTTATTTCATATGGCCAATATATCCACAAATATCAATAAAATGCTTTGTTTTCCTTTTTAAAGTTGAGTAACAATATTACAATGAGTGTGGTATTTTGAGATGATTACTGAACATGTCAAGGGGCTAAGACTGACATTAAGCCTCATACATGAGATCATTGGCTAAGACGGAAAAAAAACCACAACTAAAAACCTTAGTTATAACATTTAGTTTCTGGAAGAGGAAGAATAGGTGTCATGAGCAGAGACTCGTGAGGATCATCATTTTCAATCTTCTATTAAAACTTGTGAGGATCATCATTTTCAATCTTCTATTAAAATAGCCTAAAGAGATGATACTTCTTAATAATGCAAAGCACCTTTAAAAAAAAAGAATACATTTAAATGAAAATAAGTGTTTGACAAAGTCCATTTTTTATACTGTATATCAAAAAAAGAACATACTCTGTCAAGTGCCACAAAATGGACAAGACTTGCACTGATTTAAGCACTTAATCTGGAGGTTGAAAGGGCACCATGAGAAGTGTGACACTGGACTTTATGAGAAGCATCGTAAGTTTCCTAGCAAGTGCTGTGGACGCAACTCTTTTCTTCAATTTTATTCCTTTTTCTAATACTAAATATATATAACGTTTCTCATTTTAACCATTTTAAAGTATGCAACTCAGTGGCATATAGTAAATTCAGTATTGTACAGCTATCACTTCTATCTAGTTTCAGAATATTTTCATCAACCCAGAAGGAAATCCTGGACCCACTAAGCAGCTATTTCCTATTTTCTTCTCCACCCAGCCCCCACCACCACTAACCTGCTTATTATCTCCATCAATTTACCTATTCTGGATGTTTCATATAGACAAAATCATGCAATATGTGGCTTTCTGTGTCTAACTTATTTAACTGGTATCATATTTTCAAATTCATTCATGTGGTACTGAAATGGCCTCATTGTCTGGAGTAACACTTGAGGTTTGTAGTCTCATGGCCATGGAGAACAAGGACGTGGACACACAAAGAGTGAGGTAGAGAGTGGAAGTTTAATAGGCGAAAGAAAGAGAATAGCTCTCTCGACTGCAGAGAGGGGTCTCAGAAAAATGGGTTGGTTGCTGAATCCTTGATGAAATGCAGGGGGTCTTATAGATGCACTGGTGAGGAGGTGGTGTCTGATTTACATAGGGCATGAAAAACTGGTGTGAGCACCAGGTGTGCTATTTGCATAGGGTGCAAATCTCTGGTAGCCCCCATCCTAATCTTTTATTATGCAGACAAGTTCTCTGCCTGAGCTGTGCCATGTTGCCCATTTCTTTGTTCCTGTACACATGGTGACACAAAGGGAAGATGGAGCCTCTATGTTCGATATGCCTGGCCCTGAGGTAGCCCTTTTCTATTGGTGCAGCTGCCAGGATTACCCTATGCAAGCTTCCAGCTAGCTTATCTGTGTTTGCAGCTCCATTTTTCACGCTACTCTTTGTTAGAAAAGAAATGCTGTTGGGGGCTGCTTTTTGTTAGAAGGGAAGCTTTGCTGAGGACTCTTTTGCACTCACTATCTGCCTAAATAATTTCTTTCTACCTCCTGTATCGGTAGCATGTGCTAGTACTTTATTCTTTTTATGACTGAACATATTCTGTTGTTTGGTGATACCACATTTTGTTTATTCATTCATTCGTTGATGAAATTTTCAGTTTTTCTTTCTTTTTGGCTATTGTGAACAGACCTGCTATGAACATTTGTAAACAAATATTTGTTTAGATACTTGTTTTTTATTTTGGGTATATCTAGGAATGGAATTCCTGGGTCATATGGTAATTCTATATTTAACTTGTTAAGAACCAATCAAACTATTTTCTACAGTGGCTAAATCATTTTACATTCCCATTAACAGTGTGTTACAGTTCTAATTTCTCCACATCATCATCAACACTTGTTACTTTCTATTAAAAGTGTTTTATTCTTATAGCCATCCTAGTATGTGGGAAGTTCTGTGGTTTTGATTTGCATTTGTTTAATGTCTAATGACATTGAACATTTTTTCATGTATTTGCTGGCCATTTGTATATCTTCCTGTGCCTAATACTTTACATTGATCCTATGATTCTAATACCTTTAATCTATAGCATAATTCGATCTATATCCTCCCAAGGATTATCTATAGGCTAATGCTAAAAGATGTTTTTAAAAAACTTCTAAGTTTTCTGGGCATAAGACTGTCCATATAATTTAGTAAACTGCTTAGATTATAATTTTTGGCTATTTTTTATGGAACAATTATTAATAAATTTTTGCTCTTCAAACAGCATGAGATTAAAAAAGTACATAAGACAGGTTTCCCTGAAAAGCAATTATTAACTAAAGTAAGATTCCATTATCTTGCCTTTTCTCCCCATTTTTAAAGAACTTTTCACTAAATTCACTAAACCAGCGTGTATCTGGGTGTTGGGGTTCTGAGAGGACAATCTCTTCTCTAAAGATTGCATCATTAGATTCTCCCACCCCATAATTCTCCCCTGTTCTATTGCTGTAATTCACATCTCTACCATTTTAGCCAGAAACAGGTTTGCCTACTTATTGAGATTATTATTCTATCCAAAAAAGTGAGACAAACTCTCTCATTCCATTGTGATGACCGTTTTTCCTACAACCTTAACTATCTCTCTTGAAGTTTTTATTTTTCTCTTTTTTTTTCTTTCATTCAACATTTAACAAATTAAAAAGATCCCGAGAGCCTGGTGAAGTGAGAGGATTTCAGCTTTGTGTTGGGGGTAATGAGGAGTGAGGGTACGGAGTTGCTGGTGGCAATTGTGGGACATTGCTTCAACCACACTGATTCTCTCTAGGATTCATTTAAAATGAAAAGGGAGCAACTGAATTCTTTTTCTGCCTGCTCCAGGCTGCTATTTGTTTTCATGCTGACTTTTATAATGATTGTAAGTATATAAGTACCCACCACTTTTTTTTTTTTTTTTAGACAGAGTCTCACTCTGTCTCTAGGCTGGAGTGCAGTGGTGCCATCTTGGCTTACTGCAACCTCCACCTCCCGGGTTCAAGCAATTCTTCTGCCTCAGCCTCCCTAGTAGCTGGAATGACAGGCATGCACCACCATGGCAGCTATTTTTTGTATATTTAGTAGAGACGGGGTTTCACCATGTTGGCCAGAATGGTCTTGATCTCGTGACCTCGTGATTCACTCACCTTGGCCTCTTAAAGTGCTGGGATTACAGGCGTGAGCCACTGCACCAGGCCATATCCACCACTTTCAGAAGAGAAACATGTTGAGTGTGACTACTGTTTCAAAGAAAACTTTAAGTAACTTGCCCCCAAGTAGATTCCTATCTCACACTCATGGTACTAGAGGATAATCATAATTGAGTATACTTACCATAAATAACAATGTATGTTTGCTGAATATAATATAGCTGCACACCTCCAAAAGAGGAAGCAAAATTTATTTGTTATATCAGAAACTTTCTAATTGTACAGCAAAGTCCCATAGATAATTATTGCAGTTAATTAACTGTAGATATAATAGGCAATGTTGGAGAGCAATTAGCCACTTCACTGTCATATGTGAGAGCAGAAGAGACTAAAAAATGCTGTCATGTAATTATTCAAGGTTATTGTAGAGAACGCTTGTCGATATTGCATGTTTAAAATGACCCTGGATCAACATAAGCAAATTAGTGATGCCTGTTTTGATACTTTCCAAAAATACTATTATTGGTTTACTCAACCAAATTTATTTAAAACATTGAGGCAACCCTCATAACATTAGGCAAACTTAAAAATGACAAGTAACCCTACATGCTATTAAAACGAGTTATTGAAAAAATTAGTGTTCATTAGAGTTACTTTCAGAGAATAAGAACTTAGAAAATTTCACTTTCTAGTTTCATAGAAAAAAAATTTTAATATAATTACTTATATATTAAAGAAAATTAACGTTGGAAACAAGTTGGTAAATATATAAAGAATTTGCTACGATTCAAAGTTCACTCTTTGAATTTTGCCTTACATTGGCTATAGAAACAAATAATTGAGGAAGAAATCCCTGAAGGTAATTAACTCTGACAGATGGTCACACACTGAAGTTTATATTTACTGCTTCCATGCTTGGAAAGTACTTTCTTTTTTTAGAATTATTTTCCAGATTGTGACTCATTTGCAATTTACTGGAAAAAACAAAGTATAGCAAAGTTCATTAAGGAGATGAAAGTATAATACATCTGATTGTTTTGGGCATATTATATTCTTTAAATGCTTTCCAAGCAAAAGAATTATGTGTGTTGTGATTAAAGGATATTAAAACAGAACCAATTAGTATATTCCATACAGACTTGTTTTATAATTGGAACAAAATCAGTCAAAGTCCTATGTCAGGATCTTTAGCACAGTTCTCTAGTGTTCTTCAGAGAGAGGTTGTGCTGAAGACCAATTTCTCCAGTGGAAGGCCAGCAGAAAAAGGAACAGGAATGGGCTGAAAAATACTTTTGCTTTCAGGGTAAGGCATATTCTTTGCAATGACAAAATTTGTGCTGGTTTACTTATTTCTGCTTCCTGGTGAATAACATAACCTTACCTAAAATAATGCTCTTAAAAACGAGGAACAAAAAGACACTACGAGTGTGAAGGGCTTGTTAATGTTGCCCGTTTACTCAGTCATTCATTCAACAGACACATTTTTCAGCATCTACATTGGATTAGAAATGTTAGAAATTAATCATATTTTCTCAAGGTGTTTCCTCAGGGAGCTCACAGGCTAGTAAAGTGATGGACTTAAATAAGTACATCAGTATTTTAATTTCTAATAAAGGTATGCATAGAGGATATTCTAATTGGGTTTAAAGGAAGGAGTGGCTATATTTTGGTAGGGAAGACTTTATAGAGAAATAACAAGAACGTATTGGTTCATTAATTCAACAGCTATTTAAAGATTGCATAGTGTTTTCCAGGTTAGAGATATAGCAACAAGCAAGACAAAATCCCTGTTCTTCAGAAACTTACAGAATTTTGAAAAATGTTTGGTTATCACCATCAGGCAAAAAGAAGAAGAGCATATTCCAGATGAAAACATGGAGGCTTTGTGTATGTACTGAATGTTAGTCACATACCTGTCCTACCTGCCTGCCTCTTCTAGGTTAAACTGCTAAATACCCCACTACCTCACCACCCCCTGCGCCTGCCATGCACAGGGAAATAATCCTTAGTTATTTTTCTGTGTAAAGGGAGATACTGGTAATTAAGTGGAGCAACAAAGATGTGAGACAATCAACACGTGGTTTGACTACAGAGCTAAAGTGTTGCTAAGTAGTGATGAAATGGACTAGATTTTTAACTTGATGATAGAATCATCAGTTGGTCATGGCTCTAGAGCTGAGAGGACTTTGAACACTCTGGTTGGTGATCATATTGTTCCATGTGCAAGATGAGCTGAACAGAGAAACCATGTTAAGAAAATAAAAAGAATGGAGCAGACTCAGGGAGACAGAAATTAAAGACCATGTATAAAAATTTGCCAAATTCATAAAGACTTTGTAATCCAGAGTTTTGCTCTTCAGGGAATGAATTGTACTTCTAATATCAGATTCTCTGACCTATTAATACTTTTGTCACAATTGTCTTCTATTTTCAGCTTGGCCGGCTATTCTACTCTATGATCAGGACGGACATCCAATTCAAAATATGCATTAAAATGCTTTCAGTGGGTTTCTGTTGCTTGAATCCAAAAGTAGCAAGTGGTGTTGGGATATCTTTAGGCAGTTTTGCAAGGCTAGAAAATAGTGTGAGAAAACAAGACACAGGAAGAGATCTGAGACTGGAAAGAAAGCCAGGGCCAGAACATGAATAGTTCCGTATGCTATGGTTAAGGGTTTAGCTTTATAATCTAAACAATGGAAATCACTGCAGGCCTCCAAACAAAGGAGTGGTATGATCAGGTTGCATTATACAAAGATCACTTGGGAGCTTTAGAGAGGTTATAAATGGAGACATAGCAAGGCCTCTTAGGAAGCCGTGATAATATCATTAGTAAGAGATATTAAGAATCTGTAGTAAGGCAGTAGGTATGAAAATAGAAAGATATTTAACTTGTCAATTTTATGAAATTTATAAGACTGGGACATTGATTTCAAAAAAAGGAAGGAATGAAAGATTAATGACTGATACATGCCAATGCTTCATCAATAAGGGAAGTCCTAGAAGTAATGGTACAAAGAATTAGTGAGGTTGTGAAGATATTAGTGAAATAGTCTCGTTGTCTGAGGTATTGCCCAAAGTTCTTTGTCTCATGACCAAGAAGAATAAGGGATGCAGCCACCGAGGGTGAGTTTGAGTGAAAATTTAATAAGCAAGAGAGGAAAGCTCTCCACTGCCTGGAGGGGGCCCAAGGAAGGTTGCCATTTCACAATTGAGTACAAAGGATTTTATGAACAAGCGAATGGGATGGGATGTTTCATTTGCATAAGGTGTAAAAAAACCAGTTAGGACTGGGCATCTAATTTGCATAAAGCATGAATTCATGACAGCTCTATCCTGCCCTTCTAGTGAGCATGTGGGTCCTTAGCCTGAGTTACTCCATTGTTTTATTTACCTTACTGCACATGTGTCAGGAGATGGAATTGTCCACTGTGGATGTGTTAGGTTCATGTAACTCCTCTTATCTGTGCAGCTGCAGGCATGTCTTAAGCAAGTCCCCTGTGTAAGTTCTCTTATTTGAGTATGCCCAAACAGGGAAAGATTGTGCTCACTGAAGCCCATCAGGTATGTACAGAATTCACTTCTTGCAGAAAAGACAAAGGTGCTTTTTTTTATTACTAAACTTTAAGTTCTGGAATACATGTGCGGAATGTGCGCATTTGTTATATAGAAATCACCATGTGCCATGGTGGTTTGCTGCACCCATCAACCTGTCATCTACATTAGGTATTTCTTCTAATGCTATCCCACCCCAACCCCCAATCTCCAGACAGGTCCTGGTGTGTGATATTCCCGTCCCTGTGTCCATGTATTCTCATTGTTCAACTCCCACTTATGAGTGAGAATGTATGGTCCCTGGTTTTCTGTTCCTGAGTTAGTTTGCTGAGAATGATAGTTTCCAGCCTCATCCATGTCTCTGCAAAGAATATGAACTCATTCTTTTTTATGACTACATAGTATTCCATGGTGTGTATGTGCTACATTTTCTTTATCCAGTTTATCATTAGTGGCCATTTGGGTTTGTTCCAAGTCTTTGCTATGCTGAACAGTGTTGCAATAAATGTATGTGTGCATGTGTCTTTATAGTAGAATGATTTATAATCTTCTGGGTGTATACTCAGCAGTGGGATTGCTGGGTCAAATGATATTTTTGTTTCTAGATCCTTGAGGAATCTCCACACTGTCTTCCACAATGGTTGAACTAATTTACACTCCCATCAACAGTGTAAAAGCATTCCTATTTCTCCACATCCTCTCCAGCATTTGTTGTTTCCTGACTTTTTAGTGATTGCCATTTTAACTGCCATAAGATAGAATCTCATTGTGGTTTTGATTTGCATTTCTCTAATGACCAGTGATGATGAGCTTTTTCTCATATGTTTGTTGGCCACACAAATGTCTTCTTTTGAGAAGTCTCTGTTTATATCCTTCATCCAGTTTTTGATGACCTTGTTTGTTTTTTTCTTGTAAATTGTTTAAGTTCTTTGTAGATACTGGATATTAGTCCTTTGTCAGATTGATAGATTGCCTAAATTTTCTCCTATTCTGTGGGTTGCCTGTTCACCCTGATGATAGTTTCTTTTGCTATGCAGAAGCTCTTTAGTTTAATTAGATCCCATTTGTCAATTTTGGCTTTTGTTGCCATTGCTTTTGGTGTTTTAGTCATGAAGTATTTGCCCATGCCTATGTCCTGAATGGTATTTCCTGGGTTTTCTTCCAGGGTTTTTATGGTTTTAGGTCTTACATTTAAGTTTTTAACCCATCTTGAGTTAATTTCCATATAAAGTATAAGAAAGGGGTCCAGTTTCAGTTTTCTGCATATGGCTAGCCAGTTTTCCCAACACCATTTATTAAATAGGGAATACTTTTCCCATTGCTTGTTTTTGTCAGGTTTGTCGAAGATCAGATGGTTGTAGATGTATCGTGTTATTTCTGAGGTCTCTGTTCTGTTCCATTGGTCTATATATCTGTTTTGGTACCAGCATCATGCTGTTTTTGTTACTGTAGCCTTGTAGTATAGTTTGAAGTCAGGTAGTGTGATACCACCAGCTTTGTTCTTTTTGCTTGGGATTGTCTTTGCTATACAGGCTCTTTTTGTTTCCATATGAAATTTAAAGTAATTTTTTCTAATTTTGTGAAGAAAGTCAATGACAGCTTGATGGAGATAGCATTGAATCTATAAATTACTTTGGGCTGTATGGCCATTTTCATGATATTGATTCTTCCTAACCATGAGCATGGAATGTTTTTCCATCTCTTTGTGTCCTCTTATTTGCTTGAGCAGTGGTTTGTAGTCCTTTTTGAAGAGGTACTTCACATTCTTTGTAAGTTTTATTCCTAGGTATTTTAATCTTTTTGTAGCAATAGTGAAAGAGATTTCACTCAGGTTTTGACTGTCTATTATTGGTGTATAGGTAGGAATGTTTGTGATTTTTGTACATTGATTTTGTATCCTGAAACTTTGCTGAAGTTGCTTATCAGCTTAAGGAGATTTTTGGCTGAGATGTTGGGGTTTTCTAAATATACAATCATCTCATCTGCAAACAGAGACAATTTGACTTCCTTTTTTCATATTTAAATACCCTTTATTTATTTCTGTTTCCTGATTGCCCTTGGCCAGAACTTCCAATACTATGTCAAATAGGAGTGGTAAGAGAGGGCATCCATGTCTTGTACTGGTTTTCAAAGGGAATGCTTCTGAAATTGAGGCAGTAATAAATAGGCTACCAACCAAGAAAAGCCAGAACCAGATGGATTCACAGCTGAATTCTACCAGAGGTTCAAAGAGGATCTGGGACCATTCCTTCTGGAGCTGTTCCAAACAATAGAAAAAGAGGGACTCCCCCCAACTCATTTTATGAGACCGATATCATCCTGATACCAAAACCTGGTAGAGACACACAAATAAAGAAAATTTCAGGCCAATATCCCTGATGAACATTGATGCAAAAATCCTCAATAAAATACTGACAAACTGAATCCAGCAGCACATCAAAAAGCCTATCTACCAGGATCAAGTTGGCTTCATCCCTGGGATGGAAGGCTGGTTCAACATACACAAATAAGTAAACATCATCCATCACATAAACAGAACCAATGACAAAAGCCACATGATTATCTCAATAGATGCAGAAAAGGCTTTTGATAAAATTCAACATCCCTTCATGCTAAAAACTCTCAATAATCTAGGTATTCATGGGACATATCTCAAAATAATAAGAGCTATTTATGACAAACCCATAGCCAATATCATACTGAATGAATAAAGGTGTATTTATGGTAGACCTTGCTTCCTTGTCTGTACTTGCAGCTTGATTTTTCAGGCTGCTCTTCCATTGGAAAGAATTCTACCAAGGATCTACCCTAACTACCTGCCTAGATGCCTTCCTTCCTCATCTCTTTTTCAGTGTAAGATGTTGCTGCAGTACATATATGTGAGATCGTTTTTCTGTGTCTGCTTTATTTTACTTAAGTGTTATGTCCTCAAGATATATCATATTGTTGCAAATGGCAGGAATTCATTCTTTTTAAAGTGTGAATAATATTTGTTGTGTGTGTGTGTGTGTGTGGGTGTGTGTGTTTGTTTGAGATGAAGTCTTGCTCTGTCGCCCAAGCTGGAGTGCAGTGGCATGATCTTGGATCACTGCAACCTTTGCCACCTGGTTTCAAGCGATTCCTCTGCCTTAGCTTGAGTAGCTGGGATTACAGGTGCACCACCAAGCCCAGCTAATTTTTTGTGTCTTTAGTAAAGAGGGGTTTGCACCACATTGGCCAGGCTAGTCTCGAAGTGCTGACCTCATTATCTGCTTGTGCTGGCCTCCCAAAGTGCGGGGATTACAGACATGAGCCACCACACCTGGCCGTGTTTGTGTTTATATCCACTCATCTATCGAGGAACATTTAGGTTGTTTTCATAACTCGGCTTTTGTGAATAATGTTGCAGTGAACATGGGGGTGCAGATATCTCTTTGAAATGCAGATGTTATTTTTTATTGGATAAACACCCAGAGAAGGGATTGAGGGATTGTATGTTATTTCTATTTTTAATTTTTGAGAGAATATCCAGGCTGTTTTCCATAATTGCTATACCAATTTACATTTCCATCAAAAGTATACAAATCTTTCTTTCCTCCATATCATTACCAGCAGTTATCTTTGTCTTTTGGCTAATAGTGATTCTACAGTTATACAATATGAGAGAGTTCTGTAGCTCTAATGTGCAGCATGGTGACTATAGTTAGCAGTATTGTACTGAATACTTAAAATTTTCCAAGAGAGTAAACCTTAAGTATTTTTACCACACAGAAAAAGAGAGAAGAAAAGAAAATGATATCTGAGTTGATAGATATGTTAATGAGTTTGATTATAGTGATTATTTCACAATGTATATAATAATATCAAAACATCAAGTTGTACACCTTAAATATATAGAGTCCTTATTTGTAAAAAAAGAAAATGTGGTAACTGAATATCAGGTGTAAATTTCCCTAAGCCTTACATCTTTTTAATAACTTGATGAAGACATTCTAAGTACAATGGAAGTCTCCGTGTTAAGTGTATTGTAATGTAAATTCTTGACCAGATTATTTTACAAAGGTAATATTCATTTTTCAAAATTAAATAACTGACATATTAAATGCTCCATAAATGGCTTACAATTTTAATAAAAAGCAGAATTCCACATAGGGAATTAAGCACAGACATACAGCTGGGTAATGAACACTTCCTAAAATCATTGTTATTAAGTTATACCTACACTTACTTTGTCCTTTTAAAAATTAGTATAGCTGTCATTTAGAGACTCTATGCCAGAGACTAGGTAACAAATTCATATGCATTATTTAAATTGTCCTAATAACTATTCTCTGAAGCAGCTTTTAATATCTCCATTTTACTGATGAGAAAACATAGACAAAATGAGCTTTATGTTCAATAACTTGCCCAAGGTCATAGTATCTATCAAACCGAGATCCGAGGCCACTTCTTTCTGACTCCATAGCCTGTTCAATGAACAACTGTGTTGTGTATTGCCTTCCAGATACCAAATAACAGGGGAACGAGAATGCACAACTCTCTATAGGATTGAACTTGCCCATCTGCCATTTGGGTTCTTCAGTTCTCTCATGTTCCAGACAAGTTTTCTGGTGACTCTGTGGTCTGGGCAACAGCAGGCAGGGTGAGAAGAAAGAAGATGCCATGGAGAAAAGCAGATTTAGGACCATAGAATCAAATGATGTCTTTCTCCTTTGTTGCCTCTGTGGCAGCAGCTACTGAACCTTAATATTAGCCCAAGCAGTATATGAGAACAGGAGGCCATGTGTAGCTGGTTCTACCTCCTGGTGTCACAAGAGAGACTCAGTGTGAGGGACTGTTTAATTTTGAGAGGTGAGATCATAAGACACAGATTTGAGACCAGCTTTTAGATTTATATTGCGAGTAAGACCATTTTTTCCTTGCTGCAAATAAGAAAAAAGTCACTTTTTATTAAATAGGGCACGGAGCAAATCTTAAATAGTTAATGTTAGTAACATCCTAGGAAACCTTTGCAAATGCCATCTTTTAGCTTGTTCTCCAAATGTAAAGGTTAGAAACCATTTCAGGATGCATGGTCACACGTTTTAAATATCTTCTCCTTTCCTTTAAGCTGCTATAAATTTATATACATAATTCACTGTTTTTCATTAAGGAATACTGCCAAGAGAAGAAAATAACAGGTTAAAAAAGTGATCTCATATTGGAAAAGAAGCAAAATACCAGGCCTGGACATCTTTCTAAATATAGAGTGGGCCTTTCTAGACAGAATACTCTATGTTGTTTGGGTAGTTTGCTTTGGGGCAGAATATAGGTTACCTGGTGTTGCATGATTCAATACTGTAACTATTTAGCCATCAGTCACAGTTTGGATTAAAATTAAATACAACTAGAAATTCAATTCCTTAGTTATACTAGAAATCAGAAACCAAAAAACAGATTAAAAAAAAACCAGTAATGAGTAGGAGGGAGTAGTCTTCTATATCAAAGAATGTTGCTTAATTACTCCTGCCTTTTGTATTGAGATTATGTGTCAAATATCTTTGATGTAAACTTCCTTCACATTGGTTTATTTCCAACTATTTCTTTAAAAATTAAAATCTGCCTCTATCTGTATTTTCTCTTTTCCTTTAAGCTAAGACAAAACACTTTGGAATGGTGCAAGTACTATGAGCATCTATTCATTCATCTATTCCTCCATCTACCCAGGTATCATCTGTGTTTCTAGAAATTTCTTTAGCTTTATAAATGTGTAAAAAAGTAAGAAATAATGGTAATGAACTATATTCATGATCTAAATATTTTGGATTGAAATAAGTACCCTGTAATAACATAGGATATGTACCTCTGTAAGCATTATCAAATGATCTATGAAGTTAATTAAATATATAAATAATATATATTAAATATAAATACATATAAATATATAAAATATATACGTTTCTTCTCAATAAAAGATCTTTATTATGTACATTTATTAAATGTTATATTCAAATATACTCATGAAAGAAGAGAATATTGGAAAATTATTTGATTTTTTAAAAATGATATTATTAAGAGACAGATTCTAGATCCTTTCAATAGATCCAAGAATGAAGAATTATTGGTTGTAATGTAAATTCAAAACTTAAATTTCGACTTTCACTCAAGCTTGATGTTTGGTTGATGGGAACCACATGGGTTCAATATGCCTATTTGGAAATGGTATTTCTGTTCAGGGCCCATGTCCCCTGGACACTGGACACTGCATGATGCTTGTTTGTAATGATTGCAAAGTGTTCAGATTTTGTAAATACAAATGTCATAAAAACTTTAAAAAGAAACCCAATCCTTGCAAGTGCAGGTGGACCAAAGCCTTCTAGAAAGTAGCTGGTAAGGAGCTTACAGTGAATAATTCATTTGATTTTGAAAAACATAGACATGACCTACGAAATACCAGCAAGAGCTATGGAAAAAAAACTATTGATGCAATGAAGAGAGTTGAAGAGATCAAACAGAAACGTCAAGCTAAATTTGTAATGAACTGATTGAAGAAAAATAAAGAGTCACAGAAAGTTCAGGAGATCAAAAAAGTCAAGCAAAACATCCATCTTATCTGAGCCCCATGTGCAGGCAAAAGAAAGCATCTGTAAGAGAAAATGGTACAGCAATTACAATAGGATATGGACGTGGAAGATGTTTCTTAAAAATCTCACTAAGTATATGAACAGACACTTTTCAAACGAAGACATATATGAGGCCAACAAACATATGAAAAAATGCTCATCATCACTGGTCATTAGAGAAATATAAATCAAAACCAAATTGAGATACCATCTCATGCCAGTTAGAATGGTGATCATTAAAAAATCTGGAGACAACAGATGCTGGAGAGGATGTGGAGAAATAGAAGTACTTTTACACTGTTGGTGGGAGTGCAAATTAGTTCAACCATTGTGGAAGACAGTGTGGCGCTTCCTCAAGGACTTCAAAATAGAAATTCTGTTTGACCCAGCAATTCCATTACTGGGTATGTATCCAAAGGATTATAAATCATACTGTTACAAAGACATATGCACACGTATGTTCACTGAGGCACTGTTTACAATAGCAAAGACCTGGAACCAACCCAAATGCCCATTGATGATAGACTGGACAAGGAAAATGTGGCACATATACACCATGGAATACTATGCAGCCATAAAAAATGATGAGTTTGTGCCCTTTGTAGGGACATGGATGAATATGGAAACCATCATTCTGAGCAAACTGACACAAGAACAGAAAATCAAACACTGCATGTTCTCACTCATAGGCAGGTGTTGAACAATGGGAACACATGAACACAGGGAGGGGAGCATCACACACTGGGGTCTGTTGGGGGGAATAGGGGAGGGACAGTGGAGGGGTAGGGAGATTGGAGAGGGATAACATGGGGGAGAAATGCCAGATATAGGTAACGGGGGGATGGAGGCAGCAAACCACATTGCCATGTATGTATCTATGCAACAATCCTGCATGTTCTGCAAATGTACCCCAGAACCTAAAGTGCAATTATATATATATATAAATCTCACATTTCTATATGTACATTTGAAAATGTCCTTTGGAGACTTAAAACTTCTAAATTATTTGTTTATTTTTTACGTGTGGTCACTGAAAAGGTGATTAAACACGTTTCTCCTACATTGCTGTCTATAAAACATCAGATATTATGAATGTTAGCTTGCTTCTCAATGCTAAACCTTCACTAATAGACATACTTGTGTAAAATACAGTAATGAATTGTGGCATATAATGGTCACATTATTTGGATAATGGCACCAGGAGGCATTTATGAAATAACTAATGACACAAACTCATGACTAGTTATATATAAAATAAAATATCCTTTGCAGTAAAATATTTCCTTTTTTAGTGTTATAGAAGGGGGAACATAATAAGAAACTAACAATTTGTATGACAGGTATCTTCAATTAGTATCTTTTATTTTGATTTCAGCGTTTCCTGTTTTGGTTTATTAGCATCTTAGAAAATAATTAATAACCTTATTTGATGAAGCCTAATTATGCTGGACTATTTTGAACTGGTTTAACTGTCCTGATAGGTAACTGTGGATGCTGGAGATGAGAGCTAAATAATCTTTGCCTGAAATGGCACTAAACTCTATAGTTTCTGCTTTAAAGAATTCTCAGTTTAATTTGTGATTCTTAGCAGAAAAACTTCATTTTTTTCTAGCCTAGCAATGATCTGGAAGCAGAGGAATCTCAGTGCCTTTTAAAATTCATTGTGTGGTTTTCTTTTTAAAAAATGCTCCTAATTGTTTTTGGAAAATAGAATTTATGGGTAGAACACTGTTTGGTATTTGCACATAAAGTAAAACTATTTTAGAAGTAGAACACAGAAACAAGAAAACCCATACATTTCCCAAAGTGTGATAACTTTTCTTAGTTTTTTTTTACTCACTTATATTCTGTGCCACTCGGTGTCTATGAATGTGATCAACAGATGGTAAAATAACACCCTGCCTGGGATCCCTTCACGTACTTTCATTGTATTGGAAATCTTTTAAAATATTCTATTATTAAATAAATCTACTTCACCACACACTCAAACTAGTGAATGCTTACATTAAGGTTTAACTTTATTAACAGAAATAATATAAAATGTGTTAGGTATTTGAATGACAGATTCTTCAACCTGCAGGTTGAAGGACCAATTTGTCTATTAGTTTTGGCCAATTAGCAATAGGATTTTTGTTATTAATATCCACTTTCAATATTTCAGTGCTTTGTTATGATTATTTCTGTAGCAACTGTACATTTGTTTGGATTCCTTCTTGTGTTTTTTCACTATTTAAAAAAATTTGGGGGGTATATAGTTGTGTATGTTTATAGGAGGCATGAAATGTTTTGATGTAGGTGTGTAATGTGAAATAAGAACATCATGAAGAATGGGATATCCATCCCCTCAAGCATTTATTCATTCAGTTGCAAACAATTCAATTATACTCTTTACATTATTTTAAAATGTACAGTTATTATTGACTATAGTCACCCTGTTGTCTTCTTTTTTCAGTGTCTTTTCGCTGTCCTTGAAAGAATGCAGACATCTTAGTTCAGTCTAAAAAATTTAGGCAAATATTTTTTAAAAAGTGGTACTGACTTTTGAACTTTTGCAATTTCCAGGTATTGTAAAATGAAGTTTTGATCATGAAAGAATTATAATTTCTTTAAATTAAATTGAATGTGTATCAGTGAAGTAAGGCTTAAAGATTTTAAATATTACTTCACATTATAATTACTAGTTAATTGTTTTAGGACAATGAAACATTTGTTATTTGAGATTGGGAATCTTTCTGAATTGGTTTCAGGCCAAAGACTACCTGTAAGATGCTCAGAGACAAAGAATCTGCTGTTTCTAGGCTAAAGAAATACAGTATTGAAACTGTTCCTATATACTTTACAAAATTAATCAGTGAAGAACAGAGGGGGAGAAACAAGAATAAACCAAGCTTGCAGCACATTCGTCATTAATCATAAGGTCAGCTTGCTCTTGTCTGCTTCATCAGAGTTGTCTGGTGCCTATTATCCTAGAATCACATAGACCTTAGATTACAGTTCCCTTAACTGTTCTGCAATAAAAAGTTGAACACTATGAAATGTTATTTTCCCTTTGAGATATTCTTTCAGCTCCTGCATACTAACATCAGCTAGTCTAAAGCATCCCACTAACACCAGCAGATCTAAAGGACCCCCAAGGAGCTGACTCACCAAATAATGTGGTTTCCACATCCTGATGATTTTATCTCCCTTGCCCTGACCAATCAATGACTCCAATTTTCCATCCCCTGGCCCTCCATGATCTCCTTAAAAACTCTTCTTCAGAACTCCTGAGGGAGATGGATTTGAGGATCCCCAAATCAACAGAATATACATTCTTCTCTGCACCACATTGCACCTATTCTAAAATTGACCACATAATTGGAAGTAAAACACTCCTCAGCAAATGCAAAAGAATGGAAATCATAACAAACAGTCTTTCAGACCACAGTGCAATCAAATTAGAACTAAGGATTAAGAAACTCACTCAAAAGTGCACAACTACATGGAAACTGAACAACCTGCTTCTGAATGAGTACTGAATAAATAACGAAATGAAGGCAGAAATAAAGATGTTTTTTGAAACCAATGAGAATGAAGACACAACTTACCAGAATTTCTTGGACACATTTAAAGCAGTGTATAGAATGAAATTGATAGCACTAAATGTCCCAAAGAGAAAGCATGAAAGATCTAAAATCAGCACCCTAATGCCAAAATTAAAAAAAAAAACTAGAAAAGCAAGAACAAACAAATTTAAAAGCCAGCAGAAGACAATAAATAACTAAGATCAGAGCAGAACTCAAGGACATAGAGACACACACAAAAAACTCCTTCAAAACATCAATGAATCCAGGAGCTGGTTTTTTGAAAAGATCAACAAAATAGATAGACCGATAGCCAGACTAATAAGAAAAGACAGAATAATTGAATAGATGCAATAAAAATGGTAACGGTGATATCACCACTGATCCCATAGAAATACAAACTACCATCACAGAATACTATAAATACCTTACACAAATAAACCAGAAAATCTAGAAGAAATTGATAAATTCCTGGACACTTACATCCTCCCAAGACTAAACTAGGAAGAAGTTGAATCCCTGGATACACCAGTAACAATATCTGAAATTGAGGCAGCAATTAATAGTCTACCAACCAAAAAATGTCTAGGACCAGATGGGTTCACAGTTGAATTCTACCAGAGGTACAAAAAGGAGCTGGTACAATTCCTTCTGAAACTATTCCAAACAATACAAAAAGAGGGAATCCTTCCTAATTCATTTTACGAGACCAACATCATCCTGATACCAAAACTTGGCAGAGACATAATTAAAAAAGAAAATTTCAGTCCAATATCCATGATGAACATTGATGCAAAAATCCTCAATAAAATACTGACAAACTGAATCTAACAGCACATCAAAAAGCTTATCCATCATGATCAACTTGGCTTCATCCCTGGGATGCAAACCTGTTTCAACATACTCAAATCAATGAATATAATCCATCACATAAACAGAACCAAAGAAGAAAACCACATGATTATCTCAGTAGATGCAGAGAAGGATTTTGACAAAATTCAATAGTCCATTGTGCTAAAAACTCTCAATAAACTGGATATCGATGGAACGTATCTCAAAATAATAAGAACTATTTATGACAAACCCACAGCCAATATCATACTGAGTGGGCAAAAACTGGAAGCATTCCCTTTGAAAAGCAGCACAAGACAAGGATGCCCTCTCTCATCACTCCTATTCAATATAGTATTGGAAGTTCTGGCCATGGCAGTCAGGCAAGAAAAAGAAATAAAGTGTATTTCGATAGGTAAAGAGGAAGTCAAGTTGTGTCTATTTGCAGGTAACATGATTGTATATTTAGAAGACCCCATTATTTCAGTCCAAAATCTCCTTAAGCTGATAAGCAACTTCAGCAAAGTCTCATGATACAAAATCAACGTGCAAAAATCACAAGCATTTCTATACACCAAAAACAGACAAACAGAGAGCCAATTCATAAGTGAACTCTCATTCACAATTGCTACAAAGAGAATTAAATATCTAGGCATAAAACTAACGAGAGATGTGAAGGACCTCTTCAAGGAGAACTACAAACCACTGCCCAAGGAAATAAGAGAGGACACAAACAAATGGAAAGACATTCCACACTCATGGTTAGGAAGAATCAATATTGTGAAAATTGCCATACTGCCCAAAGTAATCTATAGATTCAGTGCTGTCCCCATCAAGTTACCACTGACTTTATTCACAAAATTGAAAACAACCACCTGAAATTTCATGTGGAACAAAAAAGAGCCCACATAGCCAAGACAATTCTAAGCAAAAAATACAAAGCTGGAGGCATCACGCTACCTGACTTCAAACTGTACTACAAGTCTGCAGTAATCAAAACAGCATGTTACTGGTACCAAAACAGAGACAGAGACCAATGTAACAGAACAGAGGTCTGAGAAATAATGCCACACACCTACAACCATCTGATCTTTGACAAACCTGACAAAAACAAGCAATGGGGAAAGGATTCCCTATTTAATAAATGGTGTTGGGAAAACTGCCTAGCCATATGTAGAAAGCTGATAGTGGATGCCTTCTTTACACCTTATACAAAAATTAATTCAAGATAGATTAAAGATTTAAGCATGTGGATTTTTTTTAAAGCTTTTATTCTTGATTTAATAGACATTTATTAGCATTTTTGGTTAGACTTTCAATTTTCCATTTTGTCTTTTAGATAAACATACACCCTATAGACTCACAGGTCTGGGGGAGACATACAGAAGCTATGCTTTTACTAAGTCATCTTAGTCATCTAATTATTGGTACTTTATCCAAAATTGTGCACCTGACCCAAGTAAGGCCAGTTAGATTTTATTCCCTTAGTGGGTGTTTGTAAATGCGTCTATGATATATGCTGTATACACACACACACACACACACACACACACAGAGGAGTGTGTCAGCATTTTGTGTAAGTGTAGCTGTGATGATTTCAGGAACTTCAAACAGATACTGTCCACCAAATGCAATGGTGTGTAGAAGAAACCAGTCTGTAGAAAGAAATAGAATAAAAATATATGTGCAAAAATCAGAGATAAGAGCCCATTTCTGTGCATCCAGTGTCATTTAGATTCACATGTGTGTAATCCTGAGGCTTATCTACTTCCCCTTCCACACCTGATAGTCTTTAGGTTTTGAGGGAGCTCTACAGCCTTCAGATAAAACTTATCTTTTTGTATAAGACTTCTCTACAGGAAATAAAACAGTCATAGCTTGCACATTTGGGAAGAAAAACATTGTTAGAAGGATGAATAACCAATTATTCTTAAGATACTTTTTCTGTTTACCAGCTACAGAATGCTGCTGGTGCTGCTGCTGCAAAAAAAAAAAAAAAACATGTTGGATCTCCAGAGAAATGCTTTATGTGTTTCTCTTTGCATGACATTTAAAGATATTTGAGTTCTGTTAAATTACAGTTTTGTGAAAGATGCTTATAGTGGGCCACAGATACTGTTGAACATCTTTGCTCTTTGATAGGCACAGTAAAATGCATGGCAGTATCATTGCTATTGGTTGTATGAGGAAAAAGTCTCATCATGTTACTTGTAGTGAGATTCTTTTTTGCTGGTCTTTTAAAAAAATATGTTATTATTATTATTATTATTATTAGAGACAAGTTCTCACTCTTTACTCAGGCTAGAGTGCAGAGGCATGTTCATAGCTCACTATAACCTCGAACCCTTAGCTCAAGTGATCTTCCTGCCTTAGTGTCTTGCTAGGACTACAGGCATGAACCACCACACCAGGATAATATTTAAATTTGTTGTAGAGGCAGGGTTATCACTATTTTGCCTGGGTTGGTCTCAAACTCCTGTTCTCAAGTAATCCTCCTGCCTCAGCCTCCAAAGCACTGGGACTACAGGTGTGAGCTATTGCTTGTAGCCTGTTGCTAGTCTTTCTCAATCTGCTGTTCTTTAAATGTTGAAATAGCATTTTGGATACCTTATTGTGACAGTAATTAAATGTAAGAGCTTTTAAATGTATTCAATAATGATTATCATATATAGTCATGTGAAATATGCCCTCACCAATAATATTAAAAAAATTAAGACCTTGATTTTAAAAAGTATCGATTTGGGTGATATTTATTTGTTATAAAATGTTTAAAAACATTCAAAATATACATACAACTAATTGCATTTCAGCTTTATAAATTTTGTATTATCAATTTTGAGTAATAAGATGTATATTATCTAATGCCTGATTTAACACATTGCTGATTTCATTAAAACTCTTTTAGACCTACCCAGGAAAGGAGGACTAGGAATCAAATTGAGGAAACTAGAAAAAGTTGCCTTTACTTTCAATCACTGTACAGTGTGAGTTTAATATTTGTTGAAGTAAAACTTTTAGTTAAGCTCCATCTATGCAGCTCTTTCCAAGTACATCACAACTGGAGAATATGCATAAACAAGCTGACTGTTTACAACTTAAGCTGTTTTCCAACCGTTTGCCAGGCAGACAATTTAATTCGGTAATACTTACAAAGTGTTTACTGTGTGGCAAGAACTGTGTTTCCATAAGGCTTAGGGAATTATGTATTACTAGTTTCTAGGGAAAGGTAGACCTGTAGAACTGATATTTCAGATAGTTGTAAGAGCTGTTTCTGAGGCATGACAGAGTCCTATGGAACACAAATGAGAGAAACTAACCTAGGCTAGGGGTTCTTATATGGCTTTCAGGAGGAGGTGGTACTTTACGAGTGAGTAGAATTAGTTAAGTGGACAAGGAAGGGCTATTTTATAAATTCCAAACTGTCTGTCAAGGGCAAAGTCATAAAAAAGAGAATCTGTGAAACTGCAGTTTTGTGTTTGAAAAACCGGTTATCTCAATGACAAGGGTGGAAAATGAGGGTAAGAAATAAACTCAAACGGCTTCATGAAATCTGTATTTTATCCTTAAGACATGGTGGAGCCATTGAAAGATTTCATGCTGTGGAGAGACATGATAATATTGAGATTTCTAGATAAGATATTTTTGTTATTGAGATATAACATATACACAGAAAACTGCACACATCTTAAGATTACAACCTAATAAATTACCACAAAGTGAACACTATGCAGATGAAGAAATTAAGATACCTGCACAACAGAAGCCCTTTCCTTCACAACCTTGCTCTCCTCCCCAAAGGTAATCACTACTTTGATTTCAAGCATTGTGAATTGCTTGTTTTCAAAAGCTTCACACAAAATAAATCATGCAGCATACATCTTTGTGTGCATTTCTTTCTCTCAAATATTTCTTTTCTTTTGAGATTCATTGATTTGGTTGGGGCATCTGATGTTTATTAAGTTTACTTCTGTTTAGTATTCTATTATATAATGATATTTCATAGCAAACTACAATTTATTTAACCTTTCAACTGCTGGCAGACATTAGTATTGCTTTTGTCTGGAGTTATTATGAATAATGCTGCTATAAACATTGTACACATCTTTCGGGTCATGTAAAACTTTGTTATATATCTAGGAGTGAAAATTTGATCATGTTCAAATTTAAGATATCATATAAAACAGTTTTCAAAAGTGATTGTACCAATTTACATTTCTATTTTCATCAATGGCGTATGAGGTTTCAGTTATTCAACATCCATGCTCTCATATGATGTCATCAGGGTGTGTGTTTGTGTCTTCATTCTAACCATGCCGTTATTCTATTGATGCTTTAATTCATATTTCCCTGAGCAATAACAATGTTGAGCAACTTTTAAAAAGCTATTGACTGTTTTGCTCTTCCCTATTTGGTGAAGTGCCTATTCAAATTTCTTGCTCACATAAAAAATTGCTTTGTCTTCTTTTTCTTCTCAACTAGTAAAATGTCTTTATTATTTCTTTTCACCACTGCTCTATAGTGCCAATTTTGTCAAAATCAAGTATCCTTTTCTCTGTGGTTCTAGCTCTGGACTGTTCAGTCCAATTGGTCTGTTTATGTCTTGCACCAATACATTGCCTTAATTGCTGTAGTTTTATAAAAATTCTTGGTATGGTAGATGTTTCTAACTTTGCTCTTGGCTATTTTGAGCCTATTTATATATCTATTAATTTTTTATACTTATATTTCTTTCTACAAAAATAATTTGTAGAATTCTATTGAGATAACATTGAATTTACATATCAATTTGAGAAGTCTTTCTATCTACAGACATGACATTTCTCTTCCTTTATTCAAATAGTCTTTAATTTATCCCAGTAAAGTTTTATATATTCCTGGTGCATAAGTTTTGTTAGGTCTATTTTTTAGCACTTAATGTTTTCGATGCTATTAAAAATGCTATTATTTTAAAAGTTTTATTCTGTTGATGATACAAAGAAATATAATGTGTATATATATATATATATATAATTGAGGATCTAATTACAACTTGAGGCTTGGAGGCTCAAATATCCCAGCAATGGCTTTGGGTATGAGACAGAAGGGAACTGAGAGAAACAAAATCATATTTAGTGAACACCTGTTGCTTAGGCACTTTAAAACTATTAAGCACTGTAATTCTTACAACAAATCTGGTGGTAAACATTATTGTTATGTTCTTTATTTTTTAAAAGGAGACTCCGAGATACGGAGAGCTTGTAGTAAATTGGCTGTGACTCACAGCAAATAAGTGTCAGCCCTTGGATTTGGGCATTGGTGTGTTCATCTCTGGAGACCATCTCTTTTTCACTCTATCATATGGCAGAAGAAGAAACTAAGGATCAGAAAGATTTTTATTACTCAAACATGTAGAGCATTCTATATCTGTGCCCATGTTTGTCTCAGTTGTAGTCTCTGCATTTCCTCTTTTATCTGCTTCGAGAAACTATGTATGCACCTTCTCATTCTAGGGGGTTTGTAATTTAAATTAATATGTTGAAATCTATGAAAAAATCTTAAAAGAAAAACTGGTTTTGTTCAACTAAGCTTTCCTAGCATATTCCAAGTTTATTTGACTATGCCATGTCTATTTTTTTTGTGGAATCTATTACTTTCAGCTGATTTCTTATTTTGTATGAAGCTCATTGAGAAATGATGCATCACACTGGATGGCATCACAATTGAGCAAAAAGTGTTTAATGAAATAATGAAGACAAATTACACTTCCCCATTTTATACGGGCATTACTGCTGCTGATTGAATATGTACCTCTTATATTGTTTGAGGAAGAATAAGAATATTTTTGAGATATTTTCCACTTTGCTTTATTGAAGTTATCTAGCCCTGAAGAAAACACATAATAGTTATAATTCCATAATTTTCAAAGGCTATTTAAAAAAACTAGGGGAGGGAGATGATGAAACTCATTTTAGCATCTGAAATTAACTTGTGTACTGCCGGAAACAGTTATTGGTGTTGGAGTGCAGGTTAGCATTCAGGTCTTTTCCTGGCTTGAGTGTTAAGTGGAATTATGTAGCATTGTGCAAAATCTTTAACAGCAAAATCAGACTTTGTTAAAAATTTCACACTGGGTATGAAAGAGATTTAACTTTAAAAATAGATGGACAGGGTACCCTGACTTCTTCTTGAGAGAAAGTGTTGCTATTCCCAGAGCTCCCTGCGAATAATCGGTTCCTTGAATTACCTAAAAACAATTTAAATGCAATCAGATAATGTGATGAAGTGCTTAGTGAGCTGTAGCTAATTCCTACTTACATCCAACTGAGCTGTAAACGTGATCTGTGTAAAGATGGATTTTGTGGCTTTGTGAAATATATGTGATAAGGAGAGGCAGCATATTCTTAGTTTGGCACCTGATGTCATTTAGTTATTATCTTTCTTGTGACTTTTTTCCTCTTGTCCTACATTTCCAATATTCTATGAACCGCCCCCTCCAACCCCACACAAACCAAACACAATGTGAATAATGTGCTTAAGTGAGAGATGGAAGTGGGGAGAGAGACAGAGAAATAGGGGAGATTGAGAGGTTATTACTTTAGTATTAAAACTATGCTTAAGACAGGGCGAACATTAAGTCTGTTATAGGTTAGCGGAAACAACAGGTGCTAAAAGTTTGTAGTGACTGACTTAAGTAACACAGTGGTTAAAGTTTTATGTATAATTATAAAATCCCAGTTGGTACTCAAAATATGAGCTTGTCTCAAGGCATCATAAGATTTGCATAATAATATTTAGTTTAACTACGATTAGGCATAATTTGCTGTGCATATTTTCTTCTTTTTGTGTCTATGTTTGTATTTTTCCCTTTATATAAATGTTAAAATTCATGACATGGATCATTTTTGATGGAGTCAAATTTTCAATTTTATTTTATGAGGCAACACTTTATATATATATATATATTTTTTTTTTTTTGCAGGTCTTTAATGCATAGATCTTTTTTTAAAAAAACTTTTTTTTAATTGTATTTTAGGTTTTGGGGTACATGTGGAGAACATGCAAAATTGTTGCATAGGTACACACATGGCAGTGTGATTTGCTGCCTTCCTCCCCTTCACCTATATCTGGCATTTCTCCCCATGCTATCACTCCCCAACTCCCCGCCCCCCGCTGTCCCTCCCCTGTTTCCCCATAACAGACCCCAGTGTGTAGTGCTCCCCTCCCTGTGTCCATGTGTTCTCATTGTTCAACACCCGCCTATGAGTGAGAACATGTGGTGTTTGATTTTCTGTTCTTGTGTCAGTTTACTGAGAATGATGGTTTCCAGGTTCATCCATGTCCCTACAAAGGACACGAACTCATCGTTTTTGATGGCTGCATAAAATTCCATTGTGTATATGTGCCACATTTTCCCTGTCCAGTCTATCATTGATGGGCATTTGGGTTGGTTCCAGGTCTTTGCTATTGTAAACTGTGCTGCAATGAAGATTCGTGTGCATGTGTCCTTATAGTAGAATGATTTATAATCCTTTGGATATATACCCAGTAATGGGTTTGCTGGGTCAAATGGAATTTCTATTTCTAGGTCCTTGAGGAATCGCCACACTGTCTTCCACAATGGTTGAACTAATTTACACTCCCACCAACAGTGTAAAAGCGTTCCTATTTCTCCACAACCTCTCCAGCATCTGTTGTCTCCAGATTTTTTAATGATTGCCATTCTAACTGGCATGAGATGGTATCTCAATGTAAGAAAATATCTCCAAAGATAAAATGTACTGTAGCAGAATGAGGGTGAAAAAGATTCATCTCTATTTATGGTTAACAGGATTTACTTTAGACTTTCTATGGTTATCAAAACAAAAGTTTACTTTCCAAGGCTAAGAATTCATACAGAAGCAAACAATTTAGTAGAGTAGTCAGAATGTTTATGGGATTATTTTTCTAGTGAACATTATTGAGGGTGGAAAATGGAGTATGGAGAACTTATTGCTGAGCATGGTTTATACAGGGCTTGACAAATAAAGATGATTTGGAGCAATTTTTGAGGTTTGGAGTTGGAGGTTTAATAATTGAATTGAGAGAAAGATAAAGAAAGAGAAATATTTTGTTATATTTTCCATTTGATAACATTGGTGTGGCCCATCAATAATGTATGTGGTGGAGCATGGGTAGAAAAATAAATGTGTGTATTTAAACTCTGATACTTCCCTTTGTATAGGTATTATAAATAGCATTCTTTCTATGAATCATTTGGTGCCATTTCTAAAATAATTTCAGAAATGGTAAAATGAAAATTATTACTGTTTAATTTCAAAGACAGACCTAAGACTTAAACAAGTCAAATGGATGAGATCACTTTTCATATGGCTCAGTATGAAACAGTCTTTGCTGCTCAATTTTGGTCTTTTGAATTCAACTTTCCAGGGCATTGTAATTCTTGTTTATGCATAGATGAGTTATGGCATTATTCTTTGTAAAGCCACTTGCCAATAGATTTGAGCATGACTTAGCATCTATATGGCTCATTAGGCCTTAGAAATGGAAGCAAAATATTGTTTCATGTATATTGCAGTATAATAAAAAGTAACGATATGATAGAAGGTAAACGGGTAAACTACTGATGCGTTCATTGACATTTCTAAATGTGTGAGGTGATAATTTTTTTTTTCAATAAATGGATCAATGGAATCAGCTTTGAAATTAACTTAGCCATAAACCACTACATTCTTCATCTTGTTCCCCTGGCTTTTCCTTCTAGCGCAAATTTCATGTCCACATGAATGATTCTTAATATCTCTAACTCTCCCCTTTCTGGAAAACATTGCACACATTAGCTTCTTCATTAACAGATAACACTAAAAATACAATAAAATTGCATCACCAGCTTTTGATCATCTCCAACATTGTAACTTCCCATTCTGTGCTAGGACCTGAGAAATTTACTGTCCCACACACCCTTTTATAAACACCATGAAAATCCCTATCAGAAGTAAATGTATCCCTATTTATATAAATAAAAAAAGGTATAAAAAGATAGATAAACTTCTCCCAAATCTGTAACTAGTAATTATCAGGAATCAGTTTCAAATTTAGCTCTGATAGACTGTAAATGTCATATTTCCACTACACTGTGTTTCTTTCCAGTAGCAGCATTAAAATAATCTGTTACAATCAATAATTTCATTTAATTCACAGCAAATCAGTATTAAATAACAATTTATTTCATTATAATGTTATGGTGGCTTTAAAGAATAAGATATTTTCCATAAGAGATAAGTGTTATTCTATTCTGCTTGGGGATATCTAATGAGTTCCATATCTAAACACAATGGAAGATTAAGAATATTAATATCAAGACAATATGGAAATGTTGTAAAAGCTGTCTGTCTCTGCTTTAGCATTAGCCTAGGCCAGCCCTGTTTATTAGAGCTATGGTAGTGGTCTAGATACGTCAAGCCTAGCAGTATCCACCTACTTTTTTTCCTGCCTGTGACCTCGTCAATTGTCCAGAACTTTTTGAAAAGTTCTTTCTTTGGCTAGGTTCCAAGTTCTTTGCCATTTGCTAGATGGACAAAACAGGCACTGGCCTGTCATTTTAGAGTTTATGCTCTAGTAGGATATACTCTGTGTGTGTGTTTGTGTGTGTGTGTGTGTGTGTATAAGTAAATATATATATGCATATTCTTGCATGTAATTTATACATATATGTATATATGTATATGTGTATATATATACATGTTTGTTTAAGTGTTGCTATGTGCTATAAAATTAATTACGACAGCTCATGAGAGACAATAAAGGTTAAGGATATAGTTTAGATGGGGTGGTTCTGGCAGTCATCATTTGAAGTAATATTCAGGCTGAAACCTGAAAGATGAGCAGGAATTAACTCTGTGAAATAGCTGGGAGAGGAAAGATGTGTCTTTTTTAAAGGCATGAAAGGATGCCAGTGTATTTAGAGCATAGTGCCTGGGTCAGAGGAATCACATGAGATAATACTGGAGAGGTCAGTTGGTTCAGATTATGTGATCATCTCAGCTCCTTCAAACCCTTTGGATTTAGGTCTAAGTATAGAAATAGCATGGAAGAGAGAGGCTGTTAATAGGGAATCCATTTGATTTTTAAAATAATACTCTGGCTGCTGCATAGGAGATGGATCATAGAAAGCCAAAAGTGGAGACAGCAGTTAGACAACTGTTGTATAAGGATACTAACGGTATTGCTGCCCTCAACCAAGAAGACCGTAATGGAAATGAAGAGAGGCAGATACGTGAGAGACATATTGGAGGTGGAACATGAGCCAAGGGTGACTCTTAAGTTTCTAATGTAACCAACTGGTAACTGCAATTGTGTATGGTGTCTGTGTAAAGGAAAAGCAGTGTAGTGTCAAGCATCAATGACTCAATTTTGGACATTTTCAGTTTGATAAAGCTGTGGAATATCAGAGGATGTCTCAACGAGATGGTCAAAATATATACCAGGAACTCAGAAAATAGTTCTGTACTAAATTACCTGAAGTTAATCAGCTCATAGAGGGTATCAAATGTCAAAGGAAAAATATCAAGTATGAAGCAACTGTAGGTTGAAAGAAAAAAAAGAGAGGCCCAAGAGAAATCCTGAGGAATTCTAAATTTTAGTGACTGCACAAAGGAGAACTATAACTGTGTTTCTTATTGAAGGAGAAAAAAAAATAGGAGACACTAGTTTCACAGAAACTAAATACTTCAATAAGGGGGAAATAAGTAAATGTGTCAGAGCTTCCATATGCTCTAGTCAAGAGTAGAGCTGAAAAGGGGACCTGGGCTTTGACAATATAGAGGTCAGTGGCTGCAGGTAACAGAAAATCAACAGAAAGTGTTTTCAACAGCAAAGGAATTCATTCTTCCACATAAGAAGAAGGGCAGTCAGAGCTGTTCTAAGATTGGTTTAGTCAATGGCACAATGAAGTAATCACCTTTCCTTTTTACAATTCTCACCACAATGGCTTTGTCTTCAGGTGGCATTCCAGACTGCAACTCTTCAGGTGGCATACTTAGATGAAAGTGTCAGAAAAAAGAGACAATATTGGGTTCTGTGAGAATACCTTTCCCAGGATCCCTCAGTAGTCTTAACACTCAGGCTACATTGACTAGAATTGCATCACATATCTACGCTTAGATCAATTGTGTAGGGTAATAGAATCACTGAGACTGATTGATGAAATTTAAGATTCACTCCCTGGGGCTGAAGATTATCCTAGACTTCTCAGAAATGTCAGGAGGAGCAGGTATACATGAACAAAATCATAGTTCTGTTAGAAAGGAGAGAGGGAGCAGATATATATGGGAAAGTGACCAAAAGTGTCTGCTACACAAGAATACCTATGGTAAACTAATAATTTACCTTGGTTTGGAAAATTCCACCATATTTTATTCTCAGATTTGGATAGGACCATATATTTCATTTCATTTCATTTCATTTCAGTTCAGTTCAGTTCATTTCAGTTCATTATTTTACCCTGGAATCAAGGAGTAAATGTGCAGGTTTGTTACATGGGTATATTGCCTGATGCTGAGGTTTGGAATTCTAACAATCCTTTTGCCCAATTAGTGAACATTGTACCCAATAGGTAGTTTTTCAACACTTGACTCCTTTCCCTCCCTACCCTCTTTAGAAATCCACAGTGTTAATTGTTCCCAACTTTGTATCTATGTGTACTCAGTGTTTAGCACCCACTTATATATGTGATATTAGGTGTTGTGTTTTTGCAATGATTTGCTTAGGATAATGGCATCCAGCTGCATCCATGTTGCTACAAGGAACATTATTTCATTCTTTTTTATGGCTACATAGTATTTCATGGTTTGTATGTACCACATTCTCTTTATTCAGTGTACCCTTTATGGACACCTGGTTGGGTTCCATGTCTTTACTATTGTGAATAGTACTATGATAAAGATCCAAATGCAGGTAACTTTTTGGTAGAACAGTTTATTATCCTTTTGCCCAGTATTGGGATTGCTGGGTCAAATAGTAATTCTATTTTAGTTCTTTGAAAAATCTCCAAACTGCTTTTCACAGGGGCTGAAACAATATGCATTCCCATCAACAGTGTATAAGTGTTCTCTTTTCTCTGAAACCTCACCAATATCTGTTATTTTTTTTAGTGGGGATGGCAGAGACAGTGTTTGTAATTCTATTTATTTGTTTTTTAACTTTTAGGTTGAGGGAAACATATAGGTTTGTTATATAGATAAATTGTATGTCTGACTAGTGTGAGATTGTATCTCATCATGGTGTTGATTTGCATCTCTGATAATTAGTAATGTTGAGTATTTTTTCATATGTTTCCTGCTTGTCTCCTTTTGGGAAACATCTGTTCATATTCTTTGCTCACTTTTTAATGAAATCGTGTTTTCCCCGTTGATTCGTGTAAGGTCCTCATAGATTGTAGATGACAGTTATTTGTTAATGCATAGTTTGCAAATATTTTCTTCCATTCTATAGGTTGTCTGTTTAATCTTCTGATAGTTCCTTGTGCTTTGCAGAATCTCTAGTTTAGGTTCCAATTGTCAATTTTTGTTTTTGCCGCATTTGCTTTTGAAGATGTAGTCACAAATTTTTTTGCCTGAGCCAATATTTAGAAAATAATTTCCTACGTTTTCTTCAGGATTTTTATAGTTTCAGGTCTTACATTTAAATATTTATCCCTCTAGAGTTTATTTTTTTGTGTGGTCATAGGTAGGAGTCTGTTTAATTCTTCTGCACGTGGTTAGTCAGTTTTCCCAGTGCCATTGATTGAATAGGGTATCCTTTCTCCATTGTTTATTTTTGTTGACTGTGCCAAAGATGAGTTGATTTTAGGTGTGTGGCTTTATTTTAGGGGTCTCTATTCTGTTCCATTGATCTATATGTCTATTTTTGTACCAGTACTATGCTGTTTTCGCTACTGTAGCATTGTAGTATAGTTTGAAGTTAGGTAATGTGGTGCCTCTGGCTTTATTCTTTTTGTATAGAATTGCCTTGGCTATTCCAACCCTTTTTTGGTTCCATATAAATTTTAGAAAAGTTTTTCCTAATTATGTGAAAAATGATGTTGGTAATTTGATAAAAGAGTCTTAAATCTGTATATTGCACTGGGTAGTATGAATGTTTTAACAAAACCAATTCTTCCGATCCATGAGCCTGAAATGCTTTTTCATTTGTTTGTCATCTATGAGGTTTTTTTTTCAGCAGTATTTTGTAGTGCTCCCTGTATTGATGTTTTGCCTCCTTGGTTAGACATATTCCTAGGTATTTTATTTTGTTGTGGTTATTGCAAGTGGAATTATGTTCTTGATTTGGATTTTGGCTTGAACATTATTGATGTACAGTAATGCTACTGATTTTTGTGCATTGACTTTGTATTCTGAGTTTCCTGAAGTTGTTTATCCTTTCTAGGAGACTTTGGGCAGAATCTTTAGGATTTTCTAGGTATAGAATCATATCATCTATGAAGAGGGATAGTTTGACTTATTTTCTTCCTATTTGTATGCCTTTTATTTTTTCCTCTTGTCTGATTGCTCTGGCAAGGACTTCCAGAACTATACTGAATAGGACTGGTGAGAATGAACATCTTTATCTTGTTCTGGTTCTTAAGGGCAATGCTTCCAACTCTTGCCCATTCAGTATAATGTTAGCTGTTGGTATGTCATATTAGCTCTTATAATTTTGAGGTATATTCCTTTAATGCATGGTGTGTTGAGTGTTTTTATCAAGAATGCCTTTTATGCATATATTGAGATGATCATATGGATTTGTTTCTAATTCTGTTTATGTGATGAATTACATTTACTGATTGGTTTATGGTGAAAAGTCCTTGCATCCCAGGAAGCCCACTTGATTGTGGTGAATTAACTTTTGATGTGATACTGGACGTGGTGTGTTATTATTTTATTGAAGATATTTTGCATCTATATTCATCAAGGACATTGGCCTGTAGTTTTCTTTTTTGTTGTGTCTTTGACAGATTTTGGTGTCAGGATGTTACATGTTTTGTAGAATGAGTTAGAGAGCAGTTTCTCCTCCCCAGATTTTTGGAATAGTTTCAATAAGATTGCTACAAGCTCTTTGTATGTCTGGCAGAATTTGACTATGAATCCATCTGGACCAGGGCTTTTTTTGATTGGTAGATTTTTTTTATTACTATTGATTCAATTTAATTATTCATTATTGGTTGGTTCGGGATTTCATTTCTTTCTGGTTCTATCTTGGGAGGTTGTGTGTTTTTTAGGAATTTATCTACTTTTGTTCTAGATTTTCTAGTTTGTGTTCATAGAAGTGTTTATAATAGTCTCTGAGGATCTTTTGTATTTCTGTGGGATCATTTATGATGCCACCTTTTTCATTTCTGATTTTGCTTATTGGGATATCTTTTTTCTTTTTTAATCTAGCTATCAATCTATCAATTGTGATCTATCAATCTTGTTTATCCTTTCATAGCTTGATGCTGGCTATGAGGGCCCTGCCCCCATTCCAGAGCAAGAACTCCAATCTCTAGCCAGAGACTAAAATGCTTGTTGTGGCCACTGCTGCCAGGTTGCCAATGAATGTTTTTAAACTTTCAAAATGGTGCCATCCATGGGCTTATGACTGGAAGGAGTAGGTTTCCTCTCGGACAAGGAGCATGGACAAGAAGCTGTGGGAGATAAAGCCTGTTCAAGCCTCAGTCTCACAGCAGCCAGTTGCGAGGTAGTGGGTATTGTCTTAAATATGCATGGAATTGCCTGGTTTCCTGTCGGTGCTTGGCCTTGACAGTGTAGCCACCTCAGCCCAAACTCAGGGCAAGGATAGAGTGCAGCTCAGCATTAAACTCTCAAAATGGTGACTTGGGCCTGGGATCAGAGAGAGTAGAGCACCACTAGGCAAGCAGTGTGAGCAAAAAGCTGTGGGGAATGTGGTTTAATTCCATCTCAGACTCAACAGCAGCTTGTAGCATGGCTGCAAGTACATCCCAGAGGTATATGTGTGACTATTCTTCCTCTCCCTCCTTAGAGCAGTGCAATGGCTGCAGCCCTGTCTGTAGATCCCTGGTATCTGAGAACTCAAAATGTCTCCCAGTTGAGGCTGCTCCCAGCTCCGATGCCTGTGGGATTCTGTGTGGGTTCCCCTTCTGAAGCAATGTCTCCACACAATCTTTAAGCAGCTCCATATGTCAGGCACATGGCCCAGTGGGTTGAAGGTCTCTTGTAGCCCAGATCAATAAAGCCCATTTCACAGCTTTGAGGATTCCTCTCCTACTGTTTCCCCATGTCCAGGAGCTTCTCCTGGTTTTCACTCAGTTCCTGGCTGGGCAAGCTAACTCAAACCCTCTTCTTACTTCTGGCACCTCTTGTCTCTTATCTGATGAATCCCAGCATTCTCTCCCAGATGACCTGCTTTAAACGTGAATATCTACTTACCATCCTGACTCTTCTCTGTGGAGGAAGTACAAACTACCTGCATCTAGTCAGCCATTTTGATTCTTCTGTATTTTGCAAATACCCAATATGTCTGATAAATGAAAGGAATAAAGTTTATCTTCTATACTCATCTCTTTTTTTTTCTATTACTTCTAGCTCTGTCATGAAGGGGTTTTGACTTGGCAATCTCATGCTATTGACATTCTCTTTGATCATCTGTATCTAAATTTATCAAGCTACTGTTTTCTTTCTCTTTTGTGATAAGTATCGAAGTACTTGAAGGTGTTAATTACTGATTTGGCATAATAGAGTACCCCTCTCAGGTGATGCTTGGAGTTTAAGAGCCATGTTTAATATTACAGAGCAAAAGAAGGAAAAAAAAGAAGAGAAGGAAGGGGAGGAGAAAAAGGAGAAGGAGATGAAGAACAAGAGAAGGATAATTATGGTAGAAATGTTTAGGTTCTAAGACAGGCTGGTGTTAAAGATATTTTGGGTAGAATACTGCTCTATGTCATCTGCAAAAAATTTAAATAGGTCTTATTTTGCTTAAAACCCTGCCTTTTATATGTAGCAAACTTTGCTCTTAGCCCACAAGAAATAAATGCTACACAATTATCAAATCAGTTAGTTCTGATAAGGTTAAGTGGTTTCTAGGAGTCTCTCATATTACAATATCTAGCTTAGTATTCTCCCTTGATAACTCTTTTGCTACTATTTCTAAAGAATATATACATATGTATGTACATATGTAAATAACTGTACTTTGTGCTTTCATTGCTTTTTCCTTTCATCACTATCAACATGTATTAAGTTGTCCATTTGTCTATGAGGGCACATTTTTGCTAAGTGCACATGGAAAATTAAACACAGCATTTTATGTATTTTTTGCAGCTCTCTCCTCATAGTACTCTACTTCTCATTCACTCTACCAGCTGATGGGTCATGAAAAATATGCACTCTAATTGTACTGTTGTTCTTTGTCACTGATTTTGATGGCAAATTGTAGTTTTAGTTTTAATCTGCTTAATAAAGCTTTTCCTTCTACTAGAAAGAGGAATTGATTATCTTCAGGTAACATAAGAAATATTACAGGTTAATCTCAGCACATCCGGATTGACCACATTCTTATTCCTAAAGTACTTGGAGCATGATAGTGATGTTTGGGCAATGTTATAAAATAAATTAATTAAACAGCAATAATACTTTAATCTTTGGGTTTGTGAGATTTTTCAGAGGCAGGACATTGTTAGCAGCACAATATGTTAGCATTGTTTGGTAATAATATTTGGATTTGTGGTTTCCATGAAGGCTTGGAGGATTAAATGATTAAGGGTGATATGGTATAAGAACAATATATATTTTAGGTTTTTGGCCCAGGTTCCTGGCACAGAGCTCCTACAATTTGAATTACCTGAGAAATAAGTATGTCTTTGGTATGCTAATGAAATGACTCATGGTTGAGGGACCCCTAGAGAGCTTCAAAATGGAGGCTGGTCATCAGAAAAGGCTATCACATGACTAGAGGGTCTGAAGCTTCAGCTCCTCTTTATCTTCCAGGGATAGGGAAGGCATTGGAGATTGGGTTATAAAATCATTTGAATAATGGGGTTCAGAGAGCTTCCAGGTTGGTGAACATTGGAAGCTCTTGATGTGTTGGGAGGGTGGTCCACTCAAAGAGGGCATGGAAGCTCTGCACCACCCCTGTCCATGCTCTATGTAACTCTGCCATTTGGCTGTTCCAGAGTTGTATCCCTTATAATAAAGCTGTAATAGTAAGTACAGCACTTTCTGAGTTGTATGAGTCATTCTAGAACATTATTGAACTTGAATGGAAGTTTAGGTTGTGGGAACCCCTAAATTTGTTGTCAGCTGGGTCAAACTGTAGGTAGCTTGGGCACCCCATTTGCAGTTGGTATTCAAGGATAATCCTGTGGGTCTGCAGTAATTATGATTAGTGTCAGTATTGAATTGAATTGTTGGATACCCTGTTGGTGTTGGAGGACTGGAGAATTGGTTATTGAATTGATTGGAAAACACTGTGGAAAACACAGATGGTCACTGTGATAGTTAATAGTAGGTGTCTACTTGACTGGATTGATGGCTGATCAAGTATTGTTTCTGCATGTGTCTATAAGGGTATTGCCTGAGGAGACTGACAGTGGAGTCAGCAGAATGAGAGAGGAATACCTACCCCAATGTTGGCGGATACCATTCATCAGTGAAAGTAAAGTTACAAAGCTATTTACTTGGTGTACACCCTATGCAAATGAAGAAGATGAAGTGAGTTTACAAAGTTATTTACTTGGTGTACACCCTATGCAAATGAAGAAGATGAAGTGAGTTTACAAAGTTATTTACTTGGTGTACACCCTATGCAAAAGAAGAAGATGTTTCCTGCCACAGTTCCAGTTACATCTAGTCAGCTGCCAGTGTGGCTAGAACAAAGTAGGTAGAAGAAGGTATAAGCAGCTTGCTGGGCCTCTCATTGTCTCTTTTTTTGTGCCAGACATTTGCTTCTTCTCCTCCTGCCCTTGCACATTGGACTCCAGAGTTCCTCAGCCTTTAGACTCTTGGATTTGCACCAGTGGCCTCTGGGGGGCTCTCAGGTTTTAGGTCTCAAACTAAGGGCTGCACTGTTGGCTTCCCTGTTTTTGAGTCTTGGACTGAACCATGTTGAAGTGGGGTTGGAACCCCCACAGAGACTCCCTTCTTGGGGCACTGCCTAGTGAGCTGTGCAAAGGGGGCCACTGCCCTCTTAACCTCAGGATAGTACATCCAACAGCATCTTGCACTCTGCACCTGAAAAAGCCACAGGCATTCAACTCCAACTCTTAAGAGCAGCCACTGGGGCTGTACCCTGCAAAGCCATAGAGGAGAGCTGCCCAAGGCATTAGGAGCATACCCGTTGCATCAGTGTGCCCTGGATGTGGAGCATGGAGTCAAAGGAGATGATTTTGGAACTATAAGATTATTTTCAGATAGTCATTATATTAAGTTTTCAAAAATCTCTATTTTTTTTTTACAAGAATATAGGGTGATAGTGCTTCCTACGAATTACTTAATACTTGTCTATTTATTTTAGATACTATTGGAATCACAAAGAAAATTTTAGTAGTCCTGCAAGTTCTACATAGTTTCAGTCAGATAATATATTTATGTCATTCATTGATCTCCCTGTACAAGTATAAAATTTACTCATGATAATTTCAGAATTTTTGTGAATACATATTAATTTTACCACAATATTGATAGCTTAGGATTGTTACTAGTGGAGACTGTCTAGGTTCTTGGTGCCTTGAAAAAAGAACTGGACAAAATGCACAAAGGAAAAGTATGAAGCACCAAAAGCAGAGATTTATTGAAGAAGTATTCTCCACAGGGTGGGAACCGGCCGAGCATAGGTTCAAGAGCCTGGTTACAGAATTTTCTGTGGTTTAAATACCCTCTAGAGGTTTCCATTTGTTACTTGGTATATGCCTTATGTAAGTGAAGAGGGTGAAGTAAAGTTACAAAGCTATGTACTTAGTGTATACTCTATGCAAATGAAGAGGATGAAGTGAGGTTACAAAGTTCATTACTTGGTGTACACCCTATGCAAAAGAAGAGGATGTTTCCTGCCATAGGTCAAGTCGAGTTACACAGTCACTTACTTGGGCTTAGAAGCTTGGGGTTTCTCCATTTAATTTAGCTCTAGGAAGTCCTTAGGTTCCCTGTGTCCAGCCCCTATTCTCCTGGCTCAGTATAGCTAGATATTTTTTAGAAATCTAAACATCTGTATGTGTAAATGACTAATGAAATAAAGTATTAGTATTAACATGTCACAATCAAGCACAAGGCAGTTTTGTGATATTTTAAGTAGTAGCAAAGTGAATAAGTGCTTTATGTGCTGATAATTGAATAATGATGAATACAAGCAGTGTTATGTATGATCAGCAATTTTCATATTTCTACTTTGAAATAATTTGGAAAATTCAGTTAATATAGTTAGTTAAAAATTAAAGGCTTGTTTTCAATACTACATTTCAAAATAACTGTCTCATTCAAATTTTAGTGACTATCAACCTGACAGTCTGTGCCTGGCAGATAAACCCTAGCAATCATTTTGCAAAAAGCAGTTTTATATTTTCAGATATCTCGTGGGCATCCTCTACTTTTGACAGCCATCTTCCCCCATAATCACCCACACATGAAGCAGCAGCACCAGTTTCTTATTACAACTGAAATAAGGAGCTCCAAATAAAGCATTAAATTAAAAGAAAAAACACAAAAAAAAGTCACATGGCCGTTTGCCTACTATTGGATTCCTTCCTGCACTGCTTATTATTTATCTAATGTCAATCTTCCAAAATGACATATTTAGATATGGTTTTCTGAGTCATAGATTGCCTAGGAAAAATGATTTCATAGTTTCTTTGTGGAAGGCACAATTCCTATTTGCTTCCTGTATAATTTACCTATGGAAACTTCTAAAATTATTTCAGTATATGATAAATGTCACAACTTGAATGGACTTAATAAATGACATGGGATCATAACTATAAAAGTATTCTTTTTCTCCAGAGGATGCAGTGATCATAGGATATTTAAAAAAATAATTTAATTTAAGCCCATTAGCTGGTTAGAAATAGAAGGTAGTGCTCTAAAGGAGAATACATAGTCGGTATTTGAATTTTGATAACCTGACTTGGAAAAATGATTCCATTACTCTTTAGCTGGATGAACATGGGCTAAGCAACTGGATTTTCTGAGTTTTAAGCACTGTCATTTATAAGGTGGGAATGATAGTCACCTCCCTTTTGTGTATCCTCCAATATTACTCTGTGGGTAAAAGCATGCAATGATGATTCTTCATAAAGCCATTCCTCATGCTCCTGGCATTGTTTGCCTTTGTGTATACTTATTAATCAAAGACTTTATCTTCTGTTTTAAGTTGAGTTTTCTCTATAATTGCCTAACAATGTCAATATTGGAGGTTAAGTTATTTGAGGAAGCTATGTACTGCTAACCTTGTATCTTCAGCACGAACAGGCAGAGTGCCTACTATCCAGCAATGATGACAAAAAGTATTTTATATATCACTTTAGAAGCGTATTCACATTCAAACACCAATTTATCAGAAAACAATCATCTGTCTCTCTCTCTCATTCACCCTCTCTCTCACAAAAATAAATCCATGCACAAATGTCTACCTGAGATAAGAATTTTGGGCTCTGACCTGTGGAAAACAATTAGGAAAATTGAAAGTTGAATTTCTCCTCCATTTTCAAGAATACATGAGCAAGGCCAATCTTGGAGATCAATTTTACCAAGAGTGGTGATGATGTCTGGAGTGAGTTAGATAGCTGCACTTTTCTAGCCTAGTGCAGAAAACAATAATGGTAAATGTGTGCAGGTTTGTATGTGTGTTTCCAGGTTTGGGGAGGGACAATGGGATGTTTGTCTAACATTTTTCAGGTGGAATAGAGGAGAAATGTGATAGTTGTGAAGGAAATTGTCCTGGATTGGGAGCAGGGAGTGCAATTTTCACATTCGGGTCTGACTTATTAGCTCATATACGTCAATTAATCTCTCCATACCAGCATTTCGTTGTCTGAAAAATGATCAAGAATGACTGAGGCTGAGTCTTGGAATGTTTGAAGGAAGCAGGAAAGGTCAGAGTGAGACTTAATTCTCTCTTTAAATGGAATCAGATTTTGTGACTGTTTTGTTTCCCAGAGAAGATTCAAAAATAGCAAGAATATTTTAAATTAAGGGAACAGGTTGACTACTGGGTATGGTTGCGTCCACTGCTATTCACTGCGTTAAGTAAAAAATATGGTATGTGGTTCACTTTTCTTTTTTTTTTTTTTAAATTTATAAGTTCAGGAGTACATGTGCAGGTTTGTTATATAGATAAACTTGTATCATGGATTTGTTGTACAGATTATTTCATCACCTAGGTATTAAGATTAGTACCCTTTACTTATTTTTCCTGATCCTCTCCCTCTTCTCACTCTCTACACCCTGATAGGCCCCAATGTATGTTGTTTTCCTGTATGAGTAAAAGCTGACTACTCTTTTCAAAAGATCTGTGATTACATTCCAGCTCAGAACATAAACCCCAAACTCCCATGATAATGCTCAGAATGTCTATCTTTAAAGAGATCAAGGCTTTTGAAGACCATAATGTTTACAAGAGATACACTTAAATAGATGTTTGGTTAAAAGTCAAACGATCGGAAAATATATCAGAAACACACACTAATAATAGAAATCAGGGGGCAAAGCATAGTACCCTTCATAAAGAAGAACATTTCATCATATTGGTAACAAAATAACTTAAATAGTTTAAAACTGGAAAATAGCTTTGTTGTTAAACTGCCATAAGATACATTTTGATAAAGATTAATATATTCCATCAGATTTCTAATTTTTTAGAGCTTTAAAAAATTTTGGAATTTTTTATATCCTTAAAGGATTATTTCATTTTTAAAAAACTACTGGTGGATTCCAGTTGAGTTTATATGTTGTTATAAGCAAATTTCTTCATCAAAAATTATTTTAGAATTCTGCTTGAAAAAGTTCATACCAAAGATGCAATCATAACAAGTCCTGTATCTGATGTTAGATATATATTAGCCTTGGTAATACATAGTTTAAAAAATAAAATTTCTTTCCATAATTCCCTCTTCTCACTCACCCTTTTATTGGTCATGCCTTCTCTTTTCTATGTTTAGTTCAACTCTTTTTAAAAGATGAGCTCTTTTTTTTTTTTTGGTCGTGAGAGGCTTATATTTTTAAGAGCATACGTTTCCCCCCCACTAAGTATCTTCATGGGCTGGCCTTAACCTTGTTTAATTTACAGGATTGTTTTGCTTGTTACTACTGCTATTTTAATTTTGTGTAAATAAACATTCAAATCACGTTGTGACTATATACCTTTTTATATTTGTTACTTGTAAAATGTACTCATAGTAATTGCTTTTGTGAAAAACACATGTGACAACCACAGCATTTTCCAGAAAGAACATGCCAATTCAAAGAAGTTTATATTAAATTTTGAAAAATACTTGTTTATGAATGTACCTGAAAATGAATTTCACAGGTATAAATGAAGGGAAGTGTTTTGCAGCTAGCAACTTCATTACACTTTTAAGGACATGTGGGTTTTCTTTATCTGCATTAAAATTATTCAATTTTTTGGTAAACATTCATAATTTCCATTAGTTTTAGCTATCCCTTTTCAATTAAATTGCTGTTGTTCCAGCATTTGTATTGAAGTATTAGGCTGCATTGTCTGTAAACTGTGCTTTATAAAATCAAATTCCATCTTATTCTTTTGTGATCCACAAACATCTTGAAAATAATCTGCATGGATCTCCATGAGATTACCCTATAACTGATAACTTTTGATATTCACTTTTGTTTAAAATTTTCCTTGAGTGAGGGGACTCTTCTTAGGTAAGGGAATAGTACACTAACGTTTACCTATTCTGGGAAAACACAGATTACATTAAAATAACTGATTAATTGATTAAATTATTTCCCAAACAGGCCTTATTTGTATATAGACATGATCTAATCAAAATTACATGTATATGTTGACAAAATAACTAGGTGTTCCATTATGCAGTTTAGGGTTTTGTTTCATTTTTAACCTTAGTTCTTAACTGATCACATCATGTTGCATTCTATCAAAGTCATCTTGTAGTGAATAAATGTTTACTAGGATTACATTTTATAAACTTGTTCTGGCTTAAAATAATTTCTTCATTTAGTGACGTATAGGGGAGTATAATATTTCTTAACTCACTCTCCCCTCAAAACCAACCAAAGTAAACAACAAAAGTAAGAAGAGATAAAACAAAAACAAAACAGAACTGTGCTATGAAAACCACTGTAAAGAAGCCTTATCTATGAAGAAACTGACAAATGCAGTGATCTTTGGACAAAATTCGGGATGGTGGGAAACAATGCATACCATCCTGAATTTTGGTCATGAAAGAGTAAAAATGTTCCCAGACTAAAAGAGAGAAAAATCAACTTAGACTGAAAGAAAAGAACACAGCCCTGTAATTAATCAGTCTGGAAGAACAGACACAGATAAAGCCAGCTGCAAAGCTAACAGGAAACATTATTTTTCCCCTAGGCGAGTTGTATTGCAGCTGGAGAATGCCAAAACAATCCCCTCTTTGAGCGATTATTGCTTTATTATCAATGATGCCACCAAATTCATTTTTCTATTCCCTTTATTACTGGGGATACTCAGTTGCTAAGCTGGCCTCTACCACTTTCTAATACTCAATCCCTAGCTTATCCCCATGTATCCTGATCTTTTCTCAGAAATAACAATGATTTTGTACTGATTCCTGCTTCTCTTCGGTTCTCACCCAGGTTATTCAGAATTAACCGAAGCCTCACGAAAGGACACCTCTCCTTCCTTTTGTCAAGTAGCATTCCATAATTCCTCTGGACTACTATCCCTTGCTGCATTGAGCCAATAAATCTGATCTTATCAGACTATAGATTTGTTTCTGCTGGTCTTTACCTGATCAGCTTTTAGTAGTCAACATAGATTTCTTTCAAATTTTGGGCACAGGCTGAGAGGCTAAATTAAGAATCCCTTTTCTATAACATTTGGGTCTTGAGTCTGAGATGAGTTAGGTCTTAGTAAGTAGCAGGAAATGTGCGGATGTGGAAACACACCTGGAGAATGCCATCTGCTGATAGAAGCAGAGATTGTAGTTTCTCAGCTGTAAGCTAGAGAACACAAGGACTGGGGCCTCCACCTAGCAACAAGTAAAGATTCTAGAGTTTCAGAGGGAGCATAGCTCTGCTGACACCTTGATTTCTAACTGCTAGTTTCCAGAACAGCAAAAAATAAATTTCTGTTGGGTTAAGGCACCCAGTTTATGGTACTTTGTCACTGAAGTGTTAGGAAATTAATAAAGATGTTGGCACTGGAATGACAGGCACTGATGTAATGATAACTAAAATATAAAAGTGGCTTTGAAATAAGTAATTGGTAGGATCTTGGAATTATTTTGAGGCGTTTGGTAGTAAAAAACCTAGATTACCCTGAAGAGATTGTTGGTAGGAATGTGGACATTACTAGTGAATCCTGTGAGGACTCATAAAGAAGTGAGGAAAGCTGTAGAGAAAGCTTCTATCATTTTAAAGAATACATAGATCTGCAAAGGCATAAGAATGATACATTGGACTTTGGGGACTTGGGAAAAGGATGGAGAGTGGTGAGGCACAAAAGACTACAACATTGGGGACCCCGGACGTAGTGGCTCACACCTGTAATCCCGGCACTTTGGGAAATTGAGGCAGGTGGATCACGAGATTAGGAGTTCGAGACCAGCCTGACCAACACGTGAAACTCTACTAAAATTACAAAAAATAGCTGATGTGGTGGTGCACACCTGTAATCCCAGCTACTCAGGAGGCTGAGGCAGGAGAATCACTTAAACCTGGGAGACAGAGGTTGCAATGAGCCGAGATTGCACTATTACACTCCAGCCTGGGTGACAGAGTGAGACTCCACCTAAAAAAAAAAAAAAAAAGACTACACATTGGGTACAGGGTACACTGTTTGGATGATGGGTGCACCAAAATCTCAGGAATCACCAGTATAGAATTTGTTTATGTAACCAAACACCACCTGTTCCTCTAAAATCTATTGAAATAAAAAAATTAAAAACAGTCTTAAGAAGTAGAAAAAATAGAAAAAAAGAATACATAGATCATCACAAGCCACATGTTACAAAAAATAAGACTGTTAAAGGTATTTTTGGTCAAGTTTCAAATGGAAATGAGGGACACACTATTGGACAATGGAAGAAAAGTGATTCTTGTTGTAAAGTAGCAGAGAACTTGGCAGAATTATGTTCTTCTGTTAGGTGGATAGTACAACTTGTAGGTAATGCATTTGGATATTTAGCTGAGAAAACTTCCAAGCAAAGAATGGAAAATGCAACATGATTTCTTGTGTTTTTAGAAAAATATGAGAAGAAATTAGGGAATGGTTTGTTACATGAGAGGAAACCAGCAGTTGATAATTTGGGAAATGTTTAGCCTTTTCAGATAGTGTGCTCTGGCAGCAGAGCCAAGGAAGTAACTGAGCAACCATTTGCTAAAATGATTAGCATGTAACTCATGGATTCAATCAGCCCTTTCAGCAGAAGCCAGGAATAGAGATGTGATTATCCAGGAAAGAACCCTTTTATCTAATGATTCAGGTGATGATATTTAGGACTCTTTGAATTAATAATACTTAGATGAAATTTTGGACTTAGTTGTGTTGGAATGAGTTAAAGTTTCCAGCAATGGGATAGGTTTAATTTCCAGTGATGGGATAAACGTGATTTGTATATCAGAAGGACATGAATTTTGGAGGGTTAGAGAGCACACTGTTATGGGTTAAATTGTGTCCTCCAAAATGGTATGTTGAAATGCTAACCTCCAGTGCTCCAGAATGTGATCTCACTTGGAAACTGGGTTGTTGCAGGTATAATTAGTTAAGAGCAGGTCATACTGAAGTAGAGTGGATCCTTAATCCAATCTGACTGGCAACTTTATAAGAAGAGACAGAGATGGGGAGAATGTCATGTGACAACAAAGTTAGAGAATGGTGTGATGAAACTGCAGACGAACGAGTGCCAAAGTTTCATAGCCACTGCCAGAAACTAGGAAGAGGCAAGAAATATTTTACCTGGAGTCTCAGAGAGAACATTTTCCCGATGTTGCCTTAATTTTGGACTCCAGAACTGTGAAGGAGTAAATTTCCATTGTTTAAGGCCACCCAACAAACTGGAACTTTACTATGGGAGCCTAGTATATTAACACTGCCTCTAGGTCTATAGCTGTCTGACATATATAGCCTCAGAACCTCTGCTGTCCACGTGATCTCCTCACGCTATCTCTCCACGTGATCTCCTCACTCTGTATCTCCAGAAGAAAAGCCAACTTTTTACTTGGTATCTTGAAGCGGCCAAAATTACACAGGGAGAAGCTTCCAAACTTTCTTGTGCCTTGATCCAATCACAGGCACAGGGTGATTTCAGCTACATCTTCTTGGCTGAAGAAGCCATAGCACCAGCCCTGACTCACAGAAAGGGAAAATAAACTCCCCATCTTAAAAGAGTGAATGAATAAAGCATTTATAGGGCATTTTCAATCTACTCACAAGAATGTTACGCTCAAGAATGAAAAAACCTAGGTGGCCATCACACTTTAATATGGGATGTGAGTTTTTAATATTTAATACTTCATGGTTTGGGAACTGTAAACCTACAAAATGAAAACAAAATGCTTCCAGTGAAATTGCCATGAGCAGGGCATAAGCAAATGTTAAATGCTGTGGGAACATTTTTCACAACCCAGAAGACATTGAATGCCAATAGAAAAAAACAAAAGCAAACAAAAAAAAACCTCTTCACTGAGGAAGAGATCATAATTAAAAATTCAAATTGTAGGAGAAAATTTATAACTAGGAAGCTTGTCAAGTACTTATGAAGAGAGAATAAGCACCTTAAGAGCTGTAGGTAAAACAACACCCCAAGAGACTCAAATAAGAAAATTTAAAATTATTAAGATAAATAAGAAGGGCAGGTATAAAATTAAATAAGAGAAAATAACTAAATTGAATAAAAGAAACCATAAGCAGGTAGAAAATTAACCAAAATGTAATTTATTTAAAAAATGTAGTTTATAAAAATTAAACACTCACTGGGTTAAACAGTACATTAGGCAGGATAAGGAAAAAATTAAGTTCATAAAATAAACCTTCGAAAATCCTCAGAATGTAACACATACACACACACACACACACACACACACGCACACACAGGGAAAGTGGGAAGATACTGATCAAAAGGCACAACCTTTTAATTATTAGATGAACAGGTTCTGGGTATCTGTTGCACATCATGACTGGTGATGCATGTGCTAATTAATTTCATTGTAATAATTATACAATGTATATCAAATCCTCACATATACCTTGAATATAAAATATCTTTATTAATGTATACTATCTTTGTCAGTTAAATATTTTAAAATAAAAAATTTAAAAATTCGGAAAAATAATTTGACATGATATGCAGGACATAAAGAGATAATCTTAAATGCAGGGAGGAAGGAGACACCATTTATGAAGGGATAATCATTAAACTGACTGTAAATTTCAAATTAGCAAAGATAAATGCCAAAAGACAAGGGAATGTCCTCTAAGTAATAAGAGAAAATATTTACCTATCTATAATTCTAAACCTGCTAAATTACAGGTGAAACATAAAAGCAGAATTAAGCCATTTTCTGATAAAGGCTGACTTTACCTCATACTAAAAAATTTATGAAATGTGTAATCAGTAAGAAAGAAATCAAACTCAGGAAATACTTGTGTTTTCCTTTATGATGCAATAGTGAGGAAAAAACCCCTCGAAAGCTGTTGAAATAATTCATAATTTCTGAATAGAATTAGACAAAATGACAAATTCATTTCTGGTAAATAACTTAAAAAATAACAAATGTATACCTGCTTAATACTCTGGGAAAAAAAAAACCCTTGAAAGCTGTTGAAATAATTCATAATTTCTGAATAGAATTAGACAAAATGACAAATTCATTTCTGGTAAATAACTTAAAAAATAACAAATGTATACCTGCTTAATACTCCGGGAAAAAATATTTCCACAAAAAGGCAGAAGCATGATAATAATGAAAATTAAAAGATTTGCTCACTAAAATTAGGATGAGCACAAATATGCATCCATTCTATAACATTAGGTATTCCAAGGTACTAAATATTCCCAGGTACTAAAAAATATATTCCCAGCTACAAAAAAACATAAGCAATTAGAGCTGAGGAGGTAAAATGTCATTATTTCTTGATCATATATTTACCTACCTAGAAAAACCTTGAGAGTCAATGAAACAAGAAGATAAAAAATAAAACTATTCAATAAGGGGACTGTGAACAAAACAAATATTCCAATGGCCAAAATCTTTTTTCTTTCTCTGGAGAGAGAAAAAAGTTTAAAATAAAGTAAAAACTATGAATTTACATTAGAAAAATGTATAAGACATATAAAGAAATATTTAAAATTTACTACTAAAATGCATTAAATATTTTTAATGGAAATGGACACTTCATATTTAAGAGGAAAGATTTAATGTCATAAAAATGTCAGTTATCAATAATCTATTAATTCATCATCACCACAATTCAACGCAAATGGAATTTAAAAAAAACAATTGATCAAAATATGCTGGATTTTGTTTAGAGTAATACACCTAATAATAACCAGAACCATTTGATATTATTACAAAACATTTGCATATTATAATATATTAAGTAGGAGAATTTGATACTAGCACAAGTAGAGTATAAAGTAGTTCTATATAATTTGAGATATGATAAATAAGGGCTTTAAAAATAATAAAAAGGTGAAATAATATGTCTCTGGGACACTGCACACCATGGAATACTATACAGCCATAAAAAAGGATGAGTTCATGTCCTTTGCAGGGACATGGATGAAGCTGGAAACTGTCATTCTCAGCAAACTGACATAGGAACAGAAAACCAAACATCGCATGCTCTCACTTATAAGTGGGTGTTGAACAATGAGAATACATGGACACAGGGAGGGGAACATCACACACTGGGGCCTGTTGGGGGGTGAGGGGACTAAGGGAGGGATAGCAGGGGGTAGGCAGATTGGGGAGGGATAGCATTAGGAGAAATACCTAATGTAGGTGATAGGGGGATGGAGGCAGCAAACCACCATGGCATGTGTATGCCTATGTAACAATCCTGCAAGATCTGCACAGGTACCCCAGCACTTAAAGTAAAATAAATAAAAGAAAAAGAAAATGCTTCTAACTTTCCACCATTGTGTATTATGATGGTAGTCTTAATTAGATTAAATAAGTTTTCTTCAATTTACAATTTACTAAAAATTTTCATTTAAAATGTCATCAGATTCTATATTCAGTATTTAAAGATAAATATTTAGAGAATTTTTTGCTTTTTTCTCTTTTAATGTATAAATAAGATAAACCATACTAATGAATTTTCTAATGTTGAACCAACTTGTCTTTGGTATAAACTTTTGAGGGGATACACATTCAAACAAGAGCACTTCAACTATCTCACAATATTCTTTTATTATCTTGTTAATCTCTTATAAATATTTTCTACTTTTATATGTATTTTTCTGAATGAAATATGAAAATATTTATTCTTTATTAGTCTTTTCAACATACCATATCTTGGCATCATCAATCTTGTCCCAATTATTTTTATTTTCCAACTCATTATTTTTTAGTAATAGCTTTTTTCTTCCTCTGCTTACTGTGAGTTTGCTCTTCATTTTTCTAATATCACAAGTAGAAATTTTATTTCTCTTCAATTTTAGTTCTATATTTTATGCCCAAGATTAAACATTTTAACTCTTGTCTATGCTATTAAGATTTATATTAATGTATCTTTCAGCATCAATTTTCTGTATACCATTCCTTCTTGCACTCACACTTCTGATGTCAGCAGACACCAAATTGTCCTGCTCCCAGATGGTGGAACTTCCCAGACTCAAGAATTGTGAGAAGTACACATTGTTTAAGCCACTCTATCTATATAGTGTGTTGTATAGAAGGATAAGATGACTAAGACATTATGATTATTTCTACCTTGTTTATACAAAAATAAGCATGTTTTGTTAATTAATGAAAAAAATTTGGTATTAGTACTTACTGAATCTGACACCTATTTTGGCAATGTAAAGGTCTTTTTTGAAAGGCTTTTATGTTGGCTTTATGTGGCTTGATATGAGGATGCCTTCATGAATATGATGACTGTACAGTATAATTAGAAAAATTACAAATTACTAATCTATGTCTAGTCATTACTAACTTTGGTAAGACTACAAGAAATCTATTTAGTAGAATTTGAGGCTAATTATCAAGTCCCTGTTGAAGCATTAATTTTTCCTGAAAAACTTTTATCCCGGTGATTTTTATTGGTCTTCTCTAGCTCTTTAGTACGGAAAACTTATGGAAACTATATGGAAATCCCACTACACAAGTATAATCATAAGGAAGACTTCCATGCATTGCCAACTTAGTGAACGCAGACCTAATAAGGACAAAGCTTAGCTTAGCAAGAGAATGGGCTGCAGATGTGGCAGTCCAGGAGAAGGGAAAACGATGAAAATAAAATTCACTTCCAACTTAAAAAATTGATTTCTCAAACCTTGATTTAGACTATACACTCTCAACATTAACAACACTGTGGTGTCCAATAAATTAAATTTCTTGAATCCAGGAAGCTTTTTACCTCTAGCGTTTACTGTATTAACAAAGAAGTCACAAAGTCCCTGATTGTGCCAGCTGGTTCCTAGATTAACTCTTGTGGAGGTCCTAGCACTGACTCTGGCAGAGGCATAGCATTGGGTAAGTATTAATAGCTTGCTAGGAAGCCAGCATCCATTTTAGCAGATGAATACAGGCCTGTTCTAGGTGTTTGCAATCGTTAAGTTATGTAACACGCTTTGTATCGGAAAGTTGTATTTCACAAATCTTTATTGGCAAATTAATAATAAGAAATCAGTAATTTGGTAATTCCAGTGGTAATTCAAATGGCTAATCATTATTTACTATTCTAGTAGATTTCCCTAGACACATATATTAGTACACACACACAAAAAAAGATATATTAGGATACAGAAATAAGTTTTATATTACTACAATTTTTGTTGGAGCACTGTTTAATAATCTCTATCTTTCATCAGAAAACTTAGGCAAACTGAATATGTTAGGTTGAATTTTTATAATGTAAAAAATCATTTGTAATGTTAATATTTTTTGTTAAGAAAATGCTTTTATAGCATTAGTAATTTAAATTTTTAGTTTATAAAGTATATGAAAATAAATTTAAACTTGATGGTTTAAAATACTTATTTTTTGTGCATACATATATCATACATGCACACACACACATATGTATATATAGAGAGAGAGTGAAAGAGAGAGAGAGAATTATATTTAGTTTAAAATACTTCTTTCCCCTTATTTCTTAGCTTGAAATAGGTTGTCATTCACATTTTTGTTTTATCTTTATTCCTTCCTGAAATAAGATTTCTCTTTTTGGCCAATTGAGTAATGGCACATTGTTTTGAACTTTAAAAAGCATTTTAAGCTACCTAAGTTTAGTATTAACAGATTCCTGGATACACACACTTACACACATTTAAATATTAAAACTTAGTTGTATATTTGAAACACAATTGTTTTATTTAATGATGATAAATTCATGAAATAGCAATTTTGAAAGTGACAGACTTGTCATCTTAATTCATGGGGGAACATCTGATAAAATATATTATTGATTACTAAAGTTCAGTTCTGCTACAGTGACACCAGTCAGCCCGTCCTCTGTTGGTAAATGAGTTTGTCATGACCATGATTGCTTTGTTTTGTCTACTTTCCAGAGAAAAATAGTTGGTAATGAGAAATAGATGCATTTTAAGGGAAACCCAGATGATACAAGAAGAATCAAAATTCAATGCAGAGGGCAAACTTCAGAACACTGGGAAGAATTATGGCAAATTATGGCCAGGTGCTTAAGAACAACACTAAACTTTCTTAACTGGGACTGGAGGAGCCAGGCGGATACAGGCGGATTAAAAGAAGAAGGAATGCCACAGATTTGCAGTATAAATTCAAATAGGATATTTCGCAATTACATCACAGTTCAAGCAGCTTAGCAGCTTGTCTTTGGCTTCTCTTACTGTGATATTTGACTCATTAGCCTGGGTCTGTGGTTGAGGCTAATGTGAGAGACAGCAAGGTACCCTCCTCTCTCTGTCTACATACACTCAGTCAGGTTCTGACCCTTCTTTTGCCTTCTTAATCTTAAACAGATCTCACTCAGATATTAGATCCTCAAACAAAACTCTTATTTATAAATACAGTACCCAAGGTAGGATGATTTGATTCTACAGTAATGTCAATATTTCACACCACAATCGTTTATTTTCCATACTGGAAGTACACCCAAATGACCTTCATTACTGGTGTACTTTCTGAAAATCTTTATAACTCAGTCTGGTTCTATATTATCTTATCACCATGTACACCCATAAGATCTTTTACTTTGCTGATGGCATAACAATCATTGTTTAATAATGAAGAGAAGGGAGGGTGGAAATATTCTAAGCTGAAAATTGTTAAGAGAGATGTAGAAAAAATATGTTGGACTCAGCAATAATGAACTTTGTAGGTAGTAAACATTTAAAGAACTAACCTCCCTTTAGGAAAATACAATCTACGTGTTCTCAAGGTATTTTTAGAAAAGTGCTCCAATAAGAGAGGGTCTGGAGGAGTAGGGTCAGTTCTGATAGCAATCAAAGTCTTTTTCTTTTAATTATACTTTAAGTTCTGGGGCACATGTGCAGATCTTACAGGATTGTTACATAGCTATACACATGCCATGGTGGTTTGCTGCATCCATCTCCCCCGCCCCGATCCATCACCTACATTAGGTATTTCTCCTAATGCTATTCCTCCCCAATCCCCCCACCCCCTGCTATCTGTCCCCTAATCTCCCCACCCCCCAACAGGCCCCGATGTGTGATGTTCCCCTCTCTGTTTCCATGTGGTCTCACTGTTCCTCACCTGCCTATGAGTGAGAACATGCAGTGTTTGATTTTCTGTTCTTGTGTCAGTTCGCTAAGAATTGAGGGTTTCCAGCTTCATCCATGTTCCTGCAAAGGACATAAACTCATACTTTTTATGGGTGCATAGTATTCCATGGTGTATATGTGCCACATTTTCCTTGTCCAGTCTATCATCGATGGGCATTTGGGTTGGTTCCAAGTCTTTGCTATTGTAAACAGTGCTGCAGTGAACATACGTGTGCATGTGTCTTTATAATAGAATGATTTACAATCCTTTGGATATATACCCAGTAATAGGATTGCTGGGTCAAATGGTATTTCTAGTTCTAGATCCTTGAGGAGTCACCACACTGTCTTCCACAATGGTTGAACTAATTTACACTCCCACCAACAGTGTAAAAGCGTACCTATTTCTCCACATCCTCTCCAGCATCTGTTGTCTCCAGATTTTTTTAATGATCATCATTCCAACTGGTGTGAGATGGTATCCCAATGTGGTTTTCTTTCATGAGCTTCAGCTTCGCATTAAATTCTTAGGCGCACGGGTAGACTTGCTGCTATCACAGTGGCTCTCAAGGTGTGGTTCTGTGATCAGCAGCATTATTATCACCTGGGAACGTGTTAATGCAAATTCTTGCCTTCCACTCCAGATCTATTGAATCAAGTACTCTAGGTATGGTAATTGTGTTTTAAAGCTTAATTGGTTTCACAAGGAAGTTTGAGAGCAACTCTTCCATTAACACTGGCATAGACCAGGGCAAGAGTACAAATGGAGGGCTCTAGTCGGAGGAACTAAGAAATGATGGTATGCAATTTTTTTCATTACTATTTCTTTTTCTAAATAACGGAAGGAAAATAAGGTAGAAATAAATGCTGAAATACTGAGTCCAGTAATTCAATCAATCACATTTGCATTTAGAATGGATTAATGAAGGCAGAATACAGTCTCTCTACTATCTCTCAAGCTTGGAACGATGTCTGACACATAATGAGTACTTGAAAATATTTGTTAAATAAATTAATGATAGTAAATTTTATTGCAAATAATATGAGTTATGTATTTTTCTTACCAGTCCAGGTCTGTTGCTGCATGGCACAGGAAAGGCCAGAGTGAATACTCTCTGAGAGAGGCAGATCTGGGAAGAGGGAATCCAGAAGGAGCTGAATACGATTTTCTTCTCTGAAGTTCACCAATCAAACAAATCACTCCTTTGCCCTGGGAAGAAGTTAGTCAAGGTATGGAAAACACAAGGGTTTTTATTCTAGTACAATTTCTAATACAGTAATATTCAAATCTTGAAATATATATTTCCTAGTGGTTTGATTTTAAAAAGCTTAAGAGCTGTATTGAGGTTTAATTGACATACAATAATAGCAATCACATAAAATGTACAATTTAATAAGCTTTGACATATTTATATACCTGTAAAACCGTCTCCATAATCAAAATACTGAAGGTATCACACCCAAAATTTGCCTTCGACATTTTATAATCACTTGTTCTAATTCATTTCTGTTCTTTCCCATCCCAGATAACTATTGATCTGTTTTCTGTCACTATAGGTTATTCAGTATTTGTCAGAATTTTATGTAGATTAAATTATAGAATATGTGTTTCTTTTGTTTGTTTGGCTACTTTTCCTAACCATAATAATTTTGAAATTCATCCACATAATCAGTTCCTTTTACAGAGAAGTAGTATTTCATTGTATGTTTATATCAGAATTTGTTTATCCAAATAGGCATTTATATTATTTCTAGTTTCTGGCATTTATAAATACAGGTGCTTAAACATTCACATACAAGTCTTGTTGTGGACAGTTGCTTTATTTCTCCTGGATAAATGCCCTGAAGTAGAATGACTGGTTCATATCTTAGGTGTATGTTTCACTTTTTCAGAAACTGCCAAAACGTTTTAAAGCCATTGTACTGTTGTTCATTTCACAATGTTTGAGAGTTCCAGCCTAATACATAGTGATATTTTATTATAGTTTCAATTCACATTTCCCTAATTAATGATAGTGTGGTTATTTTCACATGGGTTTTGTGATTCATTATCTACTTATGTATGTGCTTTAATATTTTGGCCATTTTTAATTTGTGTTATTATTGTGCTTTGAGAATTTTTTATGCATTGTAGATAGAAATTCTTTATCAGATATATAGCTTGGAAATGTTTTTCCCAGTCTATACCTTGTTTTTCATTCTTGTAGCAATGTTTTTCTGAATAGCAGACATTTTTAGTTTTGATGACGGTCAGTCTGTAAATTGGGCTGATTTTGCCTGCTTGGTTTTTCTTCTCATTATGGGTCAGATTTTGTTTATTTGCATGGCTATTAATTTTTTATTGGACGCCAGACTTTGTAGATTTTATCTTCTTAGGGGCTGGATGTGTTTGTATTTCTATAAGTATATCTGGGCTTTGCTATGTGATGCAATTAAGTTACTTGGAAACATTTTGATCATTTGGAGTCTTGCTTTTAAGTTTTGTTAGGTGAGGCCAGGACAAAGTTTTATGTGGGGCTAATTTTGAAGCAGTTCTGAATCCTTCACTTGATACACCTGAATTATGAGGTTTTTTTTCACACTGGCTAGGGGATTTGTTCCCTTAATACTTTCAGGTGGTTCTTTCTTAGCTAATTGGCAGCTTCCTCATATGCCTGTGCTGATCTCCTGTAGATTTCTAGATGACTTTGTCTTTGTAACTCTATCCTTTTTGGTACTCTACTCATGAATTTTGGCCACCTTGGCCTCTTCAGACTTTCAGATCCATCTGCTCATCTGATGGAAATCACTGCCCAGGGTCTTCTTCCTTGTCCTATGATTAGGATGTGCTCGCCAGGCAGCAAATTTGGACAGTCATGGAGACTATTTTCTATTTATCTGGGAATCACTGATGTATCTTGAAAACCGTTGCTTAATACATTATATTTTTTCTTTGGTTTTGGCTAAAAGGGTAAATGTAGCCAGTATTCTTTGCTTCCCAAAGCAGGTTTATCCAATTTCTGATATCAAAACTGAGGAATTATAGAGGCACATACATATTATGTGTGATTTCATGGTATTAATTACATACTGTCTTGTCTAATTGATTTACAACCACTTTAAACAAAGATATATGAGGATCATAGGTCTTTTATATAAAATAAGTAAATTAAATGGTTGCTGTGGCATTGTACTGGATTATTAGAGGTCTTGATCTTGGTCTCAATAAAGTCTGGTAAAATAGGTGTAATGGGAAAAATAAACTTAATTTATAATATTTTTAACACATAGTAGCTTTTCAGAAATATAATTATTTATAAATATGAGGTCTGTTGGAAGTAATGTTACCATATGGCTCACAAGTATTGGGGAATCTTGGGGAAAATCAATCTACTTATTCTAAGGTGTAAGATACAGAAAATTCAATATTACTTTTTCCATTTTTCTGTTGTGGATGAACATAGAAATCCTCTCGCTTAGTCACTGTGGTACACAGTGGTTGTACAGAAAATGAGTGATGGATATGTCTGAGATTTTGCTCTCTGTTGCCTTTGACATGGTCTGATTGGGTCTTAGGAGACTGAAATTGATAGAATTCCCTCTAGCCATAATCATTCTCAACTTACTGCAGTGTGCCCTACCAATATTATCTTTTCTTATGTGTGCTATGATGTGGAAAAGGTCATGATGTGCCGCTCTGGTAATTACGTGTTTTCCTACTGTTTATCTTCTATAATGTCATGCTCAGTTTATATATTTCTTTTGCTTTTCTTATTTCAAGGGATGGCTGATTTGAGGAGAAGAGGAATTTAGTCAATGGAAAGGAGTAGAATGGGCTTTCTGTAATTGTCTTTGTTTCTGAATACTGTTGCCTTAGGGGATTTTATTGTTAAAATGAAAATTCCACTTGTGTCTTGACTACTATGTAAAATCTATAGTTGTAGAATTAAGGATATTAACAATGTAAATCAATACAGCATAACTTCCTTAAAAAGTGATTCTCCACTTTTAAAATTAATTTTCTAAGAGAAATTTATTTTATAACAGCTATGATGCTTTTGCAAATACATAAGTAGATGACTGTAATAGGCTTCAATCTACCTGTCTGGTGTTCTAGCATCCCCTTTAGACATATATTAATAAAAATGTACTTAGTATTTTCAGAAAAGAAGAAATCTTAAGCCATGATATTTAGGAAGTGAGAAGTTTTTATTACACAGCTCATGTACATTTTTCAAATTTAAGAGTCTTGTGCAACAGACATTCTATGCTACGTTTCACAAGTTCCAGCTATGCTTTGTTTATATATGTGGCCTGCAGCATTTTAAGGGGCCATCTTTTAAAAAATTTTTGGATTCAAATTTGAATTTCATGGAAGTGAGAGGTTTGATTAAAGTTCTTGCATCATTTTTTTCTACTAAGGGAGAGAAAGCTATGAGAACAAACAGGGTCACGGGCATTGAGACAGTTATAACTTCTACCCTTATCATTTTGTCATTACAATATAATTGGGGAGCATGATACTTGAAGATTTACTGTATTCTGTAATGTAGAATTTACCATTTATCTTTTCCTGTAAATTTTGACACCAGATGAACAACGTAAATTGAAAAGTATGAGTAAGTAGTGTTTATTTTTATTTAGTAGAGAGAAAAGTCAGACAAGTGGGCAATTCTACACATTTTGGCCTTTTAAATTAAATTAAAATAAATAAATATACATATATGTAAACAAGTTCAGAGACATACCTTTTGATTTTATAACTGTTTTTACAACTTAATTGATGTATAATTCACATATGACCAACTGTCCATATTTAAAGTACACAATTTGAAACATTTGTCCTAGTTGTATGCTCATGAAGCCATCACTATAATTGAGATAATCAACATATCTGTTACAGCAAAGTTTCCTTGTGCTTTGTAATCACACCATTCCATTCAGCCTACCGAAGATAATCACTGAACAGCTTTCTGTCATTATAGATTACTTTATATATTTTCCGTAAATTTATATGAATTAAATCCTACAGTATGTAGCATCTTTTGTTTGCCTTTTTCGCTCAGCATTATTATTTTGAGAGTCCTCTATGTTGCTGTATGCATCCTTAGTTCATTCCATTTATAGATGAATAGTATTCCTTTTTATGAATATGCCATAATCCATTTATCGATTCAGCTGTTTTTGGACATTTGGGTTATATCCAGTTTTGAGAAATAGCATGTAAGGACCATATGAACGTTCATGTATAATCATTGGTATGAAGATAGTTTTCATTTATTTTTAGGTATATGTATCTAAGAGTAAAATATCTGGGACATAAACCATATTTAACTTTGAAATGAAAAAGCTAAATTTTTTCCCAAAGTGATTGCAGCATTTTATATTTCCAAGAAGCAGTGTTTGAAAGCTTCAGTTGCTCTACATTCTCACCATTTGGTATGATTTCTTGATAATTGTGGCCATTTGGAAAGATGTGTAGTGGTATCTTATTATGATTTTAATTTATATGTAACTAATGACTAATGATATTAAAATCCTTTTTGTGTGGTTACTGTATCTACTTTGGTGAAGTGTCTGTTCAAACATTTTGTGTGTGTGTGTATATATATATATATATATTTTTTTTTTTCTTTCTTTCTTTTTTTTTTTTTTTTGAGTTGGAGTCTTGCTGTCTTGCTTTGTCACCAGGCTGGAGTGCAGGGATGCGATCTGGGCTCACTGCAACCTCCAGCTCCCAGGTTTAAGTGATTCCCCTGCCTCAGCCTCCTGAGTAGCTGGGACTACAGGTGCATGCCACCATGCCCAGCTAATTGTTTGTATTTTAGTGGAGACAGGGTTTCACCATGTTGGCCAGGATGGTCTCAGTCTCCTGACTTCATGATTCACCTGCCTTGGCCTCCCAAAGTGCTGGGATTACAGGCATTAACCACCACACATTTTGCCAATTTCTTAATAGATTTGTTTGTGCTTATGTTTTGAATGTTTAAAAAAATGTTTTCTGAATACAAGTACTTTTTCAGATGATGTTATTTGTGACTGTATTTCCCTAGTTTGGCCTTTATTTTTATTTTCTTAATAGTGTTTTTGAAAGAGAAGAGATTCTTAATTTTGATGAAGTGTTATCTTTTAAAAAAAAATGAATCATGCTTTTTGCTGTTACAGCTGAGAAATCTTTACTTAATTCAACATCTCAAAGGTTTTCACCAATGCTTTCTTTGAGAAATTTTACAGTTTTACTTTTTACATTTAGATCTATGATTCATTTTGGGTGAACTATTTTATTTCATGGGACATAATTTTGGTTTTAATATGGATATTGAATTGTTCCAGTAACATTTTTTAAAATGATTTTTTTATTTTTATTTTTTGTGATTAATAGCTGTTTATTAGCTTTTTAATAAAGCAAAATTTTATAGTGAAAGTAATAAACTAGAAATAGCTTTCTATTTTTTATATTTTAATTTATTTATTTTTGAGACAGGGTCTTGCTCTGTCACCCAGGCTGGAGTGCAGCGGCACAATCTTGGCTCACTGCAGCCTCCTCCTCCTGGGTTCAAGCAATTCTCCTACCTCAGCCTCCCATGTAGCTGGGATTACAGGCATGCACCACTATGCCTGGCTAATGAAATATTTTTTTTCTATTAAATTGTTTTTGCATGTTTTAGAAATCAACTAACCATAGATATGTCAGTTTATTTTAGACTTCATTTTCTATTTTATTGTCTGTCTTGATGCCAATACCATACAAGATTGTTGTTTTAAAATAATTTGTGTAATCAGGTAGAATAATCCACCAACTTTTTTCTTTATCACTGTTATCTTCAAATTTTTAGATCCTTTCATTTTTATATAAAATTTAGAGACAGCTTATCAATTTCTACCAAGAAGCTAGGATTTTGATTGTGATCCTATTAACTCCATAGATCAATTTTAACTCCATAGATCATAGAGTTATTCATTATTCATCTTAACATTATTCAGTTGTCTGAACCAGGAGCACAGTATATATCTCTATTTGTCTAGGTTCTCTTCATTTTCTCTCAGCAATGTTTTGTAGCTTGCAATGCATAGGTCTTCCTCTTCTTTTCCCAAATTTGTCTTGAGGTCAGAAGGTGACCATACATAATTAGCAATACTAAGTTAGCTTCTTTATAGAATAAGCTAATTGGAATGGAATTTAAAATAATGTCACATGTCACGTGCACATGCACATAATTGACAAAACTGTCTTAATTTTCTCTTGGCGCTAATTTAGTCTTCTTTTTAAATTGTGAAAATCCTTGTTATGCCCACTGTAAGCTTTGGGAAAAAGAAACCTTTTCAAATCCTTTTCAGGCAGCATTTTTCAGCAGGCTTTGATTTCACTTAAGAAGGAGCCATATTTTGTTTCCCATTTCTAATCACTTAATGAAAACACATCTCTTTTTTGTAAAACTTTTCTAGTTCCACAGCTTTTTTGAGTCTTCCCCTCCCCATAACTTACAATAAAGACTTTTTTAAAAATCACAGTTAAGATGCTAGCTTTAAAATGGCGTAACAACTGTGAGAGTTTGTCTCCCCAAGTCTTTTTTGAACGCAACTTTTAAATGTCAATATTTATTTTATGAGAACTTATTTTGTAAGTTTTATGAATTTCCATGTCTTGGTGATCCATAATTGCTTTATATATAATTGAACAAATGTACATTTTTTTAAAAAATTATAAAACCCTGCATCTTCTGTAGAATAGTTTACTGCTTATGTTTTGAAAGAGATTTTGCTCTAAATGGAATTTGCGTCATTCCAAATGATTTAACTTAACAAAATCTGTTTAAATAGAACGCAGATTTAAAATAGACTTCTAAAGTGATTTATACCATAAAAATTGGGGCAGGGCAAAGAACACATCCTGCCATGAAGATTTGTGGCAAATTTTTCTCACAGAGTGAATTAATTTTAGCTTTTAGTTTCTATATAGATTAAGAATTTATAATTTTTACATTGTCTTAAAACTAATAAAATTTTTATGGTTGCCAGTTGTATAGCTCATGTTATCCTCTGCCATGTGCAATGTCCTATTATGTATGGGATTGTCAGCATTTTTCACTCTTGGATATATAAATTTTAACATGCAAACTTCCTTTTGACATTTTGGAGTATATTATGACTTAATGTGAGGCCCTTCTACCATTTGTTATGGCCAGAAACCATATTGATTCTCCATAAGAAACAGAATATAAAAGTAATATGACATATATTGTTTTTATTTAATGAGCATAGAATTAAGGTAAAGTTATAAAAATACACACATGGAACAAATAAAGGGAACATATAGAAAAAGGCACTTATTTTGTAATGGTATAGATACAGTATTGTGTAGTAGAAAAGTCACAGGCTGTGATTAAAGAAAAGTGCGTTTGATTTTTATCCATCTCGGTGACCGGCTGAATCATCTTCAAGAAGAATACTTCAAGCTTCAGATTCCACATCTGTAAATTGGCTATAATAATACCTACCTCATAGAATTGACATGAAAATTAATTATCAAAACGATGTAGTGAGAACTCATGTAATAGCAGCAGTTACCATCTATACTTGCTCTGTATTCCTGTTTTTCAGCAGAATTTTTTTTTCTTTACTTTTCTTTTTTTTTTTTTTTTTTTTTTTTTTTGACATGGAGTTTCCCTCTGTCCCCAGGCTGGAGTACTGTGGTGTGATCTTGGCTCACTACAACCTTTGACTCCCTGGTTTAGGCAATTCTCCTGCCTCAGCCTCCCGAGTAGCTGGGATTACAGGTGTTTAATCCCATGTGCCACCATGCCCAGCTAATTTTAGTATTTTAAGGAAAGATGGGGTTCCATCATGTTGGCCAGGCTGGTCTCCAACTCCTGACCTCAGGTGATCTGCCCACCTCAGCCTCCCAAAGTGATGGGATTACAGGTGTGAGCCACCACGACCTGCCTATTCAGCAGAATTCTAAGTTTGCTATGTAGTAAAAATAATACATCCTTCTCAAGCTAATGATTTACTTAGCAGCAGTACTGATAATGTAACTATGTATTATGTATTCACATTACAGAATATGACATTACAGAAATGTGTAGCAGTTAAAAATTGGGATAAAGAATATAGATACTTTGGAGGTTTTCAAGGAGTGGAATAGGTAAAAAAATAAAATAAAATAAAGCCATGATGAATTTAGATGTTCTTAGAAGAGTCAAGTAAATATGCTGTTAGGTTCACAAAAAAATTGCAGTACCTTTCTTTCCCCACTCAGGTGTGATTTCATTTACAATGAATTTCAATTTTTTATTAATCATTAATTATCCTGGTTTTAAAATTTGATGTGCAAATTTAAAAACTGAAGAATAATGAGAAATAGTAAAAAGTGAATATAACAGAGAATGTTTGTAGACTCATTTAAAACTCAGTTAGCTTATTAATATTTGAGAATTCTACAATAAGAAATCTAAAATGTTCACCTATGATTATAGGAAAGGATTGAATTCTTTAAGAATTTAAAATTCTAGAATCTTGTTGTCTAGTAGTGTGAAAGATAGATTAAAATAGGCAAGAAGAGGGAGGGGAAAAATTACATTAATACCATTCCAACTGCAAAGAAAGAGGTTTCTTCTGCCAGTAGGCTCAAAAAAATCTCTGGAGGGAAACAATTAGTGAAAATCTGTTGCTCCACCTGCCTTTTTTACCACTCCCCCCGTCCCCATGTAATACCTTCAGTAAAGCAGTAGATGATTGTTACCTTCAAATACCCAGATATTGAGAAGGCAATCACCCAGACAAGGACATATTAGAAAGCAGAAGCATTCCTGAGAACATTTGGCAGACGATGACAATATGGTATCATCTGAATGAAATATACGGTGGTATAATTCAAATTGACTCTTCGTTCTAGAATTAGTACAATAGCCTTCTGTTTTTATATGTTGACTATATGAACAAAACCAAAGGCCATTGGACTCCAGTTGTCTTTCATTCATGTCAGTATTATAGAAAGATATTCTCTGAGAAATTGGCATGACTGGTCATAGTTCTCTTTTCAGGTATAACTTTAATACAGTTTCTTGAAGGCTGTTGCTGTTTTTGCTTATAATTTAGCCATATTTCCATTTTTTATACTTGATCTTAGCCAAAAGGCCGAGACGTGATATATTTTCACTTTTTAAATGCTCATGTGGTTTCTTTTATCTTAAAACATTATATTGCTTCGACAATAAGCTGTTTATAAAGACATACATTAAACAGACTAAGCCCATTCCATTATATAAGCAATGTAAGATAAGTATTTCTATTTAATACAAAAAAAAGATAATATCATTGCATTCTGGGAGTTCATTCTTTCAGGTTGTATAGAGATTCACTTTAACTATCATATGATACACTGTCTGGCAAATGCCGTAAAATGCTACTGAAGTAAATTTGAGTATATTGATTTACTTTTCAACTTGTTACATTCCACTGCATACAAACAAATTCATAATTTGCTTGGAGTCATATTGCAAAATGATTTATATTCACACTGTAATTGTATTTTGTGACAGAAGAGTGAATCTTGATTAGAGAAAAGTTTAAAAAAGTTAAAAAATGGCTTAAAACATTTATTTAGTCAACATCAAAAAATATGCTAAAGATATAAACAAAATATAGAAAATGTTTAAATTATTATATTGAAAACAACTTTTTGTATGTTGCTATAGAAGCTATTTTTTTAAATTAACATACATATTTCTACTCTGTCTTAAAATACTTTTTAAAACCTTGGATAAGTGAATTATCTACATATATCAACTATTCTATTATTTTTACCTACTTAAATCAGGGGTACATGGACTGCAAATTAAAAGTTATAGAAGGGCTGATGAAATCTTTTAAACTTACCATTTGGTAACCATCACATTAATAGTTGTTTCAGGTAATAATCATCAATGGATGTTAAAAATAGTGGATAAAATTTTAATTAGAAGCAGAATGTTTATAGCATCTTAACGTTATTTCCACATAAGATATTTACTAAATACAAAGGGAAAAAGATTAACTTTACAGTGAAAAAGAAATCTGGCAAATGCTATTAAAGTGATCAAATTTAACCTCACCAATAAAGGAACAAAGCAGATATTTGCCTATGAATATGATGCACTCAAAAAAAATTATTATTTCTATAGCATCTCTTAGAAAAACTTGTACCATGAATCTATTTATGAGAAAACATCAAGCAAACTCAATTTAAGGAATAGTCAATAAAATAAATGGAACCTTTCAAAAATATAAACTTCATGAAAAACAAGAAAACTAAGGTACTGTTTCAGATAAAAAGAAATGAAAGGGGCTGGGTGCAGTAGCTTATGCCCATAATCCCAGCACTTTGGGAGGCTGAGGCAGGCAGATCACCTGAGATCAGGAGTTCGAGATCAGCCTGAATAACATGAAGACACCCCATCTCTACTAAAAATAAAAAATCAGCCGGGTGTGGAGATGCATGCCTATAATCCCAACTACTCAGGAGGCTGAGGCAGAAGAATCACTTGAACCCGGGAGGCAGAGGTTGCAGTGAGCCGAGATTGCGCCATTGCACTCCAGCCTGGGCAACGAGAGTGAAACTCCATCTCAAGAAAAAAAAAGATGAAAAATATATGAAAACTGATAATGAGGTATTTTTGTGTGATGCCATTTATTGGAATTTTACTTTTTTTCCTTATGATTAGACTACAGTTGCAGGTTTTATGGAGAAATATTGTAGACATAAAGTGTCATTTTCATAACCTTGAGTATCTACTATCTCTGTATTATTGCTGATACTGACATTGATCACCTGCCTCAGGTATCATTTGTCAGGTTTTTCCACTGCAATTTTCCAGAGTAATATTACTCTACTCATCCCCAATTTTACACTGTATTCTTTGAAGGAATTACTGTATGCAGTCTAGATTTAAGAAATTAGGAGTTAATGCTCTCACCATTTGAGGACACAGTGTCTTTATTAGCTATTTGGAATTCTTCTGCACAGGTGTATCCTTGCTTCCATTTTTTAAATTGAATTTTTTGTCAGTATGCACATAGATATTTATTTTATATTTTGGGTTATAACTCAATACTATTTTATTCTTTTTTCTTTTCCTTTGCTTGACTTGTTTTAGCTGGGGCCATCAGCAGATCTTTCAATTGACTCCTGTGTCCTTTTGACATAACTCCATAATTGTGTATGTATGTGTGTGTTTGTGAGTGTGTGAATACTTTTTCTCACAAGATTTTTCCCGTTCATCTGTTATATTTTCTGCCCAAGTTTTGAATCAGACATTTTTCCAAGGAGCCTTGGCTTATTTTATTGTAGAACAGTATTAGGACTCTAGATCTGAGCACCATTCTGCTTATTACTACTGGGTGTCATTGTTTTTAGGCCCTCTCAGCTGGCAGAGATGGGTAATATATACATTAATAACTCATGAATACAGACATATCTATAAATATTGTTTTATGTAACTACTTGTATCTTTATGAAATTAAACATGAGTTCATACTGATGTCCTCAACTGTAATCCATCACCACATAAATCACTCCAGCCTTCTTTGGCTTATCCGTAAATTTTTACTCCAACAATATGAAACTTGGCTCCAAAAATTTGCCACTCATTTATTTATTTGCTCATTTCTGATATTTATAGATAGCAGTATTAGAAAGGTTAATGCCAAAATGTCTACAAATTCAGTGTAATTCCCACCACCATCATTCTTCACAGAATTGGGAAAAACAATTCTGTATTTCATATGGAATAAAAAGCCTGCATAGCCAAAGTAAGACTAAGCAAAAAGAACAAATCTGGAAGCATCACAGTACCTGATTTCAAACTATCCTATAAGGCCATAGTCACCAAAATAGCATGGTGCTGGTATAAAAATAGGCACATAGACAAATGGAACTGAATAGAGAACCCAGAAATAAAGCCAAATACTTATGGCCAACTGATCTTTGACAAAGAAAAAAAAAGTATGAAGTGGGAAAAGAACATGCTTTTCAAAAAATGGTGCTGGGATAATCAGCTAGCCACATGTAGGAGAATGAAACTGGATCCACATCTCTCACTTTATACAAAAATCAACTCAAGGTGGATTAAGGACTTACATCTAAGACCTGAATCTATAAAAATTCAAGAAGATAGCATTAGAAAAACCCTTCTAGACATTGGATTAGGCAAGGATTTCATGATCAAGAACCCAAAAGCAAATGCAATAAAAACAAAGAAATTGCTGGTAATTAATTAAATGAAATAGCTTTCAGAGCAAAAGGAACAGACAGCAGAGTAAACAGACAACCCACAGAGTGGGGAAAAAAATCTTCACAATCTATACATCTGACAAAGAGCCAATCTCCAGAATATACAACAAACTCAAACAAATCAACAAGAAAAAAACAGTTCCATCAAAAAGTTGGCCAATAGACAATTCTCAAAAGAAAATACATAAATGGCCAACAAACACATGAAAAAATGCTCGACATCACTAATGATCAGGGAAATGCAAATGAAAACCACAATGTAATACCACCTTACTCCTGCAAATATGGCCATAATAAAAAACAAAATCAAAAAATAATAGATGTTGGCCTGGATGTGGTGAACATGGAACCCTTCTACACTAGTGGTGGGATTGTAAACTAGTACAACCACTATGGAACACAGTGTTCCTTCAAGAATGAAAAGATCTACCATTTGATCGTCTTCTCTGCTGATCTATTCCTTCTACCTCCTTTCTCTTCTTTTATCTCTTTTTTCTATTTCCTCTTCTCCTTTTCTTAATTGCTCTCCTTTTTATTATTCCTTGTTTACATTGCAAAACTTTGCAGTTGGATAAAGTGGTCTTTAACTTACTACCATAATTTCTAAGTCATTTTTTTATTTAGTTTAAGAACAATCATAACACCACTTGCTGTCATTAGAAAGTAGAGAAAATACTTTACAGGAGTGAATGGCTGGAGATAGTGAACATAGTTTTCTGCATAAGGCAAATATACTACACTTTTAGAAATCAATAGATTCAAGTGGGAAGGAACTAAAGTAGGGTACCTTTTAATTGATAGAATAAAGAATGAAATGATTTTATATAGCAGATAATCAGTCTTCCCTATTATAATTAACAGCTATTCACTTTTCTTGAGCTAATGAATTCTGTGGGTTTCTTTGTTTTCCACACTTCGTGTTCTGCAAAGGACCAGCCCAATAGAGTGAATTTTGTTCAGCGTACACCCCTACACTAAACAAAATCCACCCTGATGAGGCATGTAATGCCGTTGTAGACAATTATTGTGAGGGCAGGAAGTCTACCAGAAGGCTCTGGGAAGGGTTTGTTTGAGGTTTATAAAGTTTTATAAAGAGTCTTTTAAGCAATCCCTTTTTCCCAACTTGTCTTTGACATGTGAGCGTGTGGGTACATGAGATTTTAGCACCTGTTTAGGGTTAGGAGAGAAGCTAAACTAAAGACAACATGTTAACAACGACAGACTGGATGAAATGGAAGGTACTTTGGGATTTGAATGAAAATATCACTAATCAACCTTAAATACTGCGCTAGTTTAGATTTCTGCTTATATAGGATTATAAATTCTTCTGTTGGCTAAGCCTTTTGGAGTTGTGTTCACTGTTACTTACAACTACAAACTTTGACTCTCTTTGACATGCTGCCAAAACATTTTTTTAAGATATCGAGGTTATTTTAAGATTGCAGAAGTTATAGTTTTAAGATTTATTAAGAAAAATTTATTTGCCAGAGAATAGAAAATATTTACTACCATGTAGTCATTCATTTTTTAAAAATGAGATACTTCAAACACAGCATATAATTTCCTTATTTAAAGTGTACATTTCAGTTTTGTTTAATATATTTGCAGGATCTGCAACCATCGCCACAGTCTAATTTTCAGATCATTTTATTACCCTCTCTCCAAAAACCCCATACGCATTAGCAGCCATTCCCCATACCTTCTCTGCTGCCGCCTTCTTACCTCAGCCCCAGGCAACTTCTTCTGATCTCTCTGTCTATAGATTTGCCTGTTCTAGACATTTCACATAAATGGAATCACATACTATGTAGTCTTTTGTGACTGACTTATTTCACTTAGTGTAAATGTTTTCAAGGTTTTCCTGTGTTGTTCCATGTAGAAATTCTTGATTCTTCTTATTTCTGAATAATATTTCATTATATGAGTATATGATACTTTGTTTATTCATTCCTGTCTGCTGATGGAAATGTGATCTTTTACTTTATGACTGCATGAATAATGCTGCTATGATGTGCTATGATGATTCATGTGCAAAATTTTGTGGGCATGTTTTTATTTATCTTGGGTATATACATAGGAGTGTAATTGTTGGGTCGTATGGTGACTATTATTAAGACTTGAAGACCTGCCAAACTATTTTCCAAAATGACTGAAGCACTTTGCATTTCTACCAGTAAAGAACAAGGGGTCCAGTTTCTCCACATTCTCATCAACCTTTGTTATTGTCTTAAATTTAGACATCTTGGTGAGTGTGAAATTGTATCTTGCCACTCATGATGTTAAGCATCTTATTTTGTTCTTATTGGCCATTTGTATGTCTTCTTCTAAGAAATATCTATTCAAATCCTTTGCCCATTTTTAATTTGGTTGAGCTACCTATGGGCTGTTTTCATTTTCTTGCTAGTGTCCTTTGAAGCACAAAAGTTTTAATTTGATGAAGTCCTATTTTTTTTCTTTTAAGGTTATGCTTTTGGTGTTGCATCTAAAAACTCTATGACCTAGCCCATGAACATTTTTCTCCATAAATATTTTCTCCTAGTAATTTTATAGTTTTAATTTTTACACTTAAAGCTATGATCTGCTTTGGGTTAATTTCTGTGTATGGTGTTAGGAAGGATTAAAAATTCTTTTAAATGTGAACTGCCAGTAATATGCCTTTGATGTAAAACATTTCACATCATGTGAAATGTTGATTTCCTTACTCTTAATATCTTAGCTGTCTGGTGACATTGTCATTTTTGTTAGAGAGCAGTTCACTAAGTTCCTATTTCATTTCAGAAGTTTCATTTCAGAAGTTACTTTGAAAAAGTAACTTTTTCAAAGGACAGGGAAAGCATGAAAATTTATTTAGGATAATGTAGGTAATTTTAAAATTATGCGTTAATATAAAAAAAGCTGTTTATTTAAATGCTGTGCCAATGAAAAGACCTTTTGAAGAACATGTGATTTTTTTTTCCTCCTGAAATTAAATAAAATTATGGAAATAAAAAAAATGCTGGTAGACCATTTGAAAACAGAAAATATTTCTTAGTGTTCTTAAATTATAATCCCTATTATTTTGGAAAAAATGTGTAAATTAGTCCCAGAACATTAACACTGTCACTACTTACATTGCTATAAATAGACGCTTCACATGTTATCTCAAATATACACAGAAATGTGAGCACTTCTTGCCAAGAAAACCATCGTGTATCATCATTACAAACTCCATCAGCAAAGACATGAGATTACAGGTCACTCTATGAATGATGCATAAGAAGGCAGACTAACTTTTCATGTATTATGATAGCAGATGAAGTATGATTCTACACAGTGAAAAACACTAGCATCTTTATTCATAATGTGCCAGATTACACAGATTTACAATTTCAGCAATATAAGAAACTAAAATACTGGCTTATGATTTTTTTTGTATTGCTACATTTAGAATTGACCTTTTAAAATTTTTTGCCTATTCCTATTTGTACCAGAAGTGTTGTGTGTGACTCTTGGAGAGGTCTCTGAATTTTCTAAGAATTGTCTTTGCTGATGGGAAAAAAAAATTAAATTTTTTCACAGATTATATGCATTTAATTAATCATAGTGACAAAGCAATCATTGCTAAGTATTATCAGTGACAAAGTGTTCATTAAGTTTAAATTATGTGGCGCATTTTCAGGCCAGTTCACAGCAGATTATGTAACTTTTATTAGTGTATGAGATAGACATTTGAGTTCTTTTAACAATAAGAAATATTAGCCCCTGAATGTTTGTCTAGGGAAGGTATTCAACAGAAGTTAGTTTTGTGTCCAAAACCAGAGAAGCAGCCCAAAACAAGCCCTTGAGGTGTGAGTTTTCCAAAGAGTTTGCCAAAATCAAGGCTTAGGGCATAGTCTTCTGCAAGACTGACCTCACCTCAGACACCAGGTATAAGTTAAAAGATTCAACATTTAAAACCACCCTCACATTTGATAATTTGCTAAAATGACTCACAGAACTCAACTAACCAATATATTTATGATTATAGTTTTATTACAGGTAAAGGATATAAATGAGAATTAGTCAAAGGGAGGGTCACATAGTTCTAGGTCTGTGAATGTTCTACACATTAAGTTTCTGTCATCCTCAAAAGTGTATTAGTCTCCCAGAATTTAAGTGTGACGATATTCAAGGAGTATTGAGCATAACAGCTGAGTTCATCACTGAATGTGGGAGCTACATAAAAAGTAATTGACAATGTCTATATCTAATCATGTCTTACAATTCTGGAAAAAAAATAAGTAGATCCAAGTTGAAATGTTTACTCATACTCCCTTTTTTATTCTTCTCCAACATCTAAACATGGTTCATATGTCTGTAAGCTGGTGGGAAGAAGAAGCTGACATTACTAAAAATGTAACATGTTTATGTTTTATTTGGCATCTAAAATATACTCTTTGGAAGTTTCTGGAAATGATGTATGCTACCATTTTAATTTATATTATGTATAAATAAAATATTTTCTTCTTATAACACTTTTGTATTTCACTCTGAAAGCTGGTTAGCTTTTGCCTAAACAATATTATATCAGAAATCATAAGGTTTAACAGGCTGATTATCTTTTTTCTGTTACACATCATATACAGAAAATTAATGAAATAAAAAATTTAGATGTACTACCTATAATCATCTCACATCTTACCAGTAGGGTGTGTATAGCACTTTGAGACACTTTGCATACATTATATTTCAAAGGTAATGGCATGATATTTTAATATATACTTTTAAAGACCATGCTTATAATTTAGAATAGCCTATTTACATATGGATTTTCAAATTGCAACATATATATGGAAATTTATTATAATTATTTTACTTTGATTTTTTATTCATCCAATAAGCATTTATTATTAGCAACTACTATGGGTAAGTAATTATGTATTTGCATATAATTGGTCTTTGCTGATGATATATAGATTTTCTCGAGTTTAGAGATGGTTTTACTTTTGGTAAACGATTTTTTTTACTTGCTTACTCTAAATAAATAAAAATGTAGTTACAAACTCAGAGATGCATTTTATCTTTAGTATTGATGATTCTTTGAGGTTTTGATAAGTAAAAAAAATTGCAGTATACAGAGTCAATAACTAAATTTTATGCTACCATTATTCTCTATGTAACTTTGCCTACAATATTTCTTGGTGTATTCTAGAGATGAGATTCTATAGGGATACAGCTGTTAGCCCTGAACTAATGAGGCATATTAGCTGGAAGTTGGGGTGGGAGTGTATCCACAGGGATTTTTTTCTCACAGCTTTTATCCTAGCCCCTGTAGAACAACTGAGAGATAGACAAGTCAGTGGGAGTTGGGGTCAGCATGACATTTGACTTCCTTACTAACTTCCTCAGAGCAGACATTGTAAAAATATGTGATGGCCAAGCACACTTTTCTATTATTCTATTTGGGATACAAAGGAATATGCTCTTAAGTGTAATAGAAATTTTAAAGTCAGAAGGAAAAGTATAATCCCTTAGAGAGTGTGAGCTTTGGTGGAGAATTTTATGGCCATACATATTTGTTTTCTTATTTCTGGGAAGAATTGTACAGTACTAGTGAAACTATCTGCTTTCCATGTAATGTTGTGAAGGAAATATAATTTTATATATATATATATATATATAAACACACACACATATAAAAAATATATGTATAAAATTTTATACATAAAATTTAAATATAATATATATATTATATATATATGTGTTAGGAGTTCAGGTCTTAAATGAAGTCTTTCTTAAATGAAGTCTGTCTTCAGTATTTCCATAATGGGGAATAGAAAGTTGGAAAAAAATGAGTGTATTGTCTCAGTCTAGTGAGTGTTGTTCTTAAGACCTGGGAAACTAACAGATGTAATTGCTGACAAGTGAGCATTTCTAGGACTATCAAAGCACAGGTATGTGAAGGTACCCATTCCTAAAGTGGAAGACTCACCGAAGTTAGTCCTGGCTTTCTGCTTTCATGTGTGGAGAGCTCGTGCCCTCTAATGTTTTGTAATTCTCCAAAGATTCAGTCACCCTTTGATTGAAAGGAATGAAAGAAATGTTTTTCAGTAATTCTATATACAGTACAGAGATTCAACAGTTTTGCTGAATGAATGAAGACTTTGATATAGAGTTAATGTAATGATAACTAGACTAAATTTGAGTCTGAAATATCTGTGTATATAAGATTATGGAAAGTTTCCTTAATGGCATAAAATTATATCTAAATTAATTACCTAAGTGGTCTACACTATGCCTACTTCTTTGATAGAGTGTTTATGCTGACAAGGAGATGGAAGTTCCCTAGCTCTGCTGAATGTGAGTGGATATCAGCTGTGCTTACAAGCAGAGAAACCTGCCATACCTCAGAGTTCCTTTTGCATTCTTAGACAACATCTGTTAGCAGACCTTTAATTATATAGAAGTCATAACTTACTGAAACAAAGCCAGAGATAAATAAATTGTAGCTTTTAGTTTATTTTTATTACTTATGTAATCTTCTTCCTACGTTCTCAATATATGAGGTATTTAGGAAAACAATGGGAACAGTTTTACATTGACCAATTAATTGTACCTCAGTCTCTTTCCCTTAGTATGGTCTTTTTTAGATGACTCACTCTCTTTGAGGAAAAAGCTTGTTTTTCAGATATCTTACCGTCATCCTCCCAAACCGTTTCTCCTTGAAAGGGTATCTGGATGTGAAGAGAGATGGACAAATATTTAAGATGATAGAGTAAGGGCTTTGAGATCACTTTGGTCCTTGCTGCTGCTGAATTAAATGGCCAGTCTTGATTGCTTTTCATCAAATGGTGGCTATTCTCATCTGGCCTTTGAGGACATTTTACCAGGACTCATTGCTGAAGCCCGTATCTACCCATGTACGTACAGTCAGGAAGTCCGTGGACATTGTTACCTCTTTGTCTTGACTTCAGTCTTCTACGGGTTTACCAACCAATTCATTTAATAACTGTGAATATTCTTTAACCAAAAAGGGAGAAATTATAGAAACTTCTCACAATATCTCCAAGGTCTTGGAGAAAAAGACTTCTCTCAAGTTTATCTCATCACCTATTCTGATAATGTTGAGACATATGTCCAGTACACTGTAGGAGGTCATCAAGTTAAAGGCTAAGCTTCCTTTAGAAACCTGAAACCTTTCTTTTGTTATCCGTAGGGAATTGGGCTATAGCCCAAAGTATCTTTTTGCTTATCTGCTTCTGTAATCCACACTTCAAGATTTAGCTTTAAACCAGATAGGTAGTACCCAAGCATGGAAAAACATGACAACTAAATTTTCTAATTTACTTCATATCTCATTTGTTTTCTATGCTTCCAAAGAATTAGGTCTTTTAGGCCAGGCACGGTGGCTCATTCCTTTAATCCCAGCACTTTGGGAGGCTGAGGCATGGGATCACCTGAGGTCAAGAGTTTGAGACCAGCTTGACCAACATGGAGAAACCCCATCTCTACTAAAAATATGAAATTAGCCATGTGTGGTGGCACATGCCTGTAATCCCAGCTATCTAAGTATCTGAGGCAGAAGAATTACTTGAACCCAGGAGATGGAGGTGCTGTGAGCTGATATCGTGCCATTGCACTCCAACCTGGGCAACAAAAGTGAAACTCTGTCACAATTTAAAAAAATTAAAAATTAGGTCTTTTATTTTCGAAGGAACTTACCCAGATACCTAGCTTTCAACATGTGTCTGAGCAGGATATCAATTTGGAAACACTGAACTTAAAGTATACTTTAAACTAAACATACCTGACAAACATATACAGAACATTCCACCCACCAGCAACACAGTCACATTCTTCTCAAGTGCACACAGAACATTTTCCAAGATGAATCATATGCTAGGCTAAAATGTAGTTCTTAAGGAATTAATTAGATTGAAATCATACGAGGTATCTCTTGTAGCCACATGGCATAAAAGTAGAAATCAATCACATGAAGAATCTTGGAAAATTCACAAATATGTAGAAATTAAACAATATGCTCCTAAACAAGCATGTGGTTAAAGGAGAAATTAAAGAAAAATTTGTAATATCTTGAAACAAATGAAAATGGAAACACAACATACCAAAAACTTGGCTGATGTAGCAAAAGCAGTTCTAAGAGGAAAGTTTATAGCAATAAATGCTAACATCATAAAGAAGAAAGATATCAAATAATCTAATGTTACACCATAGGGAACTAGGAAAAGGAGAACAAACTAAGTCTAAATTTAGCAGAAAAAAGGAAATAACAAAGTGAGAGCAGAAATGAAGTTAAAAAAATTAAAAAACAAAAGATTAATAAAATGAAGTGTTTTTTAAAAAGATAAAATTATCAGCTATACTAACAGAAAAAAGAAAAAAGTCTCAAGTAAAATCAGAAATCAGAAAGAGGAAACATCACAACTGATAATATGGAAGTACAAAAAAGTTTAAGACTACTGTGAACAATTATCCACCAAGAAATTGGATGACCAGGAAGAAATGAAAACTTCCCTAAACATATGCAATCTACTAAGATTAAATCATGGCTTGCTTGTGGAGTTTTTGCTTGTCCTACAAAACTCAATACGTTTATTTGCAGTCTAAGGCACCCCATTTATGGATGAAGTTTTTGCAACTGGAATTGAATTTAAGACTTCCAAATTCAGTTTCCAAGGAGACTTGACAATGAATCGATCAGTCAATCTCTCGCTCTCTTTGTCTGTGTTGCCCATTTTCTCTGTACCTTGGCATACTTGCTATCACATGGTCATCTGGGGCCCCAAGATGCTTAGCAATTCCTTTGTAACAACTCTTAGTTAAATGCAATATAGTCCTCCTCTTTTAAAGCAGCAGATGGCTGGACTTGTTATTTGTTTTGACCAACTCTTTAGAGTGCCAAGTACTAACACAAGGATAGGCAATATGTAAAATACAATCTTTGTTAGTGAACAGGAATCAAGAAAAGCAGCCATAATAAGTGCAACTCTGTAAGAATTATGCTTAAGTGTCTAATCATGGGAAATGACATTCATATTGCCTAAACTGTCCTAACTTGACATTTGTCATTTCATTTACATTGAATAATACTCTCTTTAGCAGCACTGTGCACAATTGCTAGTGGAGTTGAGAGGTTTAGCCCTCTCACTTTGGTTTAACATGGAAATAAGTACTGCACAGAATTATTAAAGAATCCTAGATTATGGTATTTTATTTTCTATAACTGATTCAGTTTTTCTCATAAGACACTACACAGCAGGGTTACTGGGAAGGAAAGGAGATTGGAGAAGGAAAAGGCACTTAGTTAAAACTGATTCAACTTCCATTCTAACACTGTCTTTTTAACTTTGTCTCTTGGAGGCAAATAGTCTTGCAGACTTTTTTACCCTCCTCCTCTCCTCCCCTGGAGAGTGACTTACCTGACTACAGTGAGAAGGAGCTGGGCCCTTGGATAGGCAGGCTCCTTTCTGATTTTTGATGTCCTCTGATATGTGCAGGTTAGTTTAGCCTACACACTATGCTGGGGCCCAACACAATGACACTACTCTTACCTGGCCTTTTGCAAGTTTCCATGGCTAAAGTCCATAGCCCACACTACTTGCTCCCTGTTGTAAAGATCTCACTCATTACACTTCTTCTCAATCACAGAATTTCATTGGTCAACTGGTTCTCTCAGCATTTCTATGTCTGCTTACTGGGGCATGTGGAGTATTCTAGATGCACTAAGTACTGTTTGCAGACTATAGGGAGTAAGGGGTATGAGGTTTGTCTCAGTCTCATTGATCTTGATATCTCTTTGTTTCTATGCCATTCTAGTAATCCTGTCTTATATTTGAATTGAGAATAAAGCAAATGTCAGGCTTCCCACAGAATGCTGTATTTTCACCCAGGCTATGCCTTTGGAAGTATGTCACTTGTCCTGATGTTTTCAGGTCCCTTAATATTAAAATGTAATCCCTTACACTGAAGTTTAGCCCTATACAGGCAGTATAACAGTAATTGATTCCTGACCAGCTCCCCTTATGTGTCTCTTCCTTTCTTTTCACATATTCTCAGGGTAGAAAGAATGGGACTTCTACTTCCCCTTTTTCTTTGGAGAAGCCTTCCTATTATGTCACATTTTCCTTCTTCCCAGGAACACTGAATCCCATGGCTGAGCATTAAATACAAATAAGTAAAGGTTAAGATAAACTCATCTGATAATAAAGGGACACATTAGGAAAATATTTTTATCTGTCACATGTACATTTTTGAAAATCACATTCTTTTTGAGCTCTGCTAGCAAAGGCACCTGGAGCTAACAGAAGCATTGTAAATGTTTGTTTTCTGGACTTTTTGACCCTAACTCTCGGCATTTCTATGTCTGCTTACTGGGGCATGTGGAGCATGCTAGATGCACTAAGTACTATTTGCAGACTATAGGGAGTAAGGGATATGAGGTTTGTCTCAGTCTCATTGATCTTGACATCTCAGTCTACCACAAGAAATTATCACCAATACCTCAATATAAATAATTAGTTCAACAAATATATTGAATGCTTGCTGTTTATCAAGCATTACTCTTAGAAGATAATTCCTGGATAGTAATTAAGAATAAATTGGTCAAAGAAAGTAGGAGGCAATTGGAGTTGACAATATGTGTAAAGTGATGGGAAGTTGTACAAAAGGTGATCTTTGTTCTGTAGAATAGAGGATCCTATTCCCGAGCAACTCATAGTCCAGATGACCAGGGTGACGTTTACCCAAATACTTTACTTAATAGGCAAATGGTTTGAAAATGTCAATTACAAAGTTTTATGGAGATTTAGGTGAAAAAGTGACTAATTCTGCATGTGACAGTTTAGAGCTATTGAGGCTTGAAAACATTTAATGATGAATTTATTGCAGCCTTAAGGCAATTCCAATCAGCACAGCAGGACTGGTTTTGCTTAAGAGCATTTAGTCAAGCTTGTATTATGTTTTTTTTTACTGTTGTGAAATTGACAGAAATGTATTTATCATTGAGAACTGAAATAGTATATATTTAAGACTTAGGCCCTTATTTTGTTAATTTTTTTATGAATTGAAAAATTTCAGAAGTAATTCTAGTCCTTACCAAACTCAGTGTGCATAAGGCATAGAAGGTAGGCCAGGGTACCTGGATCCCAGTTGAAAAGAGATAGAATGTGACATTAGCATAATGTAGAGCCATTTAGGCCATAAAAATTGGGATTTTTGTCATAAGAATAATGAGCAAACATAGATGGGTTTTATGTATACAAGTAAGAAAAGTCTCATTTTCAATTTTAAATATTACCCTACTGTAAGGCAAATGGTTTACTTGACGGTAAGAGAAGTATTACAATAGCCTATTTAAGAAGTGATAGTGGCTTAGTCAATAATGTTTTTAGTAAAAATGGTAAAAAATAATTCGATTCACTTGTACGTTGAAGATAAAGCCAGTGTGGCTCCCTGTTATATTGGATAGAAGCTGGGAGAAAAAGGACAGAATTAGACATAATAAGTACAATATTATCTTTAAGCATAAGGAGTAAATGGTGGTACCACTTACTGAAAGAGTGAGAACTGGGGGAAGAATAAAATAAGGGTAAAATTGAGAGTTCCATTCTAAACATAATCTCTCAGAAGCCCAGTATGAATATTGTCTAATGAGAAACATCTGAATCTGAAATACTTCAAAGGAACAGAGGCTGGAGGCTTGCATTTGGAGGTGTTAGGGAAGTTTAAGTCATTGGGCTAAATAAGATGAGCTGCAACTAAATAAGATGAGCTGCAACACGTGTTCCAGAAGAGAAAAGATGAGCAGAGATAGTTTAAGCAGAGATAGAGCAACCTGCAAAAGTGACAGGTAAAGAGTGATGAGAGAAAGAAAAGGAATGATGACAGAATTTTAAATTCCTTTTCTCAAAGAGGAAAAAAAGAGGTCTATCGAATGCTACAGACTTGACAATTAAAACAAGATATAGATGTTACCACTGAATTTGGTATCAAAGAATACATTTTGATGATGTAATTTGTACATTTTAAACAACTCTATTGAGAAAAATTGACATGCAATAAAGAAACCTCTTGTACTTAAAGTGTACTATTCAAAAAGTTTTGACATAAGTATAGAACCAAGATAATAAATACATTTATCACTCCCAAGAGTTTTCTTGTTCCCCTTCATTCTTATTCCTCTCTGACTCCATCCTTTTGTTTCCAGCCAACCACTTCTCTCTTTTTTGCTTATACATGATAGTTTGATTTTCTTAGAATTTTGTAGTGTGGACTGCTTTTTTTTCCGTGACTTCTTTTATTTAACATAATTTGAGGTTTGTCCAAATTGTTATGTGTATTGATAGTTCAGATGCATATATTGCTTAATAGTAATTCATTATATTAATACTCTACAATTGTTTATTCATTCACTTGTTGAAGAACATATGGGTTGCTTTCAATTTTAGCTTCTAAAATTAAAGCTTCTATGACCATTTGTATAGATGGCTTTGGTGGATGTGGGTAGATCACATAGTATAATGAACTGCCTAAAAATCTGTCATGGCTTGTTGTTACATACAAATCTTTGTTTAATCCAATTTTCTGAAGTTTTATAAATATGTTTGCATTTAGTTCTGTGATTCACTTTGAGTAAACTGTCGAATATGGCATGAGGTATAAATTTAAGTAATTGTATCTGCATATTGATATCCAACTGTACTAGCATAATTCGTTGAAATGCTATTTGTTGTATACCTAATTACTTTTGGATCTTTGTCAAAAGTTAATTGTTTATTTATGTGTGGATCTTTTTCTGGACTCTTTTGTGTTCCATTGAAATATGTGTTCCTTTTAACGCTGTCATTATCATTCTGTCATGATTGCTGTAACTTTATAATAAATCTTTCAGTTAGGTAATATTTGTCCTCCAACTTTGTTCTTTTTCAAAATTATTTTGGCTGCTCTAAGTCCTTGCCATTTCCATATGAATTTTGGAACCAGTTTGTCAATTTCTGAAAAACTGCCTTCTAACAGTTTTGAATGGGCTTATGTTAAATCTATAGATCAGTTTGTGGAGAATTGACACGTCAACAATATGGTGTCTTCCAATTCATGAATATACCATATATCTTTCCACATCTTTAGATCTGCTTTATTTTCTGTCAGCAACATCTTGTAGTTTTCAATATACAATTCTTTTCTATCTTTTACCAAATTATCTGAAGCATTTCAAATTTCTGATGCTGTTATAAATGGTATTTTACTTCTCTTTTCAATTGTTTATGAACAATATTTAGACATACAATTGTTTTCTGTTTTATTTTTCAACTTTAATTTTATTTAGAGGGTATATGTGCAGGTTTTTTACATGGGTAAATGCATGCTGTTGGTTGTTGGTATACAGATTTTTTTGTCACCCAGGTAATGAGCATAATATCCAATAGGTAGTTGTTTCTTTTTTTTTTATTCTCACCATCCTCCCATTCTCCACCCTCAAGTAGTCCCCAGTGTCTATGCTTCCCTTCTTTGTGCTCCTTTATAAGTAGGAACTAAACATTGAGTACGCACAGTAGTTAGTTATCTGTTTCTATATTAATTCACTAAAGATAATGGCCACCAGCTACATTCATGTTGCTGCAAAGAACATAATTTCATTCTTTTTATGGCTTCATAGTATTCCATTATGTATATGTATCACATTTTCTTTTTCTTTATCTCACACACTATTAATGGGGACCTAGTTTGATTCCATGTCTTTGCTATTGTGAAAAGTGCTTGATGAACATGTGTGTATGTGTCTTTGTGGCCGAAAGATTTATATTCCTTTGGGTATATACCCAGTAATGGGATTGCTGGGTCAAATAGTAGTTATTTTTAAAATCCTTTGAGAAATCTCTGAAATCATTTCCCAAGTGCCCGAATTCCACTAGCAATGCATAAGCCTTCCCTTTTCTGTGCAACCTTGGCAACATGTTATTTTTTGACTTATTAATAATAGTCATTCTACTTTGTGTGAGATGGTATCTCTGATTTGCATTTCTCTAATATTAGCAATATTGAACATGTTTTCATGTGCTTGTTGGCTGCCTGTATGTATTCTTTTGAGAAGCATCTGTTGATATTCTTTGTTGATTTTCTAATGGGGTCGTTTGGGTATTGTTTGTGTATTGTTTGTTGATTTGCTTAAATTTCATGTAGAGTCTGGATACTAGACGTTCGTCAGTTGCATAGTTTGCAAATATTTTCTCATTTTCTATTATCTGTTTACTCTGTTGATAGTTTCTTCTGCTATGCAGAAGCTCTTTAGTTTAATTAAGTCCCATTTTTGTTGCAATTGCTATTGGAGTCTTCATCATGAATTCTTTGCCAGGTCCTATGTCCAGAATGGTATTTCCTAGGTTTTCTGTAGTTTTAGATGTTACATTTAAGTCTTCAGTCTATCTTTAGTTGTTTATTTGTATATGGTGAAAAGATTATTTTTAATCTTCTGCATATAACTAGCCAGTTATCCCAGCACCACTGATTAGGGAGTCCTTCCCCTTTGCTTGTTATTTTTGACTTTGTTGAAGATCAAATGTTCCATTGGTCGATGTGTCCATTTTTGTATTAATACCATGCTGTTTTGGTTATTATAACCTTGTAGTATAGTCTGAAGTTGGGTAGCGTGATACTTCCAACTTTGCTTTTTTTTTTTTGTTTTTGCTTAGGATTTCTTTGTCTATTCAAGTTCTTTTTTTGTTTGTAAGTTTCACATGAATTTTAGAATATTTTTTAAATTCTGAGAAAAATGTCATTGGTTGTTTGATAGGAATAGCATTGGATCTGCAAATTGCTTTGGGCAGTATGGCCATTTTAACAATATTGATTCTTCCTATTCATGTACATGGATGATTTTTCTATTTATTTCTGTTATCTTTGATTTCTTTCAGCAATGTTTTGTAATCTTGTTATACAAATTTGTATACGGATCTCCCCTACCCTGCCGACAGATCCTGGCGTGTGATGTTCCCCTCCCTGTGTCCATGTGTTCTCATTGTTCAACTCCCACTTGGGAGTGAGAACATGTGGTGTCTGGTTTTCTGATCTTGTGTTACTTGTTGAGAATGATGGTTTCCAGCTTTATCCATGTCATTGCAAAGGAAATGAACTCATCCGTTTTTATGGATGCGTAATATTCCATGGTTTATATGTGTTACATTTTGCTTAACCAGTCCATCATTGATGTACATTCAAATTGATTCCAAGTCTTTGCTGTTGTGAACAGTGCAGCAATAAACATTTGTGTGCATGGGTCTTTACAGTAAAATGATTTATAATCCTTTGGGTATATACCCAGTAATGGGATTGTTGGGTCAAATGGTGTTTCTAGTTCTAGATGTTTGAGGAACCGCCACACTGTCTTCCACAATGGTTGAACTGATTTACACTCTCACCAACAGTGTAAAAGTGTTCCTGTTTCTCCACATGCTCTCAAGCATCTGGTGTTTCCTGACTTTTTAAATGATCACCATTCTAACTGGCATGAGATGGTATTTCATTGTGGTTTTGATTTGCATTTCTCAATGACCAGTGATGATGGGCATTTTTTCATATGTTGTTGGTTTCATAAATGTCTCCTTTTGAGAAGTGTCTGTTCATATCCTTGGCCAACTTTGATGAGGTTGTTTTTTTCTTGTAAGTTTGTTTAAGTTCTTTATAGAGTCTGGATATTTGCCATTTGTCAGATGGATAGACAGCAAAACTTTTCTCCTATTCTCTAGGTTGCCTGTTAATGCTAATGATAGTTTCTTTTGCCACACAGAAGCTCTTTAGTTTAATTAGATCCCATTTGTCTATTTTGGCTTTTGTTGCCATTGCTTTTGGTGTTCTAGACATAAAGTTTTTGCCCATGCCTATGTCATTGGTTCTGTTTATATGATCAATTATGTTTATTGATTTGTGTATGTTGAACCAGGCTTGCAGTTCGGGGTAAAGCTGACTTAATTGTGGTGGATAAACTTTTTGATGTGCTTCTGGATTTGGTTTGCCAGCATTTTATTGAAAATTTTTTGGATTGATGTTCATCACAGATATTGGCCTAAAATTTTCTTTATTTGTTTTGTCTCTGCCAGGTTTTGGTATCAGGATGATGTTGGCTTCATCAAATGAGTTAAGGAGGATTCCCTTTGTTTCTATTGTTTGAAATAATTTCAGAAGGGACAACATCTTTTTTACCTCTGTCTGGTAACCATCATTCTATTCTGTGCTTCTAGATTCCATCTATATGTGAGATCATGCATTGTTTGTATCTCTGTGCCTCACTTATTTCACTTAACACAATGTTCTCCAGACTCATTCATGTTATTGAAAATGACAAGATCCCCCCACCTTTTTTTAAGGCTGAATAGTATTTCACTGTGTATGTACACTACAATTTATTTATTTAAGACGGAGTCTCACTGTTGCCTAGGCTTAAAGGAGTGCAGTGACGTGATCTCAACTCACTGCAACCTCCGCCTTCTGTGTTCAAGCGATTCTCCTCTCTTGGCCTCACAAAGTGCTGGAATTACAGGCGTGAGCCACTGTACCAGGCCTCTATCCATTTATGATGTACACCTAGATTGCCTCCATATCTTAGCTACTGTGAATAATGAGGTAATGAACATGGGAGTACACACAACACTTCAGCATACCTATTTCAATTCTTTTTGATATATACCCAGAATTCATATGTTAATTCTATTTTTAGTTTTCTGAAGGACTTCCATACTGTTTCCCATAATGGCTGTTTTAATTTATATTTCTACCAACAGCACACAAAGGTTTCATTTTTCCTACATTCTCAACAACGTTAGTTTTCCTCTTTTTGTTAATAGCCATTCTAACTGTGTAAGGTGATATCTTCTTGTGTTTTTAATTAGGATTTTTCTGGTAATCAGTAATTAGCAATTTTTACATAGCTGCTGGCTATTTACAGGTCTTCTTTTGAAAAATGTCTATTCAGAGCTTTTGCCCATTTTCTGATTCAGTTATTTGTTTTCTTGCTATGGAGTAGAGTTCCTTATATATATTGGATATTAATTCCTTATTAGGTGTGTGGTTTGCACATGTTTTTTCCCAATCTGTGGGTTGTCTCTTCATTCTGCTAATTGTTTTCTTTTCTTTGTAGACCTCTTTTTCTTTTCTCTTTGTTTTTTTTTTTTTTTTTTTTTTTTGAGATGGAGTCTTGCTCTGTCACCCCAGGCTGGAGTGCAGTGGCAAATCTTGGCTCAATGCAACCTCTGCTTCCTGGGTTCAGGTGATTCTCCTGCCTCAGCCTCTTATGTCAAATAATAGTGGTGAAAGTGGGTATCCCTGTCTTATTCCTAATCTTACATAAAAAGCTTTCAGCTTTTCATCTTATCATAATGTTAGTCATAGGCTTGGCTTGGCTTTCTTTCTTTTCTTTTCTTCTCTTTTTTTTTGAGACAGAGTTTTACTTTTGTTGCCCAGGCTGGAGTGCAGTGGTGCGATCTCAGCCCACTGCAACCTCCGCCTCCCAGACTCAAGCATTTCCCCTGTCTCAGCCTCCTGAGTACCTGGGATTACAGGCACTCATCACCACATCCAGCTTATTTTTTGTATTTTTAGTAAAGAGGAGGTTTCACCATGTTGGCCAGACTGATCTCAAACTCCTGACTTCAGGTGATCCACCTGCCTTGGCCTCCCAAAGTGCTGGGATTACAGGCATGAGCCAGGGCACCTGGCCTGTCATAAGCTTTTTATATATGCCCTTTGTTGTTTGTGGTACATTTCTTTTATGCTGAATTTATTAAGAGTTTTTATTATAAAAGGATGTTGAATTTTATCAAAAGCTTTTCCTGTATCTATTGTGATGATCATATGGTTTTGTCCTTTACTCTGTTAATACGGTATATCACATTTATTGATCATTTTCTACATGTTGAGCCACTCTTATATCCCAGGAATAAATTGCCCTGATGAAAGTTTTAATTCTTTCATTACTGCCTGGTTTAGTATAGAAATACTGGCCTTGTAGGATAAACTTGGTAGTATTACTTCTTCCTCAATTTTCTGTAATAGTTTGATTAGAAATGGTAATTATTCTTGTATTAAATATTGGCAGAATTAAATCAGGAAAGTTTTATGGGCCAGGACTATTTTTTGACAGGGGAAGTGGTCTTACTTACACAAGAGTGAGCTTTGTTAATATGTGCTCAAGAAATTAATCTATTTTACCCAAGTTTTCAAAGTTATTGGGACAAATATTTTATGATATTCCCATATCCTTTTATTATCTGTTACATCTATGGTAATGTCACTTCTATCTTTTCTGGTATTAGTAATCTGTCACTTTTTATTTTTCCTAATCAGTATGCTAAGAAGTTTATCAATTTTATGGAACTTCTGAAAGAACCAGGTTTTGAACTATTGATTTTTCTCTATTGTTTATCTGTTTTGTATTCCATCTATATCCCCCTCTGTTTATTTCAGTTCTGTTTACTTTAGTTTTTATTTACTTTCTTTTTTATAGCTTCTTGTGATGTAAACACAGATAATAAATTTGAGATCTATTATTTTTTCAAATAGACATTTGGAGCCACAATTTTCCTTCTAAGTACTATTTAGTGACATCACACACATTTTAAAAATATTATTTTGTCATTTTCATTTAGATGAAAATGTTTCATGACTTTTCTTTTGGCATGAGTTATTTAGAAGTATGTTATTTTGATTTTATGCCTTCTATAATTGTTTATATATCTTTCTATAATTTTTTGGGTACTCATACTATGGTTAGAAAACGCATTTCAAATTAATTATTTCAATTGATATGTGTTTTGTAATTAATTTGGTCTCTCTTTGTGAACAGTAAAAATATGTATTCTATTGTTGAGTGTTCTACAAATGCCAATTAGATCAAGGTTTTTGTTATCATTTTAAGTCTTATATACATTGATTTTCCGTTTTATAGTTCATTCAATTATTGAGAGAAGAGTATTTAAGTCTTTTAATGGCGTTATATATTTTTATATTTATCTTTGCAATTCCATATGTTTATTTATGCTGACAGAATGTGGTGTGAAAACAGAGAAATACAGACCATTGTCTGGGTGCTAAAGTCATTAGATCAAGGAGATTAATTAGCCAGTAAGAGAGTGGGATGGCAGAGGAACAAACTCTATTGGTAAGACCTTTAGGAAAACCTGAGTATTTTGAAGAAGATGATGAGATATTGTTCCCCAAAAATGTCAAATATCTTACTCCCAGGCCTTGAGGTATGTATGCATGGGGATGCATACAAAAATGCCACCATTAGATGAAACTCAAGAGAAAGAGATAAGCTTGGGGTAAAGTCTATTATATAATAACTACAAAACCAATTTGCATCTTCTATGAGAAAAAAAGAATATACATGCTCTGGACTAAATGTTTGCGTCCTCCCCAAATTCATAAGTTTAAGCCCTAATGTGATGGTATTGGCATGTTGGTACTTTGGTAATTAATTAGGTCATGAGAGTGGAACTCTCATTATGAAATTAATGTCCTAGAAGAAGGAGAGAGTTAGCTCTCTCCTTCTGTTCTCTGTCATATGAAAATACAATAAGAAGATGGCCATCTGTAAACCAGGAGACAGGTCCTCACCAGACACTGAATCTGCTGACACTTTGATAAGGAGATTAGTAGGAATGTGACCCATGGACTTAATCAGCTATCTCAACACAAACCAGGAATGGAGATAATATTATACTAGCATACACTTTGCAAGTTGGAATGAAAGAGAACAGAGAAAATAAGATGAAATGAAGGAAGACTACCAATGTGTTTTCTTTCAAGAAAAGGGAAGAATGGCTGGGCTCGGTGGCTCATGCCTGTAATCCCAGTACTTTGGGAGGCCAGGCTGGTGGATCACAAAGTCAAAAGTTCGAGACCAGCCTAACCAACATGGTAAAACCCTGTCTCTACCAAAAATACAAAAGTTAGCCAGGTGTGGTAGCTTGCACCTGTAATCCCAGCTACTCAGGAGGCTGAGGCAAGAGAATCGCTTGAACACGGGAGGCGGACGTTGCAGTGAGCCAAGATCGTGCCATTGCATTCCAGCCTGGGCGACAGAGAGAGACTCTGTCTCAAAAAAAAAAAAGAAAGAAAGGAAGAAAGAAAAGAAAAGAAAAGAAAAGGGAAGAAGGACCCAGAAGGTTATTCATAGGTCAGCAGGGCTACTGCCTAGGTTTCAACAGGGCAAAAGGCCTCCAAGAAAAGCTGTGGGTGTAGGGCTGTCCACAGGAGCCCAGGAGTGACTCCTATCCTAGCAGAGAATATAAATGAGCCCCTAGAAAGGAGCTGTGCATGGGCATCACTCCACTGAGCTTAAGAATGACACCCCAGTGGGCACAGAGGGCAGAGCATCAAGCTAGAGAGGACTATCTTTGAGCTTTAAGATCTCTTTGTCTTGCTAGGATTTGTACTTTCTTGAGACCTATTACCTCTTCTCTTTCCCATTTCTCCATTTTAGAATGGGAATTCTTATTTTATGTCTTCCTCACTATTATATTTTGGGAGTACATAACTTTTTTGGTTTATAGGTTTATAGTTGGAGAGGAATTTTGCCTCAAAATGAATTGTACCTTGAGTTTCACCCATATCTGATTAAGATAATTTTTTTTTTTTTTTTGAGATGGAGTCTTGCTCTGTCGCCTAGGCTAGAGTGCAGTGGCACCATCTTGGCTCACTGCAACCTCACCTCCCAGGTTCAAGTGATTCTCCTGTCTCAGCCTCCTGAGTAGCTGGAATTACAGGTGCACACCACCACACCTGGTTAATTTTTGTATTTTTAGTAGAGACAGGGTTTCACCATGTTAGTCAGGCTGGTCTCAAACTCCTAACCTCGTGATCTGCCCACCCCAGCCTCCCAAAGTGCTGAGATTACAGACACTAAATCAGTAAGCCACCACTCATGGCCTATTTAGACAATATTTAGACAAGACTTTGGACTTTAAAATGAGTTGATGCTGGAACAAGTTAAGAATTGTGGGGCTGTTGGAATGGAAATAATATATTTTGATTGTCAGAAGAACAGGCATTTTAGTGGGCAGGAGTGAAATGCTATGGATTGAATACTTGTGTCCCCCCAAAAATTCATATAATGGACCCCTAATGTGATGGTTTTGGGATGTGGGGATTTGTGATGTAATTAGGCCATGAAGATGGAGCTGCCATGATAGGATTAGTGTCCTTATAAGAAGGTGGAGAGAGCTAGCCTCATCTCTCTGCTCTCTGCCATGTATAGATACAGTAAGAAGATGGTCATCAGCAAACCAGGAAGCAGGCCCTCACTAGACACTGATGTGCTGGCACACTGATCTTGTACCTCTCAGCCTCTGCACAACTGTGTGAAACAAATGTATGTCATTCAAGCCACCCAGTCTGTGACAATTTGCTATGGCAGCATGAACTGTCAAAGACTATATTCGTGTGTGTGTATCTATAAATTGATAGATAGTAATTACTATACAGTTATGCATTGCTTAACAGTGAATATAAATCCTGAGAACTGTGTCTTTAGGCTATTTTGTCATTTATGTACATCATAAAGTATACTCCCATAAACCTCTACACAACTAGGCTATATGGTATAACCTATTGATCCTAAGCTGCAAATCTGTAGAGCATGTTACTATACTGAAACTATTGTAACACAATGGTATTTGGGTATCTGAACATTTTAAGATATAGAAAAAATGTTTTGTGTGTGATGTTCCCATGGCTGCTGGGTGATAGGAATTTTTCAACTCCATTATAATCTTATTTTGTTTTATTTTTATTATACTTTAAGTTCTGGGGTACGTGTGAAGATCTTGCAGGATTATTACATAGGTATATACATGCCATGGTGGTTTGCTGCCTCCATCCACCCGTCACCTATGTTAGGTGTTTCTCCTAATGTTATCCTTCCCCTATCTTCCCACCACTAACCCCTCACCCCCCAAAAGACCCCAGTATGTGATGTTCCCCTCCCTATGTCCATGTGTTCTCATTGTTCAGGACCCACTTATGAGTGAGAACATGCTATGGTTTTCTGTACTTGTGACAGTTTGCTGAGAATGATGGTTTCCAGCTTCATCCATGTCCCTGCAAAGGATATAAGCCCATCCTTTTATATTGCTGCATATTCCATGGTGTATATGTGCTACAGTTTCTTTATCTAGTCTATCATTGATGGGCATTTGGGTTGGTTCCAGGTCTTTGCTATTGTAAACAGTGCCACAATGAACATACATGTGCATGTGTCTTTATAATAGAATGATTTATAATCCTTTGGGTATGTACCCAGTAATGGGAATTCTGGGCCAAATGGTATTTCTAGTTCTAGATCCTTGAGGAATTGACACACTGTCTTCCACAATGGTTGTGCTAATTTATACTCCCACCAACAATGTAAATGTGGTCCTATTTATCCAATTCCTTTCCAGCATCTGTTGCCAGATTTTTTAAGGATCACCATTCTAACTGGCGTGAGATGGTGTCTCAATGTGGTTTTGATTTGTAGTTCTCTAATGCCAGTGATGATGAACATTTTTTATGTTTTTTGGCCTCATAAATGTCTTTTTTTGAAAAGTGTCTGTTCATATCGTTCGCCCACATTTTAATGGGGTTGTTTGCTTTTTCTTGTAAATTTGTTTTAGTTCTTGTAGATTCTGGAGATTAGCCGTTTGTCAGATGGGTAGTTGCAAAATTTTTTTCCCATTCTGTTGGTTGCCACTTCACTCTAATGATTGTTTCTTTTGCTGTGCAGAAGCTCTTAAGTTCAGTTAGATCCCATTTGTCCATTTTGGCTTTTGTTACCATTGCTTTTGGTGTTTTAGTCATGAAGACCTTGCCTATGCCTGTGTCCTGAATGGTATTGCCTATGTTTTCTTTTAGAATTTTTATGGTGTTAGGTCTTATGTTTAAAGCTTGAATCCATCTGGAGTTAATCCAGGTCAAACATAAGACCTGGATCCAGTTTCAGATTTCTGCACATGGTTAGCCAGTTTTCCTAATACCGTTTATTAAACAGGGAATCCTTTGCTTGTTTTTATCAGCTTTGTCAAAGATCAGATGGTTGTAGATGTGTGGCGTTACTTATGAGGCCTCTGTTCCGTTCCATTGGTCTATATCTCTGTTTTGGTACCAGTACCATGCTGTTTTGATTACTGTAGCCTTATACTATCATTTGAAGTCAGGTAACGTGATGCCTACAGCTTTTTTCTTTTTACTTAGGATTGTCATGGCTATGTGGGCTCTTTTTTGGTTCCATATGAAGTTTAAGGTGGGTTTTTTCCAGTTCTATGGAGAAGGTCAATGGTAGTTTGATGGGGATAGCACTGAATCTATAAATTACTTTGGGCAGTATCACCATTTTCACCACATTGATTCTTCCTAACCATGAGCATGGAATGTTTTTCCATCTGTGTCCTCTCTTATTTCCTTGAGCAGTGGTTTGTAGCTCATCTTGAAGAGGTCCTTCACATCCTCTGTTAGTTTTATTCCTATTTTATTCTCTTTGTAGCAATTGTGATTGGGAGTACCCTCATGATTTGGCTCTCTGTCTGTTATTGGTGCATAGGAATGCTTGCAACTTTTGCACATTGATTGTGTATCCCGAGATGTTGCTGAAGTTGCTTATCATGTTAAGGAGATTTTGGGCTGAGACGATGGGGGTCCTCTTAATATACAATCATGTTGTCTACAAATAGAGACAATTTGACTTCCTCTTTTCCTAATTAAATACCCTTTATTTCCTTTTCTTGCCTGATTACTCTGGCTGGAACTTCCAATACTGTAATGAATTGGAATGGTGAGAGAGGGCACCCTTGTATACTGCCAGTTTTCACAGGGAATGCTTCCAATTTTTGCCCATTCAGTATGATATTGGCTGTCGGTTTGTCAGAGATAGTTTTTATTATTTTGAGATATGTTCCATTGATACCTAGTTTATTGATAGTTTTTAGAATAAATGGCTGTTGAATCTTTTGGAAGGCTTTCTCTGCATCTTTTGAGATAATCATGTGGTTTATGTCTTTGGTTCTGTTTATGTGATGGATTATATTTATAGATTTGTGTATGTTGAACCAACCTTGCATCCCTGGGATGAAGCCTACTTGATCATGATGGATAATCTTTTTGATGTGCTGTTGCATTCGGTTTGCCAGTATATTATTGAAGATATTTGCATCAATGTTCATCATGGATATTGGCCTGAATTTTTTTTTTTAGTTGTGTCTCTGACAGGATTTGGTATCAGAATGATGTTGGTCTCATAAAATGGTTAGAAAGGATTCCTATTTTTGTATTGTTTGTAATAGTTTCAGAAGGACTGGTATCAACTCCTCTTTGTATGTGTGGTAGAATTCAGCTGTGAACCCCTCTGGATCTGTACTTTTTTTGGTTGATAGGGTATTAATTGCTGTGTCAACTTCAGACCTTGCTCTTAGTCTATTCAGGGATTCAATTTCTATCTGGTTTAGTTCTGGGAGGGTGTAAGTGTCCAGGAATTTATCCATTTCTTCTAGATTTACTGGTTTATGTGCATAGAGTTGTTTGTAGTAATCTATGATGGTAGTTTGTATTTCTGTGGAATCATTTTTTATTGCATCTATTTGATTCTTTTCTCTTTTTGTTTTTATTAGTCTGGCTAGTCATCCATCTATTTTGTTGATCTTTTGAAAAAAACAAGCTCCTGGATTCATTGATTTTTTGAAGGGCTTTTTTAACGTCTCTGTCTCCATCAGTTCTGCTCTAATCTTAGTTGTTTCTTGTCTTCTGCTAGCTTTTGAATATGTTTGATCTTGCTCCTCTATATCTTTTAATTGTGATGATAGGGTGTGAATTTTAGATCTTTCCTTGCTTCTCATGTGGGCATTTGGTGCTGTAAATTTCCCTCTAGACACTGCTTTAAATATGTCCCAGGGATTCAGGTACATTGTATCTTCATTCTCATCAGTTTCAAAGAACATCTTTATTTCTACCTTCATTTCATTATTTATGCAGTAGTCATTCAGGAGAAGGTTGTTCAGTTTTCATGTAGTTGTGTGGTTTTGCATGAGTTTCTTAGTTTTGAGTTATGATTTGTGGTCTTAGAGACTGTTTGTTATGATTTCCCTTCTTTTGCATTTGCTGAGGAGTGATTTACTTCCATTTATGTGGTCAATTTTAGAGTAAGTGCGATGTGGTGCTGAAAAGAATGTATATTCTTGAATTTGGGGTAGAGAGTTCTGTGGATGTCTATTAGGTCTGCTTTGTCCAGATCTGAGTTCAAGTCCTGGATATCCTTGTTAATTTTCTGTCTCATTGATCTGTCTAATATTGAAAGTGGAGTGTTGAAGTCTCCCACTATTATTGTGTGGGAGTCTAAGTCTCTTTGTAGGTCATTATGTATCTGTGTGCTCCTGCATTGGGTACCTATATATTTAGGACAGTTAGCTCTTCCTGTTGCACTGATCCTTTTACCATTATGTAATGTCCTTCTTTGTCTCTTTTGATCTTTGTTGGTTTAAAGCCTGTTTTGTCAGAGACTAGGATTGCAACCTCTGCTTTATTTTATTTTATTTTATTTTATTTTTTGCTCTCCATTGGCTTGGTAAATCTTCCATCCCTTTATTTTGAGTCTATGTGTGTCTCTGCATGTGAGATTGGTCTCCTGAACATAGCACACTGATGGATCTTTACTTTTTTTCCAATTTGCCAGTCTATGTCTTTTGATTGGGGTATTTAGATCATTTACCTTTAAGGTTAATATTGTTATGTGTGAATTTGATCCTGCCATTTTGATACTAACAGTTGTTTTGCCCATTAGTTGACATACTTTCTTCATTGTGTCAATGGTATTTACCATGTGGTACATTTTTGCAGTGGCTGGCACCAGTTGTTCCTTTCCATGTTTAATGCTTCCTTCAAGAGTTCTTGCAAGTCAGACCCTGTGGTGATGAAATCCCTCAGCAATTGCTTTTCCATAAAGGATTTTATTTCTCCTTCACTTATGAAGCCTAGTTTGGCTGAATATGAAATTCTGGGTTGAAAGTTCTTTTCTTTAAGGATGTTGAATATTGGCCCCCACTCTATTCTGGCCTGCAGGGTTTCTACCAAGAGATCTGTGTGAGTCTGATGGGCTTCCCTTTGTGGGTAACCCAACCTTTCTTTCTGGCTGCCCTTAGCATTTTTTTCTTCATTTCAACCCTGGTGAATCTGACAATTATGTGTCTTGGGGTTGCTCTTCTTGAGGAATATCTTTGTGGTGTTCTCTGTATCCTGGACTTGAATGTTGGCCTGTCTTGCTAGGTTGGGGAAGTTCTCCTAAATAATATCCTTAAGACCATTTTCCAGCTTGGATTCATTCACCCTGTCACATTTAGGTACACCAATCAAACATAGATTAGGTCTTTTCACATAATCCCATATTTCTTGGAGGCTTTGTTCATTTCATTTCACAGTTTTTCTATAATCCTGCCTTCTCATTTTATTTCATTGAGTTGATCTTCAATCTCTGATATCCTTTCTTCTGCTTGATCGATTCAGCTATTGAAACTTGTGTATGCTTCACAAAGTTCTCGTGCTGTGTTTTTCAGCTCCATCAAGTTGTTCATGTTCTTCTCTAAGCTGGTTGTTCTAGTTAGCATTATGTCTAACCTTTTCTCAAGGTTCTTCATTTCTTTGCATTGGGTTAGATTATGTTCCTTAGCTCAGAGAAGTTTGTTATTACCCACCTTCTGCAGGATGCTTCTGTCAATTCATCAAACTCATTCTCCATCCAGTTTTGTCCCCTTGCTGGTGAGGAGTTGTGATCCCTTGGGGGAGAAGAGATGTTCTGGGTTTTGGTGTTTTCATCATTTTTGCACTGGTTTCTTCCCATCTTCATGGATTTATCTACCTTTGGTCTTTGAAATTGGTGACTTTTGGATGGGGTCTCCGAGTGGCTGTCCTTTTTGTTGATGTTGAGGTTATTTCTTCCTGTTTTTTAGTTTTCCTTCTAATAGTCAGGCCCCTCTGCTGTAGGACTGCTGGAGGTACACTCCAGACCCTGCTTGCCTGGGAATCACCTGCTGGGGCTGCAGAACAGCAAGGATTGCTGCCTATTCTTTCCTCTGGTAGATTCGTCTCAGAAGGGTACCTGCCAGATGTCAGCCAGAGTTCTCCTGTATGAGGTGACTCTTTGGATATACAGGGGTCAGGGAGCCACTTGAGGGGACAGTCTGACCCTTGTCAGAGCTCAAGTGTTATGCTGGGAGCTCTGTTGTTCCCTTCAGAGCTGCTGGGCAGGGTTATTTAAGTCCGCTGCAGCGGAACTCACAACCACTCCTTTTCCCAGGTGCTCTGTCCCAGGAAGGTGTGGCTTTATTTATAAGTCCCTGATAGGCTGCTGCATTTTTTCAGAGATGCCCTGCCCTGCAAGGAGGGATTCTAGTCACAGTCTGCCTGCAGAGGTGTTGAGCTGCTGTTGGCTCCTCCCAGCTGCTGTGTAAACTTCTTTGTGTTTTTGTTTACACAGGTAATGTTAGAGCTGCTTTGGTAATAGCAGATGCCCCTCACCCCATGGAGCTTGACCATCCAGGGTCCAGCTCTAACTGCTGTACTGGCTGTGAAAATGCTAAGCCAGTGGGATTCAGTTTGCTGGTCTCTGTGGGGGTGGAACCCACAGAGCCAGATCACCTGGCTCCCGGCCTTCAGCCCCCTTTCTCTCAGGGGTATGGGTGACTTTGCCTTGCAGGCACTCCAGGCGCCAGTTGAAACAGCTGCTCAGATTTGTGCTGATAGCTTGCAGTGCCGGCTTAATTGACTGCCCATATTTATCCTCAAAATCCACGGCGCCTGTTGGCATGTGGGAATCTCCTGGTCTGTGGACTGCAAAGACCATGGGAGAAGCATTATATCCGAACCAGAGCTCTGGAGAGGCTAGAAACCTCCCTGATGGCCTCTGATGGGTAGGAAGGAGTGCCCTCTGGCCTGCTACACTTCCTGGGTAAGGCAATGCCCCACCCTGCCTCTGTTTGCCCTCTTTCTGCTACACCCATTGTCCACCCAGTCCCATTGAGATGAACCTGGTACCTCGGTTGGAAATGTGGAGATCACTCACCTTCTGGAAACTGAGCTCCAGAGCTGTTCCTATTCAGCCATCTTGGCAGAAGTCCAACTCTATTACAATCTTATGGGACCACTGTTGCATATGTTGTCTTTCATTGACCAAAATGTTATTATATGGTATACACACACACACACACACACACACACACACACACACACGTGTACCCTATAAGTGGACCCAAACCAGGAATAATTCCTGAGAGTTCTTAATTCATGGCCTACTAAAGAAAATTATTTTCTTTTTTCTTTTTTTTTTTTTAATTAAAGTATTTTCTACCTAGGCTACATGACCATGATGAGAGTCCTGGTGTTTTTGCTTAAGCAACACTGGTATGAGTTTCTTTAACTTTTAATTTTGAAACAAATAACCTGAAAAAAAAATAACCATAGTAATGCCTTAATATATATTTCATGGCTAACTAAAACACATGGAAAATTGAGTGCAGTGCATCCAACATGTCCACATCTGACTTTTTAAATCACTCTTTCCTCCTCATGTAGTCTTCATCTTCCTGGGTTGAGATTCATTCTGCTGACAATAATGCTGCTAGGCATTTATGGCAGCATGACTTCTTAAATCTCTCTCCTATACTAAGAACAAAGTTTTACTGCCTATGCTTTCGTGTTCCAAATGCTGTTGTTATTCTGCTTCATTTCCTTCTCACCTTTTATTAGTTTTCTTTCTTGGCTTTTTTGACATTTGAGGCTAGTCATCCATTACTGAGTGGGTGAAAGATAGCTCTCTCTGTAGAAGAAATTTTTATTATTTGTGATATATAGTAGGCTCAGTTTTCTGATGCTACTCATTTATGTTCTTATCAAAATCTGCTTCATTTTCAACCACTTTGTTTATTCCTGAAGGCTCTTCTTTGGTCAACTACTTTGTAAAACAGGATTCTATGAGACTTCATTAGGGTTTCTCAGACCTAGAGTCGATGATCTAAATGGGGACGTAATTATGTTGGAAACATTAATTTCTCCTCTAATTTCCCCAGAAATATTTATGTAAATAATTTCATGTGAGTAAATGCAGTCTTTTCATGTCATTGAGACAACAATGTTTTCGTATTTGTCATCAAAAACAAAACAAAACTCTCCTTGTCTTCCAGAGTGTGGAAGCAAGCTAGGATTCATGTATCTTGTTTTGAAGGAGTCAGTTTTTTGAAGGAAGAAAATAATAGAAGACTAAGTCTATATGTAAATAAATTCTGAGCTATTTTTCCCCGTTTTCGTCTTCAAATTCAACCAGTCTGAGGATATCCTCTAAATGCAATAGCTGGAAACTGAGAAGAAAAACACAAAAACAGAAATTTTAAGGGTGATCAGAACATTTTCCTTTGTGGTTTGTTTTAACCCCTATGTAATTGACATCCCAGAATACTGCCAGAAGTATTCTTAAAATAATAAGCTCTAACTCTGAGATTATCCAATACAATGAATGTAAATATTGATGAATTCAGACAAATTCTAAGAAGCATTCTTTTGAAAATGCTGGATTTTCCTGTGGTGGTAATTTACTTCCATTGCACACTGATCAGAGCCCTTAAATGTATTGGTGTTTATAAACCAAATTCTCATTTTACCCTTACTGATTTTTGTTGTTGTTGTTCTGAGGGTAAAGCTCAGTCTGGGGCAGATGACTCTGCATGATTCTAAGGTTATATTGATCAGACTTCCAAACTGCAGATTTGCTGCAAATAGTAAATGGTAAACCAAACAGATGGGCTGGTGTTTGATTGTTTATGTACATTTACTAAAACAAGAATAGACACACTCTAGTATAGATCAAGAATTTTTCAACCATGGGCAGCTCTTGAAAGCCCAAGGCTGTATCTGTATTGTCAAGGCATAGTTTGCTGTATACTCATGTGAGGCATTTTAAGCTTTTGATTCAGACGTAGCAGATTATTTACAAGAAATCGAGGCATATTATTTTCTGGTACCTATGGAAAAAACCTGTTTTTTTTTTTTATTTATTTAACTTACCTTTGCATACTGCAATGGCTTCAGTGTAAGTTTAGTCAAAATCAGAAAGATATTTGGAAAAGACAGCTGTTTGCAGACTTGTTTTGAGAGAGAGGAGGAAAATGTCCTTCTGCCTCCCATTACAAACTACAAAGCCCATCTGTTATTATTAATTAAATGTTTAACATTCAGAAATGTTGATCAAGGTTACTATTAAGCATCCACTGATTACTAAACCTGTTATTGTAGGCATGATCTTAACATTTCTGAGCCTTAGTTTATACCTTTTCCAAAGGTTATAATGATGGTATGGATGTCATGTAATTGATTTGAGGACTACATGAAACTACATGAAATGTTCAGTACTGCTGCTAACAACTTAATGGTAGTTGTAGTTATTGTTACTATCCTCATCATCATTCTCATGAGGCCTTTACAAATCTTTATACCTTGGAGAACAATCAGTCCCCCTTTGTGGTAGGAGAGAAGAGAAAAATCAATCAATGGAGTAAGCAGCTACAGTCATTAACAGCTCAAGCCAGTTCATCACAGTCGCCTGGAGAATGTATTGGGTTTTTTTCTGTCATCCAGGCTTTGGGCTTCTGCCTATATTACAATGGCTCTAGATAGCACACATTGTAAACACATTGATGTATTTACACCTAGGATGTATGCACTAGCTATGTTCATGTTGCAGAGTGAGACAGATCCACAGAGTAAAGTTCTGAGAAGTTCTCTGCTGAAACTTCAGTACATTTTTATATCACTTGCTGCCTAAGAGCTGCAATTTCATCCATTATGCACAGCCAGATCTCCTCCCTCTGCTATACATCACTCTGTACCTAATTAATGTCATCATTTATGTGTGACTCATTTTATCAATATATTATTACCATGAGGAGGATGCCCACAAAAGAGTAACCAGAAGTTATATCTCTACATTGTAGTCTTTGCTGGGCCTTGTCCTGCCCTTGGATAAATGGCAGCTTTGTTCCTAATTCATCTTGCACTTATAGTCACAAATGTAAACCTACTACAGTTTCCCTTCCTAGTGCAGGCTGACAGAGGACAAATGCATAGCAAAATAGATAATCTCATGAAAATAAGCGACTTATACAAGGTGAAGAATGAGACAACCAGTTAATCCCTATTTATGAGATGAATTATCCAGTGCTCAGGCCAAGTATGTCCTTAGTGCATCAACAGTGTTAGGAACATTTTTCTTTTTAAATAACTTAATTTTATTCACTTTCAGCAAAGAAGAAATGTAGTCATATTAGGAAAAAAATAGAACTTTTCTGAATTTTCTTATTTTATAATTTATTATGTAGAATTTGAGTCAAAAGTGGTGGAAGGTAGTATCTGTCATCTATTCAATGCCTAGAATTGGCCCTGGCTACTTTTCTAGAGAATGGCATTCAGAAGCCAATACCTGGGTGCTAGATGTAGTCCTTTTATAAAATGTTCTGCTCTCAAACCTTCTCATTGGACAGAACTTAGAAAGTTATGTGTACATGTGAACATGTATTGTGTATATACACACTTACACACATCATGTCTAAAATTTTGTATACATTTATCTATTTCTTTGGAAAGCAGTGGGGATATACCATACTTCCAATGTTATGCCATCATCTTTTGTTTTGCTTGCTCCATATTTTTGACTGCCTTCTTCTATACTGAGAAACTTGGCTTTCCTTATAGTTAATGTACTTACTTATTTCATTAGAATGAGAATGTACTGATCTCCCATCACCACTGATGCATCTTCTGGTAAATCTTCATCACCCCACTTTGAAACCCTGCCCCTCACTCTCCAGCACAGCTTGAACAGCCAGTGCAGGCTGCTCATCCCACTCCGTCTTTTCACATAGATGACCTTCATACCTGACCCAGTCTTCCAAACCATGCTTGAAGCTTTTGTTATGCTTGGACACCCTCTCTATTTTCTAATTCAGACTGAGATATCCCACATAGGACCACGTACCATATGTACAAGAATATTCTCTTTATCCTTCTGTCTATAACAGCCCATTTTCCAGAAAGGCCAGACATTTATTTCCTCTATATATTATACTACTAACTAAAAAATAATAGCTAATTTTTAATCTAGAAAGTCTTATGCATTTTGCTCTGATTGCATTTCTTTTAAAGTCGTACACTGCTGTGCGTTTCCTCCAGCACTCTGTGCTGACTGTGGGTTTGCTGTTTTTGTTTTTTTTATTTCCCTGTTTGTTTTTTTCAGTGATCTCCTTCTCTCTAATTTTTAGCTCCTGCTAAATGGGTCATTGGGTATAGCAGACCAGGTCTAGTCACTGGAGGAGTCCTAATGTCTCACAAGTGGTGGATGAGAAAGCATCCTCCCTTCTTGTGGTTTATTGTAGAAGGAACATACAAGTCTGTGTGCCCCTGCTGAGGAAACTTGGGTAGTTCTCCAACTTCCCCAGTCTCTTTGCAGAAAAACAAAGCAAGGGACTTGGAAAACAAGAGGAAATTGAAGAGTTGAACCAATTCATATAGTGTCAAGAAACCCAGAGAAAAAAATGTAGTAAAGTTATAAAGTACAAGAACATAAAGATAATGGAAAGACAAGCAGTACCTTATTTCTTGGCAGTTATTTTCACCTTCTCTGCTGGTCACTAAGATACCCCATTATTATTTGCATCTTCTCTTTTTCTTCATTTTGATTTGTTTTGTTTCTCACTGGATCTTTTTTGCCTCCTCCTGAGAATTCTGTACATGCACTGTTATTTTTTTAAGTTGAGATGACTAACATAAATTTCATTTGAATTTGTTTAAATTTGGGGGATATTACTTAAGATAGCTGTGAAGGTCTCCTCTCCTGTGACAGCCTCTGGCTCTCCCTCTTGACTAGGAGAGCACAGAAATGAATTGCTAACATGAATGCTTCCATGCTCATCAACAACATGCCACACTGCCCTGGCTCTCACACACATTATTCTCTTGTTGTGAAATCCCACACTCTCTCACAGGCTGTCACCCATGGCATAGGCAGTTTAGTTTATTAGAATTAGCTTATCCTCCCTCAGCATTTGTCACTGGCCCCAAGTGTTTGTTGTTAGGCCCTTGGTGTTACGCTGGCCCATTTAGCCTGTTAATGTTGATTCAAAGCTTAGCTGAAATGTTTTTTATTTCCAGAGTCAAGGCAGGATAGAAAACTGTGGGAAGTCTATACATTTCCAGAATTTGTCTTTTCCAATTTTATTGGCTAGACGATTTTCTAAAGCCACTCAAAGATACAGGATGATAAGCATTTTTTTTTTTGAAACTTAAAAGCATTGTTTTTTTTTCTTTAAGAAAACAGGCCAGGTGGCATACAAACTAGCAATATTTCTCATTGGCAAATACTATGAGATTGTAGAGAAAGAAACTTCATTTTTAATTAAAAATGAAGTTTACAGAAACTTCATTGTTTAAATTAAAAGTAATACCACAGTAATGCGTTCAAAAGCGGATACCAAATAATTTTTTTCTTTAGTAAAATAAACACTTTTTATTTTTTAAATTTAAATTAAATTAAATTTTTTTTCAGATAGAGTCTCACTCTGTCACCCAGGCTGGAGTGCAGTAGTGCATTCTCGGCTCACTGCAACCTCTACCTCCTGGTTCAAGCAATTCTCATGCCTCAGTCACCTAGTATGTGGCATTATGGGCATCCACCACCACACTGGCTAATTTTTGTATTTTTAGTAGAGACGGCGTTTTGTTATGTTGGCCAGGCTGGTCTCAAACTCCTAGCCTCAAGTGATCCACCCACAATGTTTTTAAAGTGTCATACTTGGTTTTTAAATTATTTTTCCTCTAGAATTATTTTAAAGTCTTATTTGATCAGGATCAAGTCCTTGGCAACCATAGCTAGGCAGAAAATTACTGTTGTATAAATCTGAATATCATCCCAATAGAAAAAACTCAGTTGTTTTCTTAATTATTTTAGCAGCTCCTTTTATTTTATGTAATTGTTATTCCTGATTATTTTCCAGTGTCCTAAATATAACTAATAAACAAGAAAACCATTTTAACTAGTTTCTGAAAACATTATCAATTCATAAGCAGAAACTTATACCTTTAAAATTATTTCATATGTTTATTTTTAAATAAAACTCTGGAGATGACCTAAGGATAAAATACTTTATAATTGATATGAAGAGATTAGAAAATTTAAAAATTGATAAATACCATCTCAACTGCTATTGTGTTTAACAGAATTAATAATAGATGTATTAATACCTATCTCCTCTTTACTACAAAGTTTTTTTCCATACAGGGATTAAAATTTTTAACCAGTACTGAGCTATTATGTTCAGTAAACTTAAAAGCACTTGCTGCTTACCTGATATTTTCTCCTAGTTTCTAAGAGGACCTAATGCCAGCGATTACTTTTCTAGTAGGTGTTTTCCTTTTAAGTACAACTTTAATTTCACCCCATATATTTTCATATGTAGATTTTTTCCTTGAGTTCAAATTATTTTATACTTTGCATTGTGATATTTTCTTTGACCCATGGTTTATTAATAAATGCATTTCTTATTATTACTATTTTTTGAGACAGAGTCTCATTCTATCACCCTGGCTGGAGTGCAGTGGTGCCATCTCAGCTCACTGCAGCCTCCGTCTCCCGCGTTCAAGCAATTCTACTGACGCAGCCTCTCAAGTACCTGGGATTACAGGCGCTGACCACCATGCCCATCTTAATCACATGGAAATTCAAAAACAGGCCCCTTTTCTTACACTTCTTTCCATTTACAAGTAAATTAAGATTTATAACACTTATATAGAGAAAATTTAATTGTTATGAAGCCCACAATTTCTACATTTTCACCATTCTCAGTAGTGATAAATATCTTGGAAAGTGTGCACCTTCACCAGGTACAACTGTGCTGAGTTGCATGTTTTGTATGATTTCATGGAGGAGGAAAGAATGTTCCATGTTTATTTCAGAAAAATTAGCCTTATATCTTAGAATAAAAGAAACTTACAGTGGATATATGATATTGTTTTAAGTAATATACATTTATTACTCAAAAATTCATGGATAATTATTTCAATAATTATTTTTATTTTTTCTGGCAAAACTTTTGTTTCATATACGTTTAATTATTTTTACTTTTGTATAGCTCTTTCTACTATCACTTTTCAATCACTTTTCTCTTTGTGCATTCTTTTCTGCCATGTACTTATTAGACTTATATTACCTCAATTGAAATATTTATCTTTGAGCACTGTTAGCCCATGGAAATGGACCTCAGAGACCCTTTTCACAAGATGGCATCAAAGGAGAAGAAGGAAGCTCCTGCCCCTCCTAAAGCCGAAGCCAAAGGGAAGACTTTGAAGGTCAAATCAAGTAGGCAGTGTTGAAGGGTGTCAACAGTTACAAAAAAAGGAAGATTCATGTTATCCACCTCCGGTGGTCCAAGACACTGTGACTCCAGAGGCAGCCCAAATATCCTCAGAATAGTGCCCCCAGGAGAAACAAACTTGACCACTATGCTGTCATCAAGTTTCTGCTGACCACTGAGTCTGCCATGAAGAAGACAGAAGACAACACACTTGTGTTCATTGTGGAAATTAACGCCAACAAGCACCGGATCAAACAGGCTGTGAAGAAGCTCTGTGACATTGATGTGGCCAAGGTCAACACCCTGATTTGGCCTGATGGAGAGAAGAAGGCATATGTTCGATTGGCTCCTGATTACAATGCTTTGGATGTTGCCAACAAAATTGGGATCATCTAAGCTGAGTCCAGCTGGCAAATTATATATACATTAAGATAGATATCTTTTCACCAGAAAAAAAAAGAAATATTTATCTTCTATTGAAAAAATGTCAAACAGTAACATCCTTTGAAAGTCTTGCATGTATTAGTAGTTTATAAATTTCTTTTAAATATTAATTTTTAGAGAGTAGATTAAAATATACTCCTAAAGATAGAACTTCTATTTATGTGTATGTTAGGATTAAATTATTCTAATATGCAATGATATAAAGCCCTGCCCTCTAGGTATCTGAACACAATGAGGAATGTAATAAAATGCTAGACCAACCACATAATTCACCATTTGACCATAGCCAGTATTAGGTGAACACATGTGTTCTCCTACCTGGTAACTATTGTATGTTTCAATTCCTTTCATCAAAGTTATCTTCTGTTTATTTCACCAAACTATAAAAAATTCTAAGTAGAACAGAGAAAAGAGGTACAAAACAACAGAAGAATCTATAATTCATGTCTACAGTTTCATTTACTTATATATTTTTTATGATGTACTAAAATGCTCCTTCTATGAAAAGTAAATGAAAGTGACTTCAAATCTGTTATACCTAGAGAATGCATTTTAAAAAATAGATATGTGTTATAATAAAAAAAGATTCATTACTGGACATGTTAAATGAGATATAGCAATAAAAATACCACAAGAATATTAATGCCATTCTGACAAGTTTTATTACAGAAAGTCTCTTGAATCCAAAATCAGAGTGAGGATTTGTTTTCTAATAAAATTATAAAAATGAAGAGTAGTGAATTCTAGCATATTTTGGGTATAATAAATACCTCAACTTCTTTTTTTATATTGTGGGAGAAAACAAATTTTAACATACGTTACTAATTTACTTGACCTCATAGCATATAAACAGTTAATAGGTAAATGCCAGTTAATTTTCTGTATAAAATCATCTAAATGTTTTATCTATTGTTTTTATTCTTTCCTTCCAAATTAGCATATATAAACCATTGCCAATATATAGCATGCATGCCAAAGGCCTTTCTGGTTACTTTTAGGTCACCCAAAGCAGCAAGCTCAATACAATTAAACTAAGGTAGAAGTTATGTTTAAGACATAGTCACATTCCTTCTTGACTTTATTTTATATTTCTAATAAGTATCATTGCCTATCTTTTTTGTATACATCTGCTTTTATGATACCACTAATTTGACTAGTGTTTACTACATTTAGAAACCCTGATTACACTTTACCTCTTTGCACTTCATGACTTATTTGCATTTTATGATTTAAAAATTTGCTTATCCTAGTCTTTGCATGCTTTGTTCCCTTTTGCAATGTGATTTCAGCTAACAATTGAGAGGAAAAATTCAGTGATAGTTAATGTATTATTTAATAACTTCATCAATTTAATATTTTTGAGCATATAGAATTTGGTAGTCACATAGGTACAATTGGTTTGGAAAATTTTCAATAAGTTATAAATGAATGATAATTTTCTTATTTTCCTGAACCTAAAATGATTATATTATGAAAACATAGTTTTTAATAATCAATGAAGATCTTTTATGGGAGATGCAGAAAAAAATTTTTTGAGCTGAGAGCACCAATGCTACTTCTTAGTATTTCTTACCAATTCCAAATAACCACCTTCTCTTTGAGCAAATTCTTGTTAATGTTGAGGGCACTAGACACATAATCAGATCTCTGTCATCCTTATATACCCAAATGTTGGTTCTGTCAAGCGAAGAAACTATCACAGAATATCTGATACAAACCACAATAACCACCAAATCCCACTCAGCTGAATTTATTGCACTCTTAAGTAAGAGAATATTATATTGACCAGGCATAGTCACTTCTAGAAGACCAAACTGACTTTTATAGAGATTTGGGAGAATGTATTAAATAGAGATCAAGGGGCCAACTTTTATAAGTGTGAGTACCTTAATGTCAACTGCAGAAGCATGAGGTTGTTGATTTGTTGACATTGTGGTATATTCATTTGGAGTGAGTCCAACTACATAACTTAAAAGTCTCAGTACAAAATTCAAATGTAGGTTCCCTTTTTTCAAAAGCTAAGGAAAAAACTCTTTTTTGTTTCTGCCATGATTTCTGTTGACCTCTTTAAGAGTGTTACTGTTTTACTATATAATGTTATACCCCAATGTGGAGAGTAAATGTACATCCTTAGAGGAACACTGAGTTGGATTAGGGGAGATGGCAGCTGAGAACCATCCCAGGGATGCCTAGTGGTGGTGGGTGATGGGACCATTAATGATCCAAATATCTAAGCCCCTGACTCATACTTTGTTGCCACATTGGACTTCATTTTTTGTTGAAAACTGGACATTTTATATACTGTGTTATAACAAGTTGGCATCACATTTCTCCACCCCCATGCCCCAACCCCATCTAGGTCTGTATTACCACTTTTTGTTTTTTCATTTTTGTTATTTGTTGCTGGGTTATATTTTCTTTTTAAAATATTTACTGATTATTTAGTATAATTTTTGAAACAAATTTGTAGATTCTGTATTCTTGGCAGTTTGTTACCCCTGAGTTCTCTGTTGGCTTTATTGTTTAATTTTTTTATTTTTTTAAATTTTAAGCTTGACTTCTCAGGTGCCATGCCTTATGCAGTGTAATTTAGTGTGAGCTGAATTGGAGATTTTTTAAAAAAATTTCATTGTCGGCCGGGCGCGGTGGCTCAAGCCTGTAATCCCAGCACTTTGGGAGGCCGAGGCGGGTGGATCACGAGGTCAAGAGATCGAGACCATCCTGGTCAACATGGTGAAACCCCGTCTCTACTAATACAAAAAAAAAATTAGCTGGGCACGGTGGCGCGTGCCTGTAATCCCAGCTACTCAGGAGGCTGAGGCAGGAGAATTGCCTGAACCCAGGAGGCGGAGGTTGCGGTGAGCCGAGATCGCGCCATTGCACTCCAGCCTGGGTATCAAGAGCGAAACTCCGTCTCAAAAAAAAAAAAAAAAAAAAAAAAAAAAAAAATTTCATTGTCTAGGTATATTGCACTCTTTGAAAGGATGACCTGAGTGATAAAGTGTGCCTTCAAACTTAAGGCAGTTTACAAGAAAAACTTAGCTTTCACTTTCTTCTGCAAAGCTTCAGGGCCAATTAACAGTGATCTGCTGGTGCCGTCTTCTCTCTCAGGTCTTTCTCAGCATGTGCACTGGCTTGCACAAGCATACAATCTTTTAGATTCCTAGGAATAACTGGACACTTTTCACAGTATCCTATGCATTTGTTCTCCAGGATTTCCTTTTAAAGGTGGTGCAGGCTCTTGTTTGGCCCAAACTAAAATCACAACTTTACATATGTGAGATATGACCAGTGGTTTGCTATTTTATGGGTAATGTCCCAGTGTTAGACTCTACTCCTTTTGAGAAGAATCCTAAATCAAATAAAAAAAACCACTGTATTCTAAGAATATATATTTTCCAGTGAACTTCAAATGTAGACAAAATGTTGGTAGTCCTCTGGGGATGGTGCTTTTAACAGAGGTCTAAGAGTGTTTAGAAATCTTTCTCTCACTCTCAATGTATTTCTCTCTGTGTCTTTCTTTTTTGCTATATTTCTGGCTTTTGTTTACTGTACCACTGAACTGGAAAAGGAAGAAGAATGGGAAAACATTACAGACCCTGCTGTTTCAGTACGATCTTTCAGATAGATTATTTTCCTACATTTATGTAGTTATGTTAATTGTCAGAATATTAAAAAGGTTGATTTTAGTTGATTTACCCACATTTTAATTGTTTTAGAGGGAGAACAAGTTCACTGAGATCCTCACACCAACATTCTGGAAGTTTCTCTATGGAGACATCTTGTAGTAACAGGAGTGACTTTCAGTCAAGAGACACTGGCTTTAAGTGGTTAACTCGAAAAGGAAAGAATCAAGGGAATAAATACCCTGACCTTATTTTATTTTAACTCCTTCCTGAGTTCTCCTTTGGCCAAACTAATCAGAAGTCAGAAACCATAGGCGTCTAATTTATCATTCATGCAGACCAGTTTCCAAAGGAATAGAAAAGAGAAGAAAATTGTTTAAAACAACAACAGACAATTTGGGAATTATCTATGCTGACATAATTTCTTTGAATAATATAAATATATATTAATTTGAGAAACAGTGACATTTTTTCTATTAAGGAATTTAGAAAAGTTAGAAATGAGGACTAGATTCTAATAAAATAAGTTCACTTTGTTATTGCAAAACAAGACATTAGAAAAAAATTAAAACCATAGTTAGGCAAGATATAAAAATGAAATTTTTTTACTAATTAAAAAGCAGTTATAGATTATTTGATTGAATTTTTACCTTTAAATAGCCTCTCTGAAGCCTTCATATATTGGGAGTAATTGAAGATGCTCCTATCCCATTGAACATAGTCATGGCAAGAAATTGTAGTCTGCAGTACTCCTGTAGGACCATGTTTTCATTTCTGCATTTAAATTTGGACACTGTGTAATCAAAAATTTATGAGCTAACTGGGGAAAGTTGAGTGAATATTTTGAGTGAAGTGATTGAAGAATCTTAAGAGTTGATTTATGTGCCAAGGTAAAAAGTGTTCACTATGTACACTGTAAAAGGGTGAAATGAGGAATAAGATAACTACTTTCATCAGGGGCATAGACAAAGAAGAATGGCTTAAAATATACAAAGTAATATATAGTGAAGAATAATGGAAACAAGTCAAAAAACTCTTTGAGCTCATCTCAAGAATATTTTCCCATTGCTACCTTAATTGAACATGGCTATTGAAATATACATGGTTACTGAAAGAATCTATCAAGCAAAAGCATGAGTCTAATAATACTCCATTCATTGACAATGTATAAATCTGGGAAATTAATATATTAGACTAACATTATTTGTTAGTGTTCATCTTAATTCTTATTTGGTGGGGCTTCAGATTAATTTTCTCCTTTGCTGAGTTTATGCACTTTATATAATTGATGTGGTGTGGCTGTGTCGCCACCCAAATCTTATATTTAATTTTAGTGCCCATAATTCCCACATGTTACGGGAGGGACCTGGTGGGAAATAGTTGAATCATGGGGGCAGGTTTCCCCATACTGTTCTTATGGTAGTGAATAAGTTTCACAAGATCTGATGGGTTTATAAGGGGAAAGTTCTTTTGCTTGGTTCTCATTCTTTTGTCTGCTGCCATGTAAGACATGCTGTTTGCTTTCTGATATGATTGTGAGGCCTCTCCAGCCGTGTGGAGCCATGAGTCCATTGAATATCTTTTTCTTTATAAATTACCTGGTCTCAGGTATGTCTTTATCAGCAGCATGAAACCAGGCTAATACAATAATGAAAGCAACAAAAACATAGTTGGAATTCTGTATGCATTCCTGGAGAATTATTTATGGGAAAATATAATGGATTTTGCGAAAAACCCTAAAGTGATGAGTTAAACCATCATATCATATGGTGAAAAAGGAAAAATGAAAAGCACTTGAAAATTCAAAGACTAAGTAAAATTGTAAAAATCTGTATGTATATAAAATATATGTATAACCATCACTTATTTATCAAATACAAGAATGCTGGAAGTAGGCAAAATTCTTTGAAGTTCAATACACTATATACAAGAAGTATTGATTAATTTCATAGCACAAATGTTGTACACAATATCTGTGGAAAGCATGTGAGGTCTTTGGTATATAATAGTAAATAAGGTACAGCTTTAGTCCTCAAATAATTTATATCATGAGAAGAAGTAATAAAATGTGCAATGACACATATAAATGCCAAATTCTATACAAGCACATTAGAAGGACATCTAACAACATTTATGAAGGTACATGGAGACTAAGAGGTGCAACCATAGAAGACTTAAGGGCAATATAGGGATTGAGAAAGAGTTTTCAGAATAGAGATAACAGCATTTCCAAATATGCCAATACAAAAGATAGTATGGTATGTTCCTGAAACAACTAGAAATTCAGCATTGGTGAAAATAATGTGAAGAGAGAGAGTACTAGTACTGTGCCTTTTAGAATCCCTCTGCTAGACAAGAGGGCTTATACAGATCTTAAGGGCATTTCCATGTAGCATCCTGCCACTCAACACAAAAAAAGTCCTGTCAAAAAGATTCATGGGGGTGACTTTAATAGAGTGGATTTCCAATAAGATGTATAGAAAACTCATAAAGTTTTACAAAATTGTATTGGTAAAATCATAGCCCACTTAGATACAGTTCAAAATGGAAATATTTCTTAGAGCCTCTAACCTTCAACAAGTAGGGTGGCTGAGAAAAAATCTAGCTGCAATCACGAACCATTTCTAATTGACAATGAAGGATGATTTCATGTGTAGAGCCAATAGTCTAAAGTGCAGAGTCAGAACCTGTGATAACCATTCATATGGCAAAGCCATTAATACTAATTCCAGAACTAACTATATTGTGCCTGGTTGTATTTCAGAATTGCAGACCAATGGCTACTATGTGCCTCTCTTTAGTCTCCTTCTGACATGGCCGTGTCTATTGTGCTTTTATTTTCCCTGTCTCAAAATTGTAAGTTGGGTATGAATACAGCAAAAAAATATGTTTCATATATTTATCAATTTTCAGATTGAAAGAAATCAATCCACCTACATAACCACACTTGAGAAAGCTTAATTCATCCTAGACCTGATGTATATAATCATATCATGCACGATAAGCCTAAACTAGTATTGTAATAGTATTTGAAAGTCGTTGAAGGAGATGTCTGTGTTTTCAGTGTGGAAGGAATATGCCTCATTCAGGACCAAAGGGAAGATTGTTAGTCTTCAAGGTTGCTGCCCAAGACAACCTTACTTTCTGACCTTCAAACCTTAATATGTTCCTTTCCACACTGGATCTGGGCTACCATTGTGTTATCAACAGAGTATTGCAAAAGTGATGCTATGAAACATCAGAGTCTATATGATGAGAACTCTTGCAGCTTACACCTTAGTCTTATGGCTCATTTGCTTTCATAGAATTGAGCTGCTATAGAAATGTCTATGCAACAGAATTTTATTTTCTCACAGTTGGGGAAGGTGAAAGTCCAAGATCAGGCTGTCAGCAGGACTAGTAATTCCTGAGGCCCAGTTCCTTAGTTTGCAAATGGTCACCTTCTCTCCGTGGCCTCTTCTGTGTGCAAAGGCCCTGGGTGTCTCTTTTTCTTCTTCTACTTTTGTTTTTCTTATACTTTAAGTTCTTGGGTACATGTGCAGATCTTGCAGGATTGTTACATAGGTATACGCATGCCATGGTAGTTTGCTGTCTCCATCCCCTCCGTCACATACATTAGGTATTTCTCCTAATGTTATCCCTCTACAATCTCCCCAACCCCCTGCTATCCCTCCCTTAGCCTCCCAGCCCCCAACATACCCTAGTGTGTGATGTTCCCTCTCTGTGTCTATGTGTTCTCATTGTTCAATACCCACTTATGAGTGAGAATGCGCTGTGTTAGTTTTTCTGTCAGCTTGCTGAGAATGATGGTTTCCAGATTCATCTATGTTCCTGCAAAGGACATAAACTTATCCTTTTTATGGCTACATAGTATTCCATGGTGTATATGTGCCACATTTTCTTTATCCAGTCTATCCTTGATGGACATTTGGGTTGGAGTCTTTACTATTGTAAACAGTGCCGCAATAAACATACTTGTGCATGTGTGTTTATAATAGAATGATTTATAATCCTTTGGGAATATGCCCAGCAATGGTATTGCTGGGTTAAGTGGTATTTCTAGTTCTAGATCCTTGAGGAATTACCACACTGTGTTCCACAGCAATTGAACTAATTTACACTCCCACCAACAGTGTAAAAGCATCCTATTTCTCCACATCCTCTCCTGCATCTGTTGTCTCCAGATTTTTTAATGATCACCATTCTAACTGGTGTGAGATGATATCTTAATGTGGTTTTGATTTGCATTTTTCTAATGACAGCGATCATGAGCATTTTTTCATATGTTTTTTGGCCTCATAAATGTCTTCTTTTGAAAAGTGCCTGTTCATATCCATTGCCAACTTTTTGATGGGGTTGTTTTTTGCTTATAAATTTGTTTCCTTTCTTTGTAGATTCTGTATATTAGCCCTTCATCAGATGGGTAGCTTGTAAAAATTTTTTCTCATTCTGTTGGTTGCCGATTCACTCTAATGATAGTTTATTTTGCTGTGCAGAAGATCTTAATTTCAATTAGATCCCATTTGTCTATTTTGGCTTTTGTTGCCATTGCTTTTAGTGTTTTAGTCATGAAACCTTTGCCTATGCCTGTGTCCTGAATGGTATTACCTAGTTTTTCTTCTAGGGTTTTTATGCTGTTAGGTCTTATGTTTAAATTTTTAATCCATCTGGAGTTAATTTTTCTATAAGGTGTAACGAAGGGGTCCAGTTTCTGCTTTCTGCACATAGCTAGCCAGTTTTTCCAACACCATTTATAAAACAGGGAATCCTTTCCCCATTGTTTGTTTTTGTCAGGTTTGTCAAAGATCACATGGTTGTAGATGTGAGGCATTACTTCTGAAGCCTCTATTTTGTTCCATTGGTCTATATCTCTGTTTTGGTACCAGTACCATGCTGTTTTGATTACTGTAGCCTTGGAGTATACTTTCAAGTCAGGTAGCATGACGCCTCCAGCTTTGTTCTTTTTGCTTAGAATTGTCTTGGCTATGTGGGCTCTTTTTTGGTTCCATATGACATTTAACGTGTTTTTTTCCAGTTCTGTGAAGAAGGTCAATGGTAGCTTGATGGGGCTAGCATTGACTCTATAAATTACTTTGGGCAGCATGGCCATTTTCACCATACTGATTCTTCCTAACCATAAGCATGGAATGTTTTTCCATCTGTCTGTGTCCTCTGTTATTTCCTTGAGCAGTGGTTTGTAGTTCTTCTTGAAGAAGTCCTTCACGTCCTCTGTTAGTTGTATTCCTAGGTATTTTATTCTCTTTGTAGCAATTGTGAATGGGAGTTCACTCATGATTTAGTTCTCTGTTATTGGGATATAGGAATGCTTGTGATTTTTGCACATTGATTTTGAATGCTGAGACTTTGCTGAAGTTGCTTATCATCTTAAGGAGATTTTGGGCTGAGATGATAGGGTCTTCTAAATATACAATGATGTCGTCTGCAAATAGAGACAATTTGACTTCCTCTTTTCCTAACTGAATACCCTTTATTTCTTTTTCTTGCCTAATTGCTCTGTCTAGAACTTTCAATACTATATTGAATAGGAATGGTGAGAGAGGGCACCAAAGAGGAGCAAACAACCACAGTCTCCTCCATTCAAAAGATCAGATACTGATTGCTTCATACTTCCTGTAAGCCAATAACTTTCAGTCATCCATAATATCAAGTTCAAAATATTTTGATGTCAAGAAACCAATTCTGTGGACATTTAAATGTCTGATTTTGTATAGCATATAATAGGGATGTTAAATATATTTGTTGAATGAATAATTGGTACAAGATACTGGAATGTTTGAAAATCTCAGTATGATTAAAATATTTCTTTCTCTCTTTAATGACAAATATTGAGTGGATGTAGACATAAATGTTAAAATTTTTCAGAAAAGCAGATGTCTATGCAGACATCATATCAGGGCATGGAAAAGCTCAAGCACATCATGAAGTTATATGTAGAAAGAGAGATAGTCAATCCATCTCAGATTTTCTAGGTACCCCCAACCAAAATGCCAGATGGGGGATCAAATAAGCCATCTTAGTTGAGTCTTAAGTTATTGTTTAGGTACATAGTATTGGCATATCAGGCAGGAATAAATTGCCAAAACATTCTCCAATTTTGTTCTTTTTAGAACTGTTATATTGGGTATTATGGTTCTTTTGTATTTCCATATGTATTTTAGGAGTAAATTATTAATTACTTCAAAATGATGCTGAAGTATGAGGTAATAATTTCATTGAAACTTTAGACCAATTTGGATGTAATATATTTAAGTTTCCTGACCCATGAACTATGCATGTCCCAATATATGAAGTTTTTATTTATATCAGGAATATTTTATTATTTTAGTTGTAGAGTTCTTGTATGTGGTTTGCCTAACTTATTCTGAAGTATGTTATATTTTACGATATTGCTGCCAGTTATTTTATAAGTTTTATTTTTCGGTTAGTTTTGACTTGATACAGAAATGCAATTGACTTTTTGAAACCTGACTTCGCTAAACTTCCAATCCTTCTAAATTTACTTACTAGTCATAGTAAATTATTTTTCTTTTAATCCTAGTAAATTTTTAAGAACGTCTTAGTAATTTTCTATATAATCATGTCGTCTAAAAAAGAGAATTAATTCCTATTTTTCTTTCCAATTTGTATTCATTTCATTTCTTTTTTTCTATGATAGTAGTAGCTAAGACTTCCAGTAAGGTGGTAAATGAATGTGGTATCAATAGTTTTCCTTGCCTTTCCAGTCTCATCAGAAAATAGCCTTTCACTTTAAGTATTATATTAGTTGGATGTTTTTCATGGATTTTGTTATAAAACTGAGGAAATTTATTTTCTTTTTCTTACTTTACTGTGAATACTTATCGTTGACCATTTAATATACTATGAACAGCTTCAATATTTTAAAATATTCATGTTTTAATGATTTCCTAAGTTTTACTATATGTATGTAAGTTATTTTAACTAAAACTCAGTTTTTGATAAGTTAGAATTCTTATGCTTTGATAAATACTTATGAAACTACATTTTATACCCAATTTATTAAATAATTTTTGCAAGACTTTTTCTAGATGCAATGATGTACAATATAAAAAATTTTGATACGTTTTGCATGGAGTCAGTTTTTACAAAGATAAGAACTTCAAAAATTTAAAAGCATACTGAAAATTGGAAATAAAACAAAATGCTTTTGCAAATGACGATATCTAACAAAATTGTTTCTGTACTTTACTGAATAAGATGAACCACAGTATGAGAGAAAGAGAAAAAAAAACTTTTTCTTTGTCATTTGCACACAAATCTGTGCCTAAAAAATTATTTTTCTCTGAAATGTGTCCTGAAATGTTAGCCGTACTTTGATACTTTGATCAGAATGTATGAAAGGCAAAATATAGGTAAACACTTTGGAGATGGATACCTGTTAAGATCATCTTGGTTATTTGGGGTTTTGTTTTGTTTGGAGATGGGATCTTGCTATGTTGCCCAGGCTTGTTTCAAACTCTTGGGCTTGAAGCATTCTCCCACCTCAGTTTCCTATGTAGCTAGGACTACCTGGCAAGCACATGCCACTTTACCTAGCCAGATCTTCTTGTTTTTAATGAGATATATAACTTTGTCTTGAGCACAAAATTGAATATTCTGAAATTTAGTTATTTCTGTTACAATGGAATTAATGTTTATATTAACTGTTCATATTTTCTTGCCTTTTTGTTAGCTGTAAGAAACATTTGTGCTGAATTTATATGTATATTGTAATTGGCAGATTTAACAATTTACTAGTTATTGTCCTTATTTGTTTTAACTGATTACAGACAGGCAATGAACAAAACTTAGAAAGTTAAGCATTAATTGGATTCTTTACTGATAATTGGAAACATTCTTTAATATATTTTTATTAACATTTCCATGTAATAATGTTGTATAGGCCTAATATTCTAGGAACTTGTATGAGTGTTTTTCTCTATTGATATATGAAGTTCAATATTCTGGAAGTATTTTTAAATAATATTTACACTTTTTATTTTGGTTCATATAAGCTCATGAAGCATGGCACTATTCCTTTTGTTCAGTGATACATCTCAGTCATGTAGCCTGGTGCATATTGGATGCTCAACATATATTTATTAACAGAATAAACAATATATGCCCATTTTTATTTTAGAAAATTTGACATCTTTCATGTTAAATTACTGACATTAAGTGATAATTACTAATTTCTTTTGAGATGGAGTCTCACTTTGTTGTCCAGGCTGAAGTACAGTGGTGCAATCTTGGCTTACTATAGCCTCTGCCTCCCGGGTTCAAGCAATTCTTCTGCCACAGACTCCTGATAGCTAGTACTGCAGGCATTCACCACCATGCCTGGCAAATTGTTGTATTTTTAGTAGAGATGAGGTTTCACTATGTTGGCCAGGCTGGTCTCGAACTTCTGACCTCAAATGATCCTCTTGCCTTGGCCTCCCAAAGTGCTGGGATTACAGATGTGAGCCACTGCACCTGGCCATATAATTTCTAAATTTAATGTTGAAAGAAAATAGAAGCTTAAGAGGTTCATGTTGCTTTCTGTATATATAGTTTTAATATGAGAATTAGGCCACATTCTATTTCTATTTTAAAATTTAAGGCTAAAAATGATCCTCTCCTTGACCAAATTCTTGTCAGGCTCCTTTGAGCCCTGTTGTCAACTAGGTTTCAACTTTGGCCTGTAAAGTCTTTAGCAAAGCACCGACATAGTTTCTAACTCCTCAAGACCATACCCTGAGGCTGATCCTAAAGTGACTGTGTGAGAAAACTCAAGGTTACTGAAGGAATTTACCATTTGTTTCAGCTGCCACCTGAAGATAGGGCCCCTATCTGTCAGCCTTTGTGAGAGAGCAAGGACGTAACTTTGATGACTATCAGCCAGCAAACTCAGATTGTTTTTACATGGGACAACCCTCAACCCTTCCAGCTTTTGTAATTTCTAAAATTTTGATTCTACTGAGTCTCCACTCAACTCTCTTCCTAGTCTCTCATTCTCCTTTGAGGATTCTGTGTACAAAAATACAGGTAAATAGAATATAGTACTTAGTGTTTAATAAATCAGTAGGATGACTATAGTAAATAATAATCTATTGTATATTTTAAAATAGCTAGTAGAGAATAATGTGAATTTTCCCAGTATGAAGAAAAAATAAATGTTTAAGGTGATAGATATCCCAATTACTCTGATTTGATTACACAGTATATGAATGTATCAAAATATCATATGTGCATCTATTATGTGTCAATACAAATAAAAATAAATTAGTTAAAAAACATAGAGTCACCTCTGTACAAATTTAAATTCATTTGAGTTCATGCTGGGCTCTTTTTTCTATTGCAATAATACATTATTGCATAAGATTTGTCCTACTACTTTAACTTGAGTTTGGCATTGTTTATCTTCTACAAACAGTCCACCAACAGTAGATGCTTTTACCATTTTATTTTTTTACAGTAAATGTATTTGATGGAGAAAGGTAATAAAACTTAGAAAAGGACATTATGAATTGCTATTATTAAAAAAACAAAAAGTAACAAATCAGTGGGCAAAGATGAAGAGAAAAGGAAACTCTTATACAGTGTTGCTGGGAATATGCACTAGTGCAGCCAGTATGGAAAACAGTATGAAGATTTCCCAAAAATCTTAAAATAGAATTACCATTCAATCCAGCAACCTCAGTACTAAGTATCTACTGAAAGAAAAATCAATTAGTATATCAAAGAAATAATTGGACTCACCTCACACACTTATTATGGCACTATTCAAAATAGTGAATCAACCTAAGCATCCATCAACAAATTAATGGAAAAAGAAAATGTGGTGTGTACACACAATGAAATACTATTCAGTCATACAAAAATGGAATCATGTCCTTTGCGGCAACATGGATGAAACTGGAGGTCATTCTTTTAAGTGAAATAAACCAGTCACAAAAAGACAAATATTACATGTTCTCATTTATATGTGGGAGCTAAAAAATTTGAACACATGGAGGTAGAGAGTAAAAAACAGAAACTATACATTGGGAAGAGGGAGTAGGGAGGGGGGAGGATAAAAAGAAATGGCTAATGGGTACAAACATACAGTAACATAGAAGGAATTATATTATTCTGTTCTCATGCTGCTAATAAAGAGATACCAAAACTGGACAATTTGCAAAAGAAAGAGAGGCTTAATAGACTTACACTTCCATGTGGCTGGGGAGGCCTCACAATCTTGGCAGAAGGCAGGGGAATGGATCTGTGAGACTTACTCATTATCACAAGAACAGCACAGGAAAGACGTGCCCCCATGATTCAATTACCTCCCACTGGGTCCTTCCCACAAGACGTGGGAATTAAAAATAAAATTTAAATACACAGCCAAACCATATCAGGAATAAATTCAATGTTTGATAGGATGACTATATTTAAAAATGCCTTGTAGTTCGGTGATGGACACCCTGAATACCCAGACTTTATTACTACACATTATATGCCTGTAACATAATATTTCGTGTACCCTGTAAATATGCACACATTTTTGAAAAATGGAATGCAGTTATAAAAAAGGACACTTTGAAAATAGATAACTTATATTTTCAGGTCTCTAAGAAATTCCAATATGAAAATAAATCCCCACCACTTCCTAAAAAGGGAGAAAATCTATTTCAATAAAATTTTATTTTGTTTATATATATGTATTTTAATTTGAGACAGGGTCTCACTCTGTAGTTCAGCCTGAGGTGCAGGGGCACAATCTCAGCTCCTTGTAACCTCCACCTCCCAGGTTTGAGTGATTCTCCTGCCTCAGCCTCCCTAGTTTCTGGGACTACAGGTGTGTGCTACCATGCCTGGCTAATTTTTGAAATTTTTTTGTAGAGACGGAGTTTCACCATGTTGGCCAGGCTGGCCTCAAACTCCTGACCTCTGGTGATCCACCTGACTCAGGCTCCCAAAGTGCTGTGATTACAGGCATGAGTGACACAGTGGGCCATATTTTAATAATATTTTGTTAGTGATATTAGGTGGCAAAATGTTATGTGTTATATGGTTAATAACTGCCAATTAGCTCAAAAATTGGAGATAACAAGCTTAAGAAATTAGTCATCTGAAACATTTGTTTAAATTGGATTTCTAAAAGAAAATCCTGGAAGAATGAATGGAATAGCTAAACTTCTCTCAAACCAGGGTACTTTCAATTTAGAAAGCACATTTTTTTACTATGTTAAAAAAAAAAAGATGAATTAAGAGTACTGAGAGGAATTTTAATATTTCCAAAGGCATGTAAGTGTCAGCCTTGTGAATAAATTTCAATACTCTGAGGCTCATAGGTGTGCCTTATGACAAGGGTAACTACATCATGTCAGTATAACAGAGTTTAAGTTTTAAATTGCCATTTAATTATCTCGGCTGATAAACTTGTTAGCAAACATAAAATTAGTAAATAGTGATTTTGAAGCTTTCTGTTAATTCTTCTGTATAGCAGGTTATTTATAAATTTATAGTAGCTTACTTTTAGGTAACTTATTAGTGAGCTTTGAGGCTTTAATGCCTTAGAAATCTGTTACATTATCAAGCTATAATTTTAGTAGGAAATTTTGGTCTAATAATTATTTGACATAATAAGATCATATTCAATTATTCTTTTCTACAGCTGCAGTGTAGTTAAAAATTATCCCTTAGAAATCCATTTGTCCTTTTTTCACATTTAATTCATTTTTTTAATTGACAAATACAAATTGTATATATTTATCATATACAACGTGGTTTTGAAATACGTGTACATTATAGAATGGCTAACTGGAGCTAATTAACATTTTATCTCACACTGTTTTCTTGTGATGTGAATACTTAAAAACTACCCTTTTTCCAATTTTCAAAAATAAAATTCATTGTTATTAACTATAGTAATCATGATGCACCATAGATGTTTTGAATTTACACCTCCCATATAAGTGAACTTTTGTATCTTTTGACTAATGTCTTCCCACGCCTATTCCACACCACAGCCCCTGGTAACCACCACTCTGATCCCTACTTGTATGAATTCAACTTTTTTTTAGATTCAACATATAAGTGAGATCATGCAGTGTTCATCTCTGTGTGCCTGGCTGTTTTGTCTCATATAATATCCTTAATGTTAGTTTATGTTGTTACAAATGACAGGATTTCTTTTTGAGGCTGAATGGTATTCCATTGTGTATACATGCCACATTTTTAAATCCATTGTCAGTGGATGAATACTTCGGTTGGATCCATATCATGGCCCGTGTGAATAATGCTGCAATGAGCATGAAAGTGAAGCTATTCCTTCTGCATACTGATTTCATTTTCTTTAGATATATATTCAGAATTGGAATTTCTGGATGATATGGTAGTTCTATTTTTAATCTTTGATGAGCTTCTATACTGTTTTCCTTGTTTTTTTCTGGGTGGCAGAACCACAGAATTTTATTTCTTTTTGTTTATTTTTATTATACTTTAGGTTGTGGGGTACATGTGCAGATTGTGCAGGATTGTTATATAGGTATACACATGCCATGGTTGTTTGCAGCATCCATCCCCCTGTCATCTACATTAGGTATTTCTCCTAATGTTATCCCTCCCCAATGCCCCCACCCCTGGCTCATCCCTCCCTTAAACCCTCCCCTAGCTCCCCCAACCCCACAACAGTCCCTGATGTGTGATGTTCCCCTCCCTGTGTCCATGTGTTTTCACTGTTTAACAACCACTTATGAGTGAGAACATGAGGTGTTTGGTTTTCTGTTCTTGTGTCAGTTTGCCGAGAATGATGGTTTCCAGCTTCATCCATGCACCTGCAAAGGATATAAACTCATCCATTTTTATGGCTGCATAGTATTCCACGGGGTAAATGTGCCACATTTTCTTTATCCAGTCTATCATTGATGGGCATTTGGGTTGGTTCCAAGTCTTTGATTTTGTAAACAGTGCTGCAGTGAACATAAGTGTGCATGTGTCTTTATAATAGAATGATGTATAATCCTTTGGGTACATACCCAGTAATGGGGCTGCTGGGTCAAAGAGTATTTCTAGTTCTAGATCTTTGAGTAATCACCACACTGTCTTCCACAATGATTGAACTGATTCACACTCCCATCAACAGTGTAAAAGTGTTCCTATTTCTCCACGTCCTCTCCAGCATCTGTTGCCTCCTGACAACCCAGAAACAATATTTTGCATCCTTCAATCCAATCAAGTTGATATTTAATATTAACAATCACAGTATTTAATAAGCATAAAAGATTTTTATTGAATTAAAGGCCTTTTGCAGTTCTTATATGCCTAGAAAGTAAAAGGCCTTAGAGTTTCTTGACACATTGCCTCCATTATAATAGTTAAATATCTCCCACCCCTGAAGGGAATGCCATGCAACTGTTTTCCAATTTTTTTCTTAAATGAAAAGCTAAATAAAATGTAGAGTTCATGCAAAAGTATTCTGTAGTGATACTAATGACTGTGATACTAAAAACAAATCCTTAAAATATTATTTCAAAATTTTGCACAAAATGTGACAATCACCCTCATCCTTAACAGGTTTAGTCACAAAATAAGTGGTGAAGCTTGAATTTTTAACACGTTATTATTACATCATGTTCTATAATATATATCTAGTTTTCATATTTATAATTTCTAGTATCTACATGTTCCATGAAATTAATTTTACAATGAGAAAAATGTGTTTACTTATTTCGTTATGTATTTATTTTGTTATTTTGCCACAATACTTTAATAAACAATAGCTTATTTATCTTTTCATTAAAAATATCCTGTGAGTAAATTCCCTAAAAATAGCTAGCAAGTAGATTCTTGTTGAGATACATGTAGCACAACTTTATTTTTGTTCATTAGATCAATAAAGCACCAATAATAATGTAAAAAATGTCATGGCTAAAGTAAGGATCATCTAAAAACCTTTTTGGAGACTTATTGGCCATTTGCATTGGGCAAATAGAGAATACTATTTCAGGGTTGATTTTAAAATTTTTATTTATTTTTTAAATAAATTTGTTACCAGGCCTTATCTTTACCTTTGGGATTTAGATCTTAGGTGCATTCAATCATCTAATTAATCCAGATGTTTACATGTCCAAAAGAAAAACTTACTTTAAAAAACAATCTTACAGTAATCAATCCCATTTTACACATCGGTATCAGCTAGCAATTTTGGGGGCTACATACCTGAAGTATGTGTGTTATAAGACTGTTGAAATGAGTCATTTCCCAAATGTAGCACAATGCTGAATGATAAACACACAATAGACATAAACTGGCAGTCTTCCTGTTTTTTTTCACTCTCTTGTGCCACTCTGACATACCTCTGACTGTGGCAGTCCTCAGCTTCTTGTCAGCTTGATTAAACTTTAGACTGATATCTTCCTATACCCCCCATCTTCCTTTTCTTAAAGCATTTATCTTGGAAAAATTGTAATTACAATTTTTTTCTCTGCCTCTTTAAGATGTAAATCTTTCAGTCTTCTGCAAGTTTTGTAAGCCAGGATTGTCTTTCTCAAGGAGTTGGAGTCATCACTATGAAATGTTGTAAGAAAGAGAGTGCCTCACGCATTTACCTATGTAACAATCTTGTACATCTTGCACATGTAACCCAGAACTTAAAATAAAAGTTGATTTTAGAAAAAAGAAGGAGCAAAGGAAGGAAGAAAAGCAAAGAAAGCAAAGAGAAAGAAAAGAAAAGAAAAAGAAAAGAAGGAAGTGCCTGTATCTTTTAGTGTCTTTGTAAGGGTAGCCGCCTAAATTCAGTTAGCCAGTTAGCACCAGTTAGCAAACACTGATGGCATAATCACACTGATCAACTTCCCCCTCAACCACCACTCTAACCTTAATGTCATCCAGTACTTTTTCAGTAGTTAACTGCAGTGCTTAAAACTTGCCTGAATTTTGTTTCAGCAGAATTGAGTTTAATCTCTCTCTCTCCTCTTGCAAAAAGCTTGAATAAAATGTTGGTTATTTAACTCCATTAGGTGCACTTTTTTGACACCCTCCTGAGGTTCTCCAGCATCTCACAACACCCCATTCCACAAAATTAGACAAGTCTTGAACAGCCTAGAATTTAAAAAAAAAAAATCTCCCAAACAAGGTCTGTGAGGACTCAAATTTATCAGATTCTTCAATTATTTTTGTAAATACAGTTTTACAAATATTAGAGTGAAAATATCATATAATATTTCTTCTATGGAATTTTATTGAAAATCCCTGTGATGATTATGTGTCAATTTGGGTAGGCCATGTTATTCCATTTTTGGTCAAATATCATTCCAGATATTTCTATCAAGATATTTTTTTCAATGTAGTTAACATTTAAATGAATAGATTTGACTAAAGCAGATTCCCCTCCCTAATGTTGGTGGGCATTGTCTAATCAGTTGAAGGCCTTAAGATAGAAGACTGACTTTCCCAAAAAAGAAGGAATTCTTCCTTCAAATAGCATTGTTTTTTTCCAACTTTTATTTTAGGTTCAGGGAGCATACGTACAGGTTTGTTACATGTGTAAATTACATGTCACTGAGATATGGCATGTGTCACCTAGGTAGTGAGCACAGTACCTAATAGGTAGTTTTCAAATTCTCACGACCTCTTGCCCTCAACCCAAAAGTGAGTATCAGATTCTATTTTTTCCCATTTCGTGTCCATGTGTATTCCACATATAGCACCTACTAATTTGTTTTTGTGGTGGTAAGAGCATGTGATATTTTGTTTTATGTTTTTGCATTAATTCACTTAGGATAATGGCCTGAAGCTCCATTTCTGTTGGAGCAAAGGACATGATCTCATTCTTTTTTTATAGCTCCATAGTATATCATGATTTATATGCACCACATTTTTAAAAAATTGAGTATACTGTTGTTGGGCATTTAAGTTGATTCCATGCCTTTGCTATTGTGAAGAGTGCTGTGATGAACATACATGTGCATGTGTCTTTATGGTATAATGGAATGATTTATATTCCTTTGGGTATATACCCAGTAATGGGATTGCTGGATTGAATTGTAATTCTGTTTTAAGTTCTTTAAGAAATCTCCGAACTGTTTTTCACAGTGACTGAACTAATCAACATTCTCACCAGCAGTGTATGTGTTCTCTTTTCTCTGCAACTTCACTAACATCTGTTATTTTTTGATTTTTAAGTAACAGCCATTTTGACTGGTGTGAGATGGTACCTCATTGTGATTTTGATCTGCATTTCTCTAATACTCAGTGATGTAGAGCATTTCTTTGTATACATGTTGGCCACATGTACGTCTTCTTTCAAAATGTGTCTGTCTTTATCCTTTGCCCCAGTTTTTAATGGGATTGATTGTTTTTTGCCTGTGAATTTGTTTACGTTTCTTATAGATTCCAGATATTAGACATTTGTCAGAAACATGGTTTGCAAATATTTCCCCATTCTATATGTTATCTGTTTACTCTGTTAAGTTTCTTTTGCTGTACAGCTCTTTAGTTTAATTAAGCTCCACTTGTCAACTTTTGTTTTTGTTACGGATTTCTTTTAGAGTCTTCATCATGAAATTTTTGCCAAGGCCTATGTCCAGAATGGTATTTCCTAAGTTTCCTTCTAGGGTTCTTATAGTTTTAGGTTTTATGTTTTGTCTTTAATTAATCTTGAGTTGAGTTTTGTGTATGATGTTAGAACGGGGTCCAGTTTCAATCTTCTGCATATGGCTAGCCAGCTATACCAGCATCTTTTATTGAGTAGGAGTCCTTTCTCTATTGTTTGTTGTTGTCAACTTTGTCGAAGATGAAATGGCTGAATTTATGTGGTTTTATGTCTGGGTTCTCTAACCTGTTTCACTGGTCTATGTGTTTGTTTTTATAGCAGTACCATGCTGTTTTGGCTACTGTAGCTATATAGTATTGTTTGAAGACTGGCAGTGTGATGCCTCTAGCTTTGTTCTTTTTGCTTAGAATTGTTTTAGCTATTCAGGAACTTTTATGCTTGCATATGAATTTTAGAATAGGTCTTTTTTTAATTCTGTGAAGAATGACATTGGTAGTTTAATAGGAACAGTACTGAATCTATAAGTTGCTTTGGGTAGTACGGCCATTTTGACAATATTGATTCCTCCTAAACAAGAGCATGGAATGTTTTTTATTTGTTTGTGCTGTCTCTGAATTCTTTCAGCATTGTTTCAGAATTCTCATTGTAGACATCTTTCACTTCCCTGGTTAGCTGTATTGCTCAGTGTTTCATTCATTTTGCAGCTATTGGGAATGTAATTGGATCCTTTGATTTGGCTCTCGGCTTGGACGTTATTGTTGTATAGAAGTGCTACTGACTTTGTACATTGATTTTTGTATCCTAAAATTTTATTTAAGTTGTTAATCAGTTATAAGAGCCTTTGCACAGAGGCTATGGGGTTTTCTAAGTAGAGAATTATATAATATGTGAAGAGAGATAGTTTTACTATCTGTTGGATGTTTTTTTATTTCTTTCTCTGTTTAGTATAATATTGGCTGTGTATGATAGATGGCTCTTATTATTTTGAGGTATTTTCTTTCAATGCCTGGTTTGTTGAGGGTTTTTAATATGAAGAAATGTTGAATTTTATCAATAAACTTTTCAGCATCTATTACAATGATTCTGTGGTTTTTGTTTTTAATTCTGCTTGTGTGATGAATCTTATTTATTGATACGAAGAAATGTTGAATTTTATCAATAAACTTTTCAGCATCTATTAAAATGATTGTGTGGCTTTTGTTTTTAATTCTGTTTGTGTGATGAATCATATTTATTGATTTGTACATGTTGAAACAACCTTGCATCCCAGGAATAAAGCCTACTTGATCATGGAGAAATAGCATTTTTATGTGTTGTTATATTAGATTTGCAAGTAATTTGTTGAGGATTTTTAAATCTATGTTCATCAGGGATATTGGTCTGAAGTTTTCTTTTCTGTGGTTGTGTCTCTGCTAGGTTTTGTTATCAAAATTATGCTACCTTCACAGAATAAGTTAGGGATGAGTCCTGCCTCCTTGAATTTTTGGAATGGCTTCAATGGGACGGCTCCTTGCTCTTCTTTATATTTGTTAGAATTTGGCTGTGAATCCATTTTGTCCAGGACTTTTCCTGGTTGGTAGGGTTTTTATTACAAATTCAATTTTGGAACTTAATTCTTGGTCAGTTGAAGTACTGAATTTCTTTCTGGTTTAATCTTGGGAAGATGTGTATTTCCAGAAATTTGTCCATTTCTTCTAGGTTTTCTAGTTTGAATAGAAGGGCTCACAATAGTCTCTAAGGGTTTTTGTATTTCTGTGGGGTAGATGGTAAGGTTACCTTTCTCATTTCTGATTGTGTTTATTTGAATCTTCTCTCTTTTCTTTGATTAGTCTAGCTAGCCATCTATCAATCTTATTTACTCTTTGAAAGAAACAGCTTTTAATTTTGTTGAGCTTTCTTACAGATCTTCACATTTCAATTGCATTCAGTTCAGCTCTCATAATGGTTATTTGTTTTTTCAGCTAGCTTTGGTGTTGGTTTATGTTAGGTTCTTAATTTTGAGACCTTTTTGGCTTTTTAATGTAAGTAGGCATTTGATACTATAGACTTTCTTCTTTTTTTTTTATTATACTTTAAGCTCTGGGATACATGTGCACATCCTGCAGAATGGCTGAATAGGTACCCACATGCCATGGTGGTTTGCTGTCTTCATCTCCCTGTCACCTACATTAGGCATTTCTCCCGGTGTTATGTCTCCCCAACCTCCCTGCCCCCCACTGTCCCTACCCTCCCCTGTCTACTCCCATGTGTGATGTTCCCCTCCCTGTGCCCATGTGTTCTCATTGTTCAACACCCGACTACAGGTGAAGATATATGGTGTATGGTTTTCTCTTCTTGTGCAGATTGCTTAGAATGATGGATTCCAGATTCATCCATGTCCCTACAAAGGACATGAACTCATCTTTTTTTATGGCTGCATAGTATTCCATGGTGTATATGTGCCACATTTTCTTTATCCATTCTCTCCTTCATGGGCATTTGGGTTGGTTCAAAGTATTTTCTATTGTAAACAGTGCCACAATGAACATACCTGTGCATGTGTCTTTATAATAGAACAATTTATAATCCTTTGGGTATATACCCAGTAATGGGATTGCTGGGTCAACTGCTATTTCTAACTTGAGATCCTTGAGGAATCGCCACACTGTCTTCCACAATGGTTGAACTAATTTACACTCCCACCAACAGTGTAAAAGTGCTCTTATTTCTCCACATCCTCTCCAGCATCTGTTGTCTCCAGATTTTTTAATGATCACCATTCTAACAGTCATGAGATGGTATCTCAGTGTGGTTTTGATTTGCATTTTTCTAATGACCAGTGCTAATGAGCATTTTTTCATATGTTTGTTGGTCTCATAAATGTCTTCTTTTGAAAAGTGCCTATTCATATCCTTCACCCACTTTTTGATGGGGTTATTTTTTCTTATAAATCTGCTTTAGTTCGTTGTAGATTCTGGATATCAGCTCTTTGTCAGATGGGTAGCTTGCAAAAATTTTTTCCCATTCTGTTGATTGCCAGTTCACTCCAGTGATTGTTTCTTTGCTGTGCAGAAACTTTTGAGTTTAATTAGGTCCCATTTGTCTATTTTGGCTTTTGTTGCCATTGCTTTTGGTGTTTTAGTCATGAAGTCCATGACTATGCCTATGTCCTGAATGGTATTGCCTATGATTTCTTCTAGGGTTTTTATGTTGTTAGGTCTTATGTTTAAATCTTTGATCCCTCTGGAGTTAATTTTAGTGTAAGGTATAAGGAAGGGGTCCAGTTTTAGCTTTCTGCACATGGCTAGCCAGTTTTCCCAACACCATTTATTAAACAGGGAATCCTTTCCCCATTGCTTGTTTTTGTAAGGTTTGTCAAACATCAGTTCGTGGTAGATGTGTGGCATTGCTTCTGAGGCCTCTGTTCTGTTCCACTGGTCTATATCTCTATTTTGGTACCAGTACCATGCTGTTTTGATTACTGTAGCCTTGTAGTATAGTTTGTAGTCTGATAGTGTGATGCCTCCAGTTTTGTTCTTTTTGCTTAGGATTGTCTTTGCTATGTGGGCTCTTTTTTGATTCCATATGAAGTTTAAGATGGTTTTTTCCAATTCTGTGAAGAAAGTCAATGGCAGCTTGATGGGAATAGCATTGAATCTATAAATTACTTTGGGCAGTATGGACATTTTCACCATATTGATTTTTCCTAACCATGAGCATGGAATGTTTTTCCATTTGTTTGTGTCTTCTCTTATTTCCTTGAGCAGTGGTTTGTAATTCTCCTTGAAGAGGTCCTTCACATCCTTTGTTACTTGTATTCCTAGGTATTTTATTCTCTTTGTAGCAATTGTTAATGGGAGTTCACTCATGATTTGGTTCTCTGTTTGTCTGTTATTGGTATATAGGAATGCTTGTAATTTTTGCACATTGATTTTGTATCCTAAGACTGCTGAAGTTGCTTATCAGTTTAATGAGATTTTGGACTGAGATGATGGAGTCTTCTAAATATACAATCATGTTGTCTGCAGATAGAGACAATTTGACTTCCTCTTTTCCTAATTGAATACGCTTTATTTCCTTTTCTTGCCTGATTGCTCTGGCTGGAAATTCCAATAGTGTATTGAATTGGAATGGTGAGAGAGGGCACCCTTATCTAGTGCCGGTTTTCACAGGGAGTGCTTCCAGTTTTTGCCCAGTCAGTATGATATTGGTTGTCAGTTTGTCAGAGATAACTTTTATTATTTTTAGATATGTTCCATTGATATCTAGTTTATTGAGAGTTTTTAGCATAAATGACTGTTGAATTTTTTGGAAGGCCTTCTCTGCATCTATTGAGATGATCATGTGGTTTTTGTCTCGGTTCTGTTTATGTGATGGATTAGGTTTATAGATTTGTGTATGTTGAATGAGCCTTGCACCCTAGGATGAAGCCTACTTGATCATTACGGATAAGCTTTTTGATGTGTTGTTGCATTCGGTTGGCCAGTATTTTATTGAATATTTTTGCATCAATGTTCATCATGGATATTGGCCTGAAATTTTCTTTTTGGTTGTGTCTATGCCAGGTTTTAGTATCAGGATGATGTTGGTCTCATAAAATGAGTTAGGGAGGATTCCCTCTTTTTGTATTGTATGGAATAGTTTCAGAAGGAATGGTTCCAGCTCCTCTTCTGGTAGAATTCAGCTGTGAACCTATCTGGACCTGGACTTCTTTTGGTTGGTAGACTATTAATTGCTGCCTCAACTTCAGACCTTGTTATTGGTCTATTCAGGGATTCAACTTCTTCCTGGTTTAGTCTTGTGAGGGTGTACGTGTCCAGGTATTTATCTGTTTCTTCCAGATTTACTTATTTATGTGCATAGAGTTGTTTGTAGTAATTTCTGATGGTAGTTAGTATTTAAGTGGAATCAATGGCAATAGCCCTTTACCATTTTTTTATTGCATCTATTTGTATCTTCTCTCTTTTCCTTTTTATTAGTCTGGCTAGCAGTTTGTCTATTTTGTTGATCTTTTCAAAAAACCAGCTCCTGGATTTATTTTTTGAAGGGTTTTTTTTTAATATATTTATATCTCCTTCAGTTCTCTTCTGATCTGAGTTGTTTCTTGTCTTCTACTAGCTTTTGAGTTTTTTTGATCTTGTTCCTCTAGCTCTTTCAATTTTGATGATAATGTGTTGATTTCAAATCTTTCCTCTTTTCTCATGTGGTCATTTAGTGCTATAAATTTCCCTCTAGACACTACTTTAAATGTGTCCCAGAGATTCTGGTACATTGTCTTTGTTCTCATTGGTTTTGAAGAGCATCTTTATTTCTGCCTTCATTTCATTGCTTATCCAGTTGTCATTCAGGAGCAGGTTGTTCAGCTTCCATGTAGTTGTGCAGTTTTTGAGTGAGTTTCTTAACCCTGGGTTCTAATTTGATTACACTGTGGTCTGAGAGACTGTATGTTATTATTTTCGTTCTTTTCCATTGGCTAAGGAGGGATTTACTTCCAATTATGTGGTCCGTTTTAGAGTAGGTGTGACGTGGTGCTGAGAAGAATGTATATTCTGTGGATTTGGGGTGGAGAGTTCTGCAGATGTCTGTTAGGTCCACTTGGTCCAGATCTGCATTCAAGTCCTGGATATCCTTGTTAATTTTCTGTCTCATTGATCTGTCTAATATTGACATTGGAGTTTTAAAATCTCCCACTATTATTGTGTGGAAGTCTAAGTCTCTTTGTAGGTCGTTAAGAACTTGTGTTATGTGTCTGGGTGCTCCGTTGGGTACCTATATATTTAGGATGGTTACCTCTTCTTGTTGCATTGACCCCTTTACCATTATGTAATGCCCTTCTTTGTTTCTTTTGATCTTTATTGGTTTAAAGTCCATTTTATTAGAGACTAGGACGGCAACCCCTGCTTTTTTTTTTTTTTTTCCTCTTCATTTGCTTGGTAAATCTTGACACAGACTGGCAAGTTGGATAAAAAGTCAAGACCTATCGGTGTGCTGTATTCAGGAGACCCACCTTATGTGCAAAGTCTCACTAGACTTTCTTCTTAACACTGCTTTAGTTGCTTCCCAGAGGTTCTGTTATATTGTATCTTTGTTTTCATCAGTTTAAAAGAATTTCTTGATTTCTGCTTTAATTTCATTTGTCTTTCAGGAGCAGGTTGCTTAATTTCCATGTAATTATATGGTTTTGAGAGATCTTGTTGGTATGGATTTCTATTTTTATTGTACTGTGGTCTGAGAGTGTGGTTGTCATATCCATTTTTAGGAGGGATTTATAAGAAATTCCTTTATGGCTGAGCATTTGGTCAATCTTAGAGCATATGCCATGTGCAGATGAGATTAATGTATTTTCTGTTGTTATTGGGTGGAGTGTTCTATGATGTATGTTAGGTTTATATGGTTAAGTGTCAAATGTAGGTCCCAAATATTTTTGTTAGTATTCTGCTTCGATGATCTGTCTATGGGTGTTGAAGTCTCCCACTATAGTTATGTGTTTATCTGTGTCTCGTAATAGATCTCTAAGAACTATTTTATGAATTTGGGTGCTCCAGTATTTAGTGCATTTAATTCAGGATAATTAAGTCACCTTGTTAAGTTGAACCATTTATCATTTTATAATGTTCTTCTTTGTCCTTTTTTATAATCATTGGTTTAAATCCTTTTTCTTCTGACATAAGAATAACAACCTCTGTTCTCTTTTATTTTCCATTTGCTGGATAGATCTTTCTCCATCCCTTTACTCTGATCCTATGGTTGTCATTGCATGTGAGATGAATCTCTTGAACACAGCATAGAATTGGATTTTTCTTCCTTATTCAACTTGACACTCTGTGCCTTTTTACTTGGAACATCTATCTAATTTATGTGCAAGGTCAATATTATGTGAGCTTTTAATCCTGTCATCATGTTTTAGCTGGTATTTAGGCAGACTGTATAGTTGTTGTAAAGTGTCAGTGGGCTATGTACTTAAGTGTGTTTTTGTGGTGACAGGCAAGAGTCTTTTGTTTTCATGTTTACCACTCCCTTAAGGACCTCTTATAAGGCAGGTTTGGTAGAGAGAAAAAAATTCCCTTAGCATTTGCTTATCTGAATAGGATTTTATTTTTCCTTTGCCCATAAATCTTAATTTAGCTGAATATAATATTCTTGGTTGAAATTTCTTTCCTTTAATATTGTTAAATGTAGGCCCCCAGTCTCTTCTGCCTTTTAAAGTTTCTGCTGAACTGTCCACCATTAGCCTGATGCGGTTCCTTTCATATATGATCTGCCCCTTTTCTCTAGCTGCCTTTAAATTTTTTCTTTCACATTAACATTGTAGAGTCTGATAACTATATGTCTTGGTGATGGTTTACTTGTATATTATCTTGCCAAAGTTCTCTGAAAATCCTGAATTTGTATGTTGAGCTTTCTGGTGAGTTTGGGGAAATTTTTGTGGACAGTATCCTTAAATATGTTTTAAAACTTGCTTGCTCTCTCATCTTCCCTTTCTGGGATACCAGTGAGTCATAGATTTGTGTCTTTCCATAATCTCAGTTCTCAGAGGTTTTCTTCATTAATATTTTTTATTTTTGTCTGAGTTGATTCAAAGAACTAGTCTTTGAGCTCTGACATTCTTTCCTCAGATTGCCCTGTTCTTCTTTTATCACTTCCGATTGCATTATAAAATTCTGGTGGTGAGTTTTTTCAGCTTTAGATCACTTTGGTTCTTTCTGAAAATATATATCTGAAAATAGACATTTCTATTTCTGAAAGTTTCTATTTCTGTTTCTTTCTGAAAATGAAACAATTTTTATTTCTGTTTCTTTCTGAAAATGAAACATAATCTAAGATTCCTTAGATTACTTGGATTGGGTTTCAACTTCATCTTGAGTCTCTAAATTCATTTCTATCTAGATTATGAATTCTACATTGGTCATTTAAGTCATTTCTGTCTGATTAAGAATCATTGCTGGAAAGCTAGTACAGTTGTTGTTGTTTGCACATAAGGAGACATTCTGGCTTTTAGAGTTGCCAGAGTTCTTGCACTGATTCTTTCGCACCTACGTGAGCTGATGCTCCTGTAGTCTTTGAAGGTGCTGTCCTTTGCGTAGGGCATTTTTATTCATATTCTTTGGCACTTTGTGGGGCTTGACTGTATTTAAGTTGGCTTTGTTTCTGTATGATTTCAGGAGGCCAAGGCTCATCTCAGCCCTCCTGGGTGTCATGCTCTTACCCTAGGCAGCTAGGACCAGGCTCGCAACTTTTTTCCCTGGCCCCTCAAGGTTAAGCACCAACTGTACTGAAGGGGCCAAGGTGCTCATAATCCACTGACCATAACACTCCTATGAGGGATGCCAGCAAAAGTACTTCAGTGGGGGTGCAGTGGGTAGTGGGTATGTGCAAATACAGTGAAGGAGCAAAGAGAAGCTGCAAGTGAGTGTGCACTGGTGAAGCAGCAGGGTGAGGCTTTGGGCAATTATATGCTTGCAGGGAAGGGCTGTGGGTGGTTTTTCACCTGCTAAGGACTGTCTGCACAAACTCTCTGACTCTTAGGTGGTGTCTGTTGGCAAAAGAGCTATGGCCATGGCAAGCTTCTCTGCTGGGCAGCTGAGGGCACACTGCAAGGAGGCATGGCCAGTCAGTGACTCTGGGATAAGCTGGCAGAGAGGGTAGTGTTCATATCAGATTGGCATCTTCACATGGGCAAGATAGCCTTGCTCTGCCCAGGTATGACAGGCAACAAAGGGCTAAAGGTCCTTAGAGGAGCATAGTGAGCATTGAGGAATCAGCATCAATGGCTGTTTTCCACTATAGCCACTCCCCGGTCAAACCCTCTGGACTCCATGCAGCCTGGAGTTCTGTCTCTGCCAACTGTCTAAGCAGATCTCCCTGCCAGTTCAAATATCTGTGGGGGTCATGTACTCTCCTGCAGCAAGGATTCCAGAGGTCAGTGACAAGACTAGGCCACTCCATACCTATTTCACTCACCCCTTTCTCAAGAGCTGTTCAAGGAAGGAATGAGTCCTGGTGTTCACTAATCCCATGCAGGGCATCTATGTTCCTCTCCTTTCAATCCAGGGTCTGCATTCTCCCTCCATTAATTCTCAGTGCCTTCTTTCCAAAGACCTGTTTGGAGTGTGCCACTGCTTGATGGTATGGTCTCTCTTAGTATGAGAAACTCTTCCTAGCTGCATGTAGTTGGCCATCTTGGCTCCTTCCTCTAAGTCCAGTCACCACTTGGACCAGAGACTGTCATATCAGCTCTTCCCTGTGTCTCCAGCCTGCTGAACTACCTGGCAGTTTTCAGATTGGCCATCCCCCAAATCACATGAGCCAATTCCTTAAAACATTCTCTCTCTGTCTCCCCCTCTATGTGTCAGTTTGTTCATATGTGTTTGTGTATATGTAGCCTATTAGTCCTGTTTCTCTGGAGAACCCAGACAGATTTGTATATGCATAAAACTAGCAGCTTGTAGTAGCAAGATCATTTTATACCTCTCTGATAGAATCATTCTGGTATAATTTGCACTGCATATTTTAATCTCTTATCACTGTATTTCAAAGGGAATCAGTGCTATGGAAATTTTGAGGTTTCTTCTTTGAATATTAAGTAATATTGCAATGCAAAAATATCACAGTCATTCACTTGAAGGGGAAGTACACTGATTCTAATGCCAGTGTCAGCAGGGCCTCACATGATTCTTTACTTTCTGCCACACATGGATCTTGTGCTTCTCTGGACTCTATTTTTAGGCAGGAAGATTGTAGAAGAGATGAGGTAAGCTAGAAAATAAGCTGCAATATGTGATTCCTTCCCTTGAACAATAGAAGAAAAATGCCTACAGATAAGACATGAATTAAAAATTGTCCTTGGAACAAATCAGACTTCCATTAAATATTCTGCTTTATCGTTCTTTTAATAATATGATCAAATTAAGCACCTAAGGATATCTTTATTTTGCAGAATAAAGTTATACAAAATTCTGATCGATAGGGTACTTTGATTAAAAGTACCTTATTTCATTATTTTCCTAAAGACTTATGCCAGTTTGAAAACTATTATTATAAAAACAATTATCTTTATTTATTGAAAGGTTGAATTAGAAATTTCAAATTCTATAGCATCAGACTCTAGGAAACAAGAAATAAGTTGCATGTCTCATATATGTAACAATATAAAAATATAATAAATATTTAAAAAGATAAAGCAATATATAAAATAAAAATATAAAAATTGGCCTATTCTCCGGGGCATGGTGACTCACACCTGTAATCCTAGCACTTTGGGAGGCTGAGGCAGGCAAATTACCTGAGGTCAGGAGTTCAAGACCAGCCTAGCCAACATGGCAAAACCCATTCTCTACTAAAATACAAAAATTAACCAGGCATGAGGGCAGATGCCTGTAATCCCAGCTACTTGGGAGGCTGAGACTGGAGAATTGCTTGAACCCGATAGACAGTGGTTGCAGTGAGCTGAGATTGTGCGACCGCATTCCAGCTGAGTGAGACTCCATCTCAAAAAAAAAAAAAAATTGACCTATTCTAAATGAGATACTATTTCACAGGCTTCAATTTTGCACAAATTAGATAATCATACAGTAACAATTATTAACAAGTCTGTTGAAAGGAAATCTTAACACATTATTTAACGCATGTATAAAATAATTGGATTTCTCTGGAAAATTTCTTGGCAAGACTTGTGATGGTAAAGATGAACGTATTCTATAAAACAGAAGTCGAAGGTGTATACTCCAAAGGGATAAGCCTGAATTTATGTACAAATATATATATGGATGCATTTTTATTTCAATATATGTTTAATGGGACCTATTTTGAAACAAATATCCAAATATAATGAAATGTATAAAGAAACACTACCGTTTTACCATAATTTATTTCTTTAATACAGTCAAAATGGATAAATCAGGTATGTTTGTTAATACAGATAAATCTTAACAGCAGTATGCTGATGAAAAAGAAAGAAAATTACAAGAATTTAAATTTGACACAATTTATTGTTGTGAAAAATAAAACACTACTGCATTGCCTATAGATCTCTATATATGCTTACAACCATTCATTGGAAGAAGATGTATTAATCATGGCAGAGGAAGGGGACATGGAACAATGAAATGATTAGGAAAACTTTGAATCATTTGTGATATTTTATTTAAATAGTTCTGAAGTAAATATGTTAATGTGTTTTTTTGTATTTGTTTATTATATTATTTTGCCTTTGTATTAAAAATACTTCATAACTCACAAAACATTTTTAAAGTTGTATTCGGTTGCATTTTAATTAGTATTAGAGATACATTGAAAAAACATTTTATCACACATTTTTATATTTCTCACATTACAAATTAGTTGGTCAAAAAGATCTTTCTATATTTCATTATAAAAACACCCAGGTTTGGTAGATTAGAAAACCTAAAACAAACTATATCACAAATTGACTCAGATATGCAGGAAAAAACATATTTAATGCATGAATGTGATGAAATATAATAATGTCTATAAGAAATAATTGAATTACACAATTTTATGTTCTTTTTTAAATGAAAAATTATATAATTTTTAAAAGCCTTCTGTCTTCATCATAGGTTTACTTTATAAATTATGAAAAGAAATACAAGTGTCTCCTTTTAGTTAAAATGGAATTTTTGACTAGAAATGGTTTTTAAGAAATTTGTATGATTTTCAGAAACACATGGAATTAAATAAACCAATTGAATAACTGCTGTCCTGAACAGTTCAATATCCTAGGAAATACTATTATTTCTAGATCTGAAATAGTAATAGCTCTATTTTTACTAATGTCTGTATTGTAAGCATTTGTTCTTTATCCTGGCTTGTATGACAAATTGTATATATTTTGTGTGGCATATACTTGATTTTAAATATAGCTTGAACATCTACCTTCTCTGTTTTGTATTATGAGAATCTTTGCAGTATTAGGTACATTTACATTAATTTTACTCATTAGATACCTAATGAAAGAATGTTAATTATTAAGAGACTAATTAGGTATTTCTTTTTACGAAAATATTGTGTGTAACACATCTGCCATCTGTTTATATTATTCAAAGAACAACTTACAGTAATTTGCCTTCCTAATTGCAGTACTAATCAGTTCTGAATTGTGGTTTATTTATGCAAAAGTATGCCAGTTGAAGGCATTAGCAATGTTTGTGGATCAAAAGATAAGACCAACCTTGAACAAGGTTATCTCTTTTGCCTATTAAATTACTTTCTTACTAAGCCTTGTTGAAGAATAAAATAATATTTTTGTTTTATTGATTAAAGCTTTTAAAATTGATTAAATAAAGCTTTTAAAGTTACAAAACTTAAAATGACAAAACTTAAAGCACATCATTTTTTCATCTTAAAGCAATATATGAGTATGTCTTATATGTTGTATATCCTTGAATATTCAACCTTTATGTGACAACATGCATATTTTGACTTTTTTTTTTTTTTTGAGACAGAGTCTCACTCTGTCACCAGGGCTGGAGGGCAGTGGCACCATCTCAGCTTGTTGCAACCTCCCCCTCCCGGGTTCAAGCGATTATCCTACCTCAACCTCCCTAGTAGCTGGGATTACAGGTGTCTTCCACTTTGCCCAGCTTATTTTTTGTATTTTTAGTAGAGACGGGTTTCACCATGTTGGCCAGGCTAGTGAAACTCCTGGCCTCAGGTAATTCACCTGCCTCAGCCTCCCAAAGTGCTGGGATTACAGGCATGAGCCACGGCACCTGAACTTGACTTTAATATTAGCCATTCTGGCTGCTGTGAGATGGTATCTCCTTGTGATTTTCATCATGTTCCTCTGAAGATAAGGAATAATGAGCATTTTTTAAATGTGTTTGTTGCTTGCATGTCTTCTTTTAAGTGTCTGTTCATATATTTTGCCTATATTTTATTGGGGTTATTTGTTTTATGCTTCTTGATTTAAGTTCCTTACAGATTTTGGATATTAGACCTTCGTTGGATACATAGTTTGTATACATTTTCTCCCATTCTATAGGTTGTCTGTTTACTGACAGTTTCTGTGCTGTATAGAAGCTCTTTAGTTTAATTAGGTCCCATTTGTCAATTTTTGTTTGTTGCAATTGCTTTTGGAAACTCAGCCATAAATTCTTTGACAAGGCTAATGTTGAGAAGAGTGTTTCCTAGGTTTTCTTCTAGGGTTTTTATAGATTGAGGTTATCCATTTAAATCATTTATCCATCTTGAGTTAGTTTTTATATATTGTGAAAGATAAGGTTCTAGTTTCACTTTGCATATGGCTAACCATTTATCCCAGCACAACATATTGAATGGGGAATTCTTTTCCCTGGCTTGATTCTGTCAGCCTTATGGAAATCAGATGGTTGTAGGTATGCAGCTTTATTTCTGGGTCATATCACCTGTTCTATTGGTTTATGTATCTGCGTTTATACCAGTACCATGCTGTTTCGGTTACTGCAGCTTTGTCATATTGTTTGAAGTCAGGTAGTGATTCTTCTGGCTTTGCTTTTTCATGTTTGAAATTGTTTTGGCTATTCAGGATCTCTTTTGATTTTGTATGAATTATAGAATATTTTTTTCTAATTCTGTGAAAAATGATATTGGTATTTTGATAGGAATAGCATTTAATCTAGAAATTGCTTTGGGTAGTATGGCCATTTTAATAGTACTGATTCTTCCTAATCATGAGCATGGAATGTGTTAACATTTGTTTGTATTGTCTCTGAATTCTTTCTGAAGTGTTTTGTAGTTCTTCTTGTAGAGAATTTTTACCTTCATGCTTAGCTATATTCTTAGGTATTTCATTTTCATTGAGGCTATTGTAAATGGACTTGTGTTTGTAGTTTGACTCTCAGCCAGGATGTTATTGGTGTATGAAATGCTACTGATTTTCATACATTGATTTTATATTCTGAAATTGAGATGCAAAAATCAGTTAAAAAGTTTAATGAAACCAAGTGTTCATCTTTCAAAATAATAAATAAGTGTAATAGACCACTAGCTAGATTAACAAAGTAAAAAAGGAAAGAGCCAAATAAACACAGTAAGAAATGACAAAGATTATATTACAAGTGATCCACAGAAATACTAAAGATCCTCAAAGAATACTATGAACAACTCTGTGCACAAGTTAGAATATCTAGAGAAGGCCAGGCACAGTGGCTTACGCCTGTAATCCCACCACTTTAGGAGGTTGAGGCACGCAGACAACCTGAGATCAGAAGTTCAAGACAAGCCTGGCCAACATGGTGAAACCCGTCTCTACTAAATATACCAAAATTACCTGGGCGTGGTAGCAGGTGCCTGTAATCTCAGCCACTCAGGAGGTTGAGGCAGGAGAATCACTTGAACTTGGGAGGTGAAGGTTGCAGTGAGCCAAGATCACTCCACTACACTCCAGCTTGTGCAACAGAGTGAGACTCTGTCAAAGAAAAAAAAAATGAAAAGAAAAAGAAAATATGGAGAAAATAAATAAATTCTTGGAAACACACAATCACTCAAGATAGAATCAGAAAGAGATTGAAACCTTTTAATAAGCCAATTTTAAGATCTGAAATTGAATCAGTAATAAGAAACCTACTAACCTATAAAAGACCTGGACCAGATAGACTCATAGTCTAACTCTACCATACATAAAAGAACTGGTTCTGAACCTGCTGAGGCTATTTCAAATATCCAAAGAGGAAGGGACTCCATCCTAATAAATTCTATGAAGCCAGCATCAGCCTAATACCAAAATCTGGCAGAGAAACGACCAAAAAAAAAAAACTTTAGACTAATATCCTTGATGAATATACATGCAAAAATTCTCAACAAAATTCTACCAAATTACATCCAGCAGCACATTTAAAAGTTGATTCACTCCCATCAACACTGTTGCAAATTAGTTCAACCATTGTGGAAGAGAGTGTGGTAATTCCTCAAGGATCTAGAAATAGAAATACCACTTGACCCAGCAATCCCATTACTGGGTATATACCCAAAGGATTATAAAACATTCTACTGTAAAGACACATACACATGTATGTTTATTGCAGCAATGTTTACAATAGCAAAGACTTGAAACCAACCCAAATACTCATCAATAATAGACTGGATAAGGAAAATGTGGCACATATATACCATAGAATACTATGCAGCCATAAAAAAGGATGAGTTTATGTCCTTTGCAGTGACATGGATGAATCTGGAAACCATCATTCTCAGCAAACTGACACAAGAACAGAAAATAAAACACCGCATGTTCTCACTCATAAGTGGATGTTGAACCATGAGAAACACATGGACACAGGGTGGGGAACATCATACACTGGGGTCTATCGGGGGATAGGGGCTAGGGAAGGGATAGCAGGGTGTGGGGAGATTGGGGAGGGATAATATTTAGAGAAATACCTAATGTAGATGACGGGGGGATGGATGCAGCAAACCACCAAGGCATGTGTATACCTATGTAACCTGCACATTCTGCATATGACGCCAGAACTTAAAGTATAATTTTAAAAAAAGTTAATTCACCATGATAAAGTAGGCATTATTTCTGGGATAGAAGGTTGGTTCAACATATGCAAATCAACAAATATGATTCACTACATAAAGAAAATTAAAAACAAAAAAATTATTGCAATAGATTCAAAAAAAAGCTTTCAACAAAATTCAACATCCCTTCATGATAAAAACCCTCAACAGACTAGACATCAAAGGTACAAACTTCAAAATAATAAAAACCATCTATGAAAAACTGACAGTCAACATCATAGTGAATGGGCAAAAGCTGGAATCATTCACCTTGAGAGCTGGAACAATGCAAGGATGCCCACTCTTACCACTCATATACGACATAATACTGAAAGTGCTAGCCAGATCAAGAAAGGCAAGAAAAAAATAAATATATATGTCCACATGGGAAAAGAAGTCAAACTCTCTCTCTTCACTGAAAATGTGATTCTATACTTAGAAAACTCCACCAAAAGTCTACTGGAACTGATTAATGGTTTTACTAATGTTTTTGTTTGTCTGATTAGATTTCTATCATTTTATGCTACTCTATGATAGAAGAGTAATTCAGCTTTTTTTTTTGTAATAATCTGTGTTGAGGACTGAGACATTAAATTTTGGTAGCTAATTAGTAGTGTTCTTGTCAACGGTCTTAGAGATAACTAGTTGACAAAGAAATATAAGAAATAAAAAAAGAAACATAAAAATAAATGTTTAACAATAACCAGTAAAATATTTGAGATGTAATTTAAATTGTAGATTCTGTGACATATTATAGTTACTCTTAGTAAATTAAGAAATAAAAATTACCTAATAAAAAGGAATATTTTATTTTTTTTGCTCTGACATTTACTTTGTCTTAATATAGCCACTCATGCTTACTACTGAATAGTGTTACTATGGTATATATTTTGCTTTTTGCTTACCTATGTTACTATGGTTATGAGTTTCTTGTTGGTAGTATATAGTAGTATCAAGTATTTTTTTAAAATCCATTTTGACAAGTTCTGTCTTTTAATTGATGTTTTTAGATTATTTATGCCTGAAATAATTATGGTGTGAATAAAGATTATCATTTTATTGTATTTTACTTTTTTCTTCTACTTTATATATTGTGATTTTAAATATTTATTTTTGTATAGTTTTTAGTTACTCTAGGGTTTATAAAATATAAAAACTCTCCATAAGCTATTTAAAAATCAATCTTTTTGTACTTAGGTTGGAATATAAAACTGTTACCATCATAGGCATGTATTTACCTTATCCCCTAATGCTATAGGTGTCATATGTATTGTATGTACATATTTTAAAAACACCATCAGAAAGTGTTTCAACTTTTGTTTCAAATGTTAAACATGTATTGAACATTTCAAGAGGAAAAGAATATTTTTCTATTTTATTTACATAGTTTATTTACTATTTGCCTTATTTCCCTTTGTTCTTAATTTTCCATGTTTTCTTATATCATTTCCTTCTATATTAGGGATATCCTTTATCAATTCTTTTAAATCAGGTCTATTGGCTATAATTCATCTGAGAAAGGTGTTAATTTACTTTTCCTCCTTAAGAAAATTTTTGATGAATGCAGAATTCTGAGTTGATAGATATTTCATTTACCACTTTCAAAATATGATACTTCTTTTTGACCTCCAATTTTGTGTGTGTCTAAGAAGGGCATTCATTACTGTCAATATGGCAAAAATGAAGACCCATATTGTCAATTCAGCTTTCTTTATATTTAATTATTTTACATTAATTTATTTTAAATTGCCAAATTAAAACTATATGTATCATGTACAACATATTATTTTGAAATATGTATATATTGAAGAATGGCTACATCAAGCTAATTAACACATGCATGACAATACATTGTTTTTTTGGTGAAAACACTAAATCTGCCTTTAACAATTTTCAAGAATATAATGTATTGCTATTGACAATAGTCACTATGTTGTGCAGTACATATCTGGACCTTATTCCTCCTATCTGACTGAATTTTTGAATATTTAGACCAATATCTTTCCAACTCCATGCCACCCCTATCCTCAGGTGACCATGATTCTACTCTCTCCTTCTATATGTTAAACTTTTTTAGGTCTAACATAAAAGTGCAATCATGTGACATTTGTTTTTTTTTTTTTTGCCTGGCTTGTTTCACCTAATATAATGTCTTCCAGGTTTATCCATTTTTTTTGCAAATGACAATATTTCCTTCCTTTTTACAGCTAAATTTGGAATACACACCATTTTGAATATATGCCATATTTCCTTTATCCATTCATCCACTGGTGTACATTTGTGTTAATTCCATATCTTGACTATTGTGAATAATGCTGCAATGAACGGTGGGGGGGGCGGTAAAGATATCTATTCAATATTTTATTTTATTTTATTTATTTTATCTTATTTTGAGTCAGGGTCTCACTCTGTCTCCCAGGCTGGAGCACAATGGCACAATCACTGCTCACTGCAGCCTTGACTGCTTAGGCTCAGTCGATGCTCCTGTCTCAGCCTCCTAAGTAACTGGTACTACAGGCAAGCACCACCACACCCAGCTAATTTTTGTATTTTTTTGTGTGTGTGTGAGAATGGGGTTTTGCCATTTTGCCCAGGCTGGTCTTGAACTCCTAAGCTCAAGAGATCTGCCTGCCTTGGCCTCTCAAACTGCTGGGATTATACTAATTTTATTTTCTTTGGATATATGCCCAGTAGCAGAATTACTGAATAATATGGCAATTACATTTTTTTTTTTTAGGAACTTTGATACCATTTTCCAGGACAGCTGTACTAGTTTACAATACCACCACTAGTGTACGATGTTCCATTTCCCCACATCCTCACCAACATTTATCTTTCATCACATCCATTTTAATTGGTGTGAGGTGATATCTCATAGTGGTTTTAGTTTGCTTTTCTCTGATGGTTAATGATGCTGAGCATTGTTTTTATTTAATTGACCATTTGTATATATTTCTTCGAAGCATATCTATCCAAATTTTATGTCTCTTTTTAAATCAGCTATTTGTTTTCTTACTATTGAATTGAGTTCCTTATATATTTTAGATAATAACTTCTTATCAAATTTATGGTTATGCAATGTTTTGTCCCATTCTGTAGGCTATCTTTTTACTCTGTGGGTTCTTTCCTTGACTGAGAAGAAACTTTTTAGTTTGATATAATTCTATTTGTCCATTTTTGCTTTTAGTTCCTGTGCTTTTGAGTATATATATATATATGTATAAATAATTGCCCAAACCAGTGTCATGGAACATTTCCACTATGTTTTCTTCAAGTAGTTTTATAGTTTCAGGCTTACATTAATGTCTTTTATATATTTTCAGTTGATTTTTGTATATTATATGAGACATAAGTCTATTTCATTCTCCTGTATGTGGATATTCAGCAGTCCTAACACAAATTATTGAAGAGCCTGCCTTTTCCCAAATGTGTGTCTTTTTCACCTTTGTTGAAGATCAATTGGTCATAAATGTGTGGATTTATTTCTTGGCTCTCAATTCTGCTCCTTGAGTCTATGTGTCTGTTTTTATGCCAGTATCACACTGTTTTATTTGCCATACCTTTATAATATATTTTGAGTTTAGGATTTGTGGAGCCTCTAGCTTTGTTCTTTTTGCTCAAAATTGCTTTTGCTATTTACGGCCTTTTGTGGTTCAACACAGATTTTATATTTTTTTTTATTTCTGTGATAAATGTCATTGGAATTTTGATATAAAGATTGCATTAAATCTGTAGATCACTTTGAGTAGTTTGGAGATTTTAATAGTATTAATTCTTCCAATCTGTGAGAAAAAGTTATCTTTCCATTCATTTGCAATTTCTTCTATTTCCTTCAATACTATTTTATAGATTTCAGTGTACAGGTCTTTCCCATGTTTGGTTAAAGTTATTACCAAGTAATTTTTGGTAGTCATGTAAATGATATTATTTTCTTCATTCTTTTCTACAGATAGTGTGTTATTAGTATATACAGAACCACTACTGATTTTTGTATGTTGATTTTTGTATCTTGTAACTTTACTGAATTTGTTTATCAATTCTAACAAGTTTTACTGGAGTTGAGTTTTCCTTATATAATACTATGTTTATAAACAGGAACAATGTAATTTCCTTCTTTCCATTTTGTTTTTTTTAATCCCTCTTGCCAGTTGCCCTAGCTAGAATTCCAGTACCATGTTAAGTAGAAGTAGTGAATGTGAGCATCCTTGTCTTTTTCTGGATTTTAGAGGAAACGCTTTCAACTTTCACATTAGAGTATAGTGTTAGCTGTCAGTTTTTTATATGTGGGCTTTATTGTGTTGAGGTACATTCCTTCTATACCCAACTATTTTAGAGTTTTTATTATGAAAGGATGTAGAATTATGTTAGATGCTTTTTCTATATCTGCTTAGATGGTCATATAATTTCTGGCCTTCATTCTATTAATGTGGTGTATCATATTTGTATATTTGCATTGTTGGATCATTCTTGCATCTCTGGGATCAGTCTTACTAGATGAGAGTAGAATGGTCAGTGATACTTTTAACATACTTTTGAATTCAGTTTGTTAGGATTTTGTTGAGGAGTTTTACATGTATTTTTAATAGAGATGGGTTTTCACCATGTTGGTCAGCCTGGTCTTGAACTCCTGAGCTTGTGATCCACAACCTCAGCCTCCCAAAGCACTGGGATAACAGTTGTAAGCCACTGCACCCAGCCAGCTTTGTTGATTTTATTTATCTTTCCAACAACTAGCTCTTAGTTTTATCGATCTTTTCTATATATTTTTTTTTAGTCTCCACATTACTTAATTCTGCTCTAATTATCATTTTTTAATCATTTTTCTCCCAATTAGTTTGAACACATTCCATTGCTCTATGTCAAGTGTCTATTGCCTCTTTCCATGGCCATCTCCATTCTTCTATTGAAACCATCCAATGAGACTTTTACTTTAGTTATCGAATAGTTTAATCCTACCATTTATATTTGCTTCCTCTCTAATCTGTTTCTTTGCTGAGTGATATGGTTTGGCTGTGTCCTCACCCAAATCTTATCTTGAATGGTAGCTCCCACAATCCCCATGAGTTGTGGGAGAGACCCTGTGGGAGGTAATTGAACCATGAGGGTGGGTTTTTCTCATGCTGTTCTCATGATAATGAATAAGTCTCACAAGAGTTGATGGTTTTAGAAAGGGCAATTCCCTTGTACATGTTCTCTTGCCTGACACCATGTAAGATGTGCCTTTGCTCCTCCTTTGCCTTCCACCATGATTGTGAGGCCTCCCCAGCCTTGTAGAACTGTGAGTTCATTAAACCTCTTTTTCTTTAAAAATTCCCTAGTCTCAGGTTTTTCTTCATAGCAGTTTGAAAATGGGCTAATACACTGACCCATTTAATTTTTTTGCATTTAAAACAGAATGTTCACAGTCATTTATTTGAGCATTTTAATACTCACTTTCAAGTCTTTATTGAATAGCTTATCTGGGTGACATTTTGGTGTTAGTTCATTTGTGTGTGTGTGTGTTTCTTTGTATGCCAAGTGACTGTATATTGTAAACTGGTTATATTCAGCAGTACATTTTAATACTCTAGGCCTTGTCTAAGTCCTGTGCATAACATTGCATAACATTAAGCAGGCAATCAATCTGGTTGACTCATCAGCCAAAATTTTGAACACACCTTATGTGGGCTTTGGTTTCATTGTTACCTGATTTTTTCAAATTTATGCAGTGCTCTTTGGATTTGTCCCTGATGTGTACCATTCAAATGATCATTCTAGAACTTGAGTAATTTTTTATTTGTTGATTTAGTTCTCAAAGGTTTGACATGCCTGTTGAAAACAAATCTATGGACGTAGAATGTTAAGAGTGCTAGTTTAAGAAATGTTGTTCTGTATTATTTGAAATTTTTATTATAGGCATGTATTATTTCAATATTTAATAGCTATCTGTGGTATGTTGTTTATCAAAAATGGCCCTGATAATTCCTCTCCTTGTATTTGTGTTCCTTTTCCACTTTATTTGTCGATATTCTTATTAAGAGGTATGGTTGATTGGTTTCCCTACTCCTTGAATCTATGCTGCTCTAGTGATTTTCTCTGATCTGTAGAATGCAGGAGAAGTGATGGTGTTCCAGGCTGAGCCTAGGCCTCAGGAAATCTAGTACACTCTTGTCTCTCGTAAACTTGCTTCTCTCTAAAGAGGCCCAAGTAAGTCAAGCTGAAACCAGCCCTAATTGCTGACTTGAATAATTAGATGTAAATAAATTACTGTGTTTTGAGTCAAAAGAAAGTATAAAGTAATACCATAGTAAATATATTGTTTATAAACACAGGCGAGTCTAAAATTTTAAACTGTCAAACTTGATGCCATCCCTACCCCCACAGATTAGGTGGCCTACGCTTTAACTAGTGTAAATGAATTTTTAAAGTTTGTATAGGTTAGAATCTATAGATTTCCATCTGTTCACATAAGCAGAATAATGTAATTTCACTATTTCGATGTCTTTTCATTCTAAGTAAGATTATCTATTTCAAGAAGTAAAATACATTCCATTTTCCCTTGGGATGTAATTGAAAAAAAAAATCTAATAACTAACTAAAGTGACCAGATTTACACTGTTAAAAGGGATCAATTTAATTATATTAGTTTTGTTTCCCACTTAGCTTACTGGAGTCACAAAATAAAGGGCTTGAGCAGATGGGCTTAGAGATGATGAGAGATCATTTTACTGTGTCTAGAAAGGAGGAAAATGAGCATAATTAAAGAGATTTGCTCAGAAGTAGCTACAGAGATCCCATACTTCCAATTAAAGTGTGCTCTGAAACTTTATTTATTTATTTACTTGTATATTGCATTAGTTTTTAATTACATTCAAAGCTTTCTGTCTTGTATAATTGTATTTCTTTGAGTATATTTGGCGGTAAAAGAATAGACGTTTTCTTTTGAAACAGATGTTGTAATTAATAAAATTTATTTTCTTTTTAAAGATTTCTCAGCTCATTTGTTATAGTGTTTGTATTAGGTATAACATTTGACCTAATTCTAATTTGTAAAACATAATTAGAACTTAAAGGTGACACTATTCACAATACATTGTAAATTATATCAAATGAGAGGTAACCTGTGAATAAAGAATAACTTTCAAAGAAAACCGAACTCTTACTCTCTTCTTAAATGTGGGTAGAAACAGAACCATTCCTTGCTAACTCTCTGTTGCCGATATTTCACCATAGTATTTATGTGAGGTCTCATAATCTGTAATAGTCTTGGGAAATTATCTACCTGTACCTATTGGCAATTTGGTAAAACAAACTCCTTCAGAATTTGCTTTTCTAAAAAACACTCTCATCTTTCATTGTATTTGAAGAGCATAAGTAGACTGCAAAATTTTGGCACATGTTATCATAGCTAATGTCCATTTGCTAAAATTTGATAAATTCTTTAATATATTGTAGGGAACCAGCCCCCACATCACCTTTGGGTACCCCGAGTTCAGTGGCAACAAAGGATTGAGAAAAAGGTTATGAGTGAAAGTGGGGCCAGGGGGCCATGACTTATTACTGGAGGCAGTGAAGGCCCTGAGTTCTGGTCTCTCACACTATTTATTGGTTACAATCACTTTGATCTATAGGGTAGGGGTGGAGTAATGGTGGGGAGAGGGAGACGTGATGGTGGAGTGAATCAGTGAGCCGAAACTGGTGTGTCATTCTAAAGATTAATAACTGGTGGTTTGGGAGTTTCGCAAAACAGGAACGTGTGGTTATCATTAGTCTATTATCTATGTGCAGCTGATGGAATGTGGGGCCTCACAAGGAGCCTACAAGTCTGACTACATCATAGTGCTACGAAGGGGTTTTATGTCCTTGAGCACAATGTTTATGGTAACAGAGCCTAGGTCACCCTGTACCTGAACATGAGGCATGGAGAAATTTGCCTCCCCAGAGGCCTCCTGCAGTTTGCCATGGTTTGTTGTTCCCAGTTTGTTACTCATAACCAATTTATGTAGGCACTCTGTAAGTCCCTTCTCCTTTGCTGCTTCTCCCAACAATATATATCTTCCTAAGTTAGTAATTGAAAGTCCATTGAAGATTATATTACTAGAATTAATTACTGGATGCATTTACTAAAAATGCATTATTTTACTTCTAGCCTCATAGATGTTTGAAATGTCATATTCAAAATTTTTAAATATTAACCTTAAAGTAAAAAGGGTATTTAATAAATAGAGCAAGATACATTGGCTTTGTTATCATAGTTAAGTAATTTAAACTCTTTAGCCATTAGAATTATTGTAAATAAAATAAGGATAATTCTGTTTTCCTAACTCAGAGCTTTTACAACTGACAAAAACGTTTTTGATAAAATTAATGATGGTTATAATACTCCATTTCTTGTAGCCATCCTTGTGTGCAAAAACACTTAAGGTAACTAATTGCTATATTATGGATTAATCGTTCAGAGGGTTATTGAAAATGGCAGCTACCATTTATTCAAGATTTTTTAAATGTAACACATTAAAAAATATATTTGCGTGCTATTGTATTCAGTCCTCCAAAAATCTATTTGTGGTTTACAGAGTTGAAATAATTTGTTCTTTATCAATTAGCTAATATTTGGGAATGCTAAAATTATAATCCATGATTATCTTATACCAAGTCTATGGTTTATTTTGAAAATTAAAGAGAAAACACATATAATATGCTTAAAATGCTACTTGAAATATGAAAGCTCAATTTAAATTAGTAGTTAGTGTATTTTTATTCTTTCTTGATAGAAGCAATATTATACTGTGAAGATGATTTCTCAATTTATTAGAGCTTTGGCACTATTAGATATGCAGTATTTTTTTAAATTTGGATTTATTTTGCTTATCTCTAAACAAAAAAAAGGATTATTGATTTTGAATGCTTATGTTAATTCAAACTACCTACTAATTTGTTATCAAATGTTTTCTTTAAGTCTAAAACTTTTTACTAGAGTCTCTTGAGTTATGTAGGTAAACAATCACACCAACAAAAAAGAGGAACTTATATCTCTATTAAAGAAACTATGAGTTTTTTTCACTTTATAAATATTTTATTTTCTAAAATCTCCAAGACAATATTGACAATAATAACAGTGGAGATTATGAATTATTTCTTTCTCTTTAAGTGGAAATTATTTTAGTCATTTGGTATGTAGGATAATGTGTTATTTTTGATAGTTTTCTAAAAATTAAGTTTCAATTGTTTGGTTGTATTATATTCTAAGTATTACTGCAGTATTTATTTGAACTTTTGATTATATTATATATATTTTTAATATTTACAGATATGAATAAAACTCTTAATATTTTTGTAAAATGGATCATGTCAAGTAATTTTTAAACACTGAATTTGTATTTGTTTCATGAAAAAAGTCTATTTAGAATTTTTATCATTGTATTCAAAAGTAAGATATTTTGTTTTATTTTTCTATTCTCTTTCAGATATAAATGTTATGTCGACTTCCTAAAACAAATTTAGGAGTTGTATTTCTGTGGTATGAAATAATTTAAATATAATTGAAATTATTATTTTTTAATTTTATTATACTTTAAGTTCTGGGGTACATGTGCAGAACATGCATGTTTGCTACATAGGTATACACATGCCATGGTTGTCTGCTGCACCCATCAACCTGTCATCTGCATTAGGTATTTCTCCTAATGCCATCCTTCCCTTATTCCCCCACCTCCTGACAGAACGCTGTGTGTGATATTCCCCCACTGTGTCCATGTGTTCTTATTGTTCAACTCCCACTTATGAATGAGAACATGTGGTGTTTGGTTTTCTGTTTTTGTGTTACTTTGCTGAGAATGATGGTTTCCAGCTTCATCCATGTTTCTGCAAAGGATATGAACTCATCCTTTTTTATGCCTGCATAGTATTCCATGTTGCATATGTCCCACATTTTCTTTTTCCAGTTTATCATTGATGGGTGTTTGGGTTGGTTCCAAGTCTTTGCTATTGTGAACAGTGCTGCAATAAACATATGTGTGCATGTGTCTTTATAGTAGAATGATTTATAATCCTTTGGGCATATACCCAGTAATGAGATTGCTGGGTCAAATGGTCTTTATGGTTCCAGATTTTTGAGGAATCACCACACCATCTTCCACAATGGTTGAACTAATTTACCCTTGCATCCACAGTGTAAAAAATGTTCCTATTTCTCCACATTCTCTCCAGCATCTGTTGTTCCTTGACTTTTTAATGATAGCCATTCTAACTGGCGTGAGATGGTATTTCATTGTGGTTTTGGTTTGCATTTCTCTAATGACCAGTGATGATAAGCTTTTTTTCATGTGTTTGTTGGCTGCATAAAAGTTCTTTTGAGAAGTGTCTGTTCATATCCTTTTTCCACTTATTGATGGGGTTGTTTGCTTTTTTTCTTATAAATTTGTTTAAGTTTTTTATAGATTCTGGATATTAGCCCTTTATTTGGATGGATAGATTGCAAAATTTTTCTCCCATTCTGTAGGTTGCCTGTTCACTCAGATGATAGTTTATTTTGCTGTGCTGAAGCTCTTTAGTTTAATTAGATCCCATTTGTCAATTCTGGCTTTTGTTGCCATTGCTTTTAGTGTTTTCATCTTGAAGTCTTTGTCCATGCCTGTGTCCTGAATGGTATTGCCTAGGTTTTCTTCTAGGGCCTTTATGGATTTAGTTCTTACGTTTAAGTCTTTAATCCATCTTTAGTTAATTTTTGTATAAGATATAAGGAAGGGGTCCAGTTTCTGTTTTCTGCATATGGGTAACCAGTTTTCCCAGCATTATTTATTAAATAGGGAATCCTTTCCCAATTGCTGGTTTTTGTCTGGTGTGTCAAAGATCAGATGGTTGTAGATGTGTGGTGTTATTTCTGAGGACTCTGTTCTATTCCATTGGTCTATATATCTGTTTTGGTACCAGTACCATGCTGTTTTGGTTACTGTAGCCTTGTAGTACAGTTTGAAGTCAGGTAGCATGATGCCTCCAGCTTTGTTCTTTTTGCTTAGGATTGTCATGGCTATGAGGGCTCTTTTTTGTTCCATATGACATTTAAGGTAGTTTTTCCAGTTCTGTGAGGAAGGCCAATGGTAGTTTGATGGGAATAACATTGAATCTATAAATTACTTTGGGCAGTATGGCCATTTGCACCATATTGATTCTTCCTGTCAATGAGCATGGAATGTTTTTCCATCTGTTTGTGTCCTTGGTTATTTCCTTGAGCAGCCATTTGTAGTTCTCCTAGAAGAGGTTCTTCACATCCCTTATAAGTTGTATTACTAGGGATTTTATTCTCTTTGTAGCAATTGTGAATGGGAGTTCACTCATGATTTGGATCTCTCTTTTCCTGTTATTGGTGTATAGAAATGCTTGTGATTTTTGCACATTGATTTTTATATCCTGAGACTTTGCTGAAGTTGCCTATCAGCTTAAGGAGATTTGGGTCTGAGGTGATGGGGTCTTCTAAATATACAATCATGTCATCTGCAAACAAAGACAATTTGAAGTCCTGTCTTTCCTAATTGAATACTCTTTTCTTTCTTTATCTTGCCTGATTGCTCCGGCCAGAACTTCCAATATTATATTGAATAGGAGTGGTGAGAGAAGATATCCTTGTCTTGTGCCAGCTTTCAAAAGGAAGGCTTCCAGTTTTTGCCCATTCAGTTTGATATTGGCTGTGGGTTTGTCATAAATAGCCATTATTATTTTGAGATACATTCTGTCAATACCCAGTTTATTGAGAGTTTTTAGCATGAAGGTGTGTTTAATTTTATCGAAGGAATGTCTTTTCTGCATCTATTGAGATAATCATGTGGTTTTTGTCATTGGTTCTGTTTATGTGATGGATTATTGATTTACATATGTTGAACCAGCCTTGCACCCCAGGGATGAAGCAGACTTGTTCATGTTGGTTAAGCTTTTTGATGTGCTTCTGGATTTAGTTTTCTGGCATTTTATTGAGGATTTTTGTATCGATGTTCATCAGGGATACTGGCCTGAAATTTTGCTTTTTTGTTTTGTCTCTGCCAGGTTTTGGTATCAGGATGATGCTGATGTCAGCATACCAAAATGAGTTAGGGAGGTGTCCCTCTTTTTCTATTGTTTGGAATAGTTTCAGAAGAAATGGTACCAGCCCTTCTTTGTACCTCTGGTAAAATTTGGCAGTGAATCCATCTGGTTTTAGACTCTTTTGGGTTGGTAGGCTATTACTGCCTCAAGTTCAGAACTAGTTATTGGTCTATTCAGGGATTCGACTTCTTCCTAGTTTAGACTTGGGAGGGTGTATGTGTCCAGGAATTCGTCCATTTTTTTTCTAGATTTTCTAGTTTATTTGTGTAGAGGTATTTATAGTATTCACTGATAGTAGTTTGCATTTCTGTGGGATCAGTGGTGATATCCCTTTTATTACTTTTTTGAGTCTATTTGATTCTCTCTTTTCTTCTTTATTAGTCTGACCAGTGGTCTATCTATGTTGTTGATCTTAAAAAAAAAAACAATCCCTGGATTCACTAATTTTTTGAAGGGATTTTTGTGTCTCTGTCTCCTTCAGTTCTGCTCTGATCTTAGTTATTTCTTGTCTTCTGCTAGCTTTTGAATTTGTTTCTTCTTGTTTCTCTAGTTCTTTTAATTGTGATGTTAGGATGTCAATTTTAGATCTTTCCTGTTTTGTGGGCATTTAGTGATATAAATTTCTTCTAAACAATACTTTAGCTGTGCCTCAGAGATTCTGGTACTTTAAGTATTTGTTCTCATTGGTTCCAAAGAACTTATTTATTTCTGCCTTCATTTTGTTGTTTACTCAGTAGTCATTCAGAAGCGGGTTGTTCAGTAACTCCTGTAGATAGCTCGGTGTCTGCCAAAATGCCTGTCCAGTTTCGTGCTCAAAACCCAGGGCTTAGGTGGCTTAGGCACCAGAAGGAATCTCCTGGTTTGCAAGTTGTGAAGACCATGGGAAAACCATAGTACCTGGGCCTGGGTGCACTGCACCACTTGTCATGGCACAATCCCTCTGGGCTTCCTTTGGCTAGATCCCAGCCTGCTTTGGCTCATCCTCTGTGGGCTGTGCTGTCTAACCAGTCCCAGTGAGATGAGCTGGGTACCTTAGTTGGAAATGCAGAAATTGCCTGCCTTCTGCGTTGATCTCACTGGGAGCTGCTGACTGGAGTTGTTTCTATTCTGCCATCTTGCCAGCTATGATGGACATTATTACTGAATTAAGGAGTTTAAATAAAATTCAGCAGTGAACCTATATATTCTAATGCTTTTCTATCCCAGATATTTTATCTCTTTCCCAATATTTTATTTCTTCTGGTAATTTTTAAGTTTTTTAAAATTTCTCCTTGGGTTAATTTTATATAATTTATGTTTTTCTAGAAAATTATAAATTTTCTAATAATTGCTTCCATAGTTACAGATATAATAATGTTCTATTTATATTTTTCCAGAAAATTACAAATTTTCTAACAGTTGCTTCCATAGTTACAGATATAATAATATTCTTATAATGGCTTTACTTTTCATTTCATAATGATTTATATTTACTCACTGCTAATCTTGTTTTGCTAATCTTGTTTATTTTGTAGACTTTCTAATTTAAAAACAATGATTTTAAAGGGTTTATTTTACTATTCTCTTCAAAAAAACCACTTAAAATAGCATTAAAGTAATTTAATACTTTTACTATTTTGTTAATTTGAGCTTTTGTTATCTTTAATTCTTTAGGCCCAAGCAAGAGGAGTTGCTATTTTTTTTCTAATGTATTTTACAGATTTAAGTACTTTATTTTTTTCATTTTTGTCTTTATGTCTTAATAATGAAGACCTGTACTGCCACCTCATATTTATTTTACTAGTTTTGAAATGATATATTCTTTTTTGGTAAATAGGTGTTTAGCAATATTTCTTTAAATAATTTAACTAATATTTATTGAGCTCTGTATTTGCAATTCCCATATTCCTGGCAAACATGCTTTCTTACAGTAAAGTACTACACATAAGTGCTTTCTCTGCTTTCTATTTCTGGAAAAACAGAGAGCTCAACAGATATTAAATATTAAAATTATTTTAAGGGATATTATTAAGCTTCCATTTCCTCAGTAATAACTTGGAAGTGGCAATAACTACATTGTCAGTCTTTCTGGTTGTGAGAATTATTTGAGTATAAAATGTAAATATGTTTTGAAAATGGTGAATTGTTATACAGATAGAAGTACCTACGAAATTTGGGCTATTGACTTCAGATTCACTTCAAACATGCTTCCCTTATCTCAGCTCATTCCTTTCCATGGGAGAGGAACACTGTAAGGAACAAAGTGCAAGTTCAAAAAGATACTACACTTCAGAATTATATTTATGCTTTAATCTTAAAAAGTTGTTAGTTGCAAAGGCTTAGAAACAAACATTACATTAAACCTTTAAATGTTGTTATTATTATTTTGCCTATTGCATATATTGCAAATTATGATTCTTAGCAGGCTTCAGTGTGATTACCAGAAAAACCACATAGTCATTCTTGCATGAAGCACAGAGCCTGAGAGTTTTCATAATGAGGAACCCTCACTAGTTTGTGCTTATGTTCTACAAATCCACAAATAACTCAAGTGATATTTCCAGAGCAATGAATATTGACTTCATTATAACAAGTTATGTTATTCATGAAGAAATGCATAATTTTCACCTTGTCCCTTTTGATTGTGATGAAGAAAGGCTCTAAATGTGTTCTAATTTATTACTAACCTTCAGCACACAGAGCACCAAAGGACAAAACCTTTGACACAGTGTTTCTGTTTCTTTCACAAGTGACATTTAAATGGCTGGGGATCATACAAAGAAGATGATATGAGATGTTTTCTTTTTTCTTATTTTTTATTTTTTTTATTGCATTTTAGGTTTCGGGGTACATGTGAAGAACATGCAAGATTGTTGCATAAGTACACACATGGCAGTGTGATTTGCTGCCTTCCTCGCCATCACCTATATCTGGCATTTGTCCCCATGCTATCTCTCCCCAACTCCCCAACCCCCACTGTCCCTCCTCTATTTCCCCCTGACAGATCCAGTGTGCAGTTTGTGATGCTCCCCTCCCTGTGTCCATGTGTTCTCATTGTTCAACACCCTCCTATGAGTGAGAACATGCGGTGTTTGATTTTCTGTTCTTGTGTCAGTTTGCTGAGAATGATGGTTTCCAGGTTCATCCATGTCCCTACAGAGGACACGAACTCATCGTTTTTGATGGCTGCATAGTATTCCATGGTGTATATGTGCCACATTTTCCCTGTCCAGTCTATCATCGATGGGCATTTGGGTTGGTTCCAGGTCTTCGCTATTGTAAACACTGCTGCAATGAACATTCATGTGCATGTGTCCTTATACTAGAACAATTTATATTCCTTTGGATATATACCCAGTAATGGGATTGCTGGGTTAAATGGAATTTCTATTTCTAGGTCCTTGAGGAATCGCCACACATCTTCCACAATGGTTGAACTAATTTACACTCCCACCAACAGTGTAAAAGTGTTCCTATTTCTCCACATCCTCTCCAGCATCTGTTGTCTCCAGATTTTTTAATGATTGCCATTCTAACTGGCGTGAGATGGTATCTCAATGTAGTTTTGATTTGCGTTTCTCTAATGACCAGTGATGATGAGCATTTTTTCATATGTTTATTGGCCTCATGTATGTCTTCTTTTGTAAAGTGTCTGTTCATGTCTTTTTCCCACTTTTGAATGGGCTTGTTTTGTTCTTGTAAATCTGTTTTAGTTCTTTGTAGATTCTGGATATCAGCCCTTTGTCAGATGGGTAGATTGCAAAAAAATTTTTTCCCATTCTGTTGGTTGCCGATTCACTTTAAGGACTGTTTCTTTTGCTGTGCAGAAGCTGTGGAGTTTGATTATGTCCCATTTGTCTATTTTGGCTTTTGTTGCCAATGCTTTTGGTGTTTTTGGTCATGAAGTCCTTGCCTATGCCTATGTCCTGAATGGTTTTGCCTAGATTTTCTTCTAGGGTTTTTATGGTGTTAAGTCTTATGTTTAAGTCTTTAATCCATCTGGAGTTAATTTTAGTGTAAGGTGTCAGGAAGGGGTCGAGTTTCTGCTTTCTGCACATGGCCAGCCAGTTTTCCCAACACCATTTATTAAACAGGGACTCCTTTCCCCATTGCTTGTTTTCATTAGGTTTGTCAAAGATCAGATGGTTGTAGATGTGTGGTGTTGCCTCCAAGGCCTCTGTTCTGTTCCATTGGTCTATATCTCTGTTTTGGTACCAGTACCATGCTGTTTTGATTACTGTAGCCTTGTAGTATAGTTTGAAGTCTGATAGTATGATGCCTCCTGCTTTGTATTTTTTGCTTAGAATTGACTTGGCTATGCGGGCTCTCTTTTGTTTCCATATGAAGTTTAAGGTGGTTTTTTCCAGTTCTGTGAAGAAGGTTATTGGTAGCTTCATGGGGATAGCGTTGAATCCGTAAATTACTTTGGGCAGTATGGCCATTTTCATGATACTGATTTCCCAAAATATACATATAGGTTATATCACAGTAATAGTAGGTAAAATATATAAAGTCAGTCTTTTAAGTGATTTATTGAATGTCTCACAGCAGCAACAACAAAAAGCAGGGAAACTAAGGCAGCTATTGTATAAGAGAAAAGAGAAATAAATATAACTATAGTAGTGGAAAACAGACTTAAGCTTTGCCTAATGGTTAAGGTTGTTCATTGCAAGGAAGGAGAGAGGTATGATGTCTGATTATACCTACAGAGAAGAAACATCTGACTGTGTACAATGTGATCTGTCTTAGGACAGGATTAGATGACATTTGTCTTCCAGCTAATTGTTTGCTTTACTCCTGTTTTCCTGGACAGGTAGGACAATATTGCTTTGTTTCCATAAACAAAGCCCTCTAACATTTTAAACTTCTGTGAAGATATCTCTGGTATTAACTCTGCCTAATCTCTGAAATACTAGTGATACTTTTCATTCATAGCGTGGGAATGTAAAGTTTTAGTACATCTAGAAGTTATTAGAGAAGAATGGTTTGAATTAAAAAAAATTTCAGTATTGTATGAAGGAAGATGTAAGGAAGCAAGAATAGTGCAAATATTGGAAAAAATAAAATGTCAGCAATATTAACTGGAAAGATACTTGCGAGTCAATTGTGAGTCGTCTTCATTCTGTATATCCTGTGCATAATGTGATGTCTGGCACAAGGTGAAGATATTAAAAAGGAGTTGACTGAGATATTTGCATTTTATATTTCTTTTAAAGACCTGAACTTTTTTTTTCACTAAAAATTTTTCAGTATATAGTCATTTACTAATGAATAGTTAATCAATATATTAAGAGCTGGAAAGTCTTCAGGTGACATTAATTTCCTCTCCACCCATTGTGGAAAACAAATCTTCAAAAACATTTTTTTTTTATGTTTTTAATTTTTCTGTTTACCAACTGCAGTTACCACATCAGAGCATTACACATAGTTCACATTTTGGGAAATAGACTATACTTGTTTTAGTCAAAATGGACACTATCTTTCTGGCTCTGTCTTTCTAATTCCTAATGCCAGCACTCTCAAGGCCTAATTTTCATTCATATTTGGTAATATGTTTCATTAATTTGTTTATCCTGATAAATGCTTTATAATTCTAAAATTTATTATCAAGTGGCCTTTTGCAAGATATGTTTATATTTTAATTAAATTCACCTGTGAAATTCATTAGGACTGATTTCTATTAATACCTATATTTAGACTGAATTTTCTGTTTGTATTAAACACTTACATTGCCAAAGATTAAGGGAATGGGCAGATAATTGTGAAACACATAATTTATGCTCACTATTAATATGGTTACTGTGTTACACTAAGATATAATTATCACCTAAAGAGAAAGCTTAAACATGATTGTATTAGTCATAGTGGTTCCAGCCAATATTTAACCTGAAAAAATTATGGTTTCAAATTTTACAAATTCTGATACAATTTAAAAATCTGTAACCTTCATATATATATATATTTGTATATGTATATATATCATATATATATTTTATATATATAATATATATTATATGTTTCTCTTAATTTTCTTCTATATAGTTTTCAAACTATATGATCATCTGACCTTCCAGTTTGACATTATGGCACTTATACAATAGTTCTACTGTGTTTAATTCAACCAACATTTTTGAGCACGTAATACGTGCTGAACTTTGTGTTAAGTTCAGGAGGTGGAGGGTTTACCTGTATTTGATGGGGGAGGAAGTCACCATAATGCATTCTTGAACTGTTAGGTAAAAGACTGCCAAAGAGACATGTAAAAGAATGCCAAAGGCACATAGCAACTGGTACTGTAGATGGGCTGGGGTAGAAGTAGGGTAGAGAACACTTCCTGTGAATGGATATGTTTCAGAAGACTTGATTTGAGCAGGATGGTTCACACAACAAAGTTAAGGACACCTGTTAGACTTTATGGCTAGAAAAAACAAGAGGGTAATTTCTATGGCTTTGAATCTGGGGAGTAACATTAAAATAACCTATATTGCAAGAGATGATGAGGTGAGCTTAAGGTTGGGAATAACTTTCCTGGTGTTGCTAGGACAGTGCCTACTTAGGCCTGTGTCACAGAATATTATTAATGACACCTCTTTTCTTCCTCAAAACTGTCCTACAAATTAAAATCACAATGAGGTATCACTTTACACCTTGTAGAATGACTGTTTTCAACAAAAATAAATGATAAGTAGTGGTGAAGATACGGAGAAAAGTGAACCCTGGCACTCTGTGGGTGGAACTGTACAATATTACAGCCATTTTTGAAAATGATACGGAGGTTTCTCAAAAAATTAAAATTGAATGACCATATGATTCAATAATGTCATTTCTGAAGATGTATCCAAAGTTATTGAAATTGATTTTTTAAAGAAATATCTACACTCCCATGTTCATTTCAACATTATTCATGATAGCCAAGATATGAAATCAATCTGTTCATCAACAGATGAATGGATCAAAAAAATGTGGTATATATATACACAACAAAATACTATTTGGCCTTTAAAAAGTAGGAAATTCTATCATTTATAACAACATCAATGAAATTGTATAATGTTATGCAAAGTGAAATAAGCCAGGAAAAGAAATACAAATACTATATGATCTCACTTACATGTGGAATCTAAAAAAAGTTGATCTGATAGAAATAAAGAGTAGAAAGGTAGTTACTGGAGGCAGAAAGGAGGATAAACCATAGGAAAGGGGACAATGTTGATCAAAGGGTAAAAAGTCTCAGACTGAAGGAATAAGTTCTAGCAGTCAATTGTACTTTATGCAACCACAGCTAATAATGTATATTTCAAAATTGTTAAATAGATTTTTCACATTCTCACCACACAAAAAAAGTAAGTTGGTGAGGTGATAAACATGTCAATGAACTTGACTGAATCTTTCTACAATGTATCATAGATGAAAACATCACATTATACCTTATAAATATACATGATTATTTTTCATTTTAAAATAGATTGGCCTGTTGGGGTTTAGGGAGGGGTAGGGAAAGGATAGAAGGGGAGGTGGGGGGATTGGGGAGGGCTTACATTAGGAGAAATATCTAATGTAGATGACAGGGGGATGGATGCAGCAAACCACCATGGCACATGTATACCTATTTACTAAGCCTGCATGTACACCAGAACTTAAAGAAAAATAATAAAAAAATTCTAAAAACAACTGTCCTAGTGTGGACACGTTAATCTATTTTTAGGGGAGAGAAAATTGTGCTTTATATATTTTACACATTTAGAATTACCTGAGATACTGGCTACAAACACTCATAAGAATTTGGTCAGCCCCTCATTCCCCTCTCTGAGCTCTGATTTTTTATTTATCCTTAAATTCAGGTTATTATGCCTTAACACTAATTTATATTGTTCTCTTAGAGTCTGATTATGGAACATCCCATAAAATTCTGGGAGTTTAGCATGGCTTATCCCATTTCTTGATTTACGACATCTATCTAGATATTGCCATTTTGAGGATTAGACCATGCCAGAAGTTTTATGTCATGATATGAAGACAAAGTCAGAAAAATTGCCCAGATATAGGTCAACTTATAGAAAGGTATAGACCAAACTAATGAGAAGATATAGTATATTTTTGTTATCTATTCATTTTACATGATATGTCTCCTAATGCTTACATTACAAGTTTTAATAGAAGGGCCATTGAATTTGGTGCTAATATTTATTCCTGAGAAATTAATAAACACAGGATTATTAAAAATACAAAATGAACAAACTTAATATTGATGTTGATACTCTTTGCATGATATTCTTATGGATTCTAGAATAGTTAGAATTATGAAAGAATCTATAATGAGCCAGATTCCATAATTTAGTCAATTTTGCATAAATTTTCAAGATGGGAACGCATTATATGTAAGAGAAACAACCAGAAGAATTATGAGATAATGTATTATGATATATGACACTACTATATAGCCCATAATAAGAACTATGTATCACCCAGTAGGCAAACATTCCTGAGCTGATCTAAGAGGGGGCATTGATTCTTGGGACCCATGTACCTGCTAGTAAATAAAGCCTTTCAGAGGAAGAAAAATATATGCTAACTAATATATATTCTCTCAGTCTAGAAGTAGGAAAAAAGATGTTTGCAAATAGTATGACCGAGGCTATGTCTCTGAATAAATAGGCCCAGCATGAGATAGACTAATATGTTATTAGATACAAAAGAAGAAAAAAGAAAAAGATAATTTTTTTTTTTTTGAGATAGTGTCTTACTCTGTTGCCCGGGCTGAAGGGCAGTGGCACAATAATGGCTCATTGTAGCCTCAACGACCTCCTGGACTCAAGTGATTCTCCCATCCCAAGACCTCCTGGACTGAAGTGATTCTCAGCATCCCAAATAGCTGGGACTACAGGCATGCACCACCATCCCTGTCTATTTTGTAGTTTTGTTGTTGTTCTTGAGACAGGGTTTTGCCTTGTTGTCAAGGCTGATACTGAACTCTCGGACTCAAATGATCCACCTGTCTTGGCCTCCCAACATGTCAGAATTATAGGCATGAGCCACTACACCCAGCCAAAATAAGATTCTTGATGTGACTTTAATTTCTTGTCTATTTCTAAGGTCTATTTATGGATTTTTTTTTTTTTTGAGACAAAGTCTCACTATGTCACCCAGGCTAGAGTGCAATTGTGTGATCTCAGCTCACTTCAACCTCCACCTCCCATGTTCAAGCAATTCTCTGCCTCAGCTTCCCAAGTAGCTGGGATTACAAGTGCCCGGCAGCATATCCAGCTAATTTTTTGTATTTTTAGTAAAGACAGGGTTTCACCATCTTGGCCAGGCTGGTATTAAACTCCTTAACTTGTGATCCACCTGCCTCGGCCTCCCAAAATGCTGGGATTACAGGGGTGAGCCACAGTGCCTGGCCAGAATGTGTTTTGTTCTCATCAGAGAAGTAGAAAGTCACTGAAAAGAGTATTTCCTGTTCTATGGATCTTTGGCAGAGTGGAATTAGGGCAAGATGAAGCAAGGGATAAAAGATCATGTGAGGTGAAATGAAAGTAGTTTAGAATCAGCATTGTTTTTTTGGAAGTAAAAATGTGCTTGAAGTGTAGAGAGGCTTGGCTGGTAATAAAAAACATCAGAAAAGAAATTGGATAGGAATGTTTCATATGCAGCTAAAAATATGAGAACCAGAAATCTCATATTTAGTTTTATTCTGCTTAGATTTGTATTTTTTGATTCTTCCTTGGAAACAAATTTCCGACAAGCCTCTTGATAATGGGTATAGGAAACAATGTGCTTTAAAGTACATTCCACGGAATTGGCAGGATCATAGTCACAATCCTTGCCTCCAGAGCCTAGTAAGATATGAAGTGTTTCTCAGAAATGGATTCTATTTATGTAGAAAAAAATATGAGATTCCAGGCAAAGTCATTAAGGTTTCAGTGTTTGCTTTTAACATATCCAATCACTCCTATAGTAACTGTGACAAATCAGACTTTTTCTTATGTTTAGATCTCAGGAATGGAAAACCAAATACGGTATACTCTCACTTATAACCAGGAGCTAAGTTATGAGGACATAAAGGCATAAGAATGATACAATGGACTTTGGGGCTTTGGGGGGAAATGTGGGAGGGGTGGTGAGGGATAAAAGATTACACAATGGGTACAGTGTATACTGTTCATGTGTGGGTTCAGCAAATCTCAGAAATCACCACTAAAGAAGTTATCTATGTAACCAAACACCACCCATTCCCCAAAATCTATTGAAATAAAAAAAATTACTTTCCTGATTGAATTGCCTTGGCAACTCCGTTAAATATTAACTGGACACACATACACACACACACACACACACACACACACACAGTAGGATAAAGTGGGATTATATATAAATATCTATATTGATCTATATAGTATGGATATCCAAATAGATCATATTTTTATAAATATAAACCTATAGATATCTATACTATATTGATTGATATAGATCTATAGATCGATCTATATATTATGGGATAATAAATCTGTACATAGATATGGATCTACTGATATATATATTAATATTTATAAATATTCCACATTATGTAGAAATATAGATAGATATAGAATCTACATATATGTTTGTTTCTGGACTTTGTCCCACTGTTTATCTGCATATCTATCCTGCTACCAAAACCTCATGTCCTCGATTAATGTCACTTTAATAAGTCTTGAAATCAGTAGTGTAGCTCTTCTCATTTGGTGCTTCTTTTTAATATTACTTTGACTATATTAGTTTGTTTTTATTTCCATACATGTTTTAAAATCAATTTATGAAAATTTCAGAAAAAGACTGAGTATATTTTTTAATTGCAGTGAATATGTATCAATCAATTTTTGAAGATCTGGAATGTTAACATTAAGTTTTCTAATCCATGACCACAATAATTCTCCAATTATGTGATTTTCAATATTTAAAAATGCTACAGTCTTTATCTTAGAAGTTTACATACTCTTGTTATATAGAATTTGGCATTATTTTCCATACAAAGATAATTGTTTTCAGCCAATCTGAATCTTCATCAAGGAAAAAAAATGATGTTGTAAACATTTCCTGGAGTATTTTTAATAATAATGCAAGTTGATTGACAATAAAAGCAAGAAAAAGAGAAAATGCTTTGCATTTTTATAGCTTAGAAATGAATTTTTATTGAATGCTACATCTTTCTAGAAACACCAAGTAAAATGTATATTGTGATTTTCTTTTATTGTAATGCAATTTAAAGGTTTTCTACCCCAATTATATGGTACTTTGGCCTTAGCTAAAGAGGATTCCTAACTTTAAAATATACTTTGTATTTTTTCTCAATTAGTATGTAACATAAAACGTTTTTATTAGAATAAGAAAAAACAGATGTTGAATGTGACAGTAGATTGTTTTCATGAGCAAAATAGGTGAGAATGATGAAAGACTGTGAGAAGAAAGTATTAGGAACATTCCTTAGAGCCAGACTGATTCACTAAACATATTCTGAATTACAATAACTGGAACATGCCATTTGCTGTACTAAATTCTTAGTATTAAGCTATCTTACTGAACACGTTAAGAATGTTAATAGTAAAAATGAAAGAAAAATAACTTGGAAATGTAGGAATGATGGAGAAAGTGGACTGAATCATGCAATGTTTAATGGGATCAGTGCTATGATTCCTGACAGTAAGAGATAAGAGCAAAGAAAAAGCCTTTATAATCATCTGTTCTTTCATCCAGATGTATATTGGTTACAGAGTCTCCATGATGGGTATCTACTGGAGTTACTGTTTTTTTTTTTTTTTTTTTATGGAATGAAAAGAAAATGAGTGGTTTCAGTAGATATAAATTCCCTTCTTTGAATAACTGTTAGTAGCTATGGCTGCCATGACAAAATATTACAGACTGTGTGGCTTACACAACAGAATTTCTCATGGATTTGGAGGAAATTCTAAGATCAGGATGTCAGCTAGTTGGTTCCTTCTGAGACCTTGTTCCTTGGCTTGTAGACAGCCATCTTCTCCCTGTGTCTTCACGGGATATTTTCCTTGTACGTGCACACACCTCTGTCCTAATTTCCTCTTTCTATAAAAACACCACTCATACTTGATTAAGGCCTACCCTAAGAACCTTGTTTTAACATACTTACCTCTTGAAAGACCTTATCTTCAAAATCCACATTCTGAGGTACTCGGAGTTAGGATTTCAACAGATGAGGAACCCTTAACAATGATATGGAGACCTTTTCAGAGTGGCTTCCATACTTCAGTTGTGTGTTTCTGATCAGGATCACAAATCTTGTGCTCCATTGACTGTGATTCATACTCCATCAATTGTGATGTATTTTCTCCCTGATCTAGGAAAATCATTCCTTCTGCATTTTCAGTGGGCATTGACTGGGGGAGTATGTGAATTTTATTGCCCCTAGTGATGATGACACTTTACAAATGCAAATGCATAGTTTTCAGAGAAGCTGTTCTTTGCCTGGGAAAGAAAGGCATCTGCAGTGAAGGAAATAAGAAAATAAAAACAACATACATGCAGACTTAAGTAAGGGTAAGAAGCCTAGAGTCCTGACAGCTTTCCAATCCCTGGAGAAATTCCACCCTTGCTTTTGTATGTGTTTTGATTCTGAGAACTAATGAATTTTGTTTTATGGCTTATTTGTTTTGAGTAAGTTAATATAAGTGTCCAATATCCATTAATTAGCATTTAAACTATATAATCCTGTGGATATTAACATTTTCTCTTTTTTCAAAGTACTGGAAGGATGTATTATATTTAGTATTTGTAGTAATAATCTCTCACACTGGCAGTGCAAAATAGGACAGGGCCCAAGATGGCATATGACACCTTTGTGACCAAGGACACGTGGCTTCCTAATGCTCTGGAAGCTTTTAATTTTACCTCCAAAGAGAAACCAACCTATCTTGGGTTCAGTTGGAAACCAGTTTATACAAAATTGTGTATATTTGGGGCAGAACATATTATGTATTCACATAGTCACAATATACGAAAATCTACATAATGTAGAAACAAAATGATTGAAGGAATATAATAACTTACATTATAAAAAAATACCATGCTGCAAAATATGAAACTTCCCTCTCAAGTATTATATTCAATTAATGTACATATAACATCAACTTAGAGGGTTTTTTAAAAATATTGTGATCTATTTACCTAGAAGAGCAAAGAACAAGGAGACTTAATTTGCTAAATCTGTTTTAATACTAGACAACAAATGTCACATCATCTTTTTAATTGATATATTAATAATATATATAGATATCTAATATGTATATAGAGCTATAGAACTATCATACATATATGTGTGTTTATACATTTACATATAATACATAGATATCAAAGGTTCTCTAGAGAGGCACTATGGACATTTTGATCTAGATAATTCTTTGTTGTCCTATGCATTGTTGGATGTTAGCAGCATCACCAAATGTCCATCTGTAGCCATTGCCAAATATTACTGGATAAATCTCCCACGTTGAGAAATGTGTGTGTGTGTGTGTGTGTGTGTGTGTGCATCTGTGTTCGTGCATATATCATTTATTCAATCTATGATTCAATAAATATACATTACATTTTAATCAAATATTTTATGCCTATACAATTTCCACTTTCTATACCCATTTCTTAGAGAGAGAAGTTAAAGTCTGACACTTATTTTTTTCCTCTATTTTGGTCTGTTTTTGCTTTATAATTTTGAGATTTTATTAGAAATATATGTTTGTGATTGCTCTGTCTTGAAAACTTTTGTGTTTGTTTGGGTATATATTACTCTTTCTTTATCTTAATGATAGTCCTATTTTTTACATATATTTACATGTGCACTTACAGTGAAATATGCATTTTTAAGGTTTTATAATTTTTATATCAGTTATTTTGTTACTTTGCTAGATACCTAGCCATTTATGACAAATGTGTATCTGTACATATCTAGAGATGGATAGATGATAGACAGGTAGACATATAGATAGGTAGTATGCTATATACTATGTTATCTATCCATTTATTTTGGCTTCTTCAAAACTACTCATGTTTCCTTTACCTCATGCAATAAAAATGAAACCCCAAAATGTCTTGTGACCCAGCAGCACAAACAAAGAAATTCTTATCTGGGGATAAAATTAAGGAAAGGAGAGAACAAGTTTTAAGTACTTTGTACTTTAATTTATTTTCTCAATATAACATTTTCCATTAATTAATTTGAAAATCCAACTAAAAGTGATGAGTTTATATTTCAGTAATGTTAACTTGGAATACAGTTGGAAAGAGAATATACTACTAATAATAGCATAAATTAAAAAGCTGTAAAAATCCCTTATTCCCAAACAACAATAGAACCAGATGATTTGACATGCAGCAGCTGATGATTTTACATCATGCAGTATAGGCTACAGATTGGTACTAAGGGACCACACATAGCTTAGATACATCTCTTTTATTTGTTAGGAACATACAGCTTTATAGAAGTGAATTGGTGTTCATTTATCTATTATTGTATAACAAGCCACCCCAAGACTTAATGGCTTTAAATAACCATTTTATTTTATCTATGCTTTGGTGAGTCAGGAAGTTGTAAAGGACTTGTATGGGAGTTTCTTTTCTGATCCACATGGCACCTGCTGGATAACTTGGGGATAAAGGATCCATTCCAAGGTGGCTTCTCCCCTTTTTTCCCAAGATTAGACAACATTAGGTAGAAAAATAAAAAGTTTAAGTCAACTTTATGAACATTGATGAAAAGTCATAAATAATAGTTGCATGTATAGTACATATTTTGAAATAATAAATTGTAAATTAATATATTTCAAGAATGTAAAAATTATCTAAACAATCTTTACATCTCTATTAATGTAATTTTCAATAAGAGTAGAGAAGAGAAAATTAATATCATCATCTTGATAGATGTCCAAGAAGGATTAGATAAAATTTCTAAATAAAAATCGACAATGTAAGAATAAAGGAGTATTTCTTTATTTACTAAAGGCTATCTAACTGAAAGCCATGTTAATTAATATAGAATAAAACAGTACAAAGCCACAGTTTTCATATATAAAGTTTAGAGTTATTAACAAAGATGCCCAGTAGCACTATTGTGATTCATAGCTACTGGAGGCTTTAACAAGTTTCTCAAACCTCCCCCATCTATTATCTGAATTACTCATGTGAGCTCCCAGGGTTTAACTATTCAAGCCTTGCTCTTTCAAACCTCCATGTGCTTATCTGGGATTACCTGTTCTGTTTTTTTCAGTGACCTTCAAATCCTCCTTCACCCTCTCAGCACAGGTTTAACCCTTCTGTAAAATTTTCCTTGACTCTCTTAGAGTTAGTAAACTCATTCTCTCTGATCCTTTTCTACATTGCTTTTGAAATTGAATTGTATTTTTAATGTTAACTTTTTTCCACCAAAATGTGTTCTTTAAGTGCAAGAGCAAAACATTATTCATTGTATTTATTGAAGCTAACAAAGTGATTTCTGAAATGTAGAATATAAATATAGGCTCTTAAAACAATATAAGCTTTTAAAACAATAAGTAGTAATTGTTTACATGTTGCATTTACAGAGTCTTGCTTTTTTTCTTCTCACAATCTTGATACTGTTTGTCTCTAAAGTTATATGGCATATTCACTCTTTCTCTCTGTGTGTATATAGTGATTCTGATATTTTAGAGGTATTCTAAGGTTAGACATTTTCTTCCATGTGATAATGGGAAAATTGTCATTCTTCTTGTAATCACTCATTATTTCAGTTAGCTCACTTGTTATTCCCTACATTATTTAAAATATATTAGCATAGCAAGATGGTACCACATGAAGGTACCACATAAAGACAATACCATGTATTCAGAGAGATATTTGGTACAAAATGGTTTGCAAAATTGATTTGACAGAACATCCTAGATAAATAGACAGTCAATAGTATTATATAATATGTACATAGAACAAACTATTTATATAATAAACTACATATTATATATAGTGAAATACATAATATATTTAGACTGTTATATGATGTATATCATATATATTTTGTACATATAATATACATATGCACATATATATACACTCATTATGCTACTTGAAATACAGTTAATTTATTTCAAGTCCTGGTATAATATTATACTGGGCTCTTTCTATGTTGTCTTCAAATTTTGCTATGTAGCAATTAATAATATCATTTAGATAGTTAAGACACCTCAAGGTGGATATCGAGAATGTTAAAAGTGAATAAATAAATAAATAAAGTTGAAAATCTGTTTAGGGATTCATAATTGAGAAGATAAAGTACATTGGGCATGTGAAAAGAACTAATGAAGATGAGTTTGCCAGATGTTCAGGTTTTGCCCATGTGAGCTTATTTGATTGTAGCACTGTTTTCTGTGATAGAGACACTGCCTCACATTATGACACCTTGGCAGTAAAGCAGCTGCCCCCTTTTCATTTTCAGCACCTCTGCACCTGTAGCTTAATCCAAGCAAACTTTAAACGGCACACTAGACATTTGAACATGGTGCAAGGTTGTATATTCTTATAAAGAATTATTTCCTTGGACATTAATGCATTACAGTCTTCAGGCATCACTGCAAAGAACAATATTCTAATACAACTTTTCATAACTTTTCACCAAGATCGACATTTGCTTAAATGATTTTTTCATTAAATATGTATAACTCTTATATTGTAAACTATATTTTTTTCTTATTTTGGACAAAAAATTATTTGTGTCATTTATATGAAAGGTATAGATAAGGACAGTTGCTTTTAGAAAAATACTTAAAGTAGAAAAACATATAGGACTATATTAGTCTCTTGCAACATGGAATTTGCCGTGATCAAACTTGAATATCTGATAGATTTTACCTCTTCTAATCACTGAATGTTATAAAAAGAGCAGAAAGAGAAGACTGTTGGAAGGCTCAAAATAAAAAGTCATTTTAACAGTTTATGTTTTCATAGAATAGAAAGTAGGGACACAAAGTTAGATACCAGTAAAGGGCAGTATAGTTTTTTCTTGTACTAAGATCTTGAACAAAATTTCAAGAATGCAGAAACAAAGTCTTCAGGAAAATAAGCCATAACAATTCTATACATCTTATTTCCTACTTCAGAAATAGGGGTAAAAAGCATTGTACTCCCACATCCATTGCCTACTAAAATATTGCAAGATGTACCTAGATTTTTATTTCCAAGATAAATGTGCTTTTTAAGTAATCTTCCATAATATTTGCAAAATAGGGTTAAATAATCAGCTCTTTAAGGAGCTCATGTTCTTTGATTTAGGAAACTTTGTGGAATGAGATAATTTGATCTTTCTGGGTTAAATAGCCTAGGACAGTGTAGAAAAAATTAGAATTAACAGAGAAATGTTTTCTTTATATAACATGGGAGCTAGAAGTGCCCCCATGCCTTAATATACATGCATTAGTTTCCAGAAATACGTGTGAATTTAGTATACATCTAACAGTTCAGAGAATAAGACATTGATTTGAATTGCATCTTATCATGTAAAATAGGCAGACATTACCTTTTAAACCTCAGCAAAGTTAAAGTGAATGCATAAATGTACGTTGATAACCTCCCATGACTCTCACTAATTCACTAGAGTGATAGTTATATGATACTAAAAATAATAGTATGTATGTAATAATTATAAACCTTTAAGTACCATTCCAACTGAAACAAACCAACAAACAAAAACTATACATAAGAAGAAAAAATATACTGAAAGAAAAATATGATTTCCTGAACCAGGCTATTTTCAGACTTGGGTGACTGAGTGCTGATTTTTGTTTAAAAATGATCTATTTTTCTTTTTTCTTTCTTATTTGATATTTTAAAACCATAAGATTATAATAAATGATAACTATTACATCTTATATAACCTTTGAGGTGGTTAAAATGGTTTACTGAAGAATAATTAACTATGAGTGATAAAGATTAAAACAATTTTGAAACTATATAGCTGGTTCTCTAGTTTGCAATTGAAGAAATATAGAAGCCTGACACAATCCTAGAGGAAATTTCATTTATCCAGGATTACAGCAGGAGAAGGTCTTTTCCTGCAGAGAGCAGTCTTTAAAAACTAGAAGAGGATGCTGGGCACCATGGCTCCTGCCTGTAATCTCAGGACTTTGCAGATCACTTGAGGTCAGAAGTTTGAGACCTGCCTGGCCAACATGGTGAAACCCAGGCTCTACTAAAAATACAAAAATTAACTGGGTGTGGTGGCACGTGCCTCTAATCCTAGCTACTGGGGAGACTGAGGCATGAGAATTGCTTAAACCTGGGAGGCAAAGGTTGCCATGACCCGAGATCATGTCACTGCACTCCAGCCTGGGCAACAGAGTGAGACTCCATCTCAATAACAAAAAAAGAAAAATAATAAATAAATAAAAACTGAAGTAGATGACTTTGCCTTCACATTCTTAGATGCCAATGCAAGACTATAAGGATCACAAGGTATTGGGAAAATGTGACAGTACCAATGGAAACTAATAAAACTCTAGTAACTGATTCTAAAGAAACCAAAATCCATGAATTGCTTGAAAAAAATTTAAAATAATCATTCTAAAAACCTCAATGAACTACAAGACTAATTGAAAAAGATATATTCACTTCCATGGCAATTGCAGCACTGTTCACAATAGCCAAGATATGAAAACAACCTGAATGTTTATTGACAGATAAACAGATTTTAAGAAGTGGTACATGCATACATATAATAGAATATTATTCAGCCTTAAGAGAAGGGACTCTTGCCATTTGTGACAATGTAGATGGACTAGAGGACATTATACTGAGTGAATAAGTCAGCAATAGACAAGCAAATACTTCATGATCTTATTTATATGTAGAATCTAAAATCTTTACACACAGAAGCAGAAAGTGAAAAGTTAGTTTGCCAGGAATTTTAAGAGAAAAAGAAACATGGCGGAGTTAGTCAAAGTATAAGTGATATACAATAATAAGATCTGGAGATCTACCATACACATGGACCTATTATTAACAATTGTATACTTACAAATATGCTAATAGATTTGGTCTTACATGAAGGGTTCTTACCGCTAAAGGAAAACTAAACTGAACTGAAAATGTGGGAGGAAATTTTTGGTAGTAATGGATAAGTTTATGGCATTAATAGTGATGAGAGTTTCATGGTTTTATGGATCTATAATGAGCTCTAAACACATCAGCTTATATACATCAAATATCTGCAGTTTCTTTGTCAATTATACCTCTATAAAATGTTGTTATTTTTAAAAAAGAAGATAGCCTGAGTTTTGTTATTCTCTGAAGTAGTGTTAATATACCTCGGTCAAGATCTGCCCCTGTTTTAGCATAAAGCGGACTCAGACTGCTTGGAAAACAAAACTAGGGAACAAAAATACTTCCTGGAAAAGAAGAAAGTTAAATAGAATAGAATAGAACAAAAATTAAGGCATGGTAGGCCCAAATGAATAATTTCTTGACAATATATTTTAGTGCCTAACCAGAAAATTAGAAAAAGGAAAATTAGGAACATCTATGCAGAAGGGCACTACCACACACACAAATAAGGGGTAGTATTGGTTAAAATGGAAAAGTTGACACATCAAGCTGAATATATATTACCTTTTTTCATAAATTTTGCATAAAAAGGAAGAAAGACCCGCTTAACTTTGAAGGATTGTGATATTTTCATCTTACAGAGAGCCATCAAGAATTGTCACGTGGAACATAACAATTTGCCTACATAAATAAGTCAGGAAGTTCTGGTTTCAACCCAGTTTATAGAGAGCTGGAAAGAGCAGTGTTCTCACCTAGGCAATAAGAAAGATCCAGGTAATCTGCAACGTCGTATTTTTCTCAAATCTTTCAGAGAGATTAGGTTCCAGAGCGCACAACTAATCTGAAACTGGAGAAATAACAGGTGTCTTCATAAATAACCAGGATGCACACATGGGCTTACCTGTGGCAGAGCAAAAGGGAAATTGTGGCTGCAATCAAGTGGATAAAAAATAATTCAGAAAAATTTTTAACAAATTGATAAAGGCCAAATGTTGGCTTAATCAACACAAAGTAAAGCAGATAAAGGGAAATCTGCACTCAATTACAGGCTGTGGACCTTCCTGGGTGTTGGGGAAGGTCCTTCCTGAGACTGAAGGCAGTGCTGGACACTGGAGAAAGTCTCCTTGGTGGGAAGACCTACAGGAGGAGGTCACCTGCCAGTGGAGGAAATGCTGAAACCATGCTTAGATACTTTTTCCTACAGGTAAAAGCCTTAAGGTACCCCTTGTCTTTCTCAGGGAACAGGTAAAAACCTACTAGTGACAGGCAAAAGCAAAAAGGAGTCTATCCTTGAGACGATTCCTCTAGAGTTTTCTTGTGATTTTGTTGGGAGTTGTTTTGCCAGAAATGTTTTCTTAATGTGTCTGCTTCATCCCTGATGTGTTAGGGTTTCCCTGTGCACATTTACCTCAGAATTCTGCCAAGTCTGCACCACAGACTCTGGCTGAGCAATGGATGAAAGGAGTACACAGACACAGGTATTTTGCCTGAGAGAGTGGCTAGGGGACTGCATGGCTTAGCACCACTGAGGAGAGTGCAGCCCCATAAGATGGAGCCATTTGTATTTATTTAGTACAGATTTAATGACAAAGGCCTGGAGCAAACACAATGTGTGGGTAATTAACATTGTCATTGTTGATCCCCTCCTTCCAATAGAGAGCAGTCCTGCACTTGAATGATCAAAGGTTAGTTTTCCAAGACATAAGTAAACAAATTTATCTAGATAAATTCGTTTGTATTGCCTTGTTATCTACTGTTTTCCCTCAGCCTCAGGGTAAGAGCATTTAGCTGCCTTCTGCTGTTGTTCTCTTCCAAAGCTTTTGCAAAACATCCCAGCCTTCCAAGAAGGTTTAACCTCTTTCCTTATAAGTATTCCCACCATCCTGACCGATCTCCTACATCTCTCCCTTTTCTGTGTGTGTGTGTTTTTTTTTTTTTTTTTTTTGCATTGTTTTGTTGATTGAAGAGTACAGATGTGTGTAGCAACAGGTTTGTCAGGCACAGCAGTTATAACTCCTGTTCCAGCTTTGCATCCTAGAATTAATAAATAACATAAGACAAACATGAATATAACCAGTAACATTCTTTTCCAATCATGTAGTGTTACTTGGCACTTTAGTTCAATGTGTGCTATTAATGAGGGGCCCCACTGGGGATAAGTCAATCCCTCCTAGCCTATCAGTCACATTATTAGAGGCTGGGAATCTGCCCAAGTAACAGGGTGGAAGAAAGGCAGATCTAATAGATGAGCCCAATAGAGTGTAGCAGGTACAGGTTGCAGACAAAGTGAGAGCATAAAAAGGATCAATACCCTAAGTGAGTTGCAATGTACAACAGAGAGCATAGCAAGGAATAAATTATCTGAAGTGAATGGTGCTTGTGTCCAGAGCAGGATTTGCTCAGCCTCCTGAGTTGTCTTCTTCAGCATCCCTCAGGTAATATCTGGGGCCTGTGTTGTCCGAGGAAGCTGCATCGTCCGGGGTTGCTCGTCCTGCAGGGCCATTTCCTTCATTTCTGGTACTGGGTTGGATTCTAGCCACACCATGGTAAGGTTTAATGCATTGTGCTAGAATCCAAAGAGGACCTTAGAGGGTGTAAACACAAACATATCCTCTTCCCTATGTTAGCAAATCATTTGTACCATCCATACATTACTGTTTACATCCTTCCATAAAACTTCAGGTTTTATGTTTTGAGGGCCTTTTGCAAAATGCTTTTATATGACTGATAGAAATTTATCATCTAAATTTAAAAAATTAAGGGTAAATAAGTCTTTTGCTGGTAATATTGCAGAATCTTTACTCATTTTTTTTTTTTTGTTTTCTTGTTTGAACGTATTTTTAAGGATGGAGTGGACATGTTCTACTATGGCCTGTCCTTGGGGGTCATAAGGGGTACCTTTGGAATGTCAGACGTTCCATTCGTGACAAAATTGTTGAAATTGTGAGCTGGCATAAGCTGGGCCATTATCAGTTTTAATTTTTGTGGGCCACCCCATAAATGCAAAAGTTACGAGAAGATGTTTAATGACATAATCAGGTGGACTCTCCAGGAAGAGCATGTGCACTAATTAGAGGAGAATTGGAATCTATGGATACATGTACATATACTAGCTCTCCAAATTCAGGGATGTGTCTATCATCTGTTTGCATAACTGATTAGGTTCTAGTCCTCTAGGGTTAACACCTGTTGGAGGAGGGGACATGCCTGTGAGCTGGCAATCTGTGCATTACAGGATAATTCGTTCAGCTAATCTTTCGGTAAGTTGAAATTGTTTAGTTACGTTTTTCCAATTTTGGTGGAAAAAATGATGTGATTGGGTGACTTGGTCAAGTAGTGACATCATAACCTTCAGGTCTGGTTGATTATTGCAATGAACTAGTGGGCCAGGCAGTGAGTTGTGGACTCGAATGTGTGTAATAAAAATAGGATGTGTACATTGATCCAGCAATTGCTGAAGTTGAAGAAAAAGTGCACACAGGGTGGGCTCAAGAGTGGACTTAATGAGGGCTGTCTTGAGGTTCTGCAACAAATAAACAGAGTAAGCGGAGTCACTAACAATATCGATGGGCTAAGCAAAAAATGTCTCCAGGGCCAATATTAGAGTTCCAACCTCAGCTGAGTACTAGTAAATCCAGAAGGAGTGAGGGAATTATGCGGCTCCCACAAAATAGCCACTGTTCCAGAGCTGTCAGTAAAAAGCATTAACACGTTAGGTATAGGGGAGTGAACTACTTCTGTAGGCATAACTACAGGAGTAAGAGATAAGAACTGAAGTAGGTTGTCAGTGGGAAGGGCATGCTCTATACAACCTGCATAATCAGAGACTGCTATCTGAAGATCTAGAGATAGGGGCAAGATAGCTTTGAATGGCTTTTACACAAGGGAATTCTTATGACATCAGGATCATAACCTAGCAATTAATTGCATCATCTGTGGCCTGTATAGATGTCTTTACTAACTAACTGGATAGAGGGAGACAGTGTTTTAGTCCTGGTATGTGAGCAAAAAACCCATTCTAGAAAGTGCAGCCCTGGGGCCATCTGTCCTAGTAATCCTGTTGAGGAATGTTTAGTAAGAAAAAAAAAACAATTGGACTGAATATTGTGGATCTATGTGATGTAACTACCTCTGAGAAATAGCTTGCTTTATTTCCTTAATTTTCCTTTTTGCTGAAGAAGTTAAATACCTGGGAGAGTCTAGGACTGTATTGCCCTTTAGGCAAGAAAACAGGTTCTGTAATTTATTAGCAGTTATGCCAAGGTGGGGCAAAGCCAGTTAATAACACCCAGTAATTTTTGATAATCATTTAAGGTATATAAATTGCTAGTATTTAATTTAACCTCTTGAGGCCTTACTGATTGGGAAGTCAGTATGTGTCCAAGATATTTCCAAGGAGAGGACATTTGTACTTTTCCAGGTGCCATGATTAAACCTCTTAACTGTGTATTTCGTTTGGACAGAGGCATGTAAACTTAAAAGTACTGGCTCCATTGGGGCTAAAAATATCATCCATAAAGTGAATAATCTTGCAATTAGGAAATTCTTTTCTACTGGGGATCAAAGCCTGATTTACATGATACTGACAAATGGTAGGACTGTTCAGCATCCCTTAAGGAAGTACTTTCCAATGAAATTGGTGAGTTGGCCTTTCACTATTGATAGCTGGTATGGCAAACATAAATTTTTATCTGTTCTGTTCTGCAAGGGGAATAGGATAAAACCAGTCTTTTAAGTCAATAACAACTATAGGCCAATCTAGAGGAATCACTGTGGGGGAAGGGAGCCCCTGCTGAAGAGGCCCCGTAGATTTCAGATTAGCATTTATAGCCGATAAGTCATGCAAAAGTCTCCATTAGCCAGATATTTTGGGAATGATGAAAATGAGTGAATTCCAAGGGCTGTTTGATGGTTCTAGATGGCTGGCTTTTAATTGCTCCTCAACTAATTCATGGGCTTGTTGTAATTTCTCTCCCTTTAATGGCTACTTTTCTACCCAAATAATACGTCATGAGTAGGGGAGGAATAACAGTGGCCATTATTAGAAAAAGGTTTGCTGTTCACATAGTTCATCACTTCTGCCCTCCAGAGGACATACTGACTGGCGTCTAAAGTTGTTTTAGCTGGCACTGACCAGTCTCATGGGGTTATATGGAAGTTGTCTGCTATGGTCTCAATTTATCCTTTCATAAATGGGCTAGTGGCTCCATTTTCTTGAAAGCTTTTTCTTATTTCTTTATAAGTGTCAGAATAAATGGGTTGATATACCTGATTGCCTTGTTGGTCTTCCAGTACCAGGCAGGCCAAGAGCTCCCCTTCTAATGCCACTTGCCTAAGGCAGGGTCCCATAGCTGTAGTGTATCCCTTGTCTTTTTTTCAATTTATTGGGGTGGGGGCTCAGGAAAAATCTGTCTCCTCTGTGGCACATTTACCTGGTAATGGTGGGGCTGAGGGAGAAGGAGGCAGTAAGGTAGGTGATGGTTCCTCCTCCCTTCTAATTTAGGCTCTTCTGTGTAGAGTGGGTCCAAAGCAACCCTGACTACAGCCCATAATGTTACAGATGTAACTGGGACCCTTGTGATTGATGTCATTTAAGATTTCTTCCCACTCTTTCCCAGAGCTCTAGGTCCAGCGTGGCTTCTTCTGGGAACCATGGGTTATGGAAAACAACAGTTTGCATTAGTTCCCTTAATTGAGCCTGCAAAGCCAAGGCTTCGATAGTGTTAAGCAGATGTTTTAATACTTTTATATACAGTTGTTGTTGAGCTGATAACTGTTGTCCCATCATGAAACCCTACCCTGAACAATTCCCTCAAACTTGGAAATCCTGACTGGATACCAATGACTTACCTATGGCAAAGTCTCTTCACCTTCATTCTTGAGGATTTCATTGCAATCTGTTGAAGTGTTTCTCACATGAGGGCACCAGCAGCTGAGTCCATCTCACAGACTTTGGCCATGGGATTGATGAAAGGAGTACAAAGACACAGGTATTTCACCTGAGAGTGCAGCTTAGGGACTGCATGGCTTAGCACCATCAACGAGAGTGCAGCCTCAATAAGTCAGAGCCTTTTGTATTTATTTAATACAGATTTAATGACAAAGGCCTGTAGCAAACACAATTTGTGGGTAATTAACATTGTCAACTCCTGAGTAGAGAGCAGTCCTGTGCACCTTAATGATCAAAGATTGGTTTCCAGAGCCATAAGTAAACAAATTTATCTAGATAAATTTCTTTACATTCCCTTGTTATCTACCCTTTGCTCTCAACATTGGGGTAGGAGGATTTAGCTGCCTTCAGCTATTATATTCTTCCGAAGCTTTTGCAAAACCTCCTGGCCTTCCAAGAAGGTTTGCCTCTTTCTTTATAATTTTTCCCAGCACCATGATCCATCTCTTACATCCTCCCTACACTGTCCCTTCACATTGTCCCTTCACTTCTGTCACCAGTGGTCTTTCTTGTTACTTAGTGCTTACTGGCCTGGTTGGAGGAGGAGTCCAAGGGGATGGAGAGCTCAGCCAGATTCTTATTTGCCCAGGTCTCAGAGTTAGGGTTTTCTCCCCTGTCTGCCCTTCCTCCAGTGGAGGTCCCTCTAATGTTTGCAGCTGAAGATGAAGGAGGGGAAGGAGTTATCTCTCTGGAAAAAAAGATGTTCTAGATAGTAGGAACACTCAATTGAAAGACCTGAGGTAGAGATTTGACTGGCATATCCAAGGTACAACTAGAATGTCAAGGAGGCTAGAATGGAGGAAATTATGTAGCAGGCATGAGAAATGAATCAGAGAAGTAACTGTGTAGCTGTAACATGTAAGACTTCAGTTTTCACCCTGTAAGAACTTTGGCATTGACTCTGAAAGAAAAGATAACTGTTGGATAATTTTATAAAGAGAAGTGACTTGACCTGACTTTTGTTTTAAAAGGATAATTCTGGCTGCTGGAAAAAGTTAAAATGTAGATGATTGTTTAGGAAGCTAGTAGTATAAGCCAGGTTGGAGGCTGCACCAAAGAGGGTAGTGGCAGTGGGGGCAGTGGACATATTTTGAACATAGAGCCAACGGGATATTCTAATGGACCAGAAGTGCAGTGTAATTATAATCTACTGTATTCATAGAACTACTCAAATAATGCATACCTTAAACACCAACAGAAACGAATCAATAAAACAGTACACATTTAGTTTTAAATGCAAGGAAGAAGAAAATAGTACAAAAAAGAGATCTGGGAGTCATGTTTAAAAATTGCATGGAAGCTGGTGAGAAACATGAGACAAAATTTGTCTATTTTATGTAAACATATTAATCTCTTTTGTTAACACACTCTCCAACTTTATTCAAGAAAATCCAATCATATTATGTTAGTAGTACACCCACTAAAAAAGAAAGATTAAAAAATATGAAAATTAAAAAAGATGTATTAGGAAACTACAAAGTTTAAACAGATTTAGCCTTAGTTATACTAAACAAAGAATAATCCATGGCAAAATTATGAAATATAGCAATATAATGTAAAAAGTTTATGTTACTAATGAAAATAGTAGTAATTAAAATCCAGAGAACATATTATAATAATCAAACAGTCTATATTTTATGCAGATGTAAATTTCAAAATAAAGTTAAAAGTTGCAGAAATATGATCAATGCTAAGTTTTGCAAATCATTACACAAAACACAGAAAACATGGATAATATAGTCTTAAATAATTGTTATAGATTAGTTTATTCTATAGAGCATAGACATCTTTTAAATATATGTATAATACCTAAAAAAAAGGTTGACGCATGCTACAGAGAAAATTTCAGTTAAGTTCTTAAAATACACGTAGTATAAACCTCATTATCTGACCACAATACAAAAAACAACCTAGAAGTTATAACAATCGATACCAGAAAATCTCCCAAATCTAAAATCGGAAAGTATCTACTGAATAAATTATTGAATTACATAAATCAAAATTATAATAGAATATTTTAAAAATATTAAAGTGACATAATATAAAATATACAAAATGATAAAATATGATACAAATGTACATGGCTTTAAGAGCTATACTTGTGAAACAAAAAAATAAATGAAACCACTTATTTATAAAATTAGGGACATATACCTTCAAGGTTACCACCTGCCAGGGTCTGTCTCACAGACTCCAGATGCACAACGGATCAATAAAGTACACTGACACACAGATATTATGCTTTTCCAGTTCAACTGAGTGTCCAGACTGCTTGCTGTAAACAGTGGGGACTGCCGGATCCCACCAGCCAGTAAGACTCGCATTTATTCAATAAAGTTTAATTGACAAAGGCTTGAGTCAACACCACTAGAGGGTAATTTACATTGTGGACTTTCTGAGTAGAAAGCAATTAAACCCAGTGGTAAACCAAAGGTCAGTCTTAGGATCACATGAGTAAACAAGCTAGCTAGGTAAACTACTCTACATTCCTTTGTATTTATGCCATAATCTCTTTGGCTCCTGCAAAGAGACTTTGGCTGCCTTCTGCCAGATTTATTACTGGAGCTTATGCAAACCACCCAGGCCTTCCAAGAGGGTTTGTGAGTATATACTATAACTTTCTTTAATATTTTTTCCTTAATGTATTTCCCACCACCCTGACTGAACTGCCACATATCCCCCTTTTCTGTTTTTAATATCAGGTCCTGTTGACTGAAGAGATATAGCAGCAACAGGTTCATCAGGCAAGTTGGTCATTGCTTTTATTCCAGCTTTGCATCCTAGAATTAACCAATAACATAAAACAAGTATGAGTACAATTAGCAACATTCTTTTCCAGTCAAAGAGTGACCTGTAGTGTTACTTGGCATCTCAGTTCATTGTATGCCATTAATGAGGAACTTCACTGGGGTATGTTAATTCTAGCCAACTAGTTTCATTGTAGGGGATCTGAAGGGGGGTGTTTGTCTAAGTAATCAGGACAGAAAAAAGTATATTAGAAGATGGGCTTGATAGAGTGTAGCAGGTACAGGTTTCAGGCAAAGTGAGAGAGTAAAAAGGAAACAAATTACCTGGAGTGAATGATGTTTGTGTCTGGAGCAAGATTTGCTCTGCCTTTTGATTTGCCTCTTCAGCATTCCTTGGGTGATGTCCAGGGCATGTGTTGTCCTGTAGGGTCTTTCCTAGGCTGGCTCAAGTTTTTTCTTTTCTCCATCCTTTGATGAGGGTGTAGTCTCCAGGCTGGTGCTGGTGCACTGGAAATTCTAGGGGTTGTGCCTTTGCTAAGAGACCTTTATAATCTTTGTTAAAGGGTAAGTTAGTGTTTTAAGGAAAACCTGTGCTTTATCTTAATGTCTAGTTTACAGAAAAACTGGATGATACTTCGTTAACTTTAGCCATATGTTTACAAACAAAATTTCTTTTACAATTAACATTTTAGAACTTGCTTAGATCTTCAAAACAAAAATCATACATTGCTTGCATAAATTCCTTCCTATAACATTTTTTCACGACTTTCACAGACAATCTTTAACATGCCTTAACTTTCTTTTTCTCCTTCTCTTTCTTTCATTACCTCTCCTTCTCTCTTTGACTCCTTGTCTCTTTCTCTCTTTCCCCCTCTCTATTCTTTTTACACTCTCTCTTTCCTTAGTCTCACTTTCTGTGTCTATCTCTAATCTGTCTCTTCTTGTCTCTCTTATTTGTCCTTCTATTTCTCTCTGCAATCTTTCTGTCTTGAGAGGTTTTAGCAAGGTGTCTTCTACAGCTGACTGAAATTTGTCATCAAAATTTAGACAATTAAGGGTAAACAAGGCTTGTGCCAATAGTGTTGCCTCTTAAGATAGAATTGGGAAATTCTTTTCTACTGAGGAGCAAAGCTATATGGCTGGCTTTTAATGGCTCCTTAACTAATTCATGGGCTCTCTATAATTTATCTCCTTTCAGAGGCTATTTTTCTACTTAAATTGGATTTAAAAAGAACTATGTCAGGGGAAGGGTTGAAAAGCAACAGTGGCCATTATCAGAAAAAGTCTTACAAATTCTTAAATTTTACTTACATTTTAGCTGAGAATTATTCAAAATTTTGTTGTAGGCTGCCCATGGAGCCAGAGGGCAGCAGCACGGGTCCCATGGCTGCATTATACTTGCCTAGGTGCTGCTTTTTTACTGCACTGTTTTTCACTTTTGGGGCTCCCTCCTCTCCACTGCTGGAGGGCTGCTGCTGACTGGGTGGACATTCCTGCATGCGCCTCCTGCCCTTCCCTAGCAGGCTGACTTTGTTACTGAGTTTGGCTCTCTGTTGCCGCACAGGCCAAGTTCCTGGGAGCATTTGCTGGCTTCGTGTTTGTGAACTTTCTTGTAGTCGAGCCTTTCCTTTCACCTACCACTCACTTGGCCACACAGCTTTGGCCTCTAATGCTTTTCCTTTTTATGTACCTGATTGCCTTGTCCATGTTGCATTACTGGGCAGACTAAGAGCTCCCCTTATAATGTCACTTACTTATCTACTGGAGGAGGTGGCTCAGGCAAAACCTCTGTTTCTTCTTTGTTATTCTGGCCCAGAGATAATGTTATTGGGACCCGTTGCCCTTGTGCGTGGTGCTGTTTAAGAGTTCTCCCCACTTATTCCCAGAGCTTTACATCTAGCATACTTTCTGTGGGAACCATGGACTTTGGGAAACAACAGTTTGCATTAGGTCCCTTAATCAAGCCTGCAAAACTGAGGCTCTACTAGCCTTGAGCAGCGGTTTTTGTATTTTTATATACTGTTTCTGTTGAGCTGATAACTGTTGTCCCATGACAAAACCTCAGCCTGAACAATCCCCCGAAACTGGTAATCCTCAGTGGGTGCCAATACTTACTGACTCTCTGTTTTACTGACATGGCCACGTAGTTCTCTGTACCTTCATTTCTGGGGCATCTGTCATGCTCCCTTTGCAGCGATGATCACAGTAGGATTCTCTTCACCTGTCAAGCTTCCTCACATGGGACACTACTGTTGGGGCCACCACCTGTGGGGATCTGTCCTGCAGACCCTGACTCAATTATGGATGAATAAAGTATACTGACACACAGATATTATGCTTTGCCAGTCCAACTGAGTGTTTGGGCCACTTGCAGAGTTCCTGGAGAGTGCTATAAACAGTTGCTGGCCCCCAGCAGCCAGTGAGACTCGCATTATTCGGTAAAGTTTAATTTACAAAGTCTTGATTCAACACCGCTCGAGGGTTACTGATATTGTGGACTTCCCTAGTAGAATGCAATGAAGCACCCATGGCAAATCAAAGGTCAGTCATAGGATCACATGAGTAAGCAAGCTAGCTAGGTAAACTACATTCCTTTGTATTTGTGTCCTAATCTCTTTGGCTCCTGCAAAGAGACACTGGATTTGTTCAGCTAGATTTATTACTGGAGTTTATGCAAATCCCCCAGGCCTTCCAAGAGTGTTTTTGACTATATTCTATAACTTTCTCCAATATTTTTTCCTTAATATTTTTGCCACTACCCTGACCAAACTTTCACAATATACATTAAACCTAACAGTAAACATAATCAATAATTTGGAAAACTTTGGACTCATAGTGCTACATTCTTCAAAACTAAGCCCTCAGCAGAAGATAAAATCTTTAGTAAATATGTTCTAGGAAAAATTAATGACATTATTATAATTCAAATTAAATGCAAGATTTTAGAGAGCAGATATAGTGATTGAATAATTATCTTTATATTAATAAGTTGACTATATGTATATTTTTGGCAGCACTCAAATAATCAATTTGTACCTCAAGACTTTAAGGCAATTGGAAGTTCTTATTTCATATATACTATTCCAACATTGATAATAACATTCCAAGTTACAAAATTTATTTTAGAAATTTGCAAGGCTCAAATAACCAAATGAATTGTAACTTTAATGTAGTGCTTGCAACAAACAAAAAATAAAATATGCAAATCTCTGAGACATTAAAAAAATCTCAGGGACCTAATTAAGATTAAAGAAATGTTTTGTTTCAACCAGGGGTCTGGAGAAAACATCAGCTAAATCTCTCTCTTCTGCCTTCTCTTTATTCACACAGGAGTCCCTGAATCCCCTCCAGTATTCTCAAAGGCTGGGCAGATCCTAGTTTGAAAAGTACTATTAAAGATAAATAGAAAAGATCAATTTGGTTTATTTTATAAACTATATTACCATGAAAGATCTGTTAAGAATTCCATGAAATGATCTCAGCAGATGTTGAAAATGTCATTTAAAGCAATGCTCCATAAAACATATATTTTGGACAACTTGAAATCAAATTATATTTCTCAACTTAGTGAATGATATCTAGTTTAGATAAAATCAGTATGATACCTACTGGCAAAATAGTATAACCTCAAACATAATCTCAATTCCATTTTTATTTTATTTTGATGAAATAATTCTGGATTTTTCTGAAGGGATAAAACAATAAAGAATAATAATTCATTAAAAAAGTTTGTGGGGACTTGCCAGTTAGATATTAAAACATACAATGAATGAAATACAAGAAGAAAAGAGTGACCCTAATGCCAAAATTAATCAACAGATCATTAAAATTTCTGGACAGAACAATATAATGTATATTTAATATGTGAAAAGAAACAAAGCAAAATAATGGGGAAGCTAATTTAAACTATAGTTGTTGACAAATTGGATGTTTGTGAGAAAAAATTCAGATTCAAAAAAATTGCAAAGGAAAAACACTTTTATAACATTCCAAAAAAGTCCAGAAGCAGTCAATGAAAAAAATGAGAGCACTAAAACTGAATGTTCTTATAGATATTATGAATTTATCAAATATATTTGCGTTTGATTAAAGTTGAGCAGTAATATTCTGAACACAAAAGCATGAAAACATAAAAAAGAATGGAATATTTGTTACATATTACATATTAAAGTAAATCAGCTTTTAAAAAAAGAAAAAAATAATTAAAAACAAATGAAACAAAACAAAAACTCCAAAATACAAAATGATCAAAGATTAATGTCTTAAATATATAAGGGATCTATAGTATTCAACACATGATTTAGAAATAAATACAATCTAAAAGAAAATGAAAATATCCAGACAACATGCCAAATATATTTTCAAAATCATTAGCAATCAAAGAAATGCCTCTCAATGCTGTCCTGTCATGCATGTCCATAAAATTGCTAATGATATTAATATAATTGTATATGCATATATATGTACATATATGCATATGTGCATTTTTCTAATGGGAGTGTGGTTGTACTGTGTAAACTTTGGTGTACTATTAGAAGGCATATACATTTGTGAAACTCTTCTGGATTGCAATTTGAGACCATGAGTCAGTATCCATTATATGTTCCTACCATCCTGCCATTGCACACAGCATTTCCACTGCTTAGGATCTCTTACAAACCTAATATGGCATATAAAACAATTTGTATGTTTAATGACATTAATGTGGTAAAATAATACATGACATCTCTATATGTTTAAATATTTTATAACAATGTAAGAACTTATTTAAAAACATAGTGACATAGAGAAGGAAACAATGTATTTAATAACTAGAGTAGAAATTTTACAAAGGAAATAATGTATTTAATGACTAGAAATTTTACATGCAGTCTATTCATTTTCTGTTACTGGTTATAAATTATCAAAACTTAGCAGCTTAAAAATTTACATTTCTTTTTTTTAAAATTTAACTTTTATTTTAGGTTCAGGGGTACATGTACAGGTTTAATATATAGGTACATTTGTGTCATGGAGGTTTGATAATACAGATTATTTCATCACCCATGTATTAAGTCTAGTATCCATTAGTTAATTTTCCTGGTCCTCTCCCTCTTCCCACTCTACTCTCTGAGGCCCTATTGTGTGTTATTGCCCTTTGTGTGCCCATGCATTCTCATCATTTAACTCCCACTTAAATGTGAGAACATGTGATATTTGGTTTTGTGTTCCAGCATTAGTTTGCTAAGGATAATGGCTTCCAGCTCCATCCTTGTTCCTGCAAAGGACATGAACTCATTCTTTTTCATGGCTGCATGGTATTCTATGGTATATATATGTCCCACATTTTTAATATACAGTATATCATTGATGGGCATTTAGGTTGATTCCATGTCTTTGCTACTGTGAATAGTGCTACAATAAATCTACGCATGCACATGTCTTTATGTTAGAAAGATTTACATTCTTTTGGTTTTATACATTTTTTATGTATAAAGCCATACCAGTGATGGGATTGCTGGGTTGAATAGTATTTCTTTTTTTAAGTTGTTAAGGAATCACCACACTGTTTTCCACAATAGTTGAACTAATTTGCATTCCCACTAACAGTATATAAGCATTCCTTTTTCTTTGCAATCTTCCTGGCATTTGTTATTTTTTCACATTTTATGAAGAGCCAATGAATTTACATTTTTTAGCTCAGTTTGAGCCCAGCTAAATTGGGTTCTCTTCTCTGAGTCTCACAAGGCCTCAATCACAGTGTTGGCTCAACTGTGTTTTTAGGACTCAGGGTATTCGTTCAAGCTCAAGTGGTTGTTTCAGAATTTAGTTTCTTTTAGTTGTAGGACTGAGGTCCTCATTTCATGCTGATGGTCAGCCAGAGTCCACTTAGCAACTAGCAGCCCCTGTAGCTTGTCATATGGCTCACTCACAGGCCTTGTTACAACCTGACAGCTTACTTCAAAGCCAGCCAGAAATCTCTCATGCAGTCTGCAAAGACAGAGTCTCATACAACAACACAGTCATAGGAATGACTTTCCTTCACCTTTGCCATATAACATAACTGATTAAGGGAGTTATTATCCTGTCACCTTTGCCATATTTTATTGACTAGAAGCAAGTGATAAGGGATAGAACTGTACAACAACATGACTCCTTGAGGATTATTTTAAAATTATGCCTCCTACCTATAGTAGTGTAGCACTGACTTCTGTAAGTATAACTGTTTGCCTCTGCATATGTATATAATTATTGACACAGAAATAATTCTGAGCATGAGTATCAATTGAATTCATCAAATATTTTATGTATTTAAAAGAATTTCTTACTCTGGTTTATAACCATCATTTTCATGAACAATATTAATGCGCCTGTTCAACTTATCATCATGGTAAATACATTAGTATCTAATATACTCTGTTCTTTAAAAAGGGTAATTATAATGCTGAATATTTTTATTTTCTGTGTATAGAACTAAATTTAAATGCCATCAAATATACAAAGAGCATATTATCCTACAAGGCCAATTATCTTCATGTTCTCTATATAGAACAAAATTTAAATATTATCAATATGCAAAATATAATTTTGTAGATACATCAATAATACCATCGGAAGAAATGAATAGCACAAATAGATACTTTTTGTTACAGCTAGAAAAGTATCTTGGTCATATGATCAAATAAAAAGTGTCCTATATGTTATGCTAAAACAACAACAGAATAATTACATATGTAGCTAATATAAGTTCAAGTTTGTTCTGAAAAACATTCACAGATATACACATGTATACACAAACATGCAGAAATAGCTTCATCTCACTTTTAAATAGAAGAATCTTAAATCCTTTAAAATTATGAAATAAATTAGAGTTTTTGATGTATTTTAGTTATTTTACAATTATTTTCAAATATATGATTTAGTTGAGTATGCTAATATTACAATGGAAATGAAATTATGCATCAAAATGTAATTCAGTGCTTGTACCTTTTGTTGTCCGTTGTTATTGCCTACAGAGGTTCCTGAAATTTTTGTTTTGGCTCTGTTCCCTTTTTTCTCTCTCTTAAGCATACAATAAATTGAAAGTGTTTCATTTCAAAATGATTTTTTTTTTTCGAGTTTGAGTGAGTTTTGTTTTTAATTATACTTTAAGTTCTGGAATACATGTTCAGATCTTGCAGGATTGTTACATAGGCATACACAAGCCATGGTGGTTTGCTGTCTCCATTCTCCCATCACCTACATTAGGTATTTCTCCCAATGTTATCCCTCCCCAATTTCCCTACATGCCGCTATCCCTCCCCTAGCTCCCCAACAGACCCCAGTGTGTGATGCTCCCCTCCCTGCGTCCATGTGTTCTCATTGTTGAATACCCACCTATGAGTGAGAACATGCAGTGTTTGGATTTTTGTTCTTGTGTCAGTTTGCAGAGAATAATATTTCCAGATTCATCTATGTCCCTGCAAAGGACATGAACTCATCTTCTTTATGGCTACAAAGTGTTCCATGGTGTATATATGCCACATTTTCTTTGTCCAGTCTATCATTGATGGGCATTTGGGTTGGTTCCATTTCTTTCCTATTGTAAACAACAGCACCTCAACATACATACATGTGCATGTGCTTTTATAATAGAAAAATTATAATCCTTTGGGTATTTACCCAGTAATGGAATTGCTGGATCAAATGGTATTTCTATTTCTAGATCCCTAAGGAATTGCCACACTGTCTTCCACAATGGATGAAATAATTTACACTCCCACCAACAGTATAAAAATGTTCCTGTTTCTCCACTTCCTCTCAGCATCTGTTGTCTCTAGATTTTTTAATGATCACCATTCTAACTGGCATGAGATAGTATTTCAATGTGGTTTTGGTTTGCATTTCTCTAATGACCAGGATTCTTTTTTTTTTTTTTTTTTTTTTTTTTTTTTGAGACAGAGTCTCACTTGTCACCAGGAGCCAGGCTGGAGTGCAGTGGCACAGTCTCAGCTCACTGCAACCTCTGCCTCCCACATTCAAGCAATTCTTCTGCCTCAGCCTCCCGAGTATCTGGGACTACAGGCCTGCGCCAACACGCCCAGCTAATTTTTTTGTATTTTTAGTAGAGACGGGATTTCACTATGTTGGCCAGGATGGTCTCGATCTCTTGACCTCGTGATCTGCCTGTCTCGGCCTCCCAAAGTGCTGGGATTACAGGCGTGAGCCCGCGCCTGGCCGATTCTTTTAAACATTTTAATCTGGAGGTACTTATTTATCACTGACTTGTAAATCCCAGGTAAGCAGTTGGATATGTGAATCTGTAGTTATCATACAGGCAGATATAAATTTATGCTGCTGAATGAGAACATGTTTCAGGGGAATGGTGAAGACTAGTTAAATTGAATTGCAGATTTTACAAGAGGGGGAATTGGAGAAATCTACTGGAAAGAGATATGGAGGTCTGAGTTGGCCATATAATGTGAGAAATTAATAATTGGAAAGTGATAATTGAATGAGAAAAATATTCAAAAAGGTAAGAAAACTGGAATTCATGTACAGTAGGGACAAATATTTTGGGCAGATAACTAAATGTAATTTTGGAATAATGAGGGAATTCTTCACTGATAGCTTTATTACCTTAAATCATAAGGCAAGTCATTCAGTTTCTACTTTCTAGTAAAATATTAATATTGCTAATAATTCCTATTGTTCTTGGGAATTTATGGGGGTTGAAAAGTAAGTTTTGTATTCATATATTAGCAAAAATTTGGTAAATTTTAGATACCGGTAGGTAGCATTACTGGGAAAGATCATGGAATTAAAGTCAAACAGGTCATAGTTCAACTTTAAATTATATTATTTTTTGGCAAATTATATGAATTATCTGAATGCCAGTTTTAAACTCTAAAATGGCAAGTAGGATGTATGGCTTAGTTTATACAACACTTTACAAAATACCTGGTACATAACAGTAGCACACAGTAAATGATAACTCTCAATTGTAATACCTCTCTTAGAATATTTTGGGGTAAGTATGGCTTCTTTTAAATATGTGTAGAACAGTAGAGCATGTCTACCCAGGCCATGCTCTACTTATGGCGGATCTCAGCAATGCAAGAAAGCAATCTGAACTATGTAAAATTTGAAAGCCTCTGCTAATGTCACATCCACTAATATTTCATTGAGCAATCCAAGTCAGAAAGCCCTATCCAATACCAGCGTTATGAGAAAAATGCTCTACCCACAGTGGAGAAGCACTGCGAAGTCACAGGGCAAGTGTTTAATCACTTACAGAAAGAGAAAGAAGGATTAGGAAAAGTGACCCAATTTATATGCATCTATCTAAACTATCTGTAAGTCCTGTATCATAATATACTTATTAGCCAAATTTTAAGAAAATAGTTTTTCAAGTTGCAAAATGGAGAACAGAGAGGACTTGGAATTTGGACTTGTAAATATGAAACTCAAGTTTGATCTAACCAACTCTTTGACTTCTATGTCCTCAGTTTTCTCACCATTAAATTGGGAATAATGATATTGACTGTACTCCTGTTAGTTCTTTTTTGTTTGTTTTTTTTGACCTGTGTCTTATGCTCTGAGCAATGTAAAATACTTTAAATACTTTACTTTTTTACTTTTCACATACTTTAAAATGATTGCCTTGGAAAGGAAATAAAACTAAAAGGCTTTCGTACCTAATCCCTAGACCTAAAACATTTATTTGATTCCTGCTTCTGGAAGAAGTGTTACTTAGGCAGTATATTTTGCTTAAAATGTGCTTTGCTGGAAATGTCACTGGTCACACACTTACATTCAGGGATAAAAGATGGACACAGATGTAATCTAATAAGGCCTACTTTTCTCAGCTGCAATATCACCTTCATTTCCTGTGGCAATTTGTTGAAAATCTCACAATTTTTATGTTAGTACTTTAAAAAGCATCAGTAAATAGACATATTAATAGATGGAACAACATAATGATTTATTATGTTAAACAACAGAATAACATTTTAGCACTTATGTCTTCATTAAATTAACTCTTTATAAGAATTTAAGGAGAAGTAGAATGGGTCTAATTTGAGAGAGATTGAATGAAGGAACCAGACGGTCCTGGGCAAATAGACTTTTAGGAAAGATACTCAGGAATCTTAAGCTTCCAAAGACAATGAGGTCAGTGCTGAGTATTTAATATGAAAACAGAAAAGAAAGGAGAATAATTTATCTGCTTACTAATATTTAACTTCTTTAGAAGGTAATTGTATTAAACATCATAAATCAATATATGGCATACATGGCCTTACATTGTCTCACTCTGGCCTACTTTTCCAGCTGAATCTCTTGGTCCTCTCTCTTCCTTACTTTGTCTAGACAGGTGTTTTTTTGTTCTGTTCCTCTGATATTCCAAATCCTTTATAGCCTATTGCTTCATGCATGTTGGTGTCCCTACTACTCTTCATATGGGGCACTCCTCCTCCTTTAAGCCTCATGATGTTTTCTGAAGAAAGACTATTCCTGGCCCACAATCTAAATTTGCATCCCCACACTTCTCTCAGACTGTATTTTTTCTTTTCTTTTAAAGTTTTTTTTTTTTTTTTTTGCATCCTGCAGGATTGTTGCATAGGGACATACATGCCATGGTGGTTTGCTGTCTCCATCCACCTCCCTGGGGGGCATTTCTCCCAGTGTTATCCCTACCCATCTTCCCCACCCCCTGCTGTCCCTCCCCTTCCCTCCTCAACTCCCCAGCCACCTAGCCCAGTGAGTGTTGTTCCCTTCTCTGTGCCCAAGTGTTCTCATTGTTCATCACCTGCCTATGAGTAAAAACATGTGGTGTTTGGTTTTCTGTTCTTGTGTCAGTTGGCTGAGAATGATGGTTTCTAAATTCATCCATGTCTCTACAAAGGATACGATCTCATCCACTGTTTATGGCTGCATTGTATTCCATGGTGTATATGTGCCACATTTTCTTTGTCCACTCTATCATTGATGGGCATTTGCATTGGTTCCAGATCTTTGCTATTGTAAACAGCACCTCGACGAACACATGTGTGCTTGTCTTTATGATAGAATGATTTATAATCGTTTGGGTATACACCCATGGGATTGCTGGGTCAAATGGAATTTCTATTTCTAGATCCTTGAGAAATTGCCACACTGTCTTCCATAATGGTTGAACTAATTTATACTCCCACCAACGTATAAAAGTGTTCCTTTTTCTCCACATCCCCTCCAGCATCTGTTGTCTCCAGATTTTTTGATGATCGCCATTCTAACTGGTGTGAGATGGTATCTCAATGTGGTTTTGATTTGCATTTCTCTAATGACCAATGATGATGAGCATTTTTTCATATGATTTTGGGCCACATAAATGTCTTCTTTTGAAAAGTGTCTGTTCATATCCTTCGCCCACTTTTGAATGGATTTGTTTGTTTTTTTCTTGTAAATCTGCTTTAGTTCTTTGTAGATTCTGGAAATTAGCCCTTTGTCCAATAGGTAGATTGCAAAAATTTTTTCCCATTCCGTTGGTTGCTGATTCACTCTAATGATTGTTTATTTTGCTGTACAGAAGATCTTAAGTTGAATTAGATCCCATTTGTCTATTTTGGCTTTTGTTGCCATTGCTTTTGATGTTTTAGTCATGAAGTCCTTGCCTATGCCTATGTCCTCAATGGTGTTGCCTAGGTTTTCTTCTAGGGTTTTTATGGTGTTAGTTCTTGTTTTTAAATCTTTAATCCATCTGGAGTTAATTTTAGTGTAAGGTGTCAGGAAGGGATCCAGTTTCATCTTCCTGCATATGGCTAGCCGGTTTTCCCAACACCATTTATTAAACAGGGAATCCTTTCCCCATTGCTTATTTTTGTCAGATTTGTCAAAGATCAGATGGTTGTAGATGTGTGACATTGCTTCTAAGGCCTCTGTTCTGTTCCATTGGTCTATATCTCTGTTTTGGTACCAGTACCATGCTGTTTTGATTACTGTAGCCCTGTAGTATAGTTTGAAGTCACGTAGCATGATGCCTACAGCTTTGTTCTTTTTGCTTAGGATTGTCTTGGCTATGCAGGCTCTCTTTTGGTTCCATATGAAGTTTAAAGTGGTTTCTTCCAGTTCTGTGAAGAAGGTCAGTGGTAGCTTGATGGGGATAGTATTGAATCCATGAATTACTTTGGGTAGTAATTTTCACAATATTGTTTCTTCCTAACCATGAGGATGGAATGTTTTTCCATCTATTCGTGTTCTCTCTTATTTCCTTGATCAGTGGCTTCTAGTTCTCTTTGAAGAGATCTTTTACATGCTTTGTTAGTTGTATTCCTAGGTATTTTATTCTCTTTGTAGCAATTGTAAATGGGAGTAAAATTTAAAAATATATAGTATTTGTTTTATTATATCTAAGATTTGTCTATCCTATTAAACTGCAAGCTGTGTTTACTGAGTTCACCTTTATATAGTCAGTGCTGACCTTATTAAATCAGCAGTTAATCAGTATTTGTTGAATGAGTGAATGAGATAATGTATTTAGTGGGACCTCTTAAGTAAAAAATATTTCATAGGAATTAGAGATACATAAACCCAATACCATCACTTCAACCCTATGATACAGTTGAGGAGATTCTGAGTGATAGATGGGGGGGAAACAGTGGCCTGACTCTGGTAAGGCCAGATTTTTATCTTATATTTATCTCTGCTTATGAAATTAATGAATTAAACCTAACTTTAAATTGCAATAAGTTATTTGCATTTACATTTTTCCAAGGTAATTATATGACTGATATTTTAAGCTCATCACAAAAACTAGTGACATGTAATGGTAGACCTAAATAAATATCTGTCCCCAAACATACAGATATAACTTCTTAACCAATACTTGGTCATTCTGCCTCCTCATGAATAGCCTGAGGGATATACATCTGTGAAATGTGAAGAAAAATATAGTTGGTCCCCCATATCTGTGCACTCTACATCCACAGATTCAACCAACAGCTAATAAAAAAATTCAGAAAATAAAATAACAATACAATGACGTAATAAAAAAGCAAAACAATATAACAACTACTTTATTTGTTTTTGTTTTTAGAGGCAGTTTCTTACTCTGTTGCCAGGGCTGTAGTGCAGTGGTGTGATAATAACTCACTGTAGCCTTGAAATTCTGGGCTTGATGGATTCTCCCACCTCAGTCTCCCAAATAGATGGGACCACAGGTATGAACCACCATGCCTAGCTATTTTCTTTTAAATTTTTTGTAGAGACAAGGGTCTTACCATATTGTCCAGGTTGGTCTCAAACTCCTGGCCTCCAGCAATCCTTCTGCCTCAGCCTCCTAAAACACTGGGATTTCAGGCATAAGCTGCAATGCTTGGCCTATAACAAGTATTTAGATAGCATTTACATTGCATTAGGGTTTCATAATTAATCTAGGGATGATTGAAAGTATACAAGAGGATATGCATAGGTCATATACAAATCCTGTGCCATTTTATATAAGGGACTTGAGCATCTGCAGATTTTTGTATCTGTAGGGATCCTGGAACAAATTCCCCACAGATAGTCAGGGACAACTATACCTCTTGACAGATGATTTGCTCTTCACTTTCTCCAGAGGACAAATTCTTTTGAATTTGTTCTTTAGCCAAAAAAAAAAAAAAACCCAAGCCAGAATAAGGGATTGACATGCAGAATATCTTTGAAGAAAGCAAAACTCAAAACTTTTGTGATGCTTCTGCTAACCTTACATAGTATTTTGTTCCAAAAATCTATTATTTCTGATTTATAGAAATTCAATGAAAGCTATTATCTATTTTATTATCTATTATCCATTTGATTGTAGCTATGTTCTATTTAGACTATACCCTATTAAGCTTTACAATTATTTTTAGGATAATTCCTTAAACATAGTGAGGGTAGATTTTAAGTGTATAATGCTGTCAGTTTTTAATAAAAGTGGTTCGTCTTTGTCATGTAAAGTGCATGCTTACAGCTAGTGCACACATTCTCCCCAGAACTCTGTGTTGCACAGAGATGTGCTGATATAGGCAAGACTGGAGTCTATAGGAAGTGCTCCATAGGACATGGTATGATTACATATATTTATGGGAGAATTATGAAGGCATTCTGTAAGTAATGGATATTTTCTTTGCTGGAGAAATTTTTCATTTAAAAGCAGAAGTGACCAGAAGTTAGGGAATGGGTGTTTTCATAATATCTTTTATCAGCTACAGAGCAATGTTGTTCTGTTGATCTGACTTAGTCATGCCACAGGTAAAAAAGCTATAAGAAGAAAAATAGTTAGTGCTATCCAGGTCAGAAAAGTATTTTTCCTCAATCTTTGTACAGAAAATTTACTAAACATAGTAAATTATATAGAGATGCCAGGATAATGACAAGAGACTAAGGTAATTTCACTAAAATATCTCTCTTATCACCTCACTGAATTAGTAAAAATATTTAAAGTAAGCAATGAACTTACTAGTTACAAGACAAAAAAATTAAGTATACAACCTTAAAATGTAGACATCCAAGGAGGGTTGTAAAATAACAGATAATTCTGACATGCATTGGCAAAGAAATATAGAGATGAGGAAAAGAAATGAGAAGAATATAAAAGACTTAGCCTCTCCACTGATAGAAAGGCTGACTGCCTATTGAGTCAGTCCATGACACAAACATTGTGATCTTGGAAGGCTGTATAATGTCTGGCTCCCATGTACAGTGTGGATAGAGATGACATAAGGATCTTAAATGGGAAGTTGTCAAGAAGAATCTCCCCACATTATATCAGAGCAAATGGAAGAACTGAATAGAGTTGTCAATATTAAGGTTGTAAATAATAAAGAGAAATGCAAGACAAATTTGGAAACACACTGAATGCAAATCATGTGTGTATGTGTACATGTGCATGTGCTTGTGTGCACAATGTAAGGGAAATATAATAAAAAAAATCATCTCACAACCCACAGAATGTCTCCACAAAGGTATTAAACAGAAATCAGTCATGTTGTTGAATAAGCATTAAACCAAAATGTGATGTGCATCCCAGGCCATCTGCCCAGAGATGCAGACAGAAAGAAATCTGAATCTTTTACCTAGTCAGAGACAACTAATTGCATACAAGTTTTTAAGCTAACAATAACTAGTTCTAAAGTAGGAGGAATTGAAGGTTCAATTTGCTACACATGGTTCATTCTAACCTTACATGACAATTGGAGTGACCATCTGCATTAGCTTATTGGCTTTATTAGAGGAGAAATAAGCTTGTCGTATGTTTATAACAGAAGGTAATTTTGGAACTTGAAACATGTTGCCCACCAAAGTCAGATTCCTGCTCTCCCACAGAAACTGGGTAAAAGCTGCTATTTCTTGATGTTCACATTTTGAAGAGGTGGCTGCCAGCTCTGGATAAAGATATTCCTAGGTTGTAAAGTTGACAAAAGGCCTATGTTCTAAAGTAAATCCTCCCAATAAAAGAAAAGGAGTAGTTTCTTTCCTTATTTTGAACAAGCAGAATTAAGCCTCTTATTTTTAATTTTTATTTGTATTTCTAGCACTTATATGTATGTACAAAAAATAAAGAATTTTGTCTGGAAGACAACAATCATCTAACACTTCCTAGAATATCTAAAAAATAGCATTAGAATGAGTCAGGATATAAATATGGGTAGATCATAGAAAATGTGTTTCATATTTCAATGATAGATTATTCAGACTAAATTTAATACATCAATAAAGATAGGTATAAACTTACTATTTATGGTTGTGGGAATAACTGAATATATATACCTAAATGCATTTACCTGTGGAGAATGGCAAGGAGGCATAAAGATATCTGTATCTTGAATTTGTATAGTGCCCTGAATTGCACAGATCACTTTCTTATATGTGACCTTTTTCCATTGCTGAGGTTAGTCTTCTTATAGAATTTAGACAGTGACATTTTGGTAGAAATGGAAGTTATTAAAACTATTTCTGAAGAAGAGAAGCTCATTGCTGGTGAAAAACTGTTGCTTATTTAAGTTTTTTTTAGCATTAGTAATTCACTTTTAATGTGTTATAAGACTGTGTCTCAGGAAATGAAATGCTGTTAGGGAACTGGTTTTTAAAGGAGTCTATGTCACTTATACGATGGCAGCTCAATGGCATTATAGCCACTGAAGAGTTCTCTGTATTTTTCTTTTTCAAGTTTTAGAGCACTTTTCATCCTAAATTTGCATTTAGTTTTGTATGAAAGGCACCTGAAGTTGCCCTGGTCCTTGCCATTTGTGGGTTTCATAAGAGCAAGACCCTCAAAATTCCTCTTTCTGTTCCTCTTGCTTATGCAACACTTTGTCACATCCTATGAAAAGTAGCTAATGTCCCTGAGATTACACAAGGGGAGTAAAGGAGGAAAGGACAATAACAGACAGGAGAAAGACTAAGAAAGTGAGACAGAAACAGAAAGGCAGGGAGCGAGACTGAGAGACAGCTGTGTAGAGACTAACAAAGAGAAAAGTAAAATATATTGAGGCTCCTGAAAAGGCTGTTTATTTCCTCTTGATTTCTGCCTAAATATTTGGTGGGGGCCTGGAATGTGCTGAGTTTTATCCCTCTGAAATTAATGTGTTGTAATCCTAACTCCCAATATGACTGTATTTATAGATAGGGCCTATGAGAAAGTAATTAATGTTAAATGAGTTTGTAAAGGTGGTCCCCTGATATAATAGTTTTAGTGACCTTATAAAAGCAGATGACAGGGAGCTCATGCTCTTTCTCTTTCCCTGTCATGTAAGAACACAGCAAGAAGGCCACCATCTGCAAGCCAGGAGAGAGCCTTCACCAAAAGCTGAATTAACTGGCACATTGATCTTGGACTTTCCAGCCTCCAGAGCTGTGAAATAAAGGAAAAAAATCTGTGTTTAAGACATCCAGTCTACAGGATTTGTTACAGGAGCTCAAGCAGATTAATACAGAGCCCCAAGAGGGACGCCCAATAGAACAAAAGATGTAGACTCTGTTATAGTTGGAAAATGTCAGGAACACTATAGATACGTTGCCATATATTATTAGAACTTTTCCACATTTCTATTTATATTTGAATTACACAATTAAATTCATTGTTATAAAAATAAACTATCGTATGCAGAAATTAAAAGTTATAAAACAATTGTAGAGGATAAAATAATTTCAGGGCAACATATCTATATAATAGTTCACTTTCTAACAATTTGCTGCATTCATTATACTTTTATTTAAACCACTGCAAAAACATTTTAATTGTTAATAATCATTACAATAAATTAATTTTAGTTGATTTATATACATACATGTTAAACATTCATTAACATTTCCTTACTACCTACTATAAATAAGATCCTTTTACTACAATAGATGTTGCAATATCAGATTTTAAAAGATAAAATAGCTTTGTTATTTTTATTTATGTCATATTTACCATAGCCACATTGTCTCAAATGCTTTTAGAGGTTTTTGGATTAAATTATTTTCTACTTTCTATAACACTTTATAGTTTCTGTCTTTAAGGTTTGTTCTTCGTTTTCTCTCTGGTTTTCTCCAATAGATTTATGCCAATTTTGTTAATTCCTACCCTGTGTAATAAAATAGTTATTTTTAAATGTCATTTTCTCCTTTTTAGAACTATATTTTTCTAAATTGAAAGGTATTGCAGCAACTTATAAAGCAATTTTCTATGTACCCCAGAGAGTTACTTTTTAACATTTATAATGGTCTCTGGGACCCTAAAATTATTTATCCATTTGGGAGGAGTGTAATAGAAAATAATCAGGGAATTACAGAGACATTAAAATATATGGTTCACCAAATTGCTATCGTTTTGTCACTTCCTGAGGGATTTGTGGTATGAATTCAGCTTCAGGAGCCTTTCTATCCAACCTTGGCATTTTGAGGCTATTAGCCAGTGATACTATTGCTGTTTGCTGTGCCTATTGGAACTGAGACATTTTGCTGAAATTATTGTATTAGTGAAGATGCTTTTGGATCACTGTGTCTGAAAACTAATTTGTGCTAGTTTAAGTGAAATCAGGAATGTAATGACTCACATAACTGGGAAGGGCAGAGGTTAACCTGGCTTAATGAGTGAAAGGGTAAATGAACTAAATAATATAGTCATTGCCCTACTTCCAAAAACCCCTCTTGTCTTTGCATTCTTCTGTGGAGAGAGCTTCTTACATATGGCTAGAGAAAACGGTTATCAACCAGTTTACACATACATGCTTCTTATAGCTTATGGCCAACAAAGTGGGCTTCTTTGATTTTTGTTTTTTTTTCTGGACTCTTCTCAACCATACCTGTAGTAGGGGTAGGGGCTGGGCAAGGTATCATGATAGACATTTCATCTAAAAGAGATGGATCTGTGAAAAGGTGATTTCCATAGTAAAAAAAAAAATGTTCATTTTATTATGTTACAGGCAAAGAATCGCTGGGAATGCAAAGCAATATGTGCCTATTTTAGCCACTCTGAAATATAGTATTAAGTATAAATCTCTACATTTTTGTGATGCCTTCATTTAATAGCACATTTTCTTGAAACAACAACAAAAAAGTTATGAGTTTTTTTTTCTTGGCTTAAAATTGGAATGACTGAAGAGTTGCCATTGTGTTAATGAAGCTGAAAAGAAAGCAATTAAAAATCCAAATGTCTGAAAAATGGCATCCATTAAACCTGCATTATACTGCTATTAACTAAGAGACCCTATTATGTCATACAATAGATGTTTGAGATTATCAGTTTAGAAAAGATAAAATTGCCTTATTTACATGTATTTATTTTTGTCATATTAACCATAGCTATATTTCCTTAGTTTTTGTAAAGCATATTAATCACAAGATGTACTAAATTTTGTCGTAGAGTACTAAAAGATTTCTATAAAGAAAAGTACCTGTAAACATTCAGAAATTAGTAGCTCTTTATTGATAGCAATATATATAGTTGTATCTATAATTTACGTATTTTTCATGCTTAAATTTAATGTGGTGACGGTTCCAACTTCCCTTAGCTTAGCTGAATTAGAATTGAAGGGAAGGCATTAGTATTTTTAAAAACTATATTAGCTATCAATACTTATCTTTAAAGTAAAGTGAGATCATTTAATTTTTGGTAGCAAATAATAGCACCTTATGAAAAGGTTATGTGCACTGCAATGAGACTATTATCTATGAAGCCAGACAGTGACAGAATTTGAACTCCAAAAATAGTTGGAAGCAGAAAGACTGTGATTAATTTTTTTGCACATTGAAAGATATAAACTATTTGGTTATAAAGCTGGAGGTTGTAAGAACATACTGATTTACAACACTGGGATATATTGCTGTTGCATTTATCTCTATTTTAAAGGAAGGACACATTTATAGATTATCCAATTTAATTTCTTTCTTTTTCTACTTTCTTTATCATCTTATCTCCCCGAACTCTGTTTTTAACTGGGTCAGCATATCTTTCTTTAGACTTTTATTAGCCATTCTCCATAATTATTTCTATACTGACAGAAAGAAATGTGCAATGCTGCCATTAAATTTAAGAAAAACCTCTCTGAAAGGAAGATGCCTTGCTGCTATTAGAGAAGTTATTTTATCTTGATAATTCTACAGTACTGATTCTTACAACTATAATACAACTGCTATGGTCTGCCTGAAGGCAGTCAAATGTAGAAATTAAGTGCATTAGATTTGGACTGACACACACTTGAGTATTTACCAGTGGTTTAATACTGAGCAAGTTACTGTACATTTCTCATACTTTTTCATATATAAATGAGTATAGATTAGTACAACTAGAACATCACAGAGATGTAAACACCTAATAGTTAATAGCTTCACATTAATAGCAATAGTAGTATTTCTTTTCTGCATGTTAGGAATGCCCAACTTTTAGAGGTACTGGCAGGAAGTGTATGGATCTTCAGCACCATTGCCTAATGTTGCCAGAATCAAGATGCTTTGTTAAGCAAAACTAGGATCCAGAGCACCAAGGAACAGTTTAGAAGTATAATCTATCACATTTTTTTGGTATATTACCAAACATGAGGAAAATGTTTAATAAGTATTTCTTATTTTATTTCCTTAATTTTCTGTAATGATTTATTGCACAGAACTAAGTTTCTTCATTGATCATCATGACCTGCGCTTCCAAGGAACTCAGTGTGATTTCCTTCTAAGACTTCTATCTTATACCTAATACCAGATCTCAGAGAAGAAGTATTGGCACTCGACCTGTCCACTATCAGTTCCCTTTCCAAAGGGCCATGTTTGCTTCTCAAAGTTCTAAGCATTGCTTAGACACATATTATAAAGAGACATATGGCCCAAGCATATAATGGAGCTGTATAAAATATTCTGCATTATTGCATTCCAATAGGTGGTTTTTCCATGACCAGCTTTCTTCTCTACCCAACTCACACAGACTCAGACAGACTATATCTACACACTTTGTTGAGTCTTTTGATATCTGGCAAACCTTAATGAAATTTAATCTCTGGGTCCACATTAGATTTTTTGAGGTAGTCTTCTGGTTTGTTCTAGAATAATGACATTAGTCTAAGATCAAATTATCCTTGTATCTCTCCCAGAATTTATACTATGAAACAAGGATAAACATAAGCTACTTCTACAGAGAAACTAGATGACTGAGAAAACTATAAAGTTTAACATGATTTAGGGACCATCAGAATCAGGGTCAATTTACACGGAAAGGCTGTGAGTCTGATCATATATGCACAGAAGAATAGAGTGTGCAGCAAAGCTTTATGTCAGTTCTGTGAGGCTGTGATTTAAAAAAATACCATAGAATGGATAGTTTATAAATAACATAAATTTATTTCTAACATTTCTGGAGACAAAGAAATCCAAAATCAAGATGTCAGCAGATTTGGTGTTTGGTGAGAACTACTTCCAGCTCCATAGCAGTCTAATACCAGCACCTGGGGAATTAGGATTTCAACATATAAATTGTGGGGTAACACAAACATTTAGTGCATAACACCTTAGTTATGGAAGAACCCAGATAGTTACAGCAAAGGTTCACTCCCGGAAGAAGGCCTCATTCAAAAAGGGAACTACTGAGGCTGTCTCTAATGAAGCAGAGTTTAGAAATGTTACAATATGGATGAAATAAAAGGAATTTGAATGGCAGTTCTTTTTTTTTTCTTTTTTTAAAATTCATTATACTTTAAGTTCTGAGGTACATGTGCAGAATGTGCAGGATTGTTATATAGGTATACACATGCCATGGTGGTTTGCTGTATCCATCACCCTGTCATCTACATTAGGTATTTCTCCTAATGCTATCCCTCTCTAATCCCCACACCTCCTGCTACCCCTCCCATAGGCCCCCAGCCCCTGAAGGTGCTGGTGTGTGATGTTCCCCTCCCTGTGTCCATGTGTTCTCATTGTTCAATACCCTCTTATGAATGAGATCATGTGGTGTTTGGTTTTCTGTTGTTGTGTAAGTTTGCTGAGAATGATGGCTCACAGCTTCATTCATGTCCCTGCAAAGGACATGAACTTATCGTTTTCTATGCCTGCATAGCATTCCATGGCGTATATGTACTACATTTTCTTTATCTAGTCTATCATTGATGGGCATTTGGGTTGGTTCCAAGTCTTTGCTATTGTGAACAGTGCCACAATAAACATACCTGTGCAAGTGTCTTTAAAATGGAATGATTTATAATCCTTTGGGTATATACCCAGTAATGGGATTGCTGGGTCAAATGGTATTTCTGTTTCTAGTTCCTAGAGGAATCACCACACTGTCTTTCACAATGATTGACTAATTTATACTCCTACCAACAGTGTAAAAGGAATTCTATTTCTCTACATCCTCTCCAGCATCTGTTGTCTCCTGATTTTTTAATGATCGCCATTCTAACTGGTGTGAGATGGTATCTCAATGTGGTTTTGATTTGCATTTTTCTGATGACCAGTGATGATGAATTTTTTTTCATATGTTGTTGGCTGCATAAATGTCTTCTTTTGAGAAGTGTCTTTTTATATCCTTTGCCCATTTTTTGATGGGGTTGTTTGCTTTTTCTCGTAAAATTGTTTAAGTCTTTATAGATTCTGGATATTAGCCCTTTGTCAGATGGGTAGATTGCAAAAATTTTTTCCCTTTCTGTTGGTTGCCAGTTCACTCTCATAAAAATTTCTTCTGCTCTTTAGTTTAATTAGATCCTATTTGACTATTTTGGCTTTTGTTGCCTTTGCTTTTGGTGTTTTAATCATAAAGTCTTTGCCCATGCTTGTGTCCTGAATGATATTGCCTAGGTTTTCTTCTAGGGTTTTTATGGTGTTGGGCCTATGCTTAAATATTTAATCCATCTGGAGTTAATTTTTGTATAAGGCGTAAGGAAGGGGTCCAGTTTCATCTTTCTGCATATGGCTAGCCAGTTTTCCCAACACTATTTGTTAAATAGGGAATATTTTCCCCATTGCTTGTTTTTGTCAGGTTGCTCAAAGATCAGATGGTTGTAGGTGTATAGCATTATTTCTGAGGCCTCTGTTCTCTTCCATTGGTCTATATCTCTGTTTTGGTACCAGTACCATGCTATTTTGATTACTGTAGGCTTGTAGTATAACTTGTAGTCAGGTAGCGTGATGTCTCTAGCTTTGTTTTTTGTTTTTTTGTTTTTGTTTTTGTTTTTGCTTAGGATTCTCTTGGCTATATGGGCTCTTTTTTATTCCATATGAAATTTAAGGTTTTTTTTTTTTTCCAATTCTGTAAAGAAAGTCAATGATAGCTTGCTGGGGATAGCACTGAATCTATAAATTACTTTGGGCAGTATGGCCATTTTCATGATAATTGATTCTTCAAAACTGGCACAAGACAAGGATGCCCTCTGTCATCACTCCTATTCAACATAGTATTGGAAGTTCTGGCCAGGGCAATTAGGCAAGGAAAAGAAATCAAGTTATTCTATTAGGAAAAGAGGAAGTCAAATCGTCTCTATTTGCAGACAACGTGATTGTATATTTAGAAGACCCCATCATTTCAGCCCTAAATCTCCTCAAGCTGATAAGCACCTTCAGCAAAGTCTCAGGATACAAAATCAATGTGCAAAAATCACAAGCATTCCTATACACAAACAACAGACAAACAGAGAGCCAAATCATGAGTGAACTCCCATTCACAGTTGCTACAAAAAGAATAAAATATCTGGGAATACAACTAGCCAGGGATATGAAGGACCTCTTCAAGGAGAACTACAAACCACTGCTCAAGGAAGTAAGAGAGGACACAAACAGATGGAAAAACATTCCATGCTCATTGTTAGGAAGAATCAATATCATATGTCAGTTATTTAATGAAACGTGGAAAGCCATGTAAAATGCCTCTTCCCCTACAACACTTTTCCTAACAGATTGTTTAGAAAATATATATTTCAATATTGACAATGCAAATGGAATATATATATATTTCTGTATATTTCATTAATTTTTATAATATGTAAATATATAATACTAAATGTTAAATATTTTATAATATACTATATTATATATTTATAATATTAAATATTCTATATTATAAAATATAGTTTTTATTTTATATATATAGATACACGACACACACAAATGGAGTAAGATTCAGAGGAAAACAAAATCTCAGAGCAGTCAATTAGTTTTTCTATCAATCAGGTTTTTATCCTAGGTTGTATTATTGGATTTAAGCACTACAGAGCAACAGAAAATAAAAATATATATGCTGCTAAGAAATGAAAACACATCCAGAATTACCATTCTACCACAAATAACTTAAAAGTGTCCAAAAATATGTAAAATAATTTTTCAAGTATTGGACATGAGACAGCCCAAAAGTGTTATCCTGTGGAAGTGGGAAAAGGTGAGGCCAGCACTACAATTGTTTTGCTTACAGCAATTTCTGGGCTGTAAACAGGAGAGGGAATCAAAGCAAACACCAACAGATTTGAGTTTGATGAACCTAAGGCAGCTAGAATTTGTGGGTCAGGTTTGAGTGAGAAAAGTTATGCAGGAAAAGACTACCAGAAATCTGTATAAAAATTCCCTTCAGTCTTTGAATACCCATATGCAAAATTGTATGGTAAAACTCCAGGGGTCCAGACAAAGAATAACTTCCAGATAAAGAAAAAATGGGGGAACTTTAAGCCACTAATTACCAGAGTTCTCACAAGGATTGAAATTTTTTGAGTTTCCACCTGTCAGAGCAACTTTGTTGAACACAGCACATTTACTAAAGACCCCAGAAGGATCACAATGTAGTAATGAGGTTAAACTAAAATACTGAGTAAGGCTGTTCTGGACTCTTCCTTTAAATGGCCTGAAAATGAATCTTGAAAGTAACAAGCTAATTTGTAACTAACTTCTGCTAGACAAAATCCCACATTTAAAGTAAGAAAATACAGGCACTAAACAATGAAATGTTACTGAGTCCAGGATCCAGTAAAAAATTACTAGACATATCAAGACAAAGAAATTTGACCCATAAAAGGCAAATCAATAAAAAACAGAAGTTGCAATGACAGAGATGTTGGAATTTGCAAACATGAACTAATATAGTAATTTTATATATGTTTAAAATGCTCAAACATCAAAAGAAAAACATGAATGTAAGAAGGTATGAAGTAGGAAATATAAAGAAAATAATCAAATACAAACTCTAGACAGGAAATATACAACATTCAAAATGAGTATCTTAGTAGATGACAATAACAACAGGTAGGTGTGATAGAAGAGAGTATCAGTGGAATTTAGGACATAAGTATAGAAACAATACAAACTGAGACACAGAGGAAAAACAGAATTTAAAAACCTTAAAAAATGATTCGATCCTCAGGGACTTGCACAATAATAACTAGCTCTCTGTTATGTATGTCGCTGGAAACTTAAAATGGAGAGAAGAGGGGAAAGAATATTTGAAGAAATACTGGCTGGATGTTTTCCATATTTGATGAAAAGTATAAACCCAGAGATTAAAGACAATCAAAAAATTACAAGTAAGATAACGGAAATACAGGAAGCCTAATATTAATAAAATATCTTACTATGAATGACAATAAAAATATCAATAAAGGGGAAAAACAAACCTCATTAAACAGAGGAATGTAGATAAGAATTAATAGTTTTCACTTGAAATTATAAAAGCCAGAGGAAAATGAAGCTCCATGTTTAAAGCGGAAAGAGCAACTACCAAGCCATATTTTATTCCAGCAAAAATATATTCCAATGTAAAAAAGAAAAATCCTTTCTGCAGATCAAAGTAGAGAGAATTTGTTGTCAACAGACCTGAAATTTAAAAGAAGTTAAAAGAATGTTCTTTAAGTATAAACAAAATGACCCCTTAGAGGACTCAGATCTGTACAACAGAATGAATAATTCCAGAAATGGCAAATATGTGGATCATATTGAATTAGGATTAGGATGAGATATTGAGAGTAATGATCCTCTATACCAATATGACCTCCCACATATTTGCCATTTCTGGAATTATTCAATAAATCTCTCTCTCTTTCTCTCTCTCTCTATAATCTTTTATTTATAAAACCATTTAAATAATGATTATTTAAAATGAGTATAAGTGATTTTACTGCACAGTTTTTGTATATTTTTGTGTAATTTTTGACATGTAAAAATAAAATGTATGTAATAGAACAAGGAGAAAATGAAAATATAGTGTATGGCTTTTACATAATATTTAAGTTTGATTTAGAAACATACTGTGATTAGACAAAGAGGTATATTTAAAAGCCTGCATTAAAATAAACAGATGTTAAAATATCAGAGTGGGAAATACAATGCAAAAATTAGTCAGAAAGCTTGTGTGGCTGTATTAATATCAACTAGTGTTCTTATTTAAAGGTATATGATCAAGAATAAAAAAAGGCAGTTAATGTGAAAAAAAAAGCATGAAGATATCAAGGAAACATGTAATCTTTAAAGTTTTTGCACATAATTATAAATCTTTAACATATTTAAGCAAAACCTGATAGAATCAAAGAAATATATTCACAAACAGAGATTTTCACAATACTCTTTCAGTAACTGATAGAACAAGTAGACAAAATTTCATTAGGATATGCATGATGTGAAAAATACTAAGTCAAATTAATCTAACAGATATCTATAGAATACTATGCTAAAGATGGAAAATAGACAATCTTTCCAAGCGCATTTAGAGCACCAACAAAAATCCATGATTCCAATGCAAATGACACTGGTGAATAAATAGATTCAAGCATTCATTTCATCACAAAATCACTTCTACCAGGCAATGAATACTATTAAGTGTAATTTCTTTTATAAGAAATATTTGAAACACACACATATATACATATATAAAATAATAAAATTTGGTATATCACAATTTTGCAACTTAAATTAAGATTCCAGATATTGATAATCAATTACTGCTACTATTACAAAGAGAAGCAATGAGATATAATGTACTTAGTGATGGTGAAAAGAATACTTATGAAGTAGTCTTTGTAATGGATTGAATTATGTCCCTGGAAAATATGTGCTCAAGTCCTAACCCCTCCCATGTGTGAATGTGACTTTTTTTGGAAATAGGTTTTTTTGCAGAGGCATATGAGGTCATATTGGATTAGGATTAGGATGGGCTATTGAGACTAATTGATGCTCAATATCAGTATGACCTCTTGGGCTCTGAATCCAATCACTGTGCTTATATAAGGAGACAGACACAGAGATACAGAGGTAATGCACATGAGAAAAAGCCATGGATGATGAAGACTGTTTAGGGTGGTAAACCAAGGAACACTGACACTAGCCAGCAACCACAAGAAGTTAAAAAGAGCAAGAAAAGATTTTTCTCTAGAGCTCTTACAGGGAATCAACACTGCCAACAACTGGATTTGGACTTCCCGCCTCCTGAACTGTGAGAGAATAAATTTCTACTGTTTTTTTTTTTTTTTTTTTTTTTTTTTTTGCCTCCCAGTTTGTTGTAATTTGTTATGGAAGCCCTAAGAAACAAATACATCTTGAAAAAAAAAACGAAGAATTTAACCCTTGAGATCCAATTAAAAATTCATATATGGAAATTCAGAATACAGAGGAACATGCTAAGTACAGGAATGTAGTCAGCAAAATTCAGTTTCTTCAATAATAAATAGTAGGGAGAAAAAACAAATTGTGAGAAACTTGTAACAAGAGAAAATTAAATTCTAAGTTTAATGATACATCATAGTTTATGAAACTATCAAGGAAAGAAGTGATTCCATAAAATAAGAAATAACAATAATTGATACAGAGGTCAGAGTAATTTTTTAAAAGTGAAGTCTGACAGTATTCTTTTACGTGGTGGAGCCCACAAAAGTAGTCTCTTGATAATAATGTATTGAACTGTATGCTTGCTTAATGTGGATTTCTGAGCACACGTTATATTTAAAATATAAAACATTAAACTTGTACTGAAGATACTGGTCAATGAAATTAGAAATAAGAAAGCAAATAGATGCATAAATATTATAGAGAGGCAAAAGTATACAACTGTAAAACTGAAAGAATACTTTGTAAATATACTACAATCATAAAATAATTGGTGGGCCAGGCGCCGTGGCTCACTCCTGTAATCCCAGCACTTTGGGAGGCCGAGGCGGGTGGATCACGAGATCAAGAGATCGAGACCATCCTGGTCAACATGGTGAAACCCCGTCTCTACTAAAAATACAAAAAATTAGCTGGGCACGGTGGTGCATGCCTGTAACCCCAGCTACTCAGGAGGCTGAGGCAGGAGAATTGCCTGAACCCAGGAGGCGGAGGTTGTGGTGAGCCGAGATCGTGCCATCGCACTCCAGCCTGGGTAACAAGAGCAAAACTCTGTCTCAAAATAAAATAAAGTAAAATAAAATAAAATAAAATAATTTGTAAGGGAGCAAGATATAATATTAACTTAATCTATTAACTATCTCTTATCTACTCTATATCTTTATGTATACAAGCACTATCGATTAGAAGACATAATGGAAAAGACACCTGATTTTCTATATAAAAATATGAAATATAACAATGAGAAACATGTTAAACTTACATTAAGAAAGTGGTAAGTAGGTCCTGAGAAAAAACGGTAGGACTGAGGAATGCTAGAATAGCTGGTAACACCTACAAAAAAAACCTACTAGATATTGAGACAAAAGATAAAACCTCAATGATAAAATCACTGTATATGGCACAGGTATATGGACAGATGAATGGAATATAAAATCCATATAGAGAACTCAGTACATAAGAAAAATTTTTATGCAATAGAAGTCACATTTCAAACCAATGGGAACACAGTGGACTTTTACATTAGTGATGTTGAATCAACCACATAAATATTTGTAAAATGTTACTTTACATTGTATCTCTTGTAGGATCATTTCCACACGGGTCACAGGTTAAATATAAACTTAGACCATGCAATTTTTACAACAAAATTTGTTTAATTTTTTATAAACTTGAGTGGAAAAAAATTAATTATGAATCAAATTCCAGAAGAAATACAGGAAGCTATTTTGATTATAAAATTAACTGTTTTTTATAGAAAATAAATATCATAAGCAAAGTTAAAAACAGAAATATGGGAACATAATTTATATTTATATAATAGGCAAATTCTAATCTCTCAAACTCATTAGAGCCTCTTTGACAGTGTTTTAAAGCCCATAGTCCAGATATAAAGATGGTAAATTACATGAAAAAAAATCACAAAGAAATACTAATAACATTTAAAGCTGGGAAAACAGTGTTGAGATTTACCCTGGATAGTAGAAAATCAAATTAAAACAATACTGAATATGTTTTCTCACCTCTCAAGTTGATGAAAATTAGAAAATTTGACAGCAAACTTACAATGAAATAGATCATTTTACTTATCCTCAATGGTGGGGATTTGGCAAAATCTTATTTTATTGTTTTTGGGTAAGCATGTTTTTTCATAGTTCTATTATCAGCTTGTATGTTACGTATGATGACATCTTTTTCTTGGGTAATGAGTTGGCCATGTTCTAATGATCACTCCCTATACATGTTAACCTATTGATAGGTTTGTTTTTCTTCACCTAAATGAAGTTGTGTGCACAGTTGGTGTTGTACATGTTGGTGTTGCATACCATCCAGTGCTACTGAAACCAAAAAAATTACCAAGTTTGTCAATACAGTTGAAGACATTTAAAGCAATGATTGGCTGCAGTGACTGACTTATTCACGCATTCATGAGAACTATCTTCAAAACTGTAAATATCAATTTGTCAAAAGCTTTCTGATGTAGAAATTTTAACAATAATCAATGCACTTGAAAAAGTGCCAAGAGCTAGGCAGAAAAACCCAGAGATACTCATATAATTTAAAGAAATGTTGTATCCTGAGAATTTGCTGAAGTTGCTTATCAGCTTAAGGAGATTTTGGGCTGAGATGATGGGATCTTCCAAATATACAATCATGTCATCTGCAAATAGAGACAATTTGACTTCCTTTTTTCCTAATTGAATAACCTTTATTTCTTTTTCTTGCCTAATTGCCTTGGCCAGAACTTCCAATACTATATTTAATAGGAGTGGTGAGAGAGGGCATCCTTGTCTTGTGCCAGTTTTCAAAGGGAATACTTCCAGTTTTTGCCCATTCAGGATGATACTGGCTGTGGGTTTGTTATAAATAGCTCTTATTATTTTGAGATACATTCCATGAATACCTAGTTTATTTACAGTTTTCAGCATAATGGGCTGTTGAATTTTGTCGAAGGCCTTCTCTGCATCTATTGAGATAATCATGTGGTTTCTGTCTTCAGTTCCATTTATGTGATGGCTTACATTTATAAATTTGCTTATGTTGAACCATTCTTGCATACCAGGGATGAAGCTGACTTGATCATGATGGGTAAGCTTTTTGATGTGCTATTGGATTTGGTTTGTCAGTATTTTATTGAGGATTTTTGCATCCATGTTCATCACGGATGCTGGCCTGAAGTTTTGTTTTCTTGTTGAGTCTCTATCAGGTTTTGGTATTGGGATGATGCTGGTCTCAGAAAATGAGTTAGGGAGGATTCCGTCTTTTGCTATTGTTTGGAATAGTTTCAGAAGGAATGGTACCAGCTCCTCTTTGTATGTCTGGAAGAATTCTGCTATGAACCCATCTGGTCCTGGACTTTTTTTGGGCTTTAGGTTATTAATTATTGCCTCAATTTCAGATCTTATTATTGGTCTATTCAGGGATTTGACTTCTTCTTGGTTTAGTCTTGGGAGGGTATAAGTGTCTAGGAATTTATCCATTTCTTCTAGATTTACTGGTTTATTTGCATTGAGTTGTTTATAGTAGCATTCGATGGTAATTTGTATTTCTGTGGGATCAGTGGTGATATACCCTTTATCATTTTTTATTGCATCTATTTGACTCTTCTTTATTATTCTGACTAGCAGTCTATTTTGTTGATCTTTTCAAAAAACCAGCTCCTAGATTTATTGATTTTTTGAAGTGTTTTTTGTGTCTCTATCTCCTTCAGTTTTGCTCTAATCTTAGTTATTTATTGTCTCACAAGCATTCCTATACACCAGTAACAGACAAACAGAGGACCAAATCATGAGTGAACCCCCATTCAAAATTGCTACATGGAGAATAAAATACCTAGGAATACAACTAAGAAGGGATGTGAACTCTTCAAGGAGAACTACAAACCACTGCTCAAGGAAATAAGAGAGGACACAACTAGATGGAAAAACATCCCATGCTCATGTTTAGGAAGAATCAATATTGTAAAAATGGCCATAATGCCCAAAGTAATTTATAGATTCAATGCTCTCCCATCAAGCTACCATTGACTTTCTTCAGAAAACTGGAGAAAACCACCTTAAACTTCATATGGAACCAAAACAAACAAACAAACAAACAAACAAAAACTGGAGGCATCACACTACCTGACTTCAAACTATACTACCAGGCTACAGTAATCAAAACAGTATAGGACTGGTACCAAAACGGATATATAGACCAATGGAACAGAACAGAGGCCTCAGAAATAATGCCATACATCTACAACCATCTGATCTTTGAAAACTTGCCAGTTTTCCCGACACCATTTATTAAAAAGGGAATTTTTCTCCATTGCTTGTTTTCGACAAACCTGACAAAAACAAGCAATGGGGAAAAAATTCCCTTTCTAATAAATGGTGTTGGGAAAACTGGCTATTCATAAGCAGAAAGCTGAAACTGGATCCCTTTCTTACACCTTAACTCCAGATGGATTAAAGATTTAAACGTAAGACCTAACACCATAAAAACCCTAGAAGAAAACCTAGGCAATACCTAGGCATAGGCAAGGACTTCATGACTAAAACACCAAAAGCAATGTCAACAAAAGCCAAAATAGACAAATGGGATCTAACTGAACTAAAGAGCCTCTGTCTAGGAAAAGAAACCATCATTAGAGTGAACTGGCAAATAACAGAAAGGGAAAAAATTTTGTAATCTACCCATCTGACAAAGGTCTAATATCCATAATCGACAAAGAACTTAAATACATTTACAAGAAAAAAAAAAACCACATCAAAAAGTGGGAAACAGACACTTCTAAAAAGGAGACATTTATGCAGCCAACAAACACATGAAAGAAAGCTCATCATCACGTCATTAGGTAAATTCTCAAAACCACATTGAGATACCATCTCATGCCAGTTAGAATGGCGATCATTAAAAAATCAGATCAGGTGCCGGACGTGGTGGCTCACGCCTGTAATCCCAGCACTTTGGGAGGCCGAGGCGGGTGGATCACGAGGTTAAGAGATAGAGACCATCCTGGTTAACATGGTGAAACCCCGTCTCTACTAAAAATACAAAAAATTAGCTGGGCATGGTGGCGCGTGCCTGTAATCCCAGCTACTCAGGAGGCTGAGGCAGGAGAATTGCCTGAACCCAGGAGGCAGAGGTTGCAGTGAGCCGAGATTGCGCCATTGCACTCTAGCCTGGGTAACAAAAGCGAAACTCTGTCTCAAAAAAAAAAAAAAAAGAATCAGATCAGGAGACAACAGATGCTGGAGAGGATGTGGAGAAATAGGAATGCTTTTACACTGTTGATGGGAGTGTAAATTAGTTCAACCATTGTTGAAGTCAGTGTGGTGATTCCTCAAGGATCTAGAATCAGAAATATCATTTGACCCAGCAATCCCATTACTAGGTATATATCCAAAGAATTATAAATCATTCTATTATAAAGACATGCACACGTATGTGTATTGTGGCACTGGTCACAATAGCAAAGACTTGGAACCAACCCAAATATCCATCAGTGATAGACCAGATAAAGAAAATGTGGCATATATACAGCAGGGAATACTATGCAGGCATAAAAAAGATGAGTTCATGTCCTTTGCAGGGACATGGATGAAGCTGGAAACCATCATTTTCAGCAAACTGACACAAGAACAGAAAACCAAATACCACATGTTCTCACTCATAAGTGGTTGTTGAACAGTGAGAACACATGGACACAGGTAGGGAAACATCACAAACCAGGGCCTGTCTGGGGGTGGAAGACTGGGGGAGGGATAGCAGGGGATGGGGGATAGGTGAGGTATAGCATTAGGAGAAATACCTAATGTAGATGACAGGGTGATGGATGCAGCAAACCACCATGGCATGTGTATAACTATGTAACAAACCTGCACATTCTGCATATGTACCCCAGAACTTAAAAAAAAAAAGTTACACCTGGGAGTGGTGGCCTGTAATCCCAGCACTTTGGGAATTATTATAATGCATGTTAAAACCATCAGGTAAAATGTTGATATCAAACTCTTGGTGCCTAAATACAGTCTCATCATCAGGTTACTTCCTATTTGTGTTGAGAGTTATGACTGTCACTACTTTAAGTCAGACATAAATCTCGGCATCACTAATGTTGGCACAACAAAGCATGGCAAATTTCCTGATGTGATGCAATCTAAGCATACAACATCATGTCTGAAATAATCTTGACAAAATTATTTTAGCATGAATCTAAGCCTTTTTGTAAAGTTCATTTTTGCAGGTCACAAAAGATGATTGAAAAGTCAAATGACACCTTGGAAAAACAATCAAATCAATGCAGAGAGTAGGAAAAGTCTACAGAAAAAAATGGCATCGCTTGCAATGAAGCATTGTCATGTCAAAGGGAAGACTCTTCTAAATTTAAAGAGTCTTAAGAGCAATGGCAACCCAAAGCATCCTTTCTTTTGAAAGGATGATTGTCCTTTCTGTTGTGACCAGTGCCACAATACACATACATGTGCATGTCTTTATAATAGATGATTGTCCATTCACCTAGCTGTAAATAATACTGAGAAAACTGAGAAATATAAATATAGATTGGGTATTAAAAACAATTAGGGAATTATTGACCCTTTTGTTAGTGTGATATATCATGGTTATAAAGAGTTTTTATTCTTTAGAGATTTATAGTGAGGTATTTATTATTGAGATGTAATGATGCCTGTAATTTACTTTAAATTACTTTTAACATAAAGACTATTTGAAGCAAATGGTTTTGTTAACAATTCTCAGCTTTATGCGGTAGCTCATGCCTGTAATCTCAGCACTTTGGGAGGATGAGGCATGCAGATCACCTGAGATCAGGAGTTTGAGACCAGCCTAGACAATATGGTGAAACATTGTCTCTACTAAAAATACAAAAATTAGCCAGATATGGTGGTGTGTGCCTGTAATCCCAGCTACTCACGAGGCTGAGGCAGGAGAATTGCTTGAACCCAGGAGGCGGAGGGTACAGTGAGTCCAGATTGCACCACTGCACTACAGCCTGGGCAACAGAGCAGGACTCCATCTCTAAATAAATAAATCGAACAATTATCAGGTCAATGTAATGTATATGTAACTTTTTATTTTACTATTCCCCATATTCTGCTTGTTTGTAAAAGTCTTGTAATTACAAAGAAAAGCAAATGGAAAGATTCTTTGAGTTTCTTATGGTTCCCTGCACCTTCCTTCCAGTTTCCACATAAATTCTGGATAGAAGGATTCTGTACTCTTTCCATAAAGACAATCATTAGAAACCATAAAACCCACACTATATCATCAAAATAAAAACATTTTATTATTTGCTAAAGAAAATTAAGAATTTAATGAACTCAGAAATGCAAATTTTTATTGAAGAAAAAAATATTGTAATACTATACATATATAGTAGATATACATTTTCATAAGGTAAAAATGTTAATGAATTTTAAGTGCAAATTAGATTAGTATGCAACTAATATTGAGATAATTGTATAGCACATTTAGATCCATATCTCTCACCTTATATAAAACATAATATCCAGAAAGAACTAATATTTAAATGCAAACAAATCATAATGTAATTTATTTTATTATGTTGGAGTAACAAACTTCTTCCTATTTATGTCACCTAAGCTAGAAGAAATATAAGAAAATAGGAAGAAAATGATTAGCAGTTGACTTGGAATCTAATGTCTCCCTTTGCCAGGAGATTGCCCCTAAGAATTCAAGAAGGAAAGTGAGCCAGACAAATCTTGAAGATATGCTAATGAAAGACCTCCTAACAAATAAACTAATGGTACTTCTGTGATACAGTCCTTATCTATAGTAAGCTTTTAGCAGTGTATAACTCATCTAGCTAGAATATTTATGGCAAAAAAAAGGAGTTTGTGTATTTATGGATCATATAAAAACGTGATTTTTACTATCAATTCAAAACAGTGATATGCTTTGCTTAAGGCACTTTCCTTTTGTGTAAATGATGTGATCATGTACATAACTTGGAGACCTCAGATATTAATTAAGCTGGCCCAGAAATTATATTAAGAAAAGCCTTGGGGTTCTGTGTTGAGGATCTCAAGTACTTCCTGCTATTCCTGAGACCTATGTCTTTCCATATTCTTTTTATTTATTTTATTTATTTTTTTGAGACGGAGTTTCGCTCTTGTTACCCAGGCTGGAGTGCAATGGCGTGATCTCGGCTCACCGCAACCTCCGCCTCCTGGGTTCAGGCAATTCTCCTGCCTCAGCCTCCTGAGTAGCTGGGATTACAGGCACGCGCCACCATGCCCAGCTAATTTTTTGTATTTTTAGTAGAGATGGGGTTTCACCATGTTGACCAGGATGGTCTCAATCTCTTGACCTCATGATCCACCCGCCTCGGCCTCCTAAAGTGCTGGGATTACAGGCATGAGCCACCGCGCCCGGCCTCCATATTCTTAAAATTATAACTTGATACTGTGTAAAATCTCAAATGTGCACTTGTCTCATTTGACAGTCTAGTCCTCACCCTTGTTAGGACATGAACTCCAAATGATCTCTTCCTGTGTCTGAGATGCTGTCCAAAGTGATGCAGTTTCCAGACCACCTCTGCTGCATCAGCTAATTCCCACTGTGCAAAGTGATGCAAAACACCTTATTCATTCACCTCTCTGGATTATTTTTCTTTCTAAAGATATTTTCACTCTCATGTTAGTTAGATGATGTTTTTAGGATGTTTCATTATATATATAATCTGATGTTTTTAGGTTTCTTCAAAGAGCTCATAAAAATTTTCACATCCCTCATTTCCTTAAACAGAATTTTAGGTCTTTCTAACGCCAAAGCCCATGTATTTCTCCATTACACGTGATAGAATTTACTGAAAATAAATGCTTATTCCTCCACCACCTTGTCCAATGTTTATGGCTGACATCATAATTAACACCAGTGCATTTTGCTACCAATCTCAATTGCAGTTTACAACACAGATAAAGAGCACTTTAACACAGTGCTTCTGAAAGCCCTTACTAATCTATAAAGGTCAGCACTCAAAATGAAATGTGTTTGTCATCTCTAATTCTACACTGCTGTCAACCAGGAGCAGTGTTCCCGGTGGGGACACTGAGAATTAAAGATTCATACAAGATGCTAGAGAAGAAAGCCTGAGGATATGTCTACGGTTGGAGGGAAGTAGCGAGTCAATGGCAAGGGTACAGTAAAAATTACACTCAAGTCAAAAGAAATAGAAACACTTTAGTCTGGAATATTCAGGAAGTATTTACCTTTATGTAATGGTGAATATTTTTAGTATACTGTACCAGCCTTTCATTAACCATCCAATAATGAAAATAACATATACATAATGGCAAAAGGATCAATGTAACAAGAAGAGCTAACGATTTTATAGATCAATGAGACAGAAAATTAACAAGGACATCCAGGACTTGAACTCAGACCCGGAACAAGTAAACTCAATAAACATTTATAGAACTCTCCACTTCAAATACATAAAACATACATTACCACCTCACACCTATTTCATAAGTGACTACATAATTGGAAGTAAATCACTCCTCAGTAATCGCATAGCATGTCATAGGTTTAAATGAAATATTGGTTGGCTGCTCGTTTGTTATTTTCTTCCCTTATTCCTTCCTGTTTACATCAAGTATAATTATTGGTATAAAAGAGGTTTTCAATACCCATTACTAAACTGCATTCTAGCCTCGGCAAGAAAGCCATACTTTCATTCTCTCTCTCTCTTTCTCTTCCTTTTTCGTCCTCTTCTTTATTCTTTTTCTTTCTTTCTTAAAAAAAAAAAAAAAGAAAAGAAAATAACATATACTTGGCAAAGGTGATCCAAAATTCCTGGCTTGTATCTCTGGTGGTTCAACCATGGCTGAAAATGCTTTCCACAATTCTAACAGATAAGTTTTGTATATATACAGCTTTGTATTAAGATACATTTACCATCAGCCCACTATTTATTAACATGTGCCTTGTAGGGTGGTGGTGTGTGTTTCACAAGTACTACCTCTAGGTAAAACATTATACCTGCTAATTTCATCTATATTTTATGTAAGAATTCTGGGTTTTATTGTTTGTTGTTGTGTTCTTAGTAATTTGAACCTTTTAAAAGGTTATTTGTACCATATTAGTCTACTTCAAAATCTAAATTCAAGGCTGGGTGCAGTGGCTTATACCTGTAATCTCAGTGCTTTGGGAGGCTGAGGCTGGAGTTCAACTTGAGCCCAGGAGTTTGAGACCAGCTGGGCAACATGTCAAAACACTGTCTCTACCAAAAATACAAAAATTATTCAGGCATGGTGGTGCACACCTGTAATTCCAGCTACTCGGGAGGCTGAGGTGAGAGGATTGCTTGAGCTCAGAGGTGAAGGATGCAGTGAGCCATGATTGTGCTACTCCACTCCAGCCTAGGGGACAGGGTAAGACCCTACCTCAAAAACAAACATCAAACAAACTCCACCTAAATCTAAGAATCTGGCGACTTTTCCACATGAAAGTTTGATTCAGCCAGGTAAAGATAATGACACAGAGCTTTTGTGAGACTTGGATGGCATGGGCTGTATCAAATACTAGTCCTGTTTTTGGAAAAGGATTTTGTGGTTCTTGTTTTATTTTTGGTTTTGTAAGAGGATGGACTGCATCAAATACTGATCTTCAGTAAAATTTCCCTGTGACAGCTTGCTTATTTATGGCCAAGTACTTAAACCAAAAACAACAAAAATAACTTCTATCCTATTTCAAATGCTCACTTCATGCTGAACCAGATCTTAAAGTTCATGGAGAATGTGTGTGTGTGTGTGTATGTTTTGTTTTGTTTTTATTTTTGAAACAGAATCTCACTCTTCCACCCAGGCTGGAGTGTGGTGGCGCCATCTCGGCTCACTACAACCTCCACCTCCCAGGTTCAAGAGATTCTCCTGCCTCAGCATCTCGAGTAGCTGGATTATAGGTACCCGCGACCACACCTGGCTAATTTTTGTATATTTAGTAGGGACGGGGTTTCACCATATTGGCAAAGCTTGTATTGAACTCCTGACCTTAGATGATTTGCCCACCTTGACCTTCCAAGGTGCTGGGATTACAGGTGTGAGCCACTGCACCCAGCCGCATGGAGAATATTTATAACAAAATCACTAACATATGAATACACTGTGATTAACGAGGAACATAGCCCTAAGTATAAAATACAATGAACTAGAAATCTCCCATGATCTTTACTCCAGCTTCAGCAGCCTTCTTTCAGACATCTTTGAAATTTTCAAATACCATGTATAAAATGAGAATTCAATTGATTTTTCTATTTTTTGGATTTCCTGGTTTAAGACTCCCAAATGTAGAACATATTTTAAAGAATAAAAACTTATTTTAAAAAAGTAAAACTTTTAAAAAACGTACTTTAAAAAAGTAAAACCTTAAAGGATTTCAATGACTATGCCATAGAAGGTGAATAGTTGTGTTACATTCTGAATGTTGTGTTTTCTCAGACAATCTAAGACCTGAGTATGTGGAAAGATAGCTCAAAAGTCCTACTTATTGTTGGCTATTGAGTTGGCAGCATTTATTTTATCATCATGAAGTAGGCTCTCCTAGTTCTTTCATAAAAACGTAGCTACTTTTAATATTTACAATTCAACTAATGTATTGAGGAAGAATGATGGCATGCATTTCTGCATTTAAGTGAGAGTAGCAGTTAAGATATACACCCAAAGGATGCAGTGACTCATGCATATGGTAATATTTCGAACAAAGAAAATACAGCCTGGAAACCATAAAAACAGAAAATGTGTACCAGACATAATTTCTCTTTAAAAAAACAAAATGGAAACATTTCGTTTTCTGTATACAATTTTACATGGTTTACTTTAATATTTGGTATACAATGTAAGATTAAATAGACACATTCAAAATGTTGTAAGATGGACTCATTAAGGAGAAAAGAAATAGGAAAATGATAAAAAAAAGAAAAAAAAAGTCCTATGTACCTGTAGTGTGTATTGAAAAGAGACTGTAAAACAGTGAATGTGAAAATTTTTATCAGAGAATAATGAGTTAAGATGGCTAAATTTGAAAAAATTGTCCACTTTGTTGTGGATATTGTCTGCGCTACCCAAGATCCACACTGGACTGAGATTGTATTTCCCAGCTGCTGCTCTTCACTGACAGTTCTCAGTTTTCCGGTCTTTAGAGAGCTTGACTTAGCTGAAGTGAGCCATCTGGTCCAAAGTCAAGACCCTTTTCAGAGACAACTTGCATACAATGACTTTTTGATACAGGAGCCTAAGGGCCCAGGCCTCAAACTCAAATCCTGACAACTCTGAGGAGTCACTGTAGCATCAGAGGTCACTTCAGAGTTGACACAGACTTTGTTGGGACTTCATTGCTTCATCATCTGCAAAGTCCTGCATCTCTCTTCTCTTTTCCGTGGATGTGGCTTCTGAAAGGACACTCTGATAAACTTATTGAATGGAAATCTCAGCAGCAAGTCCACTTCCCCGGAAGCACAACCTTGATATTCCCCAACCACATTCTCCTAATTGCTGTTGTGAACATATTGTGTAATTAAATTACTAGTCCCTCCCTGGCTTTGTCCATTTTCCCTTTGCCAATATATCCACGTTCCTAGGTGGGCATAAAACAATTTGATGGTTGTCATCACAAAAATCATATGAGAGTTTGGTTAGGTTATCTGCAATAAAAAGTATGAGGAAGACATTATCAGAGAGGAAAAGGATATACCACACTGAAATTTCATGCATTGGAGGAATCTATTAGATAATTGATTTTAGTTGGATGAAAGGGAACTTCTTATTGTCCTTTGTATTGCTTTAATCTGTGCAACATATTATTCAGCCTTAGTATAAAATGTATGCTATTAACTTATCATGACAGAATAATTTCCAGATAGAGCTCTCATTATCATTCTTTCTTCTAGTCTGCTTTTAATTTCCTACGTCTTATTAAGTTATCCAAATACTTTTTCATTCTTGTTTGTGATACTAGAATAAAAGTAAAGAAATCACATTGGAGATAGAATCTCTTACAGTAGACAATTATCTGTATAAAGATATTTTTTATATATAGTAAATTAGACCCTTTATATAATATCCCTCCCTTACCTATTTGAACTCTTATCATAAAACATTATTCTTTTATTTTAGCCTTAGTGAATTTTACAGAAATAATAGTTATCTACCAGCTCATTTCTTACTTTTACTGATGAAGATACGTTTGTGAATAAAATAAAATTGGGAATTGCCCTGAGCACTCCTGAATATCTAAGCAGTGCTTTTCCTATGAGAAGGATTGTATTTGTGATTTTCTCTCACTTACAAGAGACAGTCCTGATATTGATCTGCACATTGGATAATCTTGAACTTAGATGTAATTTCAGTTGAGTCTTAGTGATCTTCTCACTTAAAGGCTTTATGCTTTGCCATTTCTTACTTGTGATTTTTTTTATTTTTGTAAGATTGACTGAAAGGATGGAGAGGCATACCCAGGGTCAGGTTTAGCAAGTTTATTTCAACCTGCCAGGCTGGCTGCCTTACCACAGGCAGTGAAAGCAGCATCCTGGCTTACAGACTATGGGGGCTACATGGGGGTTGCAGGTAGCTGGATGCTATTCTAAGAATAACCGCATCTTGATTCTTGGGGACTGACATTCTGCTTAATTGGGTCAACATCCTGGGTTCGAGAGCTTGATGCAACCACATCCTTGAACCTATGTGCCCTGTTTACAAGGCTTGAGGCTTTTTTTTTTTTTTTATGAGCTTGGCTTAGCAGGAAAAACAGGGAGGGGGTTTATGCACTTGCCTTGTGACCCTAAAAATTTTAACTTCTAAATTTTTTATTTTTGTGGGTACATAGCAGGTGCATATATTTATGAGGTACAATGAGATATTTTTATCTAATTACACTCTTTTACTTATTTTAAAATGTGCAATTATTGACTATAGTCACCCTTTTGTGCTATTAAATACTGTCTTATTAATAGTTTCTAATTATTTTATTTGTACCCAAATATTATTCCCCCACCTCCACCCACAACCCCACTACCCTACCCAGCCTCTGGTGACCATCAGTCTGCTCTCTATCACCGTGAGTTCAATTGTTTTGATTTTTAGATTTCACAAATAAGTGAGAACATGCACGTTTGTCTTTCTGTGCCTGGCCTGTTTCACTTAACACAGTGTCCTCCAGTTCCAACCATGTTGTCGCAATGACAGGATCTCATTCTTTCTTGTGGTTGAATAGTACTCCATTGCATGTAAGTACCACATTTGCTTTATCCATATGTCTATTGATGAACTTTTAGGTTGCTTCCTTATCTTGTCTTTTGTGAACAGTGCTGTAACAAACATGGGAGTATAGATTTCTGTTTGAAATACCAATTTTCTTAATTTTGAGTATATACCCAACAGTGAGAATGCTGGATTATATAGTGGCTCTATTTTTAGTTTGTTGAGGAACCTTCTAACTGTTCTCCATAGTGGTTGTACTAATTTACATTATCACTAACAGTATACAAGGATTCTCTTTTCTCCACATTCTTGTCAGCATTTGTTATTGCCTGTCTTTTAGATATAAGCCATTTTAACTATGGTGAGATGATATCTCATTGTAGTCTTGTTTAGAAATTCTCTGATGCTCAGTAATGTGGAAAACCTTTTCATAGGCCTGTCTGCCATTTATGTCTTGTTTTGAAAAATATCTATCCAAATATTTTATCCATTTATCAAATAAATCATTAATTTTTTTCCTATAAAGTTGTTTAAGCTCCTTATATATTCTGATTGTTAATCCCTTGTCTGATGAGTAGTTTACAGATATTTTCCCCCATTCTGTGGGTAGTCTATTGACTATCAATTGTTTTCTTTGCTGTGTAGAAGATTTAAATGCATTTTAATTTGATATGATCCCATTTTTCCAATTTTGCTTTAGTTGCCTGTGCTTTTGGGGCATTAATCAAGAAATTTTTTCCAAGTCAAAGACCTGGAGAGTTTTCCCAAAGTTTTCTTACAGTAGTTTCATAGTCCGAGGTATTAGATTTTAGTCACTACTCCATTTTGATTTTATATATGGTGAGATATAGAGGCCTGGTTTTATTCTTCTGCATAGGATATCCAATTATTCCCAGCACCATTAATTGAAAAGACTGTCTTTTCTCCAATGTATGTTTTTGGCAACTTCATCAAAAATGAGTTTGCTGGAGAGGTATAGATTTCTGTATTATCTTTCTGCTCCATTGTCTCTGTGTGTCTGTTTTTATGCCAGTACCATACTGTTTTGTGTAGTATAGCTCTGTAGTATAATTTAAAGTCTGATAATGTAATTCCTCTAGTTTTGTTCTTTTTGCCCATGATAGCTTTGGCTATTCTTGGTCTTTTGTGGTTCATATAAGTTTTAGCATTATTTTTTCTATTTCTGTGAAGCTAGTCACTGGTATTTTGATAAAGATTGTATTAAATTATACATTGCTTCAGGTAGTATGGACATTCTAACAATATTGATTCTTCTAATCCATGAACATAAAATACCTTTCCATTTTCTGGTGTCCTCTAATTTCTTTCATCAGCATTTTATAATTTTCATTATAGAGATCTCTCACTTCTTTGGTTAATTCCTAAGTAATTTAGTTTGCAGCTATTATAAATGGGATTACTATTTGTTTCTCACGTTTCAGTTTTGGCATGTAAAAATGCAACTGATTTTTGTATGTTGATTTTGTATCCTGCTATTTTACTGAATGCGTTCATCAGTTCTAATAGTTTTGTGTGTGTGTGTGTGTGTGTGTGTGTGTGTGTGTGTGTAGACTTAAGATTTTTCAGAATATAAGATCATATCATCTGCAAACAAGGATAATTTGACTTCTTTCTTTCCAATCTGGATGCCCTTTATATCTTTTTCTTGTCTGATTGCTCTAGGTGGGATTTCCAGTACTATGTCAAATATCAGTGGTGAAAGTGATTATCTTTGTTATGTTATAGATCTTAGAGGAACAGCCTTTAGTTTTTCCACATTCAGTATGATGCTAGCTGTGAGTCTATCATATATGGCTTTTATTATGTACAGGTATGGTTCTTATACACCCAATTTGTGTGGTTTTTGTCACAAAGAGATGTTGAATTTCATCAAATCCTTTTTCAGCATCAATTGAAATGATCATATGTTTTTTGTCTTTCATTCTGTTGAAGATGTACCATATCAATTGATTTGCATATGTTGAACCATACTTGCATCCCTTGAATCAATCCCACTTGGTCATAATGAATAATCTTTTTAATGCATTGTTGAATTGGATTTGCTAATATTTTGTTGAGAAGTTTTGCATCAATATTCCTTGGAAATACTGGCCTGTAGTTTTCTTTTTTTAATGTTTCTCTGTCTGGTTTTGGTATCAGGGTTACTGGCCTCATAGAAGGAATTTGAAAGTAATCCCTCCACCTCTGTGTTTTTGGAATAGTTTAAGTAGAATTGCTATTAGTTCTTCTTTAAATGTTTGGTAGATTTCAGTAGTGAAGTCATCAAAGCCTAGTGTTTTCTTTACTGGGAGGGATTTATTATAGCTTTTATCTCATTTCTTGTTATTGGCCTATTCGAGTTCTGGATTTGTTCATGGTTCTAGGTAGGTTGTATGTGTCTAGGAATTTATCCATTTCCTTTAGGTATTTCAACTTATTGGCCTATAGTTGCTCATAGTAGTCACTAATGATCCTTTGGATATCTGCAGTATCAGTTGTCATGTCTTCTTTTCCATCTCTGATTTTTATTTTTGGCTCATTTCCCTTTTTTCTTTGTTAGTCTTGCTAAAGTTTTGTCAACTCTATTTAACTTTACAAAATATCACCTTCTTGTTTTATTGATATTTTGTTTTCTTCAGTTGAAATTCATTTATTCCTTCTCTCATCTTTATTATTTTATTTCTTTTTTATTATACTTTAAGTTCTGGGATATGTGGGCAGAACATACAGATTTGTTACATAGATATATATGTGCCATAGTGGTTTACTTCACCCATCAACTCATCATCTACATTAGATATTTCTCCTAATGCTATCCCTCCCCTAGCTATCCCTCCCCACCCCTCAACAGGTTCCAGTGTGTGATGTTCCCCTCCCTGTGCCCATGTGTTCTCATTGTTCAACTCCCACTTATGAGTGAGAACATGAGGTGTTTGGTTTTCTGTTCCTGTGTTAGTTTGCTGAGAATTACGGGTCCTAAAAATTTCTGGTTTGGTTTGCTTTTGCTTTTCTAATTCCTTTAAGATGCATCACTAGGTAATTTATTTTGATTTTTTTTTCTTTTTTGATGTAGGCACTTGCTGTATCATGTAGGCTTTAGTATGCTGTGTTTCCTTTATCATTTGATTCATGAAAATTTTCAATTCCTTCCTAATTTCTTCATTGACCCATTGGTCATGGAGGAACACATGGTTTAATGTCCACGTTTGTATAGTTTCCAAAATTCCTCTATTGACTTCTAGTTTTATTTCATTGTTGTCAGAGAAGATGCTTGGTATTACTTCAGTTTTTTGGAATGAGTTAAGACTTGTTTTATGACCTAATATACACTCTATCCTTAAGAAGGATCCATGTACTAAGAAGAATGTGGATTCTGCAGCTGTTGGATGAAACGTTCTGTTCATTAAGTTCCTTCTATAAGGAACTATCTATTAAGTTCCTTCATTCTATAGTGCAAACTATGTCCACTGTTTGTTTTCTGTCTGGGAGATCTGTTCAACACTGAAAGTGGGGTGTTCTATTCTAGTTATTGTTGTATTGACATCTCTTCCTCTTTTTAGCTCTAATAATATTTGCTTTATATATCTGGATACTCCAGTGTTGGATACATATATATTTATAATCATTATATTCTATTGCTTGATTGACACCTTTATCATTATATGATGATCTATTTTGTCTCTTCTTACAATTTTTGTCCTGAAATCTATTTTTTTCTGATATAATTATAGCCATTCCTTCTTGTCATTTTTGTTGGCATGAATATCTTTTTCTATCCCTTTGTTTTCAGTCTATGTGTATCTTTACAAATAAAGTGTGTTTCTTGTAGACAACACATCATCGTATCTTGTTTTTTCATTCCTTTAGCCACCGAGTGACTTTTTATTAGAGAATTCAGTCCATTTATATTTGATGTTATTATTTATAAATAAAGATTTACTCCTCCCATTTTGTTATTTGTTTTCTGGTTGTTTTGTGTTCTTCTTTTCCTTTTTTACTTCCTTTACGTCGTCTTTTTAGTGGAGGTGATTTTTCTGATGGTATTATTTGATTCCTGGCTTTGTATTTTTATATATCCCTTGTATGTTTTTTGATTTGAGGTTAACATGAGGCTTGCAAATATTATGTTATACACATTATTCTAATGATGACAACACTGATTGTATAAACAAACAAACAAACCTGTAAAAGAAAACTAATAAAAATTCTAAATTTAAACTTCAACCCCCCACACACAACTTTTTAACTTTTTTTTCCTCATTAGTTCATATTTTACTGTCTTTGTCTTAAAAAGTTGTTATAGTTATTATTTTTGATTGGTTCATAATTTAACATTTCTACTTAAGGTAAAAGTAGTTTACACACCACAAATACAGTGTTATAATATTTTGTGCTTTTCTGTATGCTTACTATTACCAGTGAGTTTTGTACCTTCAGATGATTTCTTCTTGCTCATTAGCATCTTATTCTTTCACATGGAAGAACTCTCTTTAGCATTTTTTTGTAGGACAGGTCTGGTGAGGAAATCCTCCAGCTTTTGTTGGTTTCTGAAAGTCTTTATTTCTTCTTCAGACTTGAAGGGCATTTTTGCCTGATGCACTATTCATGATGTATGTATTTTTTTCCTTTACTACTTTAAATGTATCATTCCACTCCCTCCTGTTATGTATGATAACCATGGAAAAGTCTGATACTAGACATATTGAAGCTCCATTGTATGTTATTCATTTTTTTCTCTTGCTGCTTTTAGAATACTTTCTTTGTCCTTAACCTTTGGAAGTTGGATTATTAAAGGCCACGAGGTAATTCCTATTGGGTTAAAATTTCTTGCTGTTATATTACCTACTTGTACTTGAATGTTAATATCTTTCTTTACGTTTGGGAAGTTCTCTGATGTTATTCATTTGAATAATATTTCTAGACTTATCTTTTTCTCTACCCCCTCTTTAAGGCCAATAACACTCAGATTTTCCCTTTTGAGGCTATTTTCTAGATTTTTAGGTGTGTTTGTTTCATTTTTTTCCCTTTTTTTCTTCTTTGACTGCATGTTTTCAAATAACCTGTCTTTAAGCTCACTGATTCTTCTGCTTGATCAGTTCTGCTATTAAGAGACTCTAATGAATTCTTCAGTATGTCAGTTGTATTTTTTGCCTCTGAAATTTCTGCTTTTTTTTAAAAAAAGTATTTGAATCTTTTTGTTAAATTTACCTGATAGAATTCTGAATTCCTTCTCTGTGTTACCTTGAAATTTATGTGTTTCCTCAAAACAGCTATTTTGAATTCTCTGTCTAAAAAGTTACATAACTCTGTTATATCAATTAGTCCTTGTGCCTTATTAGTTCAGCTGATGAAGTAATATTTTCCTGAATGATCTCTATGTTTGTAGATGTTCACTGGTGTCTGAACATTGGAGAATGGAGAGTTAGAAATTTATTATAGTGTTCAGATTCTGGGGTTGTGTTCATCCTTTTTGAGAAAGCTTCCCAGATATTCAAAGAGACTTGGGCCCCAAGTCCAATAATACTATGGTTTTTGCAGACTCATAGATATACCACCTTGGTGGTCTTAGATGAGATCTGGAAGAATTGCATTGATTAGCAGGCACAGACTTTTGTCTCTTGTTCATTTCCCTACATTCTCCCAAAGAGTCAGTCTCTTTCTCTTTCTCTCTCTCTCTCTCTCTGCTAAGCCACCTAGAGCTGGGTATGGGGTGACATAATCACACCTGTGGCAACATCACTGGAACTGTGCTGGATCAGACCTGAAGCCAGCACAAAACTGAATCTCACCCAAGGCCTATAGCATAGCACTAAGTCTCATCCAAGGCCTAGTATCTTTGGATAAAAGACTGTAACCACTACCTGCTACCACCTAGGACTCTACAATTAGCAGGTAGCAAGGCCAGCCAGATTTATATCACTTCCTTAGAGCAGTGAGTTTCCCCCAAGACCAAGGCAAGTCCAAAGATGCTGTCTGGAAGCCAGGGATTGGAGTAAAAAATCTTAGAAATGTACTTGATATTCTATTCTATTGCAGCTAAGCTGTCACTCAAACCAGAATACAAAGTCCTGTCAGTTCTTGCCTTCCCTTTCTGTAGGCGGAGGAGCCTCTCTTTGTGGCCAGGACCACTACTGTCCCACAGAAAGTTCTGCTTGGTCACTACTGAAACTCACCATTCAGGGCAGTTGGCCCTCCTCTGGCACATGGCAGGTCCAGACATACTATCCAAGAACCTAGGCCTGGACTTAAAGACCCCAAGAACCTACTTGTTGCCCTATCCACTCTGTTCAAGCTGGTACCTAAGGTGCAAGACAAAGTCCCTTTTACTTTTTCTTCTGCTTCTTTCAAACAGTAGAAGTCTTTTGCCATAGCCACCACAGCTGGGAATATTCTAGGTCACCACTAAAGCCAGCACATCTCAGAGTCCAAGGCCCACAGCATAATACCTGGGTATCGCTGATAGTTATTAAGGGTCCAATGGCTCTTTAGTCAATAACGTGTTGAATCCTGCTAGGACTTGGTCCTTCCCATCAAGGCACTGGTTTCTCTTTTGTTCCAGGGTGTGTCTTGAAATGTCTGTGACCTCAGACATTTCTTTGTCCAGTTCCCTATCCTACTGTGGCTGGGCTGGTATCCAAGAAGCAATACAAAATGTTTTTTACTATCTGCTCTTCTCTCCTAGCACAGAAAGAAGATGTCACTTTTTGTTTGTTTGTTTGTTTTTGTTTTTATTTTTCTTGCTTCAGGCTGCATTGCCTGGGGTTGGAGGAGGGATGGCACAGAAATTCCTTCAGCCTCCCTAGCTGGTGACTTTCTAGGTCATGTGCTACTAAGTCCACTGGCTCTAAGACCAGCCCAGCATAGGAAGTTGACTAGGAATTTCAATCCTTACATTCTAGACTGCCTTTCAAATTTACTTTGGACTCTAGAGCAGTTTGACCTATGGTACTGATGCTTTCAGAAATTCAACTTCCAGCCACAGGGGTGGATGATTACCCTCTGACTGGATCTGGTCCGAATGCTTCCTCAGTGCATGGACATTGGCTGGGCCCAGCAAGTCTTTGCTCTCTGCTATGACAGAGCAGCACTGATTTAAATGTAAACTCTCCTAGTCACTGTACTTTCTCTCCGTCCAGTGCATAGATTCTCTCCATAGCACACAGCTACTTCTGGGGGACAGGGGAGTGGCAGTATTGGTGATTCAAGACTGTCCCCTACCCTATTCAATGCCTCTTTCAGTGATATAAAGTTAAAATCAGGTACTGTGATTGCTCATCTGATTTTTGGTTCTTGTGATGGTGCTTTTCTGTGGGCAGATCATTGTTAAAATTTTATGTTTCTGCTGGGAGACAAATGGCGTAGGCTCTTATTCTGCCATCTTGCTCTGCCCCTTAATGTGATTTCTTAATGCACTACAAGAGCCAAATGAAAGCATTTCTTAAATGTTACCCACATTAAAATGTGAGTAAAATTCAACAAAAAACTATAGTTTCTGGTGTATCCTGTTCAATTTGGAAAGTATATTCAGATATGTCACATTCTCATGAGACCAACTTCTGGATGCAAGACGTTTGAGCATATTCTGTTTCTGCAACCATGCATTCTCTCTCGGACGAACCAAGCTGATTATTTGCAAAGCACAACAGGATAATACATTAGGAGCCAATGCTAAGTAAATAAATCACTCAGTTGTGCCTCCTTTTCAAGGATTTGAAACCTTAGCCAAAAAAAAAAAAGTTTCAGTGTTCTGGACAATATAGTTACTAGTTGCTATATCTAAGATTACAAAAGATACTGTCCTCAAGGCTTGAGTTTAATAAAACTAAGAATCAGAACTCAGGAATTAGAACAGCTCTGACAACTTCAGGTTCTAGAAGGAAGTTGGTTTCTCTGTCACTGTGGCTTGCTCTTTCTCTAGGTTTAACCTGAAATAGGATGAGATGAAATGTAAGACAAAGATAGACCCAAGAAGAGTTAGTGTTATTCTTTAGTGAAGAGCCTTTATATTTGTCATTTCCTCTTTTATTTGATGTAAAAGGATCATTTGAGATTGTTATCAATCTCAGCACCCCCAATTCATGGTGCCTCTTTTGAGAAAACGTTTTCTTTTTAGTTCTTCTTTTGGTTATATATTGAGAAAAGGCCCCTTCAGAGAAGATGACAAAGATTGAGCATGCAAGTTAGAGAACAAAATTGAGGGAACAGCTGAAGTTTGTCAACATTTTTCTAAGAAATGTACAGATTGAAGAACTGCTTTCAACTTGTTCAGTAACTAACTGCTTTTGTGGGGGTGTGCTGTGGTTATCATGTGATTTATTTTCCTTTTCAAAAAGTTATCTAATCTGAACAGGTGGCAGAAATTGTCTCTGTTTAAAAGATTTTTATAAAAAAATGAGGTCAAACAAGAAAGGTAACTACTGCATCAATCAAAACTCTATTGTTTACCATTTCCAATTTTCTCTTAGGCAGTAAGAAGAAAATAACTACAAGGTTGATAGATACTTCTGATGATCTAAATCTCTTCTAACATTTATTCCTGCTGCTTAAAATACGTTAATCTAACATTGTAACCCTGACCCTGTACAAGCCTTTACTACTATGCAATATATCCATATAATGAAATTGCACTCGTACCCTTTAAATTTATACAAATAGAAAAAATATATAATTTTCAAATAAAATTACTATAACATAGCTTCAGTAGTAGGTTTATAGATTCTTTGTTATCTTCTATAATTTCCTTTGCCATTAACCAATAATGCAAAATTGTTTACTTTTGCATTCACTGTCTAGGAGCACATTGGTATCTTCATGTTTTCCATTTTCTAACTCACTATCCTAGAGACATTATATAATCTGACCTGCAATTCCTAATGGTATCTCTTATTTTAGATATTCTTATCATCAGAAACATAAAGACTGAAACTCTGAGAAATGTTCTAATCATACTCTTTCTTTTTAAAAAATATGGGTACATAGCATATATATATATGTGTGTGTGTGTGGATACAAACAATCCATTACCCTTTTTATTTCTAAATTTACAACAATCATCAACTGCAATCACCCTGTTGCATTATCAATTACCAGATCTTATATGTTTTAATTATATTTATGTGACCATTAACAATTCCCACTTCCCCCCACCCCACTCCCCTTCCCAGCCTCTGATAACCATCATTCTACTCTCTATGTCCATGAGTTCATTTGTTTACATTTTTAGCTCCCACAAATGAATAAGAACTTGCAATATTTGTTTTTCTGTGCCTGGTTTACTTTACTTGACTTAGTGACCTCAAGTTTTATCCATGTTTTTGCAAATGACAGGCTTTCATTCTCTTTTATGGCTGAATGGTACTCTATTATGTATATGTACAATTTTTTTTTTATCCATTCATCCATTAATAGACATGTATGTTGCTTTCAGTTCATGGCTATTGTGAACAGTGCTCCAACAAACATAGGAGTGCAGATATCTCTTGAATATACTAATTTCCACTCTGGGGTATATATTCAGCAACGAGATTACCATATCATATGGGAGCTTAAGTTTTAGTTTTTCAAGGAACCTCCAAACTGTTCTCCATAGTGGTTGTACTAACTTGCATTTCCATTAACAGTGTTAAGAGTGATCATTTTTCTCCACATCCTTGTCAGCAGTTGTTTTTGGCTGTTTTTGAATATGAACAGGGGTGAGATATCTCACTGTACTTTTGATCTACATTTCTCTGATATTGAGCACATTTCCACATGTTGAATTGACATTTGTATGTCTCCTGAGAAATGTTTATTTAAGCCTTTTGCCCATTGTTTGACTGGATTATTAGACTGTTTCCTATAAAGTTGGTTTAACTCCTTATATTTTCTGGTTATTAATCTCACGTAAGATGCGTAGTTTGCAAATATTTTCTCCCATCCTGTGTGTGGTTTCTTGACTTTGTTGATTGATTTATTTGCTGTCCAGAAGCTTTTTACCTTAGTGTGATCCCACTTGTTCATTTTTGCTTTGGTTGTTTTTGTTTTGGGGGCATTAATAAAAAAAGCCTCTGCCCAGACTAATATCTTGGAGATTTGTCCCAAAGTTTTTGCTTAACAGTCTTATAGTTTGAGGTCTTAGATTTAAGTCTTTCATTTATTTTGATTTTATTTTTATATATAATGAGAGATAGGGCTCTAGTATAATTCTTCTGTGTATGAATATCTAGTTTCCTTAGCACTACTTATGAAAGAGACTGCCCTTTCCCCAATATATGTTCTTGGAACCTTTTTTGAAAATTAGTTCACTGAAAAGGTGTGGATTTATTACTGTATTCTCTATTCTGTTCCATTGGTCTTTGTGTTTGTTTTTATGCCAGTACCATGCTGTTTTGGTTACAACTGCTCTGTAGTATAATTTGAAGTCAAGCTATATCATTCCTTTGTTTAGTTATTTTGCTGAGGATGGCTTTAGCTATTCTGAGTCTTTTGTGATTCTATATAAATTTTAGGATTATTAATAATCTCTTGATGGCTTCACACTCAAAAGAAAGTTTTTCATTGAGGCAACAGAAGATTCTTTATCTACCTCTATATATCTATATAAAATATATAAATTTAAAATATCTATATTTATATTTATATAGATATAAATATTTTGAGCAGAATGTCACTCTGTTGCCAAGCATGAAGTACAGTACTGCGATTATGGCTCACTGAAGCCTCGACCTCTTGTGATCAAGTGATCTTCTTACCTTAGCTTCCCAAGCAGCTGGGACTATAGACATGTGCCACCATGCCTAGCTCATTTTTGCAACTTTTTATAGAGATGGAATTTCACCATATTGCCCAATCTGACCTAGAACTCCGTGGCTCAAATGATCACCCTACCTCAACCTCTTAAATTGCTGAGATTACAAGTGTAAGCCACCATGTCTGGCCTAGTTTATAAATAGTGATGCTATATTGATTGTATATGATAAGTTAGTTGCCATGCATTAGGGACAAGGCATATGACTCAAGTGTGGTAAATATTGTAGGTGATGTATAGATAGGTAGAAACTCAGGAAAATGGATCTACATATTTTAATTCTACAGAGAACCAAGGAATTCAATTTTGTATGGTGGGCTAGGCTGTTCTTGCATTACTATCAGTAAGTACCTGAAACTGGGTAATCTGTAAAGAAAATAAGTTTAATTTGTGCACAGTTCTGCAAGTTGTACAGGAAGTCTGGCACTGGCAGCTGCTTGGCTTCAGGGGAAGCCTCAGGAGCTTTTATTTATGGCATAAGGCAAAGCAGGAGCAGACAGGTCACATGGCAGAGGCAAGAGCAAGCAGGTGTGGAGGTGTCACACTATTTTAAACAACCAGGTTTCATAAGAACTCACTAATGTGAGGACAGGACCAAACCGTGAATAATCTGCCCCACAATACAGTCACTGCCTACCAGGCCCCACCACCAACATAGGGGATTACATCTCAACATGAGATTTAGAGCGGACAAACATCTAACTACATCACATGGATAGTATGGAAATTATCCCCAGTGATATTTACAAATATCATTCTCTCACATCATAGATGAAATACAGAAAATAAATTTTTTAAAAAATTTATTTGTAATACTTTAATTTGTGGGGTACGTGTGCAGAACATGCAAGTTTTTTACATTGGTATAAATGTGCCTTCGTAGTTTGCCGCATCCATCACACAGTCATCTACATTAGATATTTTGCCTAATGCTATCCCTCCATTATCTACCTAAGCCCTACTGCCCTTCCCTTAGCCCCCCAGCCCCTGACAGGCCCCGGTGTGTGATGTTCCCCTCCCTGTGTCCATGTGTTCTCATTGTTCAACTCCCACTTATGAGTGAGAACGTGTGGTGTTTAGATTTTTGTTCTTGTGTCACTTTGCTGAGAAATGATAGTTTCCAGATTCATCCATTTCCCTGCAAAAGACATGAACACATCCTTTTTTATGGCTACATCGTATTCCATGGTGTATATGTGCCACATTTTCTTTATGCAGTCTATCATTGATGGACATTTGCATTGGTTCCAAGTCTTTGCTATTGTGAACAGTGCCACAATAAACATACATGTACATGTGTCTTAATAATAGAATAATTTGTAATTCTTAGGATATATACATTCATGTGCATGTGTTCTTATAATAGATCAATTTATAATCCTTTGGATATATACCCAGTAATGGGATTGCTGGGTCAAATGGTATATCTATTTCTAGATCCTGGAGGAATTGCTACACTGTTTTCCACAATGGTTGAATTAATTTACACTCCCACCAACAGTGTAAAAGTGTTCCTATTTCTCCACATCCTCTTCAGCATCTGTTGTCTGCAGAATTTTTAATGATCACCATTCTAACTGGCATGAGATGGTATCTCAATGTGGTTTTGATTTGCATTTCTTTAATGACCAGTGATGATGAGCTCTTTTTCATGATACTTGGCTGCATAAATGTCTTATTTTGAGAAGTGTCTGTTCATATCCTTTGCCAACTTATTGATGGGGTTGTATGATATTTTCTTGTAAATTTGTTTAAGTTCTTGTAAATTCTGAATGTTAGACCTTTGTCAGATGAGTAGATTGCAAAAAATTTTTCCCATTCTGTTGGTTGCCGGTTCACTCTAACAGTTTCTTTTGCTGTGCAGAAGCTCTAAAGTTTAATTAGATCCCATTTGTGTATTTTGGATTTTGTTGCCACTGCTTTTGGTGTTTTAGTCATGAAGTCCTTGCCCATACCTATGTCCTGTATGGTATTGCCTAGATTTTCCTCTAGTGTTTTTAAGGTGTTTGATCTTCTGTTTAAATTTTTAATCCATCTGGAGTTAATTTTTCCATAAGGTATAAGGAAAGAACCCAGTTTCAGCTTTCCGCATATGGCTAGCCAGTTTTCTCTACACCATTTATTAAATAGGAAATCCTTTCCAAATTGCTCATTGTTTTTATCAGATTTGTCAAAGATCACATGGTTGTAGAGTTATGGTGTTATTTCTGAGGCCTATGTTCTGTGCCATTGATGTATATCTCTGTTTTGGTACCAGTACCATACTGGTTTGATTACTGTTGCCTTATATTATAGTTTAAAGTCAGGTAGCATGATGCCTCCAGCTTTTTCTTTTTGCTTAGAATTGTCTTGGATATGTGGGCTCTTTTTTGGTACCAAATGAAGTTTAAGGTGGTTTTCTCCAATTCTGTGAAGAAAGTCAATGATAGCTTGATGGGGATAGCATTGAATCTATAAATTACTTTGGGCAGTATGGCCATTTTCATGATATTGATTGTTCCTAATCATGAGCATGTAACATTTTTCCCTCTGTTCGTGTCCTCTCTGTTTTCCTTGAGCAGTGGTTTGTAGTTCTCCTTAAAAAGGTCCTTCACTTACTTTGTTAGTTGTATTCCTAAGTATTTTATTATCTTTTTAGAAATTGTGACTGGGAGGTCCCTGATGATTTGGCTCTCTGTCTGTTATTGGTGTATATGAATGCTTGTGATTTTTGCACATTAATTTTGTAACTTGAGACTTTGCTAAAGTTGCTTATCATGTTTAGGAGATTTTGGGCTGAGATGATGGGGTCTTCTAAATATACAATCATGCCATCTGCAAATAGAGACAATTTGACTTCCTCTTTTCCTAATTGAATACACTTTATTTCTTTTCCTTGCCTGATTGCCCTGGCCAGAATTTCCAATGCTATGAGGAATAGGAATGGTAAAAGAAGACATCTTTGTCTTGTGCCAATTTTCCAAGGGAATGCTTTTAGTTTTTGCCCATTTGTATGATATTGGCTGTGAGTTTGTCCTAAATAGCTCTTGTTATTTTGAGATAGATAGGTTCCATTGATTCCTAGTTTGTTGAGTGTTTTTTTTAGCATAAAGGGCTGTTGAATTTTATCAAAGGCCTTCTCTGCATATATTGAGATAATCATGTGGTTTTTGTCTTTGGTTCTGTTTATGTGATGGATTATGTTTATAGATTTGCATATGTTGAACCAGCCTTGCATCCAAGGGATGAAGCTGACTTGATCATGATGGATAAGCTTTTTGATGTGCTGTTGGATTTGGTTTGCCGGTATTTTATTGAGGATTTTCACATCCATGTTCATCATAGATATTCTATATAGCTGTGTGGTTTTTAGTGAGTTTCTTAACCTTGAGTTCTAATTGGATTGCACTGTGTACAGGGAGATTTCTTTTGCATTTGCTGAGGAGTGTTTTACTTCCAATTATGTGGTAAATTTTAGAATAAGTGTGATGTGGTGCTGAGAAGAATGTATATTCTGTGGATTTGGGGTGGAGAGTTCTGTAGATGTCTATTAGGTCCGCTTGGTCCAGATCTGAGTTCAAGTCCTGGATATACTTGCTGATTTTCTGTGTCATTGATCTATCTAATATTGACAGTGGGGTGTTAAAGTCTCACACTACTATTGTGTAGGAGTCTAATTCTCTATGTAAGTTATTAAGAATTTGCTTTATGTATCTGGGTGCTCCTGTATTGCATGCATATATAATTAGGATAGTTAGCTCTCTTCTTGCATTGATCCCTTTACCATTATGTAATGCCCTTCTTTGTCTTTTTTGATCTTTGTTGGTTTAAAGTCTGTTTCATCAGCGACTAGGATTGCAACCCCTGCTTTTATTTACCCTCCCTCCATTTGCTTGGTAAATCTTCCTCCATCACTTTATTTTGAGCCTATGTTTGTCTTTGCACATGAGATGGGTCTCATGAATATGCACAAGGATGGGTCTTGACTCTTTATACAATTTGCCATTCTGTGTCATTTGATTGAAGCATTTAGCTCATTTACATTTAAGGTTAATATTGTTGTTATGTGCAAATTTGATCCTGCCATTTTGATACTAGCAGTTGTCTTGCCTATTAGTTGACACACTTTCTTCATTGTGTCAATGGTATTTACCATTTGGTACTTTTTGCAGTGGCTGGTACTGGTTGTTCCTTTCCATGTTTAGTGCTTCCTTCAGGAGAAAGGACAAGTAAGAGGATAAAGGGAAAGAGAGTTTATAAAGGGGAATGAAATGTGTGTAAACCATGTACCATTGTTGTTGTTAAAAGTAAACATTGATAACATTAGTACTTTCAGCAGTCATTCTAAAGGCTTCTCTGCACTAGAAATAAAAGCCTTGTGTAAAGAGAGACCTTTTTAAACAGGTTGTCAAGACACTATAGTCATCTTGTTAATTTGATGAAAAAGACAATAGGTACTAGAAGCCTCTGACAGATTATTAAGAGGCTTCAAGAGGAACTGTAACATTCAACTTACAATTACACCTGTAAAACTGCAAGGTTAACTAGCAAGAACTATCTTTAATAATTAAGCCCAGAATCAATCTTTTAAAAGTAGAGACCATGTTTCTCAAAAATAATTCCTTCTACCATCCCTTTAATTCTTCAGAATTATAGAGTTGTACCCATAGTAGGATTTCTAACTCCTCAGACTTGCCCTCTGACTGAACCTCTAATTGTAACATTCTCCATATGTAGCCAGAGACAGTCCTCATTTATATTCCTTTTTGTCCCTTTACTTTCTATTCCTTTATCTCTTAGAAAACTTTGGAGATTACTTCACCATAATCTTTTTCTCTCATTATGTATGTTTTCAAGGTATATTTTGTCCAGAAAAAAAAAACAGATCTAATAATGCAACAGAAAATTTGGTAATTCCCAGTAGGAACAGAAAAAGTTAAATTTCAGTAATTGGCATCTGTTGACATCTTTCTTCTTGCTAAAAACTACAGTTTAAAGAAAAAAATTTTATCAAGTATCATAATGTCTTCAATTATCAGCTTTAAAATATAGGATGAGTGTCCTTACCACAAAGTCTCTGTCACCCATGTGAATGTACATATTCAGGTCTGAAACCTTGCCTCACATCTGCCACCACTGCTGCCAGTGTGAATGTACACGTGGACACTGGCTGCACCACCACTCCACACCAAGTACCACCACCATTACTGCTGCAAATGTGTGCATGGAGGCTGGCAGCCCACACCCACTAACACCCTGCCCCATCACTGCTGCCAGCATGAGTACATGCAGCCCCACCCCATTGGTACCCTGCACCCAGTCAATGTACAAGCACCCTGCCACCTTGCTGCTGCTGCTGGCATATGTGATGATTGAGCATAGACCCTGCTGCTGATCTAACAAAGCACTTTCATCAGTATCACCCATCAGAGTGCTCTGGCTTGGGATCTGGGGACATTTCAACCCTTTCAGCACAGCATCTAGGGGTCACAGAACAAAGCTGGGGGCCTGATACCAGGTCCCAGTGTTAGAGAACACAGCCCAGGAGTGCTAAACTGAGTCCTGTCCCTCAAAAATCTTCCATAAATGAAGCCAGTTTATTGAACTCAACTCATACCACAATCAAACCCATAAAGGAATAAAAAAAGTAACAGCAAAAACACCTATACAAAGGACAGCAACTTCAAAAATCGAAGGAACAGTAGTCTACACAGATGAGAAAGAACCAGTACAAGAACTCAAAAAGCCAGAGAGTGTTGTTTTAGCTCCAAATGACCACACTAGTTCTCCAGTAGTGGTTCTCAACCAGGCTGAAATGAATGAAATGACAGGCAGAATTAAGAATATGGACAGAAATGAAGATTATCAAGATTCAGAGGAAAGTCAAAATCCCTAAGCATTCTAAGGAACACACATAAGATGATTCAGGCCGGGCGCGGTGGCTCAAGCCTGTAATCCCAGCACTTTGGGAGGCCGAGGCGGGTGGATCACGAGGTCAAGAGATCGAGACCATCCTGGTCAACATGGTGAAACCCCGTCTCTACTAATACAAAAAATTAGCTGGGCACGGTGGCGCGTGCCTGTAATCCCAGCTACTCAGGAGGCTGAGGCAGGAGAATTGCCTGAACCCAGGAGGCGGAGATTGCGGTGAGCCGAGATCGCGCCATTGCGCTCCAGCCTGGCTATCAAGAGCGAAACTCCGTCTCAAAAAAAAAAAAAAAAAAAAAAAAAAAAAAAAAAAAAAAAAGATGATTCAGGAGATGAGAGATAAAATGGCCATCTTAGGAAAGAACCAAAGTGATCTGACAGAGCTGAAAAACTGACTTCAAGAATTTCAGAGAACAATCACAAGTATTAACAGCACAATCAATGAAGCTAAGGACAGACTGTCAGATCTCAAAGAGCAGTTCTACATAAAAACTCAGTCAAAAATAAAAAAGATCAAGAATGAACAAAACCTCCAATAAATATGGGATTATGTAAAGAGACCAAATTTATATTCCATCTGCATCCCTCAAAGAATAGGAGAGAAAGCAATCAACTTAGAAAACATATTTTAGGATATTGTCCATGGACATTTCCCTAACCTTCCTAGAGAGGCCAACATTCAAATGTAGGAAATGCAGAGAACCCCTATGAAATACAACACAAGACGGCCATCCCAAAGACACATAGTCATCAGATTTTCCAAGGTCAAAACGAAAGAAAAAGTGTTAAAGGCAGCTAGAGAGAAAGGGCAGGTCATTTACAAATGGAACCCAGTTGGGATAATAGTAGAACTTTCAGCAGAAACCCTACAAGCCAGAAGAGATACGATGCCTATATTCAGAATTCTTATACAAAATAAATTGCAACTATAATTTAATATAAGGCCAAATTAAGCTTTATAAGCAAGGAGAAATAAGATCCTATTCAGAAAAGCAAATGCTAAGGAAATTCATTACTGCTTGTAATGGTTAATGCTGAGTGTCAACTTTATTGGGTTGAAGGATACAAAGTATTAATCCTGGGTGTGTCTGTGAACTTGTTGCCAAAGGTGATTAACATTTGAGTCACTTGCCTGGGCCACCACCCTTAATCTGGTGGAAACAATCTAATCAGATGCCATTGAATATAAAGCAGGCAGAAAAAGTGAAAGGTGAGACTGGCCTAGCCTTCCAGCCTACATCTTTCGCCTGTGCTGGATGCTTCCTGCCCTCAAACATTGGACTCCAAGATCAGTTTTGAGATTCAGACTGGCCCTCCTTGCTCCTTAAGCTTGCAGATATCCTATTGTGGGACCTTGTGATTGTCTAAGTTAATGCTTAATAATCTCCCCTTTACATACATACATACATATGTGTTTGTGTGTGTGTGTGTGTGTGTGTGTGTTTGTGTGTGTGTATATATATATAAAATACATAGGTTGTAGATCTAGATCTACAAACAGAACCTCTATATGTCTATATGTATATATATACACACACAAATGGAACCTCTATCTCTATATATAGGTGTGCATATATATGCATATATATTTATGTGTGTGTATATATATGTGTGTATGTTTACATATATATATATATAGAGAGAGAGAGAGAGAGAGAGAGAGGCAGGTCATCTACAATGGAACCTCTATATATTCTGTTTGTAGATGACCTGCCCCTTCTCTACATTTCTATATATATAGCTATAGAGACATAGATGTATAAGGGTTTTATAAATATATATATATACACACACACACACACATATATATATGGGTTTTTTATATATATATAGCTTTATAGATATATGTAAATATATAAATAAAATATATAAATATATATATAAAGCTATATATATATATAACCTTTAATAAAGCTATATATATAAAGATATATATATATAACTTCTATATATCTATAGACAGGTTTTATATATATACACATCTCTAAATATATAGCTATGAAGATACATAGAGGTTATATATATAGCTTATATATATTTATATATATAAACATATATAAATATATATGAAGTTATATAATTTATATATATTTATATATATAAATATAAGCTATATATATGTAACCTCTACATATCTTTATAGCTATATATATAGAGATGTGTATATATATACATATAAAACCTCTATATATCTATATATCTACATATCTCTCTATAGATATCTATATATAATAGATATATATAATAGATATATATAATATTTATATCTCTATAGATATATATATAAAAAACCTCTATATATCTATATATATAGATATATAGATATACAGATATATATAATAGAAATATATATAATAGATATCTATATCTCTATAGACATATATATATATAAAACCTCTATATATCTACATATCTCTCTATAGATATCTATATCTCTCTATATATAGAGAGAGGTTTTATATATATAACCTCTCTATATATAGATATATAGAGGTTTTTTATATATATATATAGCTAGAGATATATATAGATATATATATAGAGAGAAATATAGATATCTATAGAGAGATATGTAGACATACATAGAGATATAGCTATATACATCTCTCTCTCTCTAGGGCTACATATATATCTCTCTATTAAGAGATATAGCTATATAATAGAGAGATATATATGTAGCCCTAGAGAGAGAGATACATATAGCTATATCTCTATATATATCTACATATCTCTCTATAGATATCTATATCTCTGTATATATATATGTATATATACATATATATATCTATCTATAGAGAGATATATATGTAGCCATAGAGATATATATAGATATATATAGATAGCTATCTCTCTATATAGATATAGATAGCTATCTCTCTCTATAGATATAGATAGCTATCTCTCTCTATAGATATAGATAGCTATCTCTACATATAGATATAGATAGCTATCTCTATATATCTATATATAGAGAGAGATAGCTATATCTATATCTATATCTATATATATATATATATCTTTGGTTTTATATGATATATATGGCCTTATATTAAATTTATTTTGTATAAGAATTCTGAATATAGGCATCGTATCTCTTCTGGCTTGTAGGGTTTCTGCTGAAAGTTCTACTATTATCCATATATATCTCTATATATCTATATATATAGATACATATGTATGTATATATATCTATATATATAGAGAGAGGTATATATAGCCATAGAGATATATAGATATATGTATAGCCATATATAGAGATATATACACATATCTCTCTCTCTATATATATAGATATATCTCTCTATATCTATATATACAGAAATATATATAGCCATATATAGAGATATATATACCTCTCTCTCTATATATAGTATATATATAGTACAGTATAACCAAGTACAGTATAACCAAGCCCTGTCTATATGGGCCCGGAGCGAGAAGAGTGGCAAATGTGGGTGGGTTGCTGGTTTCACGGAGGTTGGTAGATTAAGAGACCAAAAGTATATTATGGATATCCATGGTTAGAAGGATTACCAAACTATAATGTGCCATGTCCAATTAATAACTTAATGCACAGATGTAAAATTAATGATTCTATGTACTGGATAATATCCATGTGTTGTGCGGTTTAATTTACGTTTGGGCTAACATGTACTATAGTCCTATGTGTGATTACAGTTCTTGCTTATAAGCATGTTTGTAATGGTTTGATGCACGTTTTGGTTTGATGTGCTACGTATAATTAAGCATTTGTAGTACATTGTATTATTCATGGGGTTAAACATTAATGCCCTAATTACATAGCAGGGTGAAGATATTATATGTTCTTACAAAGTACTTTATAGTCGGGCTCTCAATAGTATAGAGGCTTAACTAGTTATTCAGGGAATAGTTTAAATTTAGAATTTCAGCTTTGGGTGTTGATGGTAGAATTAGGTATTCTTTCCCTGTGTGTCCTGGGGAGTAGGTACCCTCCATTTCTGGTTTACAAGACCAGAGTATTGAGTTATACTACGAGGACTTACCATTTAAGTAGTTTATTTTCGATTGAGGCAGAGAGGGGAATTAGGGTAATGATGATGAGGAAATATATAATGGATGCAGTTTGGCCAATGGTTACAAAGGGATATTCGACTGGTTGACCCCCAATTCATGTAAGTGTAAGTAGGTCGGCCACTACGGTTCAGAACAGAATTTGGGTAATGGGTCGGAATATTATGCTTTGTTGTTTGGACAGGTGTACTATGGGAATAACTATTAGAATTAAGATAGAGAGTATTAGGGCTAGGACGCCTCCAAGTTTATTGGGGATAGACCATAGAATTGCATTTGCAAATAGAAAATACCACTCTGGCTTGATGTGAGGTGGGGTGTTGAGAGGGTTAGCCAGTGTATAATTATCTGGGTTGGTTAGAAGGTCGGGTATGAATAGGGTTAGGCTTATTAGGGATAGGAGGAGAAAAATTAGTCCTAGGATGTCTTTAGTTGTATAATAGGGGTGAAATTTGATTTTGTCGGGGTCAGATGTCACTCCTGATGGGTTACTTGATCCTGTCTCATGCAGAAACAAGAGGTGAATGGTTGCTAGGGCTGCAATAATGAAGGGTAGAATGAAGTGGAAAGTAAAGAATCGTGTAAGAGTGGCTTTGTCTACTGAGAAGCCACCTCAGATTCATTGTACAAGGTCAGATCCAATATAGGGGATGGCTGATAGGAGGTTTGTAATTACTATAGCCCCTCAGAATGATATTCGGCCTCATGGGAGGACATAACCTATGAATGCTTTAGCTATAGTTGTAAGTAGTAGGATGGTACCGATATTTCAAGTCTTCAGAAAAAGGAAGGATCCATAATATAGGCCTCGGCCGATATGAAGGGAGAGACATACGAAGAATATAGAGGCGCCGTTAGCATGTAGGTAGTGAATCATTCAGCCATAGTTAACGTCTCGGGTGATATGGGCAACTGAGGAGAAAGCGGTTGAGGTGTCTGGTGTGTAGTGTATAGCTAAGAATAGGCCTGTGGTGATTTGAATAATTAGGCAGGTGCCTAAGAGTGAGCTGAAATTTCATCAAGAGGAAATGTTGGATGGTGTGGGGAGATCAATGAATGAGTCGTTGATGATTTTTGTCACTGGGTGTGTTTTACGGGTGGGGGGGTCATTATATTCTTATAGTTGAAATACAACGATAGTTTTTCATATCATTAGTCATGGTTATAGTCCATGTGGGAATAATGACATATGCTTTATTTTCATTAAGTATTATTTTAGTAATGGGGTTTGTGGGGTTTTCTTCTAAGCCTTCACCTATTTATGGTGGGTTGGTGCTGATTTTTAGTGGTGCTGTGGTTTGTATAATTACGCTATATTTTGGTCGATCATATATAGGGCTTATAGTTTTTTTTAATTTTTTGGGGGGTATGATGGTTGTTTTTGGTTATACTGTGGCGATGGCAATTGATGAGCATCCTGAGACATGAGTATCAAGTACTGATATTTTAGGGATTTTCATGTTAGGTTTAATAATAGAGATGACTATGGTGGCTTTATTAGGTGGTGATCCTAATAAAACAGTAGAGGTTACTGTTAATTATAAGACTGTGGCAAGTTGAATGATTTATGAGGGTGAGGGACCAGGGTTAATGCGTGAAGATCCTATGGGTGCAGCTGCTTTATATAATTGTGGTGTTTGAGTTGTTTTAGTTACTTGTTGAGCATTATTTATGGGCATACATATTGCAATTGAACTTACTCGGGGTGGGGGTTAAATAGTTAGGATTAGTGCGAGGGTAGGTGGGATAAAAAAAGACAGGAAGTAGAGCTTGATTAGGCCCTTTTGGGTTGATGTGGCTGTGGAAATTGAGATTTGAGTTAGTGTTGTTAGTTTTGGTATAGATTTTTCTAATCAGAATAGGTCTAGTAAGGTTGATGTGAAGTTTTGACTTGTGGTTAAGCTTGAATGGGGGTTAAGACAATGAGTAGTGATTGAGTAAAAGCCTAGTATGTTAGAGAAGTAGAAAGTTTTTACTGGGGTGCTTAATTTTATGTTGTTGGTTATGAAATTAAGTTCTATTGCCAGAAGGAGTCCTAAGATAGTTACGCTTAAAGCTATAAGTTTAAGGTAATGTGGTATAGTAACTTGAGGGTGTGAGGCAGGAGGAACACAGCTAGAAATAAGAAACCTGGCGAAAATGCTACCCACTGCTAGGCGATTAATTGGGTTTATTAATAGGGGGTTATTTTCATTAATTGTAATAAGAGTTGAAAAGCGGGGATGTCCTGTTATAGTAAAGAAAATAATGTGGATACTGTACATAGCTGTAAGGGAGGTGGCTACAAGGGTAGTTGTGAGGGCTCAGGTGTTGGTATATGATGTGTTGGTGGTTTTGATGATTAGGTCTTTTGAGTAGAAGCCTGTGAGGAAGGGCATGCCTATGAGTGCAAAGCTGCCAATGACAAGGGAGGAGGCAGTAAATGGTAGAGCTTTAAATAGGCCTCCTATTTTTCAAATGTCTTGTTCATTGTTGAGGCTGTGGATGATAGACCCTGCAGATAGAAATAGCATGGCCTTAAAAAAGGCGTGGGTGCAGATGTGGAGAAAGGCTAGATGTGGTTGGTTGATGCCAATTGTTACCATTATTAGACCTAGCTGGCTTGAGGTTGAGAAGGCTACAATCTTTTTTAGATCATTTTGTGTGAGAGCACAGATTGCTGTAAATAGGGTGGTGATAGCCCCTAGTGATAAAATGAGTGTTTGAGTGAATGGGTTATTTTTGATCAGGGGATGGAAGCAGATAATTAGGAAAATTCCTGCCACAACTATTGTACTAGAGTGGAGTAATGCTGAGACTGGAATGGGTCCTTCTATGGCAGAGGGTAGTCATGGGTGAAGGCCAAATTGGGCTGATTTTCCTGTTGCTGCTAGAAGGAGGCTTATTAGGGGGAAGGAGTCTGGGGTAGAGTTGAGAATAAATATTTGTTGGAAGCCTCATGAGTTAGAGTATAGGAAAAATCATGCTATTGCTAAGATAAAGCCGATATCCCCAATGCGATTATAAAGGATTGCTTGTAGGGCTGCTGTGTTAGCGTCTGTTCGGCCATGCCATCAGCTAATTAGTAGGAAGGAAATAATGCCTATTCCTTCTCACCCAATGAAAAGTTGAAATAGGTTGTTAACAGTAATTAGAATTAGTATTGTGACAAGAAAAATAAGTAAATACTTGAGGAATTGATTAATATTTGGATCTGAGCTTATGTATCATATTGAGAATTCTACAATTGATCAGGTAACGAATAATGCTACGGGGGTAAGTATTATGGAAAAGAAGTCTAGTTTAAAGTTTATTGATAATTTGATAGTTTGAATTGTTATTCAATGTCAGTTTGAGATTATTGATTCTTGGCCTGTAAGAATAAATATTGTTATGGATAAGATGCTAATGATAAAGGCGTAAATGATAGCTAGTTTTACATAATGTGGGCATAAAAAGTTTTTGTGGGGATTAATTAAGGTAATTATGATGGGTGCTAGTAGGGGGATTAGTTTTATTAGGATGAGGGAAGAATGCATTTTTACTTTTATTTGGAGTTGCACCAATATTTTTGTTCCTAAGACCAATGGATAACTGTTATGCTTTAAAAGTTGAGAAAGCCAGGCTGTTAGGCCTGGTGGCATGAGTTAGCAGTTCTTGCATACTTTCTCGGTAGTTAAGAAGTTGTGGAATTCTATTACTAGATTCACAATCTAATGTTTTTATTAAACTATAGCTACAGGGTGTTAAACCTATGATCGTTTTGGGGTCTAGGGTGAGGAGGAGGATTGGTGCTATATGTATGAGTATTAGTGTTTTCTCCTGTGAATAGGGGTTTTACATTGCTAGTACTGTATGTTAATGGTCCCCGTTGCATTGAAGTGAATATGTGTAGAGAGTGTAGGGCTGTAATTAGTATGTTGAATCCTGTGAATATAACAGTGAAGTTAGATCAGGAGAAGGAAGCTAAAATTGTAAATAGCTCTCCTATTAGGTTGATGGTTGGAGGTAAGGCGAGGTTGGCAAAGTTTGCTAGGAGCCATCAGAGGGCTAGTAATGGGAATAGTGTTTGGAGGCCTCGGTTAAACATTAGGGTTCGGCTGTGGATTCGTTCATAGTTTGAGTTTGCTAAGCAAAATAATAGGGATGAGGTAAGCCCATGGGCGATTATTAGGATTATTGTGCCGGTAAAGCTTCAGGGGGTTTGAATAAGGATAGCTAGAATAACAAGTGCTATGTGGCTAACGGAAGAATAGGCAATGAGTGATTTTAAGTCAGCGTGTCGTAAGCAGATAGAACTTGTCATAACTATACCACATAGTGATAAAATAAGAAAAGGGTAGCCTATTTTTTCTGTTAAGGGGTTAAGGATAGGGGTAATTCGTATTATGCCGTAGCCGCCTAGTTTTAGTAGGACTGCTGCAGGTACTATTGAGCCAGCAATTGGGGCTTCAACATGGGCCTTAGGAAGCCATAGGTGAAGTCCGTATAGGGGTATTTTAACTATAAAGGCTATTATGCAACCTAATCATATAACATTATTAGTCCAAGAAAGTAGTGTTTCCTTGGTATAAACTATTATTGTCAGTATATTTAAGGATCCTAAGCTGCTTAAGTGATAGAGAAGTGTAATAAGTAATGGAAGAGATCCAGCTAGTGTATAGAATAGGAAATATGAGCCACCGTTAAGGCGTTCTGGTTGATACCCTCAGCGGGTGATAATAATTAGGGTGGGGATTAAGGTAGTTTCAAATAGGATGTAAAACAGAATTAGTTCTGTGGCTGTAAATGTTATGATTAGGAAATTTGTAGAAGGATTAGTATTGAGATATATAGTTTTTTTCATGGAAGGGGGTTGTTGTAGAGGTGTTGTTGTGTGGCTAAGATTATTAGTGGTAATAGTCAGGCTGTCAGGGCTAGGAGAGGTGATGTTAGTGGGTCTGAGAAAAAATTTAGTGATAAGTTACATGAAATATTCAGTATATATAGGGATATAAGGGTAAAAGCACTAATTGACAGGCTGCAGGTTATTATGTTAATTCATATTATATGGGTTTTTGAAAGTCATATTATTGGAAGTATTATGATTGTTGGTAAAATAATTTTTAACATTGGAGCAGATTTAGGTTCTGGACATAGTCTAGGCCATATAAATTAGAGATTAGGACTAGTAAAGCTAGGCCTACCGCAACTTCATATGCGGCAAATACTAGGAGGATAATAGGTACTATATATATTAATGTTAGGTGCATGCTTAAAGTTGTGAGTGTAGCCATAATGAATAATGATAATATTATACCTTCCAGGCATAGTAGGGATGATATTAGATGGGATCAGTAGATTAATAATCCTAGTAGGGATATAAAATATGCTAGTGTAACATTAATGTAGATGAAAGGCACTTTGGTAAATAAGATTTATCATAATCTAATGAGTCGAAATCATTTGTTTTGATTAAACTATATACCAACTCAATTCATTCTAAACCCTTTTGAGTTCATTCATAGGCCAACCCCAGTACTAGGATAGCTAGTAGGACTAAAATTATATTAATTGTTAATATTAGGTTATTTGTTTGGGTTGCTCATGGAAGAGGTAGCAGTAGGGCAATTTCTAGGTCAAATAGAAGAATTGTGATGGTGACTAAGAAGAATTTTATAGAAAAAGGTAGGCGGGCGGAGGTTGTAGGATCAAATCCACATTTGTAGGGATTATGCTTTTCTGCATATATATTTAATTGTGGGAGTCAAAATGTGATGGTAATTAGTAGTAAGGCTAGTAGGATGTTAGTCGCTAGGGTTAAAGCGAGGTTAATTACTCTCTCTCGAGTTTATCGAGACCCACTGATTGGAAGTCAATAGTACTGTTTATACTAAGGGAGTAAGATCCTCATCAGTAAATAGAAATATAGAGGAACAGTCATACTACATCTACAAAATGTCAGTATCATGCGGCGGCTTCAAAGCCTAAGTGGTGACTGGATGTGAAGTGGTATAATTGCTGGCGAATGTAGCATATGGCAAGGAAAGTAGTTCCAATAATTACATGAAGGCCATGAAAGCCTGTAGCCATAAAGAATGTGGAGCCATAGATTCCATCAGAAATAGTGAAAGAAGAGGTTTCAGAATATTCTGATATTTGTAGGTAGGTAAAGTAGATTCCTAGTGCAATGGTTATGGATAGCGCTTGAGCTGATTCTTCTCGGTTAGCTTCTATTAAGCTGTGATGTGCCCAGGTAATTGTGACTCCTGATGTGAGTAGAACAGCCGTGTTTAGGAGTGGCACTTCTATTGGGTTAAGGGTGAGGATACCTGTAGGGGGTCAATGCCCTCCTGTTTGTGGAGTGGGGGCTAGGCTGGAATGATAGAATGCTCAGAAGAAACCAGCAAAAAAGAAGATCTCTGAGATAATAAATAGGACTATTCCATATCAGAGACTGTTTTGTACGGGTGGGATGTGATGGCCTTGGTATGTGCCCTCTCGAACAACATCACGTCATCATTGAAATATTGTTATTGTGCTGGCTAGTAGTCCTGCGGTAAGAAGGAGAGTATAATAGAAATGGAATCATATGATTAGGCCAGAGGTTAGTAGAGAGGCTGACAGGGCTCCTGTTAGTGGTCAGGGGCTTGGGTTTACTATGTGGTAGGCGTGTGTTTGGTGTGTCATTATGAATTATTGTGCAGGTAGAGGCTCACTAGAAGAGTAAAGACATAGGCTTTAATTAGGGCTACACATAATTCTAGAGTAATTAATAGAATAATAATAATGATAGTGATTGTGGAAGAAGAGAGGTAAATTGATATAAGGGTTAGTGCAGTGTCTCCAAGTAGGTGCATTAATAGGTGGCCTACTGTAATATTGGCTGTTAACCGTACGGCTACTGCTACTTGTTGAATGAATAGGCTGATTGTTTCAATAATAATTAGTATTGGGATGAGTGGAATAGGTGTTCCTTGGGGTAAGAAATGGGCAAGGGATGCTTTTGTTTTAAATCGAAGTCCTATAAGCACGGTTGCTGTTCATAGGGGAATTGCCATGCCTAGATTTATTGATAGTTGAGTAGTTGGTGTAAATGCATAAGGTGTAAGTCCAAGAAGGTTATTTAGGGCGATGAAGGAAATTAGGGCTAAAAGTATGAGGGATCAGGTTCGTCCTTTAATGGTATGGACTATTATTATTTGTTTTTGTGTGAGTTGAATTAGTCATTGTTGAAGCGAGGAGAGTCGGTTGTTGATTAGATTGTTAGAGGGTATAATTAGTGTAGTAGGAAATAAAATAATTAATACTACTAGGGGAATTCCTAAAATTATTGGGATGTTGAAAGAGGTAAGTAGATTTTAGTTCAGTAAAATTCAGCATCTTTAATTGAATAAAATAGAATAGGGTTGCAACTATAGATAAAGTCACCATTGGTCATGGTGAAATATCTAGTTGAGGCATTCACTGTAGAGAGAGGGGTTCTCTCAGTCTTTAACTTAAAAGGTTAATGCTAGGTAGCTTTACAGTGATACAATATATAAGTATGAGGCTCATACTTCGAAATCTTGGAAATAGATAAATTCTAGAACGATATGCATGAAGCTGTGGTTTGACCCGCAAATTTCTGAGCATTGCCCATAAAATAGGCCTGGGTGTATAGAGGCTAGTATAGCTTGATTTAAGCGTCCGGGGATTGCATCTGTTTTAACGCCCAATGATGGGACAGCTCATGAGTGTAAGACGTCTTGTGATGTAATTAGTATGTGAAGATCTGCTTCTATTGGCAGGGTTGTTCAGTTAGCTACTTCTAGAAGTCGAAATTCACCGGGCTCAAGGAAATATGTTGGTATAATAAAAGAGAGTTAAAGACTAATTCTTCATAATCTAAGTACTCGTAGCTTCAGTATCATTGGTGGCCAATTGCTTTAAGGGTTAGGTAGGGTTTGTTAAATTCATCTGTTATGTAAAGAATACGTAGGGATGGGAGGGCAATCATAATGAGGATGATGGCGGGCAGGATAGTTCAGATTATTTCAATTTCTTGGGCGTTTATGGTGCTGGTGTGGGTTAATTTTGTAGTGAGTATTAGGGAAATAATATATAGGACTAGCGAGCTAATTAGGAAAATAATAATAAGGGTGTGGTCGTGAAAAGCGATATGTTCTTCTATAATAGGAGATGTAGCGTTTTGTAAACCTAGTTGAGCTGGTGTTGCCACTAAGATATATAGATTTTGGTCTATAATTTAACTTTGACAAAGTTATGTCATTTTACTAATACCTTATTGAAAAAGTCATAGGGTCTATGGGATTGGCTTGAAACCAATTTTTGGGGGTTCAAATCCTTCCTTTTTCAGCTAGAGTTTTTACATAAGTGGACTCTTCAAATGTGTGATAAGGAGGAGGGCAGCCGTAAAGTCACTCTACGTTGGTAGATAGTTGTTCAATGGTTGAAGCTTTTTGTTTTGAGGAGAAGGCTTCCCAAATTATAAAGATTATTAGAATTACTGCTGTTAGGGAGACGAATGAGCCTACAGATGAAATAATGTTTCATGTGGTATATGCGTCAGGGTAATCTGAATATCGTTGAGGTATTCCGGATAGGCCAAGGAAATGTTGTGGAAAGAAGGTTAAATTTACACCTACGAATATAATGGTAAAGTGGATTTTAGCATAGGTCTGGTCAAGTGTGTAACCCGAGAATAGTGGGAATCAGTGAATAAAGCCACCCATAATAGCGAATACTGCTCCCATTGATAAGACGTAGTGGAAGTGGGCTACTACATAATATGTATCGTGTAGGACAATATCTAATGATGAGTTGGCTAGCACAATTCCTGTTAATCCACCTATAGTAAAGAGAAAAATAAAGCCTAGAGCTCATAGTATTGCGGGAGATCATTTAATGTTGCCACCGTGCAGTGTAGCTAGTCAGCTAAAGACTTTTACTCCAGTGGGGATAGCAATAATTATAGTAGCTGATGTGAAGTATGCATGTGTATCAACATCTATTCCTACTGTGAATATATGGTGAGCCCATACGATAAATCCTAGAAAACCAATGGACATTATGGCTCAGACTATCCCTATATACCCAAACGGCTCCTTTTTATTAGAGTAGTATGTTACAATATGTGAAATTTTTCCGAAGCCTGGTAGAATAAGGATATATATTTTGGGGTGCCCAAAAAATCAAAATAGGTGTTGATATAGAATGGGGTCGCCGCCACCGGCAGGTATTAAGGTTGCGGTCAGTGAGTAGTATAGTAATTCTGGCAGCTAGAACTGGAAGGGAAAGGAGTAAAAGAACTGCTGTAATAAGGACAGATCAGACAGAGAGGTGTTTGATATTGGGTTATGGCTGGAGGCTTTATATTAATAATTGTTGTAATAAAGCTAATGGCTCCCAGAATTGAAGAAACACCTGCTAGATGAAGTGAGAAAATAGTTAAGTCTACAGAGGCTCCTGGATGTGATATATTTCCTGCTAAGGGCGGGTAAACTGTTCAGCCAGTTCCTGCACCAGCTTCTAGAGTTGAGGATGCAAGTAAGAGGAGTAGAGATGGGAGTAGAAGTCAGAAGCTCATGTTATTTATTCGAGGAAATGCTATGTCAGGGGCACCAATTATTAGGGGGACTAGTCAGTTTCCAAATCCTCCAATTATAATTGGTATTACTATAAAGAAAATTATAATGAATGCGTGGGAGGTAACAATAACATTATAAACATGGTCGTCTTCTATTAGACTTCCTGGTTGACCCAGCTCCCCTCGAATTAGAAGGCTTAGGGCTGTTTCTACTGCCCCTGCCCATGCGCCAAATAGTAGATATAGTGTTCCGATATCTTTATGGTTGGTTGAAAATAGTCAGCGGTTTATGAACATAGGTACGAGGGGGTAAAATGGCTGAGTAAGCATTAGACTGTAAATCTAAAGACAGAGGAATAGCCCTCTTTTTACCAGCTCCGAGGTGATTTATCACATTGAATTGCAAATTCAAAGAAGCAGCTTCAATTCTGCCGGGACTTCTCCCGCCTTTTTTCCCTGACGGAGGGAGAAGTAGATTGAAGCCAGTTGATTAGGCTGTTTAGCTGTTGACTAAATCTTCGGGGGTTCAAGTCCCATCAATCTAGGAAGGGCTTAGCTTAATTAAAGTAGTTGATTTGCGTTCAGTTGATGCAAAATAGAGTTTTGCAGTCCTTATAGTAATGCAGAAATTAAGTAAAATTTACTTACTAAGGGCTTTGAAGGCTCTTGGTCTTTTTAACCTAAATTTCTATATTATTAGTATTAGTGGTGTTATGGGTAGAAGAAAGGTGGAGGATACTATAAGTGGGGATAGTAGTGGTGCTGGTTTCATATACTTTAGCTGTCAACTGATTTTTGTATTGTTGGATGTAGGAAATATTGTTATTGAAATGGAGTATGTTAGTCGTATGTAAAAATATAAATGTATTAGTGTTAGTATGGCTATAGTGAGGGGAAAAATGAGGTTGTCATTTTTTGTAAGTTCTTGTATAATAGCCCATTTGGGAGAAAAGCCTGTTAGTAGGGGCAGGCCTCCTAAGGATATTATTATTAGTGGGATTATGGGTATTATTCATGTGAGTTTATTTCAGGAGTGTGATAGTGAGAGGGTTGTTAAATTTGAATTTAAATAGAAGATTATAAATGTAGAGATTGTTAGGAAGATGTAGATGAGTAGGCTTAGAATAGTGATGTTTGGGTTGTAGTATAGTACTTTCTCTCTCTCTATATATGGCTATATATATCTCTATATATCTATATATAGATAGCTATCTATATATATCTATATATAGATAGCTATCTATATATATCTATATATAGATAGCTATCTATATATATCTATATATAGATAGCTATCTATATATATCTATATATAGATAGCTATCTATATATATCTATATATAGATAGCTATCTATATATATCTATATATAGATAGCTATCTATATATATCTATATATAGATAGCTATCTATATATAGATATATAGAGATATATATAGCCATATATATATAGAGAGATATATAGCTATATCTCTATATCTACATATCTCTATAGATATATATATAGCTATATCTCTATATCTATATATCTCTATAGATATATATAGAGAGAGACATATAGATCTATAGAGATATAGATATATATATTGAGAGAGATATGGCTGTATATATCTATATATAGATATATATATCTGTATATATCTATATATAGATATATATATCTGTATATATCTATAGATATCTATATATAGATAGCTATCTATATATATCTATATATACATCTATATCTATAGATATATATATCTATATATATCTAGATATAAAGAGATATATATATAGCCATATATAGATATATATAGAGATATATAGATATGTATATATAGGGATACATAGACAGATAAACATATCCATATCTATCTCTCTCTCTCTCTCTCTCTCTCTATATATATATATATATATATATATATAGAGAGAGAGAGAGAGAGAGAGAGAGAGAGAGAGAGAGAGAGAGAGAGAGGTTCCATTTGTAGATGACCTGCCCCTTCTCTCTAGCTGCCTTTAACACTTTGTCTTTCATTTTGACCTTGGAAATCTGATGACTATGTGTCTATGGAATGGCCATCTTGTGTAGTATTTCATAGGGGTTCTCTGCCTTTCCTATATTTGAATGTTGGCCTCTCTAGAAAGGTTAGGTAAATTTCCATGACAATATCCTGAAATATGTATGAATATTTATGAAATAGGATATATATCCTATTAGTTCTGTCCCTCTAGAGAACCCTGATTAATATACTACTAGACCTGCCTAACAAGAAGTCATGAAGGGAATACTAAATATAAAAAGGAAATACCATTTCCAGCCACCATAAGAAAACACACTTAGGTACATAGATCATTGACACTAAAAAGCAACCACACTAACAAGTCTGCATAGTAACCAGCTAACAACCTTATAATAGGGCCAAATACATGCATATCACTATAAACCTTGAATGTAAATGGGCAATATGCCCCAATTAAAATGTGCAGTTGGTAAGTTGGATAAAGAAGCAATATCCAAAGGAATGCTGTCTTCAAGAGATCCACCTAATATGCAATGGCATCCATAGGCTGATAGGAAAGGAATGCAGAAAAATCTTCAAAACAAAAGATAAAAGCATGGGTTGCTATTCTAATTTCAGAAAAATACAGTAAAAAAGACAAAGAGTGGTATTACATAATGTTAAAGAATTCAATTCAGCAAGAAGATCTAAGTATCATAAATATGTCTCCATCAAACACAGGAGGACCTGGATTCATAAAGCAATTTCCTGGAGTCCTACAAAGAGACTGAGATAACCACATAATAATAGTGAGAGACTTCAACACCTCACTGACAATATTAGACAGATTATCAAGACAGAAAATTAACAAAGACATTCAAGACTTTAAATTGATCCTTGACCAAATGGACCTAATAGACATCTACAGGACTCTCCCCAACAAAAACAATATAATATACATTCTTCCCATATGTACAGGGCATATAATCTAAAGCTGACCACAAAATCAGCTGTAAAACAATTCTTAGAAAATTTAGAAAACTGTAAGTCATACCAACCATACTCTTAGACTATAGTGCAATAAAAATAGAAATCAAAACCAAGAAAAATGCTCAAAATTACACAACTACATGTAAATTAAACAACATTTTGGGTAAACAATGTAAATTAAACAACATTTTGGGTAAACAATGACATCAAGGCAGAAATTAAGAAATTCCTTAAAACAAATTTGAAGAGAGACACAAGTTACAGAAATTTCTAGAAGCAGTTAAAACTGTGTTAAAAGGGAAATTTACAGAGCTAAATGCCTGCAACAGAAATTTAGAAACAACTCAAATTAACAATGTAACATCATCCCTAGTGGAATAGGGAAAAGAGAGCAAGCCAACCCCACAGTTAGCGGAAGACAAAAAATAACAAACATTAGAACAGAACTGAAAGAAACTCAGACATGAAAACCATACAAAAGATTAATGAGTTCAGCAGTTTGCTCTTTGAAAAAACAAATTAGATACTGCTAGATAGAGTAATCTGTATAGAACATAAATAAGAAAGTAAGCCCCTGTAAATATACCTGAAAAATAGATGAATTTAGACAAATTAGAGTAATAATGTTGGGATTCACTCCTGGTGGCTTGCAAAATATTAGGGAAATATTAGAGAAAATTAGATTATAGTCTCAAACCATTTGAAAGGCTGAAAGTTTTTAATGGAATGGGCTGAAAGCAGTCAGTTCATTATGTTAGAATTTTAAATCATAGGGTAAGATTAGGATAATAAATCTTCCGCTGTTCAGTCTGTTTACCCCACATTCCTTTGCCTCTACTCTAACTGTTCACTCAAGTAAGCTTTGTGCTGAATGATCCTCTCAGGGAGAGGTCAAAGAAGAATTACTCATTAATGGTGTTTACGCTCTGCCCTGGAACCAGTGGTTTTATCATTCATAAAACCACTCCTTTATCCATGTTAATTATAATTATCCACAAGTATGTTGACTTAGAACTTGTGTTATTACGTCTATACTGAATAAACGTGAGGAAGGATAGGGAGTTGTGGTTGGTTAGCTGCAATACCCTCTGAAAGCAGCTGATGATCATCCCTAGCCCACTCAGATTCACTTTATTCTAGTGTGTGTGAATGCATTCATTCATCTGGATATTAAGTCAGGGTCTGCAGGACAGACCTCTACAGGCGGTGATCAGTGTCTCAGGTGGTGATTCTGATGTGATCAAAGTCTTAGGTTGTGACCCTGATGTGACACCCATCACATAATAACTAACTTTAAAATCACACAAATAAGTAAGCTAATATCGGAGCAACCCTGTATTGTAGACAGATGTAAACTCTGGACGGAATATAGAAAGTATCCTCTAAATTCATTGAAAAGAGACCAGAAGCAGGAAATTCTGGAAGGAGACCAATACTTGGAGAAGGAGAGTTCCAGTGGATGAATTTCACATTTTGTGTTTCTGGACTGAGGCCAGGAAGGACTCAGTGGGAACAAAAGGTATTGATAAAAACTTGAACTGGCCAATGTAACATGAGGCAACCAAATTTGTTGTAGAGGTCAGGGGAATCCTAAAAATACAGAACCAGAGAGGCAGTGATTACAACTGTATATAAACTCTTCCATAGTTTTTGAAAAATCCAGTCTTGCATTATTAGGTGATTTGGACTGATACACAAATTCCAGTGTTTAATGTTTGAGTCCATCTAATTTAATGCCTGCCTGCTGAAACAAATAAGTCAATACTCTTCCAAGGAAGATAGCTGATTCCAGAGTCTTCACATTGTGAAGTTTATATTTGTGATCTATGTAGCTGAAAATATTTTGTTACATTAGGCTTCTAATTTTGGTTAGTTGCTTAATCAATATACCATAATGTCAACTTATTAATGTATCCTAATTGTGTACACTCATAAGGCTTTACCTCAAGGGAAGATTTTATTATTTAAACAAAAGTTTCAGAAAGGATGGCAGGGGACATTAATTTGGAGGTGGGCAGAAGCTTTTTTCTTTTAAAATGTCTTTAGAAACAACATAGTTTGTGTCTATTCAGAGATTAGCCTATCCTTATTTTCTATAAAGTGTATGATGTTCTTTTCCATAAACATGTATATCTCTTAACTTAATGGACTGCAATCCCTGTGGTTTTAATATTATTATTATTCTCAATTCGACCTCTCCAAAAGAACTATAAATTGTTTTCATTTTGATACCAGTTTATATCATTTCAAATGGAAAGTTTTGGTAATGCTATGAAAGATTATATTCTCTCCTTTCTGTCTAACACAAGTTGTAGTCTTAAAGCTGTAGTTTAGTCTTAAAGCTGTAACTAATTCTAAGTATTAATACACTGGAAATGGCATGTTATTTGTGCAAAGGAAAATTACATTCAATTAAAATTATTAGGTCAGTGCAAAAGTAATTGCAGTTTTTGTCATTACTTTCAATGGTATAAACTGTAATTACTTTTGCACCAACCTAATATTTCCTTGGTTAGAATATTCCCAAGGTAAAACATCTTTTATCTTTCTAATGTTAGAACGTCAACATATTGAATAATGACTAAAAAATTTTAAAAAATACAGTCATATAATTACTGTCAAATTACAAATAGAATTTAGAAAAAGTAATAAGTGACAAGATCATTGTGATGTATTTCAGGGTTGGAGAAAGCAAAAGTTAAAAAATGAGCAAGAAAAGCATTCAGAATGTATTTGTGATGGAGATACAAAAAAAGATGAAGTAAAAAATACTTTAAGGCAACTGTGAAGGTCAATAAAGAAAAAAAAACTATGACTTTTCGAAGATAATATTTAAACTTGCTGAAGAGCCAAAAGAATAAGAAGCACATTATTAAGTAACATACATAATAGTTTCATAATATAAATTATTACTCTAATTGAATAAAATCAACAAAAAGGGACCTGAAAAAGCTAATTAGTTATTTAAGGATCTGATAAGATGTAAACATAACATTTAACTAACACACATGAAGCTTTGATTAGTTTTAAAATTTTCTATTTCTGCATCTAGTAAGAAATGAATGAGCTCCTCCTTTTGGTCAGGTCAGGCATTCTGTTAGGTACTGGGAAACAAGGGTGAACAAACAGCCATATCCCATGCATTCATTCTGATGGCAAAGAATGAATGAAAAGCAGGCAAATTTCACTAATGAAATTTTCAGTGAATATTTAATGAATTTTTCAGTGAAAAGCAGGCAAATTTTTAAGTGGAAAGTAGGCAAATTTCACTAATTACTGCATTATTACAATGTAAAGAAATGAATACCATTGATAGGAGGTGAACATATAGCAAAGGGCCATGAATCAGCCAGAGATGCATGGGAAGGAATCCCTAAGAAAATGACAGGAGCAAGACCTGGTGGATGACAGGCAGTTGGCTAAGAAAACAAGAGGATGTGATGGGAGACATGTAAACATCTTAGACATTCTTCCAGAAATACAATTGCTAATACCATACGGAAGTCTTCTCTGGTATACCTTTTCAGGTTAATGATTCCCTTTAGCTGTGTGACAGCAGATCCATTTCTATTATTTTGCTTTTCGAATTATATCATAATGATATTTGGCATGTTTTTTACCTTACTAAACTGTGAACTCCTTAGAATCTGAAACAAGAGAACTTTGCACATTGACAGAAACAAGTCACTGCATTTTAAAAACCTTGTGATTGAGGATCCAAGAGGGCTGGATAGAGACAACTCCAGCGCACAACACTCAGTGAGAGAGACGCAGAAATCCAGAGATCTCCTAGCTCCAACGAAGGTATCAGGTGCATTTCAATGGGTCTGGTCTGATGGTGAGAAAAGCCCACTCAGGGCAGACCTAGGCGGGGAGGGGTGCTGCTTCACCCAGAAAGTGCATCTGACTAGTCAGTTGGAAGCTCCCCCTCTGGCACTCCGGTCCAGATACAGCACTTCCCCCAAAGCCTCAGCAATACACAGAAGAGAGGATCTTTGCCAGTCAAGCACCTGGAATTACAAGTGCAGAGTTGAATAATAATCCAGGACAGTGTTCCAGATTGGTGCACAGACCTAAACAGACACATAAGTTCAAAAGGCAGCCGGGAGAGCCTGCAGATTGAGCTATTGCCCCCTCCCCCCATCTGGAGAGTCTGGAGAGAGAGGGAGCTGTAAGCAGGAGCATCTGGGCGGGCCCCTACCCCATAACTGGAGAGAGAGGATGCTGAAAGAGGGAGACAGCCAGGTGCTGCTGGGTGGGTCTCTACCCTCCCCCACAAGCCCCAGAGGGCTGAAGCTCTGACTCTAGCAGGTTGTGCAGCCAGTGCCACAGTCTGAGCTGAACCCTGAATGATCCAGCCCAGTGGAGGAACGGCACAAACCACCATTAGAGGGGTGGGACTGGGCTACATGTTTCAACAAAAAACACAGGAAGCCTACGTAGCAATGGGACGGCATTCTTGACAACCCAGCAGCACCTACAGGTCAGCAGAAGAGGTGGGCCTAATCTCCCAGTATAAACAAAAAAGACAGGAAGCTTCCCTAGTAACCTGAAGGAGTCCCTAGAAACCCAGTAGCGTCTCCACAGGCACACAAGTGGCCTCATCAAGCAGCTCCCTAACAATACAGCCAGGTCAACCCACAAAGATGGGAAAAAACTAGCACACATACACACACAGAAACCATCAAACAGAACACCTCTTCTTCAAGGGATCACAACTCCTCAACAACATAGGATCACAGCATGACCGAGGAGTGTGACAAATTGACAGAAACAGGCTTCAGAAGGTGGATAATAACAAACTTTTCTTAGCTAAAGGAACATGTTCTAACTAAATGCAAAGAAACCAAAAACCTTGGAAAAAGGTTAGACAAAATGCTAACTAGAATAACCAGCTTAGAGAAGAATATAAATGACTTGATGGAGTTGAAAACCACAACACAAGAACTACGTGAAGCAAACACAAGTTTTAACAGCTGAATCAATCAAGCAGAAGAAAGGATATCAGAGATTGAAGATCAACTCAATGAAATAAAAAGAGAAGGCAAGACAAGAGAAAAAAGAGTGAAAAGAAATGAACAAAGCCTCCAAGAAATATGGGATTATATGAAAAGACCTAATCTATGCTAGATCAGTGTACCTCAATATGATGGGGAGAATGAATCCAAGCTGGAAAACACGCTCCAGGATATTATCCAGGAGAAATTCCCAAGCCTAATCAGGCAGTCCAAATTTCAAATTCAAGGAATGCAGAGAACTCCACAAAGATATTCCTCAAGAAGAGCAACCCCAAGGCACATAATTGTCAGATTCACCAGGGTTGAAATGAAGGAAAAAATGCTAAGGGCAGCCAGAGAGAAAGGTCAGGTCACCCACAGAGGGAAGCCAATCAGACTCACAGTGGATCTCTCTGCAGAAACCCTACAAGCCAGAAGAGAGTGGGGGCCAATATTCAACATCTTTAAAGAAAAGAACTTTCAACCCAGAATCTCATATCCAGCCAAGCTAAGCTTCATAAGAGAAGGAGACATAAAATCCTTTATGGACAAGCAATTACTGAGAGATTTTGTCACCACCAGACCTGCCCTACAAGAGCTCCTGAAAGAAACACTAAGCACAGAAAGGAACAAGTACCAGTCACTGCAACAGCAAACCAGTTGGCAAAGACCAAAAATTCAATGAAGAAAATGAGTCAACTAATGGGAAATAATAACAAAATGACAGGATCAAATTCACACAGAACAATAGTAACATTGAATGTAAATGGCCTAAATGCCCCAATCAAAAGACAAATTGATTGGCAAACTGGACAAAAAGTCAAAACCCATCAGGGTGCTGTATTCAGGAAACCCATCTCACATACAAAGACACACACAGCCTCAAAATAAAGGGATGGAAGAAGATTTACTAAGCAAATGAAGAAGAAAAAAAAAACGGGTTGCAATTTGGTCTTTGATAAAATGGACTTCAAACCAACAAAGATCAAAAAAGACAAAGAAGGACAATACATAGTGGTAAAAGGATCAATCCACCAAGAAGAGCTAACTATCCTAAATATATATGCGCCCAATACAGGAGCACCCAGATACATAAAACAAGTTCTTAATGACCTAAAATGACATTTAGACTCCCACACAATAATAGTGGGAGACTTCAACACTCCACTGTCAATATTAGACAGATCAATGAGACAGAAAATTAACAAAGATATCCAGGACTTGAATGCAAAGCCGGTCCAAGTGGACCTAATAGACATATACAAAATGCTCCATCCCAAATCCACAGAATATATATTTTTCTCAGCACCACATTGCATTTACTCTAAGATTGACCACATCATTGGAAGCAAATCACTCCTCAGCAAATGCAAAAGAACTGAAATCATAACAGTCTATCAGGCTACAGCACAATCAGGCTAGAACTCAGGATTAAGAAACACACTCAAACCCACACAACCACTTGGAAACTGAACAATTTGCTTCTGAGTGTTGACTAGATAAACAATGAAATGAAGGCATAAATAAAGATGTTCTTCAAAACCAATCAGAATGAAGACACGACTTACCACAATCTCTAGGACGCCTTTAAAGCAGTGTCAAGAAGGAAATTTACAGCAATAAATGCCCACATGAGAAACAGGGAAAGATCTAAAATTGACACCCTATCATCAAAATTGAAAGAGCTAGAGGAGGAAGATCAAAAAAACTCAAAAGCTAGCAGAAGACAAGAAATTACTAAGATCAGAGCTGAAGCAAAGGAGATAGAGAAAAAAACCCGTCAAAAAAATCAATAAATCCAGGAGCTGGTTTTCTGAAAAGATCAACAAAACAGACAGACTGCTAGCCAGATTAATAAAAAAGAAAAGGGAGAAGAATCAAATAGTTGTTATAAAAAAAAAAGAACTATAAAGGGGATATCACCACTGATCCCACAGAAATACAATCTACCATCAGAGATTACTACAAACAGCTCTATTCACATAAACCAATAAACCAGTAAACCAGGAAGAAATGGATAAATTCCTAGACACTTGTACTCTAACAAGACTAAACCAGTAGGAAGTTGAAACCCCGAATAGACCAATAACAAGGGCTGAAGTTCAGGCAGCAATTAATAGCCTACCAAAAAAAACAAGTCCGGGTCCAGACAGGTTCACAGCCGAATTCTACCAGATGTAAAAAGAGGAGCTGGTTCCATTCCTTCTAAAACTGTATCAAACAATACAAAAGGAGGGAATCCTCCCTAACTCATTTTATGAGACCAACATCATCCTGATACCAAAACCAGGCAGAGACTCAACTAAAAAAGAAAACTTCAGGCCAATATCCATGATGAACATCAATGCAAAAATCTTCAATCAACTACTGGGAAACAGATTGCAACAGCACATCAAGTAGCTTATCCCAGGCCGGGCGTGGTGGCTCACGCCTGTAATCCCAGCACTTTGGGAGGCTGAGGTGGGTGGATCACGAGGTCAAGAGATCGAGACCATCCTGGTCAACATGGTGAAACCCCATCTCTACTAAAAATACAAAAAATTAGCTGGGCACAGTGGTGCATGCCTATAATCCCAACTACTCAGGCAGCTGAGGCAGGAGAATTGCTTGAACCCAGGAGGTGGAGGTTGCGGTGAGCCGAGATCGTCCCATTGCACTCCAGCCTGGGTAACAAGAGCGAAACTCCATCTAAAAAAAAAAAAAAAAAACCATATCGCTCATGACCAAGTAGGCTTCATCCTGGGAAGGCAAGTCTGGTTCAACATATGCAAATCCATAAATGTAATCCATCACATAAACGGAACCAAAGACAAAAACCACGATTATCTCAATAGATGAGAGAAGGCCTTTGATAAAATTCAACAGCCCTTCATGCTAAAAACTCTCAATAAACTAGGTATTGATGGAACATATCATAAAATGATAAAAGCTATATATGACAAACCTACAGCCAATATCATACTGAATGGGCAAAAGCTGGAAGAATTCCCTTTGAAATCAGGCACTAGACAAGGATGCCCTCTCTTACCACTCCTATTCAACATAGTATTGGAAGTTCTAGCCAGAGCAATCAGGCAAGAAAAAGAAATAAAGGGCATTCAGTTAGGAAAAGAGGAAGTCAAACTGTCTCTATTTGCAGATGACATGATTGTATATCTAGAAGACCTCATCGTTTCAGGTCAAAACCTTCTCAAACTGATAAGCAACTTCAGCAGTGTCTCAGGATACAAAATCAATGTGCAGAAATCACAAGCATTCCTATATACCAATAACAGACAAACAGAGAGCCAAATCAAGAGTGAACTACCATTCACAATGGCTGCAAAGAGAATAAAATGCCTAGGAATACAACTAACAAAGGATGTAAAGGACCTCTTCAAGGAGAACTTGAAGGCACTGCTCAAGGAAATGAGAGGACACAAACAGATGGAAAAATATTCCGTGCTCATGGTCAGGAGGAATTAATTTCTTGAAAATGGCTAGACTGCCCAAAGTAATTTATAGATTCAATAAGCTACCCATTAAGCTACCAATGACCTTGTTCACAGAAGTGGAAAAACACACTTTAAACTTCATATGGAATCACAAGAGAGCCCACATAGCCAAGACAATCCTAAGCAAAAAGAACAAAGTCAGAGATATCACAGTGCCAGACTTCAAACTATACTACAAGGCTATAGTAATCAAAACAGCATGGTACTGGTACCAAAACAGAGACATAGACCAATGGAGCAGAATAGAGGCCCCAGAAGAAACACCACACATCTACAACCATCTGATCTTTGACAAAGTTGGGCCTCCATGTTTAATAAATGGTGCTGGGAAAACTGGCTAGTAATGTGCAGAAAGCAGAAACTAGACCCCTACCTGTCACCTTACACTAAAATTAACTCCAGATGGATTAAAAATTTAAACATAAAACCTAATACCATAAAAACACTAGAAGAAAACGTAGGCAAAACCATCCAGGACATAGGCATAGGCAAGGCCTTCATGACTAAAATGCCAAAAGCAATGGCAATAAAAACCAAGATAGACAAATGGGATCTAATTAAAATTCAGAGCTTCTGTACAGCAAAAGAAATCATCATTAGAGTGAATCGGGAACCAACAGAATGGGAAAAAAATTTTGCAATCTACGCATCTGACAAAGGGCTAATAACCAAAGTCTACAAAGAACTAAAACAGATATACAAGAAAAAAACAAACAACCCCATTCAAAAGTGGGCAAAGGATATGAACAGACATTTTTCAAAAGAAGACATATATGAGGCCAACAAACATATGAAAAAATGCTCATCATCACTGGTCATTAGACAAATGGAAATCAAAACCACATTGAGATATCATCTCATGCCAGTTAGAATGGTGATCATTAAAAAATCTGGAGACAACAGATGCTGGAGGGGATGTGGAGAAATAGGAACACTCTTACACAATTGGTGGGAGTGTAAATTAGTTCAACCATTGTGGAAGACAGTGTGGTGATTTCTCAAGGATCTAGAAATAGAAATTCCATTTGACCCAGCAATCCCATTACTGGGTATATACCCAAAGAACTGTAAATCATTCTACTATAAAGACACATGCACACATATGTTCATTGCAGCCCTGTGTACAATAGCAAAGACCTGGAACCAACCCAAATGCCCAACAATGATAGACTGGACAAAGAAAATGTGGTACATATACACCGTGGAATACTATGCAGCCATAAAAAACGAGTTCATGTCCTTTGTAGGGACTTGGATGAATCTGGAAACCATCATTCTCAGCAAACTGACACAAGAACAGAAAGCCAAACACCATATGTTCTCACTCACAGGTGAGTGTTGAACAATGAGAACACGTGGACTCAAGGAGAGGAGCATCACACACTGGGGGCTGTTGGGGGGTTAGGGGAGAGAGAGTGTGGGGGTGGGCAGGGAGGGGTGGGTGCAGAGGGATAACATGGGGAGAAATGCCAGATATAGTATGCAGCTAAAGTTAAATAAATACATTTAAATAAATAAATAAATAAAACCTTGCAAGAGGCATACTAGCATTTTGGGGAAAGAGTACTGTGCTTTTTTACCTCCCTTGATACGTGGCTTATAATAAATGATCGGTGCATAATAATTTTTGCTTCATTTACATATATTCATATCTATTTTAGAACGATTAATATGAAAAATAAATCATAAAATATGTGCTTATGAATAAACACATACTCCACATACAGACACACAGATAGCTATGCACTCACACAAGCACATATACAGACCCACATACCAGGATACCTTAATTTTCATGATAATCCTTGACTAAGAGCAAACTGATTTGTGAATACAAGTTTCTGTTAAATTTGGATACAGGCTAAAGGAGTGTATCAGTCAAGAACACCCAACACAAATTGCTTCATAATATAACTGACATTTTCCTATCACAATAGAAGATAACAGAATATATAGTCTTATAGCTAGAGTATATTTCCTAGGATGAAACTTTATACTTTTCCTGAAATGTTAGTCAAATAAATAATCAATATATATTCATTTGAAATACATACCTAATGAAAAGTAATTAAGAATTGAAATTAATCAAATGGAATATCAACCCAAACTTTTAAATAAAAATAATGAAATAACTAAAGAATACTTGAAAGAAAAGACAATATAATAAAACTAACAAAGTACATATCCAACTTTAAATGTAATTTTAAGGTTTCATTAATTAAAATGGCAATTTTGAAAATTGTATTTCCAATCTGTTCATGTTCTCTCAATAATATGAAAGTTATTTTCTAAAATTACGAAGTTCTTATTTATCTACTATAAACTCAATAAAATATTTTGAAAGCATTATAAATCATCAAACTGCATAATTCTTGCTCTCTAAAGGTGAAAATTTATCTTATAACCAGTTACAAAATATTGTTATAAAAAATGAAAACCTCCATTTAGAGTCCCATTGGTTATTGATTCAAAATCCTTTTTCTTCCTTTATTCATTTTGGAGTAAATAATTGCTACAGTTACTTAGTTTAAGTATGCTCTATTTTGATTCTAATGGACTGCTTCCTATTGGAGTGTCACAAAATTTATATATCAGTTCTCTGCATTAAACTTATTTTCTACATTTTACATCTATATGAAGACTACTAAAATGTGTATAACTGTAGTAGATGTCTTTCTGATGATCTCTTGACTTATATGTACATCTGTCTACTCAACATCTCCACTTGAACATTGACTGGATACTTGAAGTTTAACCTGTCCAGAACCATTCTACTCTCAGTAAATGGTAGCTCCTTCCTTCCATTTGCTAACAACAAAAACTATGTATTTATCTTTATCTTTTTCTTTCTCCCACCTTGTGTCTAATGACAGAGAAAATCCAGTTGACCCTTGCTTCAAGATATATTCAGAATTTGACCACCTCTCTGACCATACTGACTGATACCATCTGGGTCTCAACAACCCTCATTTCCCTTACTGCAATTGCCTCTTCCCTATTCTTCCTATCTGTACCATTTCCCTAATACAGACTATTCTTTGTATAGAAACTATAAAAGTGCATTTTAGATGGATAGTCAACATATTAGGAAGCTGATTTTTCTACCCTGTTTGGAGAACAGTGTTCTGAGGAACAGGGCAATGTATTGTTGAGCTGTTATGGATGTGGGCATCTCTAGAATGTGAAGTTCTGTGCAGGTTGATAGACTTAGTAACACTGGTGACTGAAGAGCAACCTCAGCAAAAAGTCGGGGTGCAGATGTATTTTAAAATGGAGAAAACTATGGTGCCAGATTTTAAAAACACTGAGTGAATCCAATGTATGATGTCGTTTAATACAATATTGATTTCTACCATTTCAGCACCTTTAGACCTCAGGGTCATAAAGATGTCCCTAAAATAAGATCTCACCTTTCTGAATCTAGAAACAATAGTCTCTTCATAATCACTTTAGTAACAACATCATTTAGTTGCAATTGTAAAACAACTCAAGGCTAGGAGGTAATAGAAAAGACAACATTTTATCTTACTTAACTGTACACACTGTTAATTCTGAAAAGGTACTTTTCAAAGAAATAGAGGTAATATATTGAAATACATCCTAAATAAAGTGGCTATCAATAAATCAATATATAACAGAAATATTAGACTCTACAAAGAGATATGTTCACCTTATATAATATGATTAGCAAAATATTAAGAACAATAACTTTATATCAGGTGCATCCAGGGAAGAAAAGTGTTACCAGTGCCCTGAGGTCTTTGTGCATACTCAAGTAGCCCAAAGCATATCCTGTTTGTTAGAGGATGATGTTTTTATCCTGTGAGTGTTATTCAAATTTGCCTGTCCCATTTTACGCTGTCCCTATCATCATGAGTATTTGTTTCAGTTGATTAGGGAGCTTTAAAAATCAATACTCAGAAGTGTCTCTCACTTCAGTTTCACTGAGACTTCTATTTATGTTCAAACATTTGTTTTATCCTCCAATTTCAGAAAAATCTTAATCAATTGGTATATATGAACAAAATGGGAAATAACTGCTGTATAGGTAGTTTCTTTTTAATATAATTTTATTTTAATTCTTTTATTGTACTTTAAATTCTGTGGTATATGTGCAGAACATGCAGATTTGTTACACAGGTATACACGTACCATTGTGGTAGGCTGCATCCATCACCCTGTCATCTACATTAGGTATTTCTCTTAATGCTATCCATCCCCTAGCCCTTACTGCACCCCCCTACAGGCCCCAGTGTGTGATGTTCCCCTCCCTGTATCCATGTGTTTTCACTGTTCAACACCCACTTATGAGTGAGAACATGTGGTGTTTGGATTTCTGTTCTTGTGTCAGTTTGCTGCGAATGATGGTTTCCAGCTTCATCCATGTCCCTGCAAAGGACATGAACTCATCATTTTTTATGGCTGCATAGTATTCTATGATATATATGTGAAATGTTTTCTTTATCCAATCTGTCACTGATGGGCATTTGGGTTGGTTCCAAGTCTTTGCTATTGTGAACAGTGCTGCAATAAACATACATGTGTGCATGCATATTTATAATAGAATGATTTATAATCCTTTAGGTATATACCCAGTAATGAGATTGCTGGGTCAAATGAAATTTCTGGTTCTAGATCACCACACTGTCTGTTTTCCACAATGGTTGAACTAGTTTACACTCTCACCAACAGTATAAAAGCATTGCTGTTTCTCCACATCCTCTCCAGTATCTGTTGTCTCCTGACTTTTTAATGATCACCATTCTAACTGGCATGAGATGGTATCTTAATGTGGATTTGATTTCCATTTCTCTAATGACTAGGGATAATGAGCTTTCTTTCATGTGTTTGTTGGCTGCATAAATCTCTTCTTTTGAAAAGTGTCCGTTTATATCCTTTGCCCACTTTTTGATGGGCTCGTTTGTTTTTTTCCTGTAAATGTGTTTAAGTTCTTTGCAGATTCTGGATATTAGCCCTTTGTCAGATGGGTAGACTGCAAAAATTTTCTTTCATTCTGTTGGTTGCATGTTCACTCTATTGATAGTTTCTTTTGCTGTGCAGAAGTTCTTAAGTGTAATTATATCCCATTTGTCTATTTTGGCTTTTGTTGCCATTGCTTTTGGTGTTTTAGTCATGACGTCTCTGCCCATACCTATGTCCTGAATGGTATTGCCTAGGTTTTCTTCTCAGATTTTTATGGATTTTAGGTCTTAGATTTAAATGTTTAATTCACCTTGAGTTAATTTTTGTATAACCTGTAAGGAAGGGATCCAGTTTCAGCTCTCCGCATATGGCTAGCCAATTTTCCCAACATCATTTATTAAATAAGAATTCTTTTCTCCATTGTTGTTTTCGTCAGGTTTGTCAAAGATCAAATGGTTGTAAATGTGTAGTGTTACTTCTGACATCTCTGTTCTGCTGCTCCATTGGTCTGTTTATCTGTTTTGGTACCAGTACCATAGCCCTGTAGTATAGTTTGAAATCAGGTAGCGTGATGCCTCTAGCTTTTTTAAAATTAATTTATTTTATTTTATTTGTGTGTGTGTGTGTGTGTGCTTAGGATTGTCTTGGCTATGGGAGATCCTTTTTAGTTCCATATGAAAACTAACGTTTTTTTTTTGTTTTTTGTTTTTTCCAGTTCTGTGAAGAAATTCATGGTAGCTGGATGAGGAGAGCATTAAATCTATAGATTACTTTGGACAATATGGCCATTTTCATGATCTTGATTCTTCTTAACCATGAGGATGGAATGGTTTTCCATCTGTTTGTGTCCTCTCCTATTTCCTTGAACAGTGGTTTGTAGTTCTCCTTGAAGAGGTCCTTCGTATCCCGTATTAGTTGTATTCCTAGGTATTTAATTATCTTTGTAGCAATTGTGAATGGGAGTTCACTCATTATTTGGCTCTTTGTCTCCTATTGGTATATAGGAATGCTTGTGATTTTTGCACATTGATTTTATATCTTGAGACTTTGTTGAAGTTGCCTATCAGCTTAAGGTGAATTTGGGCTGAGGAAATGGGGTCTTCTAAATATACAATTATGTCATCTGCAAACACGGACAATTTGATGTCTTCTCTTCTTATTCAAATATGCTTTCTTTTTCTTGCCTGATGGCCCTGGCAAGAACCTCTAATACTACGTTGAATAGAAGTGGTGAGAGAGGGCATCCCTGTCGCATGCCAGTTTTCAAAGGGAATGCTTCCAGTTTTTACCCATTCAGTATGATATTGGCTGTGGGTTTGTCATAAACAGCTCTTATTATTTTCAGATACAATCCATCGATGCCTAGTTCATTGAGAGTTTTTAGCATAAATGGCTGTTGAATTTTTTCAAAAGCCTTCACACCCAAAACCACACAACCACATGGAAACTAAACAACCTGCTCCAGAATGACTACTGGATAAATAATGAAATGAAGGCAGAAATAATGATGTTCTTCAAAACGAATGAGAATGAAGACACGATGTACCAGAATCTCTGGGACACATTTGAAGCAGTATCTAGAGGGAAATTTATAGCACTAAATGCCCACCAGAAAAGTGAGAAGATATAAAATTGACACCCTAACCTCACGAGTAAAGTAACTAGAGGAGCAAGGTCAAACAAATTCAAAAGCCAGCAGAAGACAAGATACAACTAAGATCAAAGAAGAACTGAAGAAGATATAGATACAAAAAAACCTTCAAAAAACCAATGAATAAAGGAGCTGGTTTTTTTGAAAAGAGCAACAAAATAGAGAGACTGCTAGCCAGACTAACAAAAAAGAAAAGAGAGAAGAATAAAAAAGATACAATAAAAAATGATAAAGGAGATATTGCCATCAATCACATAGAAATACAAACTACCATCAGAGATTACTACAAATACCTCTATGCAGATAAACCAGTAAATCTAGAAGAAATGTATAAGTTCCTGGACACTTACACCCTCCCAAGACTAAACCAGGAAGAAGCTGAATTGCTGAATAGACTGATAACAAGGTCTGAAGTTGAGGCAGCAATTAATAGCCTACCAACCAAAAAAAGTCCAGGTCTAGATGGATTCACAGCCGAAATCTACCAGAGGTACAAAGAGGAGCTTGTCCAATTTCTTCTGAAACTATTCCAAACAATACAAAAAGAGGGAATCCTCCCTAACTCATTTTATGGGACCAAAAACATCCTGATACCAAAATCTGATACAGACACAACTAAAAAATCAAATTTCAGGCCAATATCCATAAAGAATATTGATGCAAAAATCTTCAATAAAATACTGGCAAACCAAATGCAGTAGCACATCAAAAAGCTTATCCATCATGATCAAGTCAGCTTCATCCTAGGGATGCAAGGCTGGTTCAACATCCGCAAATCCATGAACGTAATTGATCACATAAACAGAACCAAAGACAAAAACCACATAACTATTTCAGCCTCTTTCTTAAGTAGGACCAGTCACAATGCTGTCACTGGCTTCAAACTAGAAAGCTGGATTTCCCCTTTCCCTCCTTGGCAATTCCTTCTACCCTTTATTCTGCAGGCACTTCTATTGCCTGTATGTAGACCCAGGGCTCACCAATTCAGATCAGTAACTTCATTTCTGTCTAAATGAAAATGAAAAACACTATTTTATATATACCAAATAAAAGTATCCATAATTATGAAATATAATTAAAATACAAAATAGCTTTGAAAAACGTCAAGAACAGAAGAGTCTCTATAGTTTATCCTGAACACAGTACAAGTAATTCTCACCGTTGGCCTCTATAACTAAACCAAAACAATTTATTAAACATGAATATGTTGATGACAGATGAGAATATTGTGTGTACCTGATATGGCTTGTCTGTGTTCCTAACCAAATCTCAACTTGATTTGTATCTCCCAGAATTCCCATATGTTGTGGGAAGGACCCAGGATAATTGAATCATGGGGCCAGTCTTTCTCATGCTATTTTCTTAATAGTGAATAAGTGTCATAAGATCTGATTGGTTTATCAGGGGTTTCTGCTTTTGCTTCCTTCTGATTTTTCTTTTGCTGCCACCATGTAAAAATTGCCTTTCACCTCCTGCCATGATTCTGAAACCTCCCCAGTCATATGGAACCATAAGTCCAATTAAGCCTCTTTTTCTTCCCAGTCTCAGGTAAGTCTTTATCAGCAGCATAAAAATGGACTAATACAATAGCCTTTAAGGAACCCTGACTGAATTACATCTGAGTATCCTTGGACTTAGGAGCAAAGTATCCCATCTTTGCCCATGACTGGGCATACAGATGTCAACAGTAATTGAATATAAGTGCAGCTCTACAAATAAGAATTATGAGATTGTGACTTGTGAAAAAGAATAGAAAAAGAAAGAAGCTGCATTTTCAATGCTGAATGTATTGTGATTGAATTACTAGATAGCTTTATTTGGAAGTGTAATAGTTGTTGAGTATAAAAAAGTCATACACACAAGTGCAAAAAAGAAAAGCACATGAATATATTATTTACATTTATTAGTAGTAGTAGTATTTGTTATTAATATTATTTTTTAGTAGTTATTAGTCATATGAGTATTTACATTTATTAGTATTTACATTACTAATCACTTTTCATATATAGGTTTATTAAATCAGTTGCGATCCATATTTGTGGAAGAGTAATACAAGTTAACTCTTCTTACTTTTGGAATATTTTAGTTTCCCAAATGGCTCTTCAAATAATTAATATAGTGGAACTTACACATAGGATAGGAAAGCCAGGTCCTAAGCAAGTTTGACTGACTTGAGTATCACACTAAACCAAGGTAATGCAAGAGCAGATAAGAATAAAAATAACAGTACTTCTAATAATATTGTAAATAGAATATTCAATGTGCCCAAGATGATTCTGGCACATTGGCAGCCTTTGCCTAGGTAAAGAAAATTATACTTCATTAGAATGCCAGAGTTTTCAATCTATTTCGAGCCTTAGGATCAATAGATGTTTACCCACTGATACACTTTTGGCCTTAATTCACCAAAACAAACTTGGATTCTAAGATACGCTATCTAGGATAAGCTGCCAAGATGGCCAGATAGGAAGAGCTCTAGTACATGGTTCCCAGCAAGAGCAATACAGAAGGCAGGAGATATCCACATTTCTAACTGATGTACCAGGTTCATCTCATTAGTACTGGTTAGACAGTGGGTGCAGCCCAAGGAGGGCAAGCCAAAGCAGGGTAGGCACAAGGGACCAGAAAACTTCCTCTCCTAGCCAAGGGAAGCCATTAGGGACTTTTCCTGACACTCTGGCTCAGATACTATGCTTTTCTCACGATCTTCACAACCTGCAGACCAGGAGATTCTCTCTGGTGCCTACATCACCAGCACCAGGCTTTCCTGCAGTAAACTGGGCAGCCGTTTTAGCTGCAGCAGATTGTTTGTTTATTTTATATCATACCCCAGTGGCATCTGGAAAGCCATGGAGACAGAACCACTCATTCCCCTGAAAAAGGGGGCTGAAGCCAGGTAGCCAAGTGATCTGGCTCAGCAGGTCCCTCCCCGACAAAGAACAGCAAGCTAAGATCCCCTGGCTTCAAATTCTCACAGCTAGCACAGCAGTCTGAGCTCCAAGTGGGACAGTCAAACACAGTGGGGTGAGGGTATCCACCAATGCTGAGGCTCAGGTAAGCAGTTTTAACCTCACCTGTGTAAACAAAGTCACCGCGAAGTTTACACAGCAACTTAGCGAAACCTCCAGCAGCTCAGAAAGGCCTCTGCAGGGAAACTGTCACTAGACTCTCTTCTTGCTGGGTGGGGCATCTCTGAAAAAAGCCAGCAGCTGATCAGGGACTTTTAACGAAAGCCCCCACCTTCCTGGCACAGAGCACCTGGGTAAAGGGGCAATTGTAGGTTCAGCCTCAGCAGATGTGACATCCCTGCCTAGGAGCCCTGAAGGGAACAAAAAAATCTCCCAGCACAGTGCTTGAGGTCTGTTAAGGGCCAGACTGCCTCCTCAAGTGGCTCCCTAACCCTCATGTATCCTGACATCTCCCAGCAGGGGCTGACAGACACCTCATACAGGAGAGCTCTGGCAAGCATCTGGCAAGTATCCTTCTGGGATGAAGCTACCAGAGCAAGGAACAGGCAACAATCTTTGCTGTTCTGCAGCCCCCTCTGGTGGTTCCCAGACAAGATGGGTCTGGAATGGACCTCCAGCAAACTCCAGCAGACCTGCAGAAAGGGGCCTGACAGTTAGAAGGAAAACTAACAAACAGAAATTGTTTCAACAACCACCAAAAGCACGTCCACTCAGAGACTTCATCCAAAGGTCACCAACTTCAAAGACCAAAGGTAGATAAATCCACGAAGATGAGGAAAAAACAGTGCAAAAAGGCTGAATTCTTCAAAGCCCAGAACTTCTCTACTCCTCCAGAGGATCACAACTCCTCACCAGCAAGGGAACAAAACTGGATGGAGAATGAGTTTGACAAATTGACAGAAGCAGGTTTCAGAAGGTGGATAATAACAAACTTCTGCTAGCTAAAGGAGCATGTTCTAACCAAATGCAAGGAAGCTAAGAACTTGAAAAAGCTTTGACAAAATGCTGCATAGAATAACCAGCATAAAGAAAAACAAAAACGATTTGATGAAGCTGAAAAACATGCGAGAACTTTGTGAAGCAGATAAAAGTTTCAATAGTCCAATCAATCAAGTGGAAGAAAGGGTATCTGAGATTGAAGATCAAATCAATGAAATAAAGTGAGAAGGCAAGATTAGAGAAAAAAGAGTGAAAATAAGTCAACAAAACCTCCAAGAAATATAAGATTATGTGAAAAACCAAATCTGTTTGATCAGTGTACCTGAAAGTGAACAGGAGAATTAAACCAAGTTGGAAAACACTCTTCAGGATATTATCCAGGAGAACTTCCCCAACCTAGCAAGGGAAGCCGATATTCAAATTCAGGAAATAATAAAACACCACAAAGATATTCCTTGAGAAGAGCAACCTGAAGATATATAATTGTCAGATTCACGAGGGTTGAAATGAAGGAAAAAAATGCTAAGACAGCCAGAGATAAAGGTTTTGTTACTGACAAAGGGAGCCCATCAGACTCACAGGGAAGCTCTCAGCAGAAACGATACAAGCCAGAAGAGAGTGGGGGCCAATAGTCAACATCCTTAAAGAAAAGAATTTTCAACCCAGAATTTCATATCCAGCCAAACTAAGTTTCATGGGCAAAGGAGAAATAAAATCCTTTACAGACAAGCAACTGCTGAGAGGTTTTGTCACCACCAGTCTTGCTTTACAAGAGCTCCTAAAGGAAGTACTAAACATGGAAAGGGACAACCAATAGCAGCCATTTCAAAAACATACCAAATTGTAAATACCATCAACACTATGAAGAAACTGTATCAACTAATGGGCAGAAAAACCAGTTGGCATCAAAATAGCAGTATCAAATTCACACATTACATATTAACCTTAAATGTAAATGGGATAAATGCCCCAATCAAAAGACACAGCCTGGAACATTGGATAAAGAGTCAAGACCAATCGGTGTGGTGTATTCAGGAGACACACTTTGCATGCAAATACACACATAGGCTCAAAATAAAGGGATTGAGGAAGATTTACCAAGCAAATGGAGAGAAAAAAAAGCAGGGGTTGCAATTCTAGTCTCTGATAAAACAGACTTTAAGCCAACAAAGATCAAAAGAGACATAGAAGAGTATTACATAATAATAAAGAGATGAATACAATAAGAAAATCTAACTATCCTAAACATATATGCACCCAATACAGGAGCACCCAGATACATAAAGCAATTCCTTAGAGACCCACAAAGAGACTTTGATTCTCACACAATAATTATGGGAGACTTTAACACCCCACTGTCAATATTAGACAGATCAACAAGACAGAAAATTAACAAGGATATCCAGGATTTGAACTCAGATCTGGACTAAGTGGACCTAATAGACATCTACAGAACTCTCTATGCCAAATCCACATGATGTATATTCTTCTCAACACCACATCACACTTATTCTAAAATTGAACACATAATTGGAAGTAAAACACCCCTCAGCAAATGCAAAAGAACAGAAATAATAACAAACATTCTCTCAGACGACAGTGCAATCCAATTAGAACTCAGGATTAACAAAGTCACTCAAAACAGCACAACTACATGGCAATTGAACAACCTGCTCCTGAATGACTACTGGATAAATAAAGACAGAAATAAATATGTTGTTCAAAATCAGTAAGAATGAAGACACAACATACCAGAATCTCTGGAACACATTTAAAGCAGTGTCTAGAGGGAAATTTATAGCACTAAATGCCCACAAGAGAAACAAGGAAAGATCTAAAATCGACACCCTAATGTCACAATTGAAAGAACTAGATGAGCAAGATCAAACAAATTCAAAAACTAGTAGAAGATAATAAATAACTAAGATCAGAGCAGAACTGAAGGAGCTAGAGACACAAAAATTCCTTCAAAAAATCAATGAAAAGTTCAACAAAATAGACCGCTAACCAGACTAATAAAGAAGAAAAAAGAGAAGAATCAAATAGATGCAATGAAAAATGATAAAGGGAGTATAACCACTGATCCCACATTGTTGTAGACTACTACAAACAACTCTATGCAAATAACCCCCTAGTAAATCTAGAAAAATGGATAGATTTCTGTACACTTACACCCTTGCAGGACTAAACCAGAAAGAAGTTGCATCCCTAAATAGACCAATAACAAGGTCTGAAATTGAGACAGCAATTAACAGCCTATCAACAAAAAAAGTCCAGCACCAGACAGGTTCACAGCCAAATTCTACCAGAGGTACAAAGAGGAGCTGATATCATCTATTCTGAAACTATCACAAACAATACGAAATGAGGGAATCCTCCCTAACTCATTTTATAAGACCAACATCATCCTGATACCAAAACCTGGCAGAAGCACAACTAAAAAAGAACATTTCAGGCCAATATCCATGATGAACATTTATGCAAAAATTCTCAATAAAATAATGGCAAACCGATTCCAACAACATATCAAAAAGCTCATCCATCACGATCAAGTCAGTTTCATCCCTTGGATGCAAGGCTGGTTCAACATACGTGAATCTATAAAAGGAATCTATCACATAAACGAACCAAAGACAAAAATAACATGATTATCTCAATACATGCAGAGAAGGCCTTTGACAAAATTCAACAGCCCTCTATGATAAAAACTCTCAACAAACTAGGTATTGATGTAAGGTATCTTAAATTAGTAATAGCTGTTTAGGACAAACCCACAGCCAGTATCACACTGAATGGGCAAAAACTAAAAGCATTTCCTTTAAAAACTGGGACAAGACAAGGATGCCCTCTCTCACTACTCCTTTTCATCATGGTATTGGAAGTTCTGGCCATGGCAGTCAGGTGAGAAAAAAAACTGAACAGTATTCAATTAAAAAAAGAGCAAGTTAAATTGTCTCTATTTGCAGATGACGTGATTGTATATTTAGAAGAACCCATCATCTCAGCCCAAAACCTCCTTAACATGATAAGAAACTTCAGCAAAGTCTCAGGATACAAAATCCATGTGCAAAAATCAAAAGCATTTCTATACACCAGTAATAGACAAACGGAGAGTCAAATCATGAATGAAATTCCATTCACAATTGCTACAAAGAGAATAAATACCTAGGAATACAACTAACCAGGGATGTGAAGGACCTCTTCAATAACTACAAACCACTTCTCAAGGGTATAGGACACAAACAGATGAAAAAACGTTCCATTCTAATGCTGCCCAAACTAATTTATAGATTCAATTCTGTCCCCATCAAGCTACCATTGACTTTCTTCACAGAATTAAAAAAGAAAATAGAAAACTTTAAATTTAATATGGAACCAGAAAAGAACCCACATAACCAAGATAATCCTAAGCAAAACAAACAAACAACAACAACAACAAAAAAAACATGCTGGTGGCATCATGCTACCTGACTTCAAACTATACTACAAGGCTACAGTAATCAAAACAGCAGTGTACTGGTACCAAAAAAGAAATGCAGACCAATGGAACAGAACAGAGGCCTCACAAATAATGCCACACATTTACAACCTTCTGATCTTTGACAAATCTGACAAAAACAAGCAATGAGGAAGGATTCGCTATTTAACAAATGGTGTTGGGAAAACTGGCTAGCCATATGCAGAAAGCTGAAACTGGATCCCTTCCTTACACCTTATACAAAAATTAACTCCAGATGGATCAAAAATTTAAACATAGACCTAACACTATAAAGAACCCTAGAAGAAAACCTAGGCAATACCATTCAGGACACAGGCGTGGGCAAGAACTTTATGACTAAAACGCCAAAAGCAATGGCAAGAAAAGCCAAAATAGACAAATGGGACCTAATTAAACTTAAAAGTTTCTGCACAGCAAAAGAAACCATCAATAGAGTGAACAGGCAACTTATAGAATGGAAGAAAATTTTCGCAGTCTAGCCATCTCAAAAAGGACTAATCTGCAGAATCTACAAAGAATTTAAACACGTTTACAGGAAAAAAAACAACCCTGTCAAAAAGTAGGCAAAGGATATGAATACACACTTCTCAAAAGAAGACATTTATGCAGACAACTAACATGAAAAAAAGCTCATCATCACTGATCATATGAGAAATTCAAATCAAAACTACATTGAGATACCATCTCACATCAGTTAGAATGGCGATCATTAAAAATCTGAAGACAACAAATGCTAGAGAGGATATGGAGAAATAGGAACATTTTTACACTGTTGGTGGGAGTGTAAATTAGTTCAACCATTGTGAAAGACAGTATGGTGATTCCTCAAGGATCTCATACTAGAAATACAATTTGACCCAGCAATCCAATTACTAGGTATATACCCAAAGGATTATAAATCATTCTCTTATAAAGACACATACACACATATGTTTATTGCAGCACTGTCCACAATAGCAAAGAGAAATGCCAACCAAATGCCCATCAATGATAGACTGGATAAAGAAAATGTGGCACATATACACCATGGAATACTATGCAGACATAAAAAAGAATGAGTTCATGTCCTTTGCAGGGACATGGATGAAGCTGTAAGCCATCATTCTCAGCAAACTGACCTAAGAACAGAAAACTAAACACCACATTCTTACTAATAAGTGGGTGTTGAACAATGAGAACACATAGACACAGGGAGGGGAACATCACACACCGGGGTCTGTTGGTAAGTGGGAGGCTAGGAGAGTGATAGCATTAGGAGAAATACTAATGTAGATGATGGGATGATGGATGCAGCAAATCACCATGGCACATGAATAACCATGTAACAAACCTGTACATTCTGCACATGTGCCCCAGAACTTAAAACACAATAAAAAATATATGCTATCTAGATTTCCATATAATTCAATTTGCAACAATTTTTTCTCAATGCATTCATTTGAATTTGCAGCAAGTTTTCAATACATACTAATTTGCCTGTTAATATACTGGGTGCTGTGTGTACATTGATGAACAAAAATGATACCTGTTGTCGTGAAGCATGAGTATACATTAAGAAACATGATATTTCATGTTGGTATTACCATTTTGGAAAATTAATCTGTCTTAATGAACTTAATTTTAGATCCACAAAATGCAGGGCTGAGACATGTTCTAGCTTTCTGTATCTACTTTGTAAGTTTTTTATTTTAGATGGACTATCTGAGTAGATGTAAAAAGCAGAAAATATATTTGAAGCAGCCTTAAAAATAGGACCAATTTGTAAACATTGCAGCACTGTTTACAATAGCAAAGACCTGGAACCAACCCAAATGCCCATTGATGATAGACTGGACAGGGAAAATGTGGCACATATACACCATGAAATATTATGCAGCCATCAAAAATGATGAGTTCGTGTCCTTTGTAGGGACATGGATGAACCTGGAAACCATCATTCTCAGCAAATGGACACAAGAACAGAAAATCAAACACCGCATGTTCTCACTCATAGGCGGGTATTGAACAATGAGAACACGTGGACACAGGGAGGGGAGCATCACACACTGGGGTCTGTGGGGGGGACCCAAGGGAAAGACAGCAGGGGTTGGGGAGTTGGGGAGGGATAACATGGGGAGAAATGCCAGATATAGGTGATGGGGAGGAAGGCAGGAATCCACATTGCCATGTGTGTACCTATGCAACAATCATGCATGTTCTTCACATGTACCCGAAAACCTAAAACGCAATAAAATATATACATATATATGTAAATAGGACCAATTTGAAATAATTATCAGTTCTCATTCATAGTAGATTGATGCACATTACTGTATTATATATGTACTTGATAATGTATCTGTTAGATATAATTGGATTTAAAAACATAAGATATGGAAGTATTAAAAAGCTGAACATAAGTTAGCCATGATAGGGGCTTGAAGTTTTTGTAGACCTCGAGAAGTATTCCAGTTTTATTTCTATAATTTTAAGTTTTTAATGAGAATGCATAAATGTATTACCTATACTCTTCAAATATCCTTTATTATGCCAGTATCTTTTGTCTTATTTTATACGTAACCTAACATCAGGCATTGGATGAAGAATAATATACACCTTCTAGTATCTCATCAATGTAGTTTTTTAGCATAAAAACCATTAAAATTTTTGCATCTTTATATGGTTTCCAAGGGGACCAAATTGAAAATGAATTAAAACAAGAGAAATTAAAACCAAGTTAACTCAGTAACCAATGGACTGATATAGTAAAAAATATTAATGACAGATTATTAATAGATTGGCTAGAAACTCTATTTTAAAATTGCTCATTCCAAATATGTAGTGTTCCATGTAATAGAATGTAATACTAAGCTGGAAATTTGGATTTGCTGATGTAAATCTGGCTTATTCCACATAAATATGTGGCTTAAGCCAGTGATTGAATTGTAAACTTTCGTTCCATTTCTCTGGATTTATTTAAGATGAAATGAATATTGAATGAAAGTACCAGAAAATGTAATACTTTACTTATAGGATGATATGGTTTGGCTGTGTCTCCACCCAAAACTCATCTTGAATTATAATTCCCATCATCCTCATGTGTTGTGGGTGGGACCTGGTGGGAGGTAATCGAATCATGAGGGCAGTTACCGTCATGCTGTTCTTGTGATGGTGGGTGAGCTCTCATGAGAGCTGATGATTTTATAAGGGGCTTTTTCCCCTTTTGCCTGGCTTGCTTGGCACTTCTTCTTGCCATCATGTGAAGAAAGACATATTTGCTTCTCCTCCTGCCATGACGGTAAGTTTCCTGAAGCTTCCCCAGCCATGCTAAACTGTGAGTCAATTAAACCTTTTTTCTTTATAAATTACCCAGTCTCAATTGTGTCTTTATTAGCAGCATCAGAATGGTCTAGTACATAGAATTACTAAGATTTGACATTATTTAATAATGTTGAATTGGGCTAAGATGTGGAAACTGAAGGCCTAAGCATTGAAAAAATTGTGTTAGTGCATATTCTGTAATTTTTTTGTTCATATGAAGGTGTTAGAAATAGAAGACAGAAGGCTTGAGCATTTACAGTTGTGATGGTTTTGATATGGTTTGTTCCCACCCACCAAATCTCATGTTTAAATTTGATCTCCAATGTGGTTGTATGGGGAGGTGGTGCCTAGTGGGAATTGTCTGGGTTATCAGGGCAGATCCTTCCTCTGGTGTCCTTCTTGGGGCAGTGAGTGAGCACTCACTCTTGATGCATTGAATTATTTCCCATATGAATAGATAAGTTCCATCAAAAGCAGGTGGTTATGTATAAAGCAGTCTGCTCCTTGGGTTTTGTCTTTTCCCATTGTTCCTTTTCCCTTTGACCTTCCTCTCCATGATCTGACCCAGCATGTGGTCTTCACCAGAAGCAGATGCCAACACCATGTTCTTGCACTTCTCAGCCAGAACTATGAGCTCAATATGCTTCTTTAATTTATAAATTACCCAGTTTCGTTTATTCTGTTATAGTAACATGAAACAGACTAAGCCAACAGTGTTTCAACGATTTGTTACAAACTGGAAGAGCAATAAACGTGAGCTGTTAGAACACCGGAAAAGTGAAATGTTAAAACAGTATTAAGTGTTTAATGAAAGAAAAAGACCACTCAGAAGACAAGCTTTCTGCGTGTGTGTGTGCATGTGTGTGTCTACACGGTAAGTTGTTTCATTCTCAGGTAACCAAGAGTTTGAGCAGATCTTAGACACACTCATCTCTTGTGTTCTCTGCACTCTAGGTCCATTAGTCTCCTCTGTTCCTAATGCATGCCAAACACACTTAACTACCTGGCTTTTATACCAACTTTACTCTCTGCCTTCTCACATCTTCTATTCTTCATTCATTCATTCAGTTCTGTGTTCAAAAGATTTCCATTAATAGTTTTCCCTAACAACCAATAGAATAGTAAACTGAACACCTCAGTATAAGCAGCATAAGCACTTCCATCTCCATGAGCACAGCCTCCAGGATCACAACCTCCAGTACTACTACATGACCCTCAATAACATTGCCACCACCCCAGCAACTACCCCAATCCAGCCTCATTGCTACCATTAACACTATCACAACTGTTTGACTTCTTCACAGATTTTATTTTTGGGCATTGTACATGCCATCATCTAACATACCATATATATATTTCTTTAATTTCTGTTTTCTTCCACTAGATTTTAAATTCCATAATTTGGATAGATTGTAAATTCCAATGGCTGAGATTTTGTTTGTTCCATGGATATATCTCTAGTCCTCAGGATAGAGAATGAAGGTTGGCTTTTGTAAGGTGCTCCATATATATATATTTGCAGATTGAATAAATGAATGATGTTTTCTTTTTCAACATACACAATGCCCATTTTTAAATGTTATCTTCTATAAAGTCTAGATATTTACCTTTGTTAATTTGATTATTTTATAATGTGAATCTATCTAAACTCTTAATTCCATTCGTCTCTTCTTATAGTATTAGCATATTTTCATTACTAAAATTTTATATCTCTATAGTATACTACAGAGCAAATCCCACTTTTTATTACTCATTTTCAGTTATCTGATCTATCTTATAGTTTTACTCCATCTCAGTAAAAATACAATTAATTTAATCAATTTCCTATGACAACATGGAAAAACCTGGAGGACATTATGTTAAGTAAAATAAGCCAGGCACAGAAGGACAAATACTACATGATCCCACATATAAGAAGAATGTAAAATAGTCAAACTCATAGAGGCAGAGTGAGTGAAGGTAGAAACAGGGAGGTATTAGTCAAAAGGTAGAAAGTTTAAGTTATGTAAGATGAATAAAGCCTAGACAGCTACTATACACCATAGTAATAATATATAAAGTATTATATACTTAAACATTTGCTAGATATTATGTTGTATTCTTATCACAAAAGAAATAAATTAATGAATTAAAAATAATAAAGAGGGCAAGATGAAACTTTTAAAAGCAATGGATATATTTATGACATTGATTATGGTGTTGGTTTCAAAGGAGCATGTTTATCTCCCAGCTGATCAAGTCATATATTTTTGTATGTCAGTAATACCTCAATAAGTGATTAAAAATAAAAAAAAAAATTGGTTATTCCTATGGTTAAAAGAGAAAGTAAATTTTATTTCCATTTTGCTAATACATTTTTAAAATCCTGAGTGGGTGTTAAAATGTGTCAACTCCTTTTGTTGCCACAATTTTATTGCCATTCCATTTAAAATAATTTCTATTTTCCCACTGTGATATCATTAAAATATGGGTTATTAAAAAACATGGGTAATATAGATGTGTGGTGTTTAACTTGCTAACTGTTGGGAATTTTAAGTTAGAATTTTTAAATTGATTTTTCACCCCATACCACTGAGGCTAGAGAACATGCTCTTTATAATTCCAATCATTTGAAATGTATTAAGGCTTTCTCTATTTTTCAATGTGTGGTCAATATCTATGGTTATTATTCGTAATTTTAAGAGCAGTGATACTTTGCAGTCATTGAGTGCAGAGGTCTATAAGTGCCTATTATGTAAAGTTTGTAAAACAAGTTTTCAGTCTTCTATATCCTTGGCTCCTCTGTATTTTTACCAATAACTAAAAGGTATGTAAACTATTTTCTAATATTATTATAGATTTATTTCTCCTACATATTTTATCAACTTTATAATTTATACACTTTAATTTTGATACTCATATACATTTAGGATTGTTATATCTTCCTATAGAATCTGTATGTTATTTTATAAAGAAATGCCTTTTTTATGTCTTGTTATATGTATAATTTAAAATCTTTGTCTGTTGTTAGAAGTAAGTTTTTTTGGTGATTTCTTATATTTCTCATTCTTTTTACTTTCAAATTTTGTATCTCCATATCTGCAATTTTTAAATAGTTGCTAATGATTCTGTTTTTATTGTTTTAATCCAGAGTCCAGTGATTTTTTTTCTAAACAGGAGAATATGCTCAATATCCATTTTATGTGAATAGTGATCAATTTCAGTTTATATCTACAATTTAATGCTTCTTTTTGTACTATAATTCTTTTGTTTTTAAAATTCTTCTACTTATTTGATTTCATTTGCTTACATCAGTATGTTTATTTTTACATTTAGTTCTATTTATCTGATAAGAATATATTCTTTAATATTCCTTGGCATATTCTATTCTAAACTATGCAATATTTCAACTTAAATATTATAATGCTGTAACTACACATATTCCCTTTTTATATTTTTTTGATATTTGTTTCCTATGTTCTAATTCTGCATATATTTTAAACTTTAGCATTTCCTTAATTTATTATTTTAAACAAAAAACATTCATTTTGGGAGTTATTTGATTTTTTTCTTGCAATACTGGATCAATGTTAGAGATATATATGTTATTTATAACATATTTCATTGAGAAAAAATATTTAAAGGTCAATTTGTTTTTAAAGAGAGTCATACGTGAAATGTTAAACTGAAGAACAAGTAATGGATTAAGAATAAATTTTAGTCAAGATAGCAGAATACGAATAGCTCTGGTCTGCAGTTCCCAGGAGAGCGATCCAGAAGGCAAGTGATCTCTGCATTTCCAACTGAGGTACCAGGTTCACCTCACTGGGACTGGTTAGACAGTGGGTGCAGCCCAAGGAGGGCAAGCCAAAGCAGGGTGGGGCATTGCCTTACCCAGGAAGAGCAAGGGGCTGAGGAGCTCCCTCTCCTAGCCAAGGGAAGCCATTAGAGATGTTCCCAACACTCTGGCTCCCTGGCTCAGATACTGTGGTTTTTCCACGGTCTTCACAACCCACAGACCAGGAGATTCCCTCTAGTACCTACAACAACAGTGTCCTGAGTTTCCAGCACAAAACGGAGGAGCCATTTTAGCTGCAGCAGGTTTTTTTTTTTTTTTTTTTTTTTTTCCTCAGACCCCAGTGGCACCTGGAATGCCAGGGAGACAGAATTGCTCATTCCCCTGAAAAAGGGGGCAGAAGCCAGAAAGCCAAGTAATCTGTCTTGGCAGTTCCCATCCCCATGAAGACCAGCAAGCTAAGATCCACTGATTTGAAATTCTTGTAGCCAGCATAGAGCAGTCTGAGCTCAACCTAGGATGTTCCAGCTCGGTGCGGGGAGGGGTGTCCACCATTGCTGAGGTTGGGGTAGGCAGTTTTAACCTCGTCTGGGTAAACAAAGTCAGGAGGTTTACACAGCAACTGGGCAGAGCCTATGGCAGCATAATAACATGATTATAAGTATGGCAGTTGGTGTGAGGGTATAAGATTATTTACTTTACAAAATAAAAGAGCTACGCATGGAGACAGTGCTTGCAAAAGAAAAAGTGGGCATTTTTGAGGAAAGTATGGGAGAAATAACCAAAAACAGTATAAAAAGAGTATTATAGCATACAAAATACTCAAAGGAGTTAGTGAAGACTTACTACATGGGCACTAATGAGCACTAATAAGCTCTCCAGGATTTGAGGTCTAAAGCTATTAGTGTATTAAAAGTTCTCACACTTGTTCACAATAGGTTATATCCAAGCAATCCTCCTTCTAGGAAGATAAATTGTCCTCAGATGCAGAATAATAACTAATGTATGTATAGTGCATCATAATTTACATATATGATCCTTATATAAAAGATGTATTATGCATATAATATCCCTGTAATGCGTAGAGTATAATACCACTTGACACATAAAATAATGAGGCTCAGAAAATGAAAGTGAATTTCCTAAGATCACAAGATGAGAAGTAATTGTCATGATTCCTAGACCTGTGCTTTTCCCACCATAAATGCAAATGACATGTAATAAGTTCAAATGTTAAAACAATATCAACAACAATAATAATGACCTCAGGGCCTCTTCTGAGCCCTGTTCACCTACCTTCCTTCCTTCTTCCTTTCCTTCCTTTTTTCCTTCCTTCTTTCCATTATTTCTTCTCACCCACCTATTCAACATCTATCCATCTATCCATCCATCTACCTATTCATATATCCATGCATTACACAATCTTCTAGCTGAATTCTAGTTTCAAAAATATTATAAGTGAACCCCCAAGGTTTTTCTACATCTGCCCTTCTTAAAACAGCATATCTTAGAAATGCACCCTTGCAGTGTGTCCATTCATCAGATTGATCATTTTACCACTTATGCTCACTGGTGGATGGCAATCAGGATAATTGAGTGTGTGATAAAAGTGGCTTTCATGTGAATTTCAATAGGTATAACTGGTGTATTGGTGATGCTTGTAGGCAACTGAAACGAAATAAAAATTGTTGTTTTATAAAAGAAAGTCATATTTTGTAGCCATTTACTACAAAACAGTGATCAAGGATGTAAGAGAGGACACACACAGATGGAAAACATTCCATGCACATGGTTAGAAAGACTCAGTATCATGAAAGACCATACTGCCCAAAGTAATTTACAGATTCAGTGCTATCTCAATCAAGCTACCATATGGAAAGAAAAAAGAGCCTGCATAGCCAAGACAATCCTAAGCAAGGAAAAAAAAAAAAAAAAAAGCTGGATGCATCACACTACCTGACTTCAAACTATCCTACAAGGCTACAGTAATCAAAACAGCATGGTACTGGTACCAAAACAGACATATAGAGACTAATAGAACAGAACAGAGCCCTCAGAATAACACCACAGAACTACAAGCATCTAATCTTTGACAAACATGATAAAAACAAGCCATGGGGAAAGGATTTCGTATTTAATAAATGGTGTTGGGAAAATTGTCTAGTTATATGCAGAAAGCTGAAACTGGATCCCTTCCCTATGCCTTATGTAAAAATTAACTCCAGATGGATTAAAGATTTAAACATAAGATGTAACACCATAAAATTCTAGAAAAAAACCTAGGCAATATCATTCAGGACATAGGCATGGACAAGAATTCATATAAAACACCAAAAGCAATGGCAACAAAAGCCAAACTAGACAAATGGGATCTAATTAAACTTAAATAGACAAATGGGATCTAATTAAACTTAAGAGCTTCTGCACAGCAAAAGAAACTATCATTAGAGTGAACTGGCCCTTCCCCAATGCTTGTTTTTGTCAGAGATCAGATGGTTGTAGCTCTGTGGCATTATTTCTGAGGCCTCTGCTCTGTTCCATTGCACTGTCTCTGTTTTATTACCAGTACCATGCTGTTTTGATTACTGTAGCCTTGTAGTGTAGTTTGAAGTCAGGTAGCATAATGCCTCCAGCTTTGAGCAATGCATGCATCTAATTAAACTAAAGAGCTTCTGCACAGCAAAAGAAACTATCATTAATGTGAACCAGCAACAAACAGGATGGGAAAAAATTTTTGCAATCTACTCATCTGACAAAGAGCTAATATCCATAAACTACAAAGAACTCAAACACATATACAAGAAAAAAACCAAACAACCCCATCCAAAAGTGGGCAAAGGATATGAACACCTTTCAAAAGAAGACATTTAAGTAGCCAACAAACATATGAAAAAAAGTTCATCATCATTGGTCATTAGAGAAATACAAACCAAAAGTACACTGAGATACCATCTCACCCCAGTTAGAATGGTGATCATTAAAAAATCAGGAGACAACAGATGCTGGAGAGAATGTGGAGAAATAGGAATGCTTTTACACTGTTGGTGGGAGTGTAAATTAGTTCAACCATTGTGGAAGACAGTCAGGCGATTCCTCAAGGATCTAGAACCAGAAATACCATTTGACCCAGCAATCCCATTACTGGGTATATACCCAAAGGATTATAAATCATTCTATTATAGAGACACATGTGGCACATTGCAGCACTGTTCACAATAGCAAAGACCTGGAACAAACCCAAATACCCATCAATGATAGACTGGATAAAGCAAATGTGGCACATATACACCATGAAATACTGTGCAGTCATAAAAAAGGATGAGTTCATGTTCTTTGTAGGGACATGAATGAAGCTGTAAACCATACTTCTCAGCAAACTGACACAAGAACAGAAAACCAAACACTGCAAGTTCTCACTCATAAGTGGGTGTTGAACAGTGAGAGTACATGGACACAGGGAAGGGAACATCACACACCAGGGCTGCCAGCGGGTGAAGGGCTAAGGGAGGGATAGCAGGGGGTGGGGGATTGAGGAGGGTAAGCATTAGGAGAAATACCTAATGTAGATGATGGGGTGATGGATTCAGCAAACCACCATTGCACGTGTATACCTATGTAATAAACCTGCATGTTCTGCACAGGTACCCCAGAACTTAAAGTATAATAAATTAATAAATAATTTAAAAAGAATAAATTTGAGGTGAGACAGAGTATAGCTTACTGTATCTGATTAGTGCCATAATTTGTAAAAATTAGGGAAGAAATACCTCAAGTAAAGAAAAACAGAGAAGATACTTACATATATATGCAATGCAATATGTTGATCTTAATACTCTATATATTTTGATCACTCTTTCCAGAGTTTTCTCTTCTTAAAATTCTTTCCTTCTGGGCTAACACTGATTATATGAAAAATAGTCTAGTCCAAATTACTGGCTCAACTGCACTGAGGAAGATGTTTCCTTCTAGCATAGTGTCCAGAATGAATCTAAGTAGAAGGGAAGAAGAGACGGACACAAGAAGGGAGACAAGGAAAAATGTAGACCTCAAAGCACTAGAGGGACAACACTGGAATTGTCAGAAACACTCAGAATTAGTATCAGAGCAATTTTATTGGATTTACAACAGCTGATTCTAGATACATAAACTTTACCAAGTCATTTACAACTTTTGTGCTTCAGTTTCATCAGTTTAAAATAGAAAGAAATGACTTACCTTATATATTTGTTGCTTAGATTATGGAAGAGTTATCTATACAAAAAGTACAGTAAAGAAGAATATAAATGTAAGAATGTAGAGGGTCATAAACATAGATTAAAATATCCAATTTTTTCATTTTAGAGTGAAAAAAGGAACAACACTGTGTAAATTTAAATTCATTAATATATCAAAGTCAGGCCTGCCTACCAAAATCATTTGACAGTTACAAATGTTTTGTTTATTCCATAAATATGAAAAAAGTACTTCATTGCCAAAAGGGTATCTCTAGGAGCTCTGAAACAGAATTTGAGTTTTATTTGCATTTTAATTTTACATTCTTAATACTCTACTAACTATATTCTGCCTAAGTAAATATGCCCAAAGCTTTAAAAGTAGGCTGAATGAATAGCTGGTGGAAAAATAATGACCAGGAGCCAACATCAAGCTGAGAAAACAAGAATCCATAATCTCCATGTGAGATGAAGCTATGTGGTAAGAAAGATTTAATGGGTCTGGGCTAACGTGGTAAAAACATAATGGATGTAGCTAAAACAAACAAATTCCAACTCTTTAAATCAGCACAAGAAAAATAGAGCAAGGACATTTGATTTCATTAAAAAGAAATTAAATTTCAAATCAAAGTAAAAAATGTAAGTTATTACAATATTGAGGTGATTAGTGGAGTTGACTGTATAAGAAATTGGCTACTATGTTCAAAGGGCTTCCTCATTTTAAAGCTATACTAATATTTGCCTTGGATAAGGTTAAAATTATAAATACATCAAAATTCAAAGAAGAAAGTTAAATGCCTTTGGAAGGTCAGAAAGTCTGAAAATCAAAAATTCATGTGTTTTCTTTTGTTCATAAGAAATGAAATGTGGTCTTTTATTTTTTCCCATCTAATATATCAATATAGCAACTTTTGCCAAACAAAGAAGATAAACATTTGGGTTGCTATGGATAAGTTTTTCTCTTTTTCTTCTCAAGGGCAACCATGCTTTCCATTTGTCTGTAATACTAGAAATAGTTCACTGTATTTTTCTACTCTATATCTCAACTCTAAGTTTGGCTTCATTAAATTTTATAAATTGTCTCTAAGTTTTATTTTGTGATTATACTCTAAGAAAATTAGTACTTTAGTTTTTTTGCCTATGGAGTTAAATAACATCATCATTTTCTTTGCCTATGGAGTTAAATATCATCATCATATTCTGACTCTAATTCCTAGCAGTTATTTAAAAATTAAAATAAAATCTACTTTTTAAAACTTTTTTCTTTATATTGAATTATATTGGAACAATGTTTTGTTTCTCATTTTTATATTTCTCTATTTATGTTTGCACCCAATGTCAACAATGTATTTTATTTATTTATTTAATTTTACTTTGCATTCTGGGATACATGTGCAGATCCTGCAGGTTTGTTACATAGGTGTACACATGACATGGTAGTGGTTTGCTGCATCCTTCACCTGTCATCTACATTAGGTATTTCTCCTATGCTATCCCTCCCCAATCCCCCCACCCCGAGATTCCTCTTCTAGCACCCCACTCCCCCATGCCTTTATTTTATCTCCTTTCACATAACTCCTGGGAAAAGTGTTTCTTTTTGTTTTTCTTGAGGATAAGGAACTATTTTAAAAATCATAATTTCTGTTATTTACAGTGCAAAACACTATATGCCAATCCCTTTATTTACCTTGTGGCCAGTCTGAATATTTAAGATGGTTATTAGGAAGCCATCCAAAGACAGGTAAAAACTAAAGCTCCGAGAGGCCAGATAAGCTGCTTAGCTATAAGGTTGGTGCAAAAGTAATCGCAGTTTTTCCATTACAGTTGAAAGTAACTGTAAAAACCGCAATTGCTTTTGCACCAACCTAATACTTAGCACAACCACCTAGTTACTGAGAAATGGAATAAAAATTGGAACTTATTTATTGACCCGGGGTTTCTATTTGTTCTACTATATGAGGTTACCTGTGGAAGAGTCAGAAAATTAAAGATCTGACTGTATCACTTTGGCAGCTTTTCTGTTTCATCATTTACAGTTTTGCTATTAGTGTTTATTTGTTTTCTATATATTCTGTATTATTTACATTTTCAGTAACATGACAAGTTACACAGTGAGTGAATAGTGTTTTATAAGTTAAAGGCCTAGACAGGCAGATAGCATGAACCCCAGAGCTCAAGACCTGACTGAAGCATGGTGAAATCCCTTCTCAAAAAAAAAAAAAAAATTAGCTGGATGTTGTACATCTCTAGTCCTAGCTACTCGACAGGCTGAGGTGGGAAGATCCTTTGAGCCTTGGAGGTTGAGGCTGCAGTGAGCCATGACGCACCACCGCACTTCACCCTGGGCAACAGAGCAAGACTCTGTCTCAAAATAATAATAGTGATAATAATAATAAGTTGAAGGGGTTTTATATAATACAATTTCTGTTATGTATTTTGCTGTATATGTGTTATGTAAAAAAAGAGAAAAAGGAACCAAAAAGATTTTCACTATGAAACCAGAAGGTGTTAGCGATTTTCTCTTGGAGGTGTGATTACAAGTAATCTTTAGTTTCTCCTTCCTGCTAGTCTGTGTTTTTAAAATTTTCTACAATGCCTACACGTTATTTTGATACATATTATTTGCAAGAACAACAATTATTACTACAAATACCAAAGAGTAATTAAATAAATTATTCCTATACCATTTGTCTCCAAATCTGGGAAATAAGAATAATAGTTTAAACTATAAATCAAATCTATTTATTTTTATTTCTTATTATACTTTAAGTTCTGGGATACATGGGCAGAACGTGCAGGATTGTTACATAGGTATAAACATGCCATGGTTGTTTGCTGCACCCATCAACCCGTCATCTACATTAGGTATTTCTCCTAATGCTATTCCTCCCCTAGCCCCCTTACCCCCTGACATGCCACGGTGTGTGATGTTCCCCTCCCTGTGTCCATGTATTCTCATTTTTCAACTCCCACTTATGATTGAGAACATGCAGTGCTTATTTTTCTGTTCCTGTGTTAGTTTGATGAGTATGATGGTTTTGAGCTTTGTCCCTGTGCCTGTAAAGGACATGAACTCATCCTTTTTATGGCTGCATAGTATTCCATGGTGTATATGTGCCACATTTTTTTTGTCCAGTCTATGATTGATGGGCATTTTGGTTGGTTCCAAGTCTTTGCTATTGTAAACAGTGCCACAATAAACGTATGTGTGCATGTGTCTTTATAGCAGAATGATTTATAATCCTTTGGGCATATGCCCAGTAATGGGATTGCTGGGTCAATTGGTCTTTATAGTTCTAGATCCTCAAGAAATCACCACACTGTCTTCTACAATGGTTGAACTAATTTACACTCCCACCAGCAGTGTAAAAGCATTGTGATTTCTCCATATCCTTTCCACAGCCTCTCCAGCAGCATATCTATCTTTAAATCCCACTTTGCTGCCTAGCATTGAACACTTAGAGTTGTGAAGTTTAAAGAGACAATAAATATAAGGCACTTGAGATAATGCTTGGCACACAGGCAGTGATCAATTAAACAGGAGCAATTTTGTAAAGTAGCATTTTATCAATTTTATGAGACACTGGGGTGCATTCTATGTTAGGAGGGATATCAGGGCACCCTAGAATGAAGTTTCACTTGGTATAGGATGACAAGGAGATCATATTTGGCACAGACTTGTAGCTATGCTGATTTTTGTTTTGCTGCAGAGGTGTAATATGTCTAAACAATGCCCTGCCAACTCAGAAGCCACAGGTAAGTGCACAGGATTTCACAATTTGCTGAATCTTCTATTTTGAAGTTATAGGATATGATAGAGGAGGCTCTTTTAGGGAAGCTTACTTCAGCCTATCCAATGAGAGTTACTGACTCCAACCTCAGGGTGAAACTACAGAAATTATTTTGCCTTTGCACTGCTGGAGAAACTGCTGACCACCTATACAATTTCTAAAATGCTGATCAGATCAAATTTTCTCAATAAACTCTTTCTTATTAAATTTCTTCCAAATCTGTTTCTGTATTTCTTATGCTTCCATTAAAACTCAGATATTTAAGTTAATTTCCATTCATTTTGTATGTCTATTTCTCCTATTACAAACAATAAATTGTGCTGAAAGTGATTGTGCATCTTTGGTCAATAAATTGTAAAATTAAAAAAAAAATTCTGTATTTATGGATTGCTTGGAGAATGTATTGTAGTTAACTCTAAATAAGGAAATTGTCATTTTATTTGTGCCAAGGAACTGAAATAATCAGAAGTGTAGCAGGGGGTACTAAAAATGTTTAAATAATTGAAACTTTTCTCAATGATTCAAAGGAATATGAAAACATTTTTCTTAGGGGACAACTTGTAATATGTCTTAGGCCATCTGTATAAATAATATGACAGTTGTAACAAATTTTTAGCTTTAAAAAAAGAGAATTAGACTTTTCCCTAAATTAATAAAATATAATAACAACATCATGTGTCTGTAGTATATAATTAAACTGTACTCAAAGGCATAAATAATAAAATTCTTTTCAAGCAAATGCATTACATTTGTGTTTAAACGGATCATGAAAGTGTGGCTTTGACACAAGCAACAAATAAATTCATTGGCAGACTTTTCTAAGTACAATTCTTTACTAAATTTAAGTTTTCCTTCAATCATATATTCAATATGATCACTGTATATGTCCAAATGCAATCTCTGCACACGTACAAAAAAAATTCTCATAAAAGCTATGAGATAAGTTAGTGAATTAAGAGTCTCAGTAATCCTAATTATTTTTTTTTTAGAAATAATTGGTAAAAAGTTTTCAGATAATAGAAAAGAAGGAGATAAAAGATAAAGGCCTCCAGTATTTTTTTAGGTGGAACAAAATAAAATAGGGAATGTTCTTTGTCGCAGAAGCTGGAGACAAGTGATTCAAGCAACTTCTATAATGATTTTTCTAAACAATTAGATCATCCATCCTAAGCAACATTTGTTCTGCCAAGTGTTCTTTGTTACCACCCATCTAAGCCTTCTCATTTGTTACTGTAGTTGGATAATTCAGGTAAGGGGTATATTTAGGATTGTTATTTTCTAACATATAGAGTAACTGAAAAATTTCCAGGAAACTCTTATAGTTTTTCTTAAAGACATGTTTGGATCTCAGGATTGGTGATGATGTGGTGAGATAAATGGATGCTTTGCATAAGTGTGTATGGAAGAGGGATAAAATTTAAAGTTATATCCCTATGCCAAACAAGTTTACTTTGTTTAGCTCATCCTTTAATTTCCTACAGAATTTAATGTGTTAATTTAATTAAAATTGATAAGTATTTTTTCCAAATTTTACACTACATATATCCATCCCAGAGTCTCAAATAGCATGTTTCATGCTTGATGTACACTAATAGTAAACAAAGTAAATATTATAAAATAATTTTACCTGTAACTATAATAAGTGAAACAGTCAAGTTTAAAAATAATAGATCTTTCAATACTAGGCAACGTAATCATAACGATTTGATATGGTTCAACTGTGTCCTCACCCAAATCTCATCTTGAATTATAGTTCCCATAATCACCACATGTCTTGGTGGAAGGTAATTTAATTAGGGGGGTGATTACCCTCATGCTGTTCTCATGATAGTAAGTGAGTGAGTCAGTTCCCATGAGATCTGATGGCTTTATAAGGGCCTTTTCCCTCTTTTCCTCAGCACTTCTCCTCGCTGCCATCATGTGAGGAAGGATGTGTTTGCTTCCCCTTCTGCTATGATTACAAGTTCCCTAGGGCCTCCACAGCCATGCAAAACTGTGAGTCAATTAGAAATCTTTGCTTTATAAGTTACCCAGTCTCAAAGACCTTTATTAGCAGCATGAGAATAGACTAATACAGTAAACTGATATTGATAGAGTGGGATGCTGCTATAAGGACACCTAAAAATGTCGAAGCTAATTTGGAACTGATTACAAGCAGAGGTTGGAACAGTTGAGAGAACTCAGATAATGACAGCAATGTATGAGAAATTTTCTAAGTCCCTTAACATTTGGAGGGCTAAGAAGACAGGAATATGTGGGAAAAGTTTGGAACTTTCAAGAAACTTGTTGAATGGCTTTGACCAAAATACTGACAGTAATATGGACAATGAAGTACAGGCTGAGGTAGTCTCAGATGGAGATGAGGAACTTGGGAACTGGAGCAAAGGTGATTCTTAAATGTGTTTTAGCAAAGAGACTGGTGGCATTTTGCACCTGCCTTAGAGATCTGTGGAACTTTAACTTCAGAGATGATTTAGGGTATCTGGGAGAAGAAATTTCTAAGCAGCAAAGCATTCAAAAAGTGACAGAGCATAAACATTTGAAAAAATGTGCAGCCTGATGATGCAGTAGAAAAGAAAAACCCATTTTCTGGGGAGAAATTCAAGCCAACTGCTGAAATTTACATAAGTAATAAGGAGCCAAATGCTAATCTCCAAGAGAATGGAGAAATTGACTCCAGAACATGTCAGAGACCTTTGCAGCAGCCTTTCCTATCACAGCAGCCTTTCCTAGGAGCAATAAATGGTCTCCTGGGCTGTATCCATGCCCCCTCTTGCTGTTTGCAGCCTCAGGACTTGGTGCCCTGAATCCCAGTTGCTCCAGCCGTGACTAAAAGGAGCCAAGGTGCAGCTTAGGCCATTGCTTCAGAAGGTGCAAGTTCAGCCATGCTACAGTGTGAGTCAATTAATTTTTTTTCTTTGTAAATTACCCAGTCATGGGTATGTCTTTATTAGCAGCATGAGAACTGACTAATAAACCATCCTTGTGAATAGACACAAGTCTTACTAATCTGAGTTAGAAGAAATTGTTCAGATAAGTATGTGGGTCTCTAAAAAACATTTAAAACAATAAAGGGCCATAGAATCTTATAATTATTTGTACTGAATTGAATGGATTTAATACTGTACAGCTTTATTTTCAAAAAAGGTCACATACATAAACTATATAAACATATTCTATTAATGTGTGACTCTTCAAAATAAGATACTTCTAGCATCAACAAGTAGTAAGTACAGACAGAAAATATGCATCATTGAATGGGTTTTAAATATTATTATTTTTCATCACAAGGCTATTATGTATTATCAAACGTTCAATAATGACTAATATTGTAATTAGCATTTATTTTAAACAGTCTGTTATATATCAAAGTAATTATCATGTATTTAGCCTTACTGTTTTCAATCAAGTACTAAATTGTATTAATAGCTAAAATTTACTTCTGCTTAATATATTAATCTTATGTTTTATTACTTTCATAGAATATGGGTATAAAAATACATTTTTCAAACTTAACCAAAATTGTATTTGTAAAATTAAAAAAATACCTTTGATAAGACAGCTGAAGTAATGAATGTTTGATGATCAGAAATTTGAATGCATAGCCTGCAATTCTTTTACAAATAATATGTTCATTCAATATAAAAAACTTAACTGTTTTTGTGTATATTAACTTTAATCACCAAATTTTCCATATATTGTCAGCCTCCTTTTTTAAATGCAGAAGTTCTCCTTTTTCCCATATGTGTCTCTAACTCAGTTTCACTTATAAGAAAACATGTACTGTGCTATATTATGATAATTGATTTTATTGTGTTCATGGCAGAGGAGAGAATGGAAGCTCGAGGCAGGGCCTATAACCAGAAGCTGGAGACCCACTGCAAGAGATTTCATAAATTGTACATAACTATGTCTTACAGATTTGAGGGAATGTGTCTTATCTGTAACTGTTTCATATATAGTAATCTGTTCTAAATTTAGGCCAAAATCACAGGGAGCAAAATTATACATATATTTTTAATTACTATAAAGAAACAGTCCAGGATTGGGAGTAAACTAAACCAAAATTCTGGTTCAATTAATATATTAAATTGGAATCATTCACTGAAGCTGTGAGATTACTCTCTGCATAGAGATTGGTTTACTACCAAGAGACCTACTTGGATGTTACAGTCATCTGAAACGATGCTAATTAAAGGAATAGAGAAAGCCATAAATCAATCTTTCTTAGAAGAATTAGTAAGGTAATCATATATTAGATAGAAGGAATTCAGAAATTTAAAGTAACATTTCTCAAACTGTTTTGTCTGTGAAAATGTTTCTTTGGAAAAGGAAAATGGAATAAAATTATAAAACATCAAAAAAAATTGTAAAACAACCATTACCTTGGGTAGACTAAGATTTCTTAAATTCACACAAAAAAGCTTTATGCAATATACATTTATAAATTGGAATTTATTAAAATTAAGAAACTGTTTAACCATATTATTTATAGAATTTTTAAAGACTAAAATATATATGGGAAGAAGGCATTTGCAATATATACATTTGACAAAAGACTCTTATTCAGTTTACATCTCTGTGTGTGTGAATTCCTTTCAATCCAACATATTATGAAACTCCACTAGCATGACTTAATATTAAAATGATAGATAGTAAATATTAAGTACTGGGAAATATGTAAAAAGTGTCATTCATTTCCTCTCCTCTTTTTTTTTTTTAAAGACAGAGTCTTGCTCTGTATCTTAGGTATGATCTTGGCTTACTTCAACCTCTACCCGCTGGGTTCAAGCAATTCTCTTGCCTCAGCCTCCCAAGTACCTGGGATTTCAGGCATCCACCACCACACCCACCTAATTTTTATATTTTTAGTAGAAACGGGGTTTCACCATGTTGGTCAGGCTGGTCTTGAACTCTTAACGTCAGATGACCCATCTGCCTTGACCTCCCAAAGTGCTGGGGTTACAGGCATAAGCCACATCACCTGGCCATTTTCAATACTGGTAAATTGTTCTGACCAGTTTAGCTAAAATTTTGGTAATATATATTTAAGCTAAGCATGCATATTTTCTATGATTCAGCAATTTGACCCTGGGAATTATTTCTAAAAGAAATTTGTTTACATATTTGCCAAAGTATATAGCAACTTTTTTTGTGGTAGTTAAAAACTGTCAAACATACAAATGTCTACAATTCTTAGAAGGCATACATTATACTATGTCCTTTGCAGTTCATGTGAAGACAATAATACTTTCATACAAAAACTGAACAAATAAGTATAAAAAAAGGAAATGACAGACCAATTTCATGAACTTAGACACAAAAATTTTCAACAAAATATGATCAAGTTGGATCCTGCAATGTATAAAAAAACTTACAAAGTATGGCCAAGTTGTACTTATTTTTGGTATGCAATTCTGGTTTGGTATTCAAAAATTATTAAATGTAATTCACTATATCAGCCAACTAATGAAGAAAAAATATTTGATTATACTAATTGACTTAGAAAAATCTAACATCCTTTCCTGATAAAATTCTCCACCAACTTTAGAATAGAGTAAGTAACTCAACTTGATAAAGAATATCTATAAAGAACCTACAGCTAGTATCACACTTTACAATGAGAGACTACTTGCATTTTCTTTAAGATTGCTAAGGAATGCTTGTTCATATCACTTTTATTAAGTATAGTACAGGAATGTCCAGCCAGCACAATAAGTCAAGTACAGAAAATATAACATACATAGAAAAAAAAAATAAACTGTCCTTATTTGTAGATAGCATGATAATAAACATGGAAAAGTTCTCCCTGGCAGATTTCAAGGAGAATGGATCTCTCAGCACAGCCTATGAGCTATGATAAGGGATAGACTGTCTCCTCAAGTGGCTCCCTGACCTTCTGTGTATTCTGACTGGGAGAAATCTCATACAGGAGAGCTCTGGCTGACATCTGGTGGGTAGCTTTCAGTGATGAAGCTACCAGAGAAAGAAACAGGCAGCAATCTTTGCTCTTCTGTAGCCCCCGTGGGTGATTTCCAGACAAGCAGGGTCTGGAGTGGACCTCCAGTAAACTCCAGCAGACCTGGAGCAGAGAGGCCTGACTGTTAGAAGAAAAACTAACAAACAGCAAGAAATCATTTTAACATCAATCAAAAGCAGGCCCACTCAGAGACCCCATCCAAAAGACATCAACTTCAAAGACCAAAGGTTGATAAATCCACAAAGATGGGAAGAAAGGCTGAAATAGCCAAATACCAGAATGCCTCTTCTCCTCCAAGAAATCACAACTCATCACCAGCAAGGGAACAAAACTGGAATGGAGAATGAGTTTGATGAATTGGCAGAAGCAGGCTTCAGAGGTGGGTAATAACAAACTTCTCTGAGCTAAAGGAACATGTTTTAACCCAAAGCAAGGAAGCAAAGAACCTTGACAAAAGGTTAGACAAAATGCGAACTTGAATAACCAGCATAGAAGAACATAAACGACCTGATGGAGGGAAAAAAGATAGCACAAGAACTTTGTGAAGCAGACACATGTTTCAATAGCCAAATTGATCAAGTAGAAGAAAGGACATGAAATTGAAGATCAATTCAATGAAATAAAGTGACAAGGCAAGATTAGAGAAAAAAAGAGTGAAAAGAAATGAACAAAGCCTCCAAGAAATATGGGATTATGTGAAAAGACCAAATCTATGTTTGATTGGTGTACTTAAAAGTGACAGGGAAAATGAAGCCAAGTTGGAAAACAATCTTCAGGATATTATCCAGGAGAAATTCCCCAACCTAGCAAGGCAGGCCAACATTCAAATTCAGGAAATACAAAGAACACCACAGATATATTCCTTGAGAAGAACAACCCCAAGGCACATAATCATCAGATTTTCCAGGGTTGAAACGAAGGAAAAAATGCTAAGGGCAGCCAGAGAGAAAGGTCAGGTTACCCACAAAGGGAAGCCCATCAGATTCACAGGTGAGCTCTTGGCAGAAACCTACAAGCCAGAAGAGAGTGGGGGCCAATATTCAATATCCTTAAAGAAAATAATTTTCAACCAAGAATTTCACATCCACCCAGACTAAGTTTCATAAGCAAAGGAGAAATAAAATTCTTTATGGACAAGCAACTGCTGAGAGATTCTGTCACCACTTGGCCTGCCTTATAAGAGCTACTGAAGGAAGCACTAAATATGGAAAGGAACAACCAGTACCAGTCACTGCAAAAACATTCCAAATAATAAAGACCATTGACACAATGAAGTAACTCCACCCACTAATGGGCAAAACAACCAGCTAGCATCAAAATGGCAGCATCAAGTTCACATGCAACAATATTAACCTTAAATGTAAATGGGCTAAATGCACCAATCAAAAGACACAGACTGGCAAATTAGATAAAGAGTCAAGACCAATCAGTGTGCTGTATTCAGGAGACCCATCTCATGTGCAAAGACACACATAAGCACAAAATAAAGGAATGGAGGAAGATTTACCAAGCAAATGGAAAGCAAAAAAAAAAACCAGGGGTTGCAATACTAGTCTCTGATAAAACAGACTTAAACAAACAAAGATCAAAAGAGACAAAGAAGCATTACATGATGGTAAAGGGATCAATGCATCAACAAGAGCTAACTATCCTAAATATATATGCACCCAATACAGGTGCAGCCAGATACATAAAGCAAATCCTTAACAACCTACAAAGAGACTTAGACTCCCGTACAATAATAGGAGACTTAAACACCCAACTGTCAATATTAGACAGATCAATAGGACAGAAAATTAACAAGGGTATCCAGGACTTGAAGTCAGATCTATACCAAGCAGACATTATAGACATCTACAGAACTCTTCACCCCAAATCAACACAATATACATTCTTTTAAGCATCACATCATGATTATTACAAAATAAACCACATAATTGGAAGTAAAATGCTCCTCAGCAAATGCAAAAAAATGGAAACCATAAGAAACAGTCTCTGAGACCACAGTACAATCAAATTAGAACTCAGGATTGAGAAATTCACTAAAAACCACACAACTACATGGAAACTGAGCAACCTGCTCCTGAAAGAAGACTACTGGATAATTAATAAAATGAAGGCAAAAATGAAGATGTTCTTCAAAACCAGTGAGAACAAAGACACAATGTACCAGATTCTCTGGGACACATTTAAAGCAATGTCTAGAAGGAAATGTACGGCACTAAATGCCCACAAGAGAAGTGAGAAAAGATCTAAAATCAACACCCTAACATCACAAAAGAACTAGATGAGCAAGATCAAACAAATTCAAAAGCTAGCAGAAGACAAGAAATGACTAAGATCAGAGCAGAACTGAGGGAGAAAGAGACACACACAAAAAAACCCTTCACAAAATTAATTCCAGAACTGGTTTTTAGAAAAGATCAACAAAATAGATAGATCTCTAGCCAGACTAATAAACTAGAAAAGAGAGAAGAATCAAATAGATGGAATAAAAATGATAAAGGGGATATCACCACCAATGCTGCAGAAATACAAACTACCACCAGACATTACTAAAAAGACCTCTATGCAAATAAAACAGTAAATCTAGATGACATGGATGAATTCCAGACATTTACACCCTCCCAAGACTAAACCAGGAAGAAGTTGAATCTCTGAATGACCAACAACAAAGTCTGAAATTGAGGCCATGATTAGTAGCCTACCAACCAAAAAGTCCAGGCCAAGATGGTTTCACAGCTGAATTCTACTAGATGTACACAGAGGAGCTGGTACCATTCCTCATGAAACCATTCTCACTAACTCATTTTATGGGACCAACATCATCCTGATACCAAAACCTGGCAGAGACACAACTAAAAAATAAAATTTCAGGACAATATCTATGGATGAATATCGATGCAAAAATCCTCAATAAAATACTGGCAAACTGAATCCAACAGCACATTAAAAAGCTTATTCATCATGATCAATCAGCTTCATCCTTAGGATGCAAGGCTGGTTCAACATACACATATCTATAAACATAATCCATCACATAAACAGACACAAATCTATCAACATAATCCTTCACATAAACAGAACCAAAGACAAAAACCCAATGGTTACCTCAATAGATAAAAAGAGAAGGCCTTTTACAAAATTCAACAGCCCTTTCTGCTAAAACCTCACAATAAACTAGGTATTAATGGAACATATCTCAAAATAAAAAGAGGTATTTATGACATCCACAGCCAATATCATACTGAATGGGCAAAAACTGAAAGCATGCTCTTTGAAACCTGGCACACAACAAGGATGCCCTCTCTCACCACTCCTATTCAACATAATATTGGAAGTTCTGGCCAGGGCCATCAGTCAATAAAAAGTAATAAAGGGTATTCAATTAGGAAAAGAGGAAGTCAAATTGCAGATGACATGATTGTATATTTAGAAGACCCTGTCTCAGCCCAAAATCTCCTTAAGCTGATAAGCAAATTGGGCAAAGTCTCAGGATACAAAAATCAATGTGCAAAAATCACAGGCATTCTTATACAACAATAACAGACAAACAGGAGCCAAATCATGAGTGATCTCCCATTCAAAATTGCTACAAAGAAAATTAAATACCTAGGAATACAACTAATAAGAGATATGAAGGACCTCTTCAAGGAGAACTATAAACCACTGCTCAGGGAAATAAGAGAGGACACAAACAGATTAAAAAAACATTCCATGCTCATGGTTAGGAAGAATCAATATTGTGAAAATGGCCATATGCCCAAAGTAATTTATAGATTCAATGCTATCCCCATCAAGCTACCATTGACTTTCTTCACAGAATTGGGAAAAAAAAAAACACATTAAACTTCATATGGAACCAAAAAAGAGCCCACATAGTCAAGACAATCCTAAGCAAAAAAAAAAAAAAAAAAAAATCTGGAGGCATTATGCTACCTGATTTCAAACTATTCTACAAGGCTACAGTAATCAAAACAGCATGGTACTGCTACTAAAACAGAGATATAGACCAATGGAACAGACAGAGGCCTCAGAAAAAAATGCCACACATCTGCAGCCATCTGATCTTTGACAAACCTGACAAAAACAAGCAATGGAGAAAGGAGTCCCTATTTAATCAATGGTGTTGGGAAAACTGGCTAGCCATATGCAGAAAGCTGAAACTGGATCCCTTCCTTATACCTTATAAAAAATTAACTCCAGATGGAGTACAGATTATGCATAAGACCTAACACCATTATAAAACCAGAAGAAAGCCTAGGCAATACCATTCAGGACATAGGCATGGGCAAGGACTTCACGACTTAAACACTAAAAGCAATGGCAACAAAAGCCAAAATACACAAATGGGATCTAACTAAACTTAAGAGCTTCTACCCAGCAAAAGAAACTATCATTACAGTGAACTGGCAACCAACAGAATGGGAAAACACTTTTGCAATCTACCCATTTGACAAAGGGCTAATATTCAGAATTTACAAAGAATTTAAATAAATTTACACACAAAAAAAAACCCATCAAAAAGTGGTCAAGGATACGAACAGACACTTTTCAAAAGAAGACATTTATGCAGCCAACAAACATGAAAAAATGCTCATCATCACTGGTCATTAGAGAAATGCAAATCAAAACCGCATTGAGATACTATCTTACACCAGTTAGAATGGTGATCATTAAAAAATCAGGAGACAACAAATGCTAGAGAGAATGTGGAGAAATAGGAATGCTTTTTACATTGTTGGTGGAAGTGTAAATTAGTTCAACTATTGTAGAAGGCAGTGCTGCAATTTCTCAAGGATCTAGAACTAGAAATACCATTTGATCCAGCAATCCCATTTACTGGATATATACCCCAAAGAATTATGAATCATTCTGTTATAAAAACACATGCACACATATGTTTATTGAGGCACTGTTCACAATATCAAAGACTTGGAAACAACTCAAATGCCCATCAATCATAGACTGGATACAGAAAATATGGCACATATACACCATGGAATACTATGAAGCCATAAAAAAGAATGAGTTAATGTCCTTTGCAGGGACGTGGATGAAGCTGGAAACCATCATCTCAGCAAATTGACAGAAGAACAGAAAACCAAACACCTCATGTTCTGACTCATAAGTGGTGTTGAACAATCAGAACACATGGACACAGGGAGGAAAATATCACAAACCAGGGCCTATCGGTGGTTGGGAGGCTAGGTGAGGGATAGCAGGGGTTGGGAGGATAGGGAAGGGATAGCATTAGGAGAAATACCTAATATAAATGACAGGGTAATTGATGCATCAAACCACCATGGCATGTGTATACCTATGTAACAAACCTGCAAGTTCTGAACATGTACCCCAGAACTTAAAGCATAATAATTTAAAAAATGGAATCTTTCTTACCCTCCAAACCTCTCCTCCAGAAAAAAAGTCCTATCAGAAAATATAAATTCATCCAGGTCACAGAATTAAAATCAGTGGACAAATCAAATTTCTCTTTCTCTAAACTAATAATGAACCATTGGAAACAGAAATTACAACCACAATACCATATGTAATTGTTCTAAATAAAATAATATACTTAGATTAAAAACTTTCAAAATATATACAGTAGCTATATGCTGACAATTTCAAATGCTGATGAAATAATTTTTAAAAGACTAAATAAATGGACAGATATATCATATACATGGACTGAAAAAGTTAACATAGTAAAGACTCAAATTCTATCTCATTTGAGCAAGAAGTGTTATACAGTTTCTATTAAGATACCATTACCTTTTGGGGTGCGTGCGTGCATTTGTGTGCCTGTGCATTTTTCTGTGTGTTTGGTATACAAGACAAAATGTAGGACTAATATGCAGAAAACTGAAACTGGACCCTTTGTTTACACCTGGTGCAAACACTTTCTCAAGATGAATTAAAGACTTAAATGTAAACCCCCAAACCATAAAAATCCTAGAAGAAAATCGAGGCAATACCATTCAGGACATAGGTATGGGCAAATATTTTATGATTAAATTGCCAAAAGCATTTGCAACAGAAACAAAAATTGACAAATGGGATCTAAGAGTTTCTGCACAGCAAAAGAAACTATCATCAGAGAGAACAGGCAACCTACAGAATGGGAGAAAATTTTTACAATCTACCCGTCTGACAAAGGTCTAATATCTAGAATTTACATGGAATTTAAACAATTTACAAGAAAAAAAAAGCTCCATTAAAAAGTGGGCAAAAACATGAACAGACACTTCTCAAAAAAAGACATTTATGTGGCCAACAAACATGAACAAACATGAAAAAATGCTCAACATCATTGATCATTGGAGCAATGTAAATCAAAACCACAATGAGACACCATCTTATGCCAGTCAAAATGGTAATGATTAAAAAAGTCAAGAAACCGCAGATGCTAGTGAGGCTGTGGAGAAATTTTAGAAATATTTTTACACTGTTTGTTGGAATGTAAATTAGTTTGACCATTGTGGAAGACAGTGTGGCAATTCCTCAAGTATTTAGAATCAGAAATGCCATTTGACCAGCAATCCCATTACTGAGTATATACCCAAAGGAATCTAAAACATTCTATTATAAAAATGTAAAAATTGTAGGGCTAGCAAGGATCATTAGCCTTGATACTAAAGGCATGATCTGTAAATGGCAAAATTATAAATTAATTATAAATTAATAATTATAATTATAAATTAATTATATTTCATGGATTTTAGTTCTTCACTTTATATTCTTATTTGGAAAGTAAATCAATACAAAAGAGTATATTCTATATACCTTTTTATAATATCAAAACTTGGAAAAATAACTTATGATGTTACCTGTCAGGGTAGCAGAGAGGGCCATGAGAAAACGTGGTCATGAAAAAGACTTCTAAATTATTCATAATATATTGTATCTTGATCAATATAATTCTATTTGTAAGAGTGTCCATTTTATGAAAATTGAGATAATCACTTATGATTTGTGCACCTTTCTGTTTATAGCTTGGTTTCAATTTTTTAAAAGCTTATTTTTAAGAAGATGTTTGAGTCTAACATGTTTGAGAAAAAGTGGGATTCACAATAAAATTTAAAGACTTCACAATGTACATTACCAATAACAAGGCTATGATAAATCGTGTTATAAATAAACTGGCTTCATCTCTCCTTCTCCACTTTATTATGAAGGCACTTCTGTAATTATTAGGATCATAGAACCATTTGAGAAATAAATATACCCAAATGTATGTATATATGAATATCTACACTCACAAACACACATACAAACACACATAAAAGTAGATATTTCATGAAAAAATTTGAGAAATGCTGAACTGGTGAGTCAAGACGGCTGTACATGTTAAAATCTCTGAAAAATCCTTGACACTTCAAATCCCCAGAGCTCTGAAAAAGCTCTGATATATAAACCGAAGTAATTCAAACTGATCAAGTTTTAAAGAATAAGAATATCTTAATAATTTCATTAACCACCTTTTAAGAGAGATTATAATTAAACCTTTCAAATGTATTACTAATAGTAATCTCCATATAACAGTGGAGAAGGAAATTTACTACTGGTCAAAATCGGCTTGAGGATATTCTGTGGATTTTAGTTGTTCACTTTATATTTATTCTCCAGCTATGTGTGAAAATCTCTATAAAATATGATATATGAAGATAAGTGAGGGAAGGAGCTCTGTGATAAATGACAAAAGGTGTATCTAAAAAGTTTAAAATGCTTTCATCAAGAATAAAAAACATCACTTACAAATAAATGTGTTAGAAACTTCAGGTGCATCTTTTTTTTTTTTTAACATTTGAACATTACAAGGTGTGGGAATGTAATTTTATGCAAGGGAAAAAACAGGTGAAAACATGGTTACTAAGTAGGAAAATTATATATTTAGAAGCTCTTCTTTCTAATATATCTATTCTGACAATGTTATGAGCCTAAGGTCCTGTGCTGTGAATTCTTGCTGATATATTTGTCAACAAGCACAGATTTATTAATGATCAACTGTGGATCTAGAATACTCTAGAATAGAGGCTGATAGAGGTAGGTTGGGTTTTTTTAATGCTAAGATGATTGAATCTAATAACCCACAAATACACAATTCTCTTCTGTTTACTGGTTTTTCTTTAAAGCTATTGAATCGTAATCTTTTTCAAAACTCTGTGAATAGTTCTGTTTGAAATGATTATCTCTCTGACATATTAGTTTAATATTTTCAAGCTGAATTTCATTTTCTTGCTTTTTACTACCTTTATGACCTCTGTAGCTAATGTTTATTGTAGCCTCTTGTCCACCTACCAACATACTATTATTCACGTGTTCCACAAATGTGCAACTTGCCTTTCTTTTTAGATCATTAATCTAACGCTAAAGAAGATTACAACTCACACCAAATCCTATAGAATTTTATCTTTGGAACTTTTCACATCCCATTCAATGATGTGTGTCATTACTCTTGAGGAATTTTGAGCCTTTGTAAATCTGTGAAATTGTTCTTCTCAAATCTCATAAGTCAATTTTGAAAATATTATTTGATGATATGATATCAAAAATTTCATAAACAGGATTTGACATGAGATAAAACTCTAATATCTGGAACATCTGGTTAATTTTCTCAGGAAATAATCTAAGACTATATATGATCATCCAAATTTTAAGCTGCTCTTTAGAGGTCATTTTGAAATATCAAATAAGCAGAGATATAGGTATTTTCTTACACATTTAGCCAATGTCATCATATAAATGTGTATATGTACAATTATACATGTATACAATTGTACATTGTATATATGTACAATTGTCCATATGTAGACAGACACATACAGTTTGGTAACTTTTATTTATGTTAATAATCCTGCTTGAAATCCAAAAACATCCTGACTCGTTTTTTCACTCAAATACATCCCCCATCAACAATGTAGGCAATGAAGCCCATTCCTGTCAGTTTTTCAAATGTTTTAAAACAGTGTTGATATTCAGAATATAATATATTTGTTACTTTGTTTCAGTTCCCTTAAATTATGTAAAGCACTTTTTTTTTTCCCAAGACAGAATCTCGCTCTGTTACCCTGGCTGCAGTGCAGTGGCACGATCTCGGTTAATTGCAACCTTCACCTCCTGGGTTCAAGCGATTCTCCTGCCTCAGCCTACTGAGTAGCTGGGACTACAGGCATGTGCTGCCACGCCCAGCTAATTTTTTGTAGTTTTGTATTTTTAGTAGCGATGGGGTTTCACTGTGTTAGCCAGGATGATCTCAAACTCTTGACCTTATGATCTATCTGTCTCCTTCAGTCTCCCAAAGTGCTAGGATTACAGGCATGAGCCACCACACCCGTCCAAGCACTTTTTATAATAAATTTTGTTAATAGTGTCTACCATAATACACAACTTCCCACAAAACATTTTGTTTTGATAGTGCTGTTGCCTCTTGTTTCCATGAATTAATGAAGGAAAAAATAAACAACTTTGTATATTAGCATTAGTTTTACAAGTTGATTAATAACCTCATTTTTCTTATACATTTGTTAAATATTCTATCACCTATTATTTTTTATGCACAGATTAAGATATAAAAGTAAGCAATATTTCAAAAACACAATTTTAAGGACATTATAGTCTGCCTAATAAATATTTCTAAGGTGATATTGGTCCCCTATTGGCTATATAGTTTGCAAATACATTCCACCATTTCACAGGTTTCATTCCATTTTGTTGATTGATTTATCTGCTGTGTAGGATTTCTTAGTTTCATATATAGTTCCATTTGTTATTTTTGCATTTGTTGCCTGTGTTTTTGAAGTCATATTCATCATGTCTTTATGAAGACCAATGTCAGGGAGATTTTTCTTTATGTGTTCTGCTAGGAGTTTGACAGTGTTAGGTCTTACATTTAAATTTTTAATCCATTTTGAGACAGTTTTTGTATAATTAGCAGGGAGATAAGAGTCCAATTTTATTCTTCTGCATGTGGGTATCCAGTTTTTTCAATGCCATTTGTTGAGGAGACTCTTTTCCCCTGTGTGTTCTTGGCAACTTGGTTGAAAATAAATAGCCTATAAATGCATAAATTTATTTCTGAGCCCTCTATTCTGTTCCATTGTTCTTTATGTCTGTTTTTATGCCAGTATCATGCTGTTTTGATTACTATAGGGTTTCTTTTTCTTAGTAAACTGCTTTTATTGTTTAAACAGATTAGTGCCTGTATTTTAACAGAATTCTGTACATAAAAATGGTTTAAAACAACATCAGTATAGTAAAAGGATTGAATACAGTATATATGTATGCAGAAAAATCCTATATATATTAAATAATGACTACCAGAATTCTATAACTTTCAGGTCTCTTGTGAAACATGAAACAGTAATATATTTCATAATGAGGTTTTGTGAGTAATAAATTAAGTTGAAATTTAGAATATTGTACAATGTCTGTTTCACAGTAGGTAGTCAAAAATTGTATCTGTTTTTGGTATTCTTATGCCTTTTTAATAGCTATAGCTTTGTTGTATACTTTGAAGTCAGGTAGTATGATGCCTCTGGCTTTGTTCACTTCGTTCAAGATAACTTTGTCTATTCAGGGTCTTTTGTGGTTTCATATGAATTTTAGAATTTCATTTTTATTTCTGTGGAGAATCTCACTGGAATTTTAATAGGAGGTGCATTAAGTCTCTAGATTGCTTTGGGTAGCATAGACATTTAAACAACATTAACATTTCAGATCCATGAACATAGAATATCTCTTCATTTATTTGTCTTCTTCTTCAACATCCTTCATCAATAATTTATAGTTTTCAGCTTTATATCTTTCAACTTCTTGGTTACATTTATTACTAAATAGCTTTATTTTAATTTTTTTATAGCTATTATAAATGGGATTGTTTTCTTGATTTTTCAGCTAGGTTTTTGTTAGTGTATAGCAATTATGGATTTTGGAGGATCCAAGATGGCCTAATGGGAACAGCTCCAGAGTGCAGTTCCCAGTGAGAACAGCACAGAGGGTGAGTGCTCACCGCATTTCCAAATAAGTTTTCATTGCCCACAAACCAGGAGATTCCTGGCCTGAAAAGCGCCATGAGTTTTCAGTGCTGCGGTTTCAGCCAGTGCTGGGTCTGCCCACAGAAACTCACACAAGTCTGGATGGCCATTTCGGACTGGCACCTGGAATGCCTGGGAGACAGAGCAACCCATTCAACTGAAAGGGAGTGGCTGAGACAGAGAGCCAGGTGATCTGGCTTAGCTGGTACCACCCCCACAAAACAAGCAATCTGAAATGCTCTGGATTGAGAGTTTTGCAGCAAGCATAGCTAGACCCAGGACTTTCCATCTCAGTGGCAGGAATGGCATCCCCACTACCAAGGTGGTCCGCCACTACTGAGGCAGTTCACACAGCAGCTGGGCAGAGCCTGCAGCAGCTCAGCAATGCCTCTGCTGGCAGACTGTGATTAGACTACTCTGTGCAGGGCAGGGCATCTGTGAAAAAAGGCAGCAACATGACAAGAACTTATAAATAAAGCCAATCTTCCTAGGACAGAGCACCTGAGAAAAGAGGCAGTTATGAGTTCAGCTGCAGTAGACTTAAAGGTACCTGCCCAACAGCTCTGCATGGAACAATGGAGCTCTCAGCACAGCCCTTGAGCTCCTATAAGGGACAGACTGTCTCCTCAAGCAACTCCTTGACCCCTGTATACCCAAAGAGACACCTCATAAAAGAGAGCTCAGGCCGACATCTGTCAGGTACCCTTCTGGGATGAGGATAGCCAAGGAAGAAACCGGAGTCAACCCTTGCTGTTATGCAGCCTGCCTAGGTGATCCTCAGACAAGTGGGGTCTGGAGTGGACCACCAGTGGTCCTGCAGCAGAAGGGCCTGACTGTCAGAAGGAAAACTAAGAAACTACAAAGACCACAGATAGATAAAGCTACTAAGATGGGAAGAAACCAGTGCAAAAAGGATGAAAACAACAAAAACCAGAATGCCTCTCCTCCTCCAAGGGATTACAACTCCTCACCATATAGGGATAAAAGTTGGATGGAGGATGAATCTGATGAATTGACAGAAACAGGCTTCATAAGATGGGTAATAACAAATTTCTCAGAGCTAAAAGAACATGTGCTAACCCAATGCAAAGAAACTAAGAACCTAAAAAAAGGCTAGGTGAGATGCTCACTAGAATAAACAGCTTAGAGAAGAATATAAACAACTTGATGGAGCTGAAAAACACAGCACGAGAACTTCACAAAGCATACACAAGTTTCAATAGCTGAATCAACCAAGGAGAAGAAAAGATATCAGAGACTGAAGAGCAACTCAATGGAATAAAATGAGAAGGCAGGATTAGAGAAAAAAGAGTGAAAAGAAATGAACAAAGCCTCCAAAAAATATGTGATTATGTGAAAAGATTTAATCTATGTTTGATAGGTGTACCTGAATGTGATGGAGAGAATGAATCCCAGATAGAAAACACGCTTCAGGATATTATTCAGGCGAATGTCCCCAACCTAGCAAGGCATGCCAACATTCAAGTCCAGGAAATACAGAGAACACCACAAAGTCATTCCTCAAGAAGAGCAACCCCAAGGCACATAATCATCAGATTTATCAGGGTTGAAATGAAGAGAAAACCTACAAGCCAGAAGAGAGCAGGGGCCAATATTCAACATCTTTAAAGAAAAGAACTTTCAACCAAGAAATTCATATCCAGCCAAACTAAGCTTCATAAGCAAAGGAGAAAGAAAATCCTTTATGGACAAGTAATTCCTGAGAGATTTCATCACACCAGGCCTGCCTGATTAGCTCCTGAAAGAAGCACTAAACAAGGAAAGGAAGAACCAGTACCAACCAATCCAAAAACAAACAAAATGGTAAAGACCATCAACACAAGGAAGAAAATGTGTCAACTAATGAGAAAAATATCCAGCTAGCATCAAAATGGCGGGATCAAATTGACATATAACAATATTAACCTTAAATGGAAATGGACTAAATGCCCCAATCAAATCACACAGACTGGCTATTTGAATAAAATATCAAAACCCATCAGTGTGCTGTATTCAGGAAACCCATCTCACATGCAAGGACACACATAGGCTAAAGATAAAGGGATAGAGGAAGATTTATCAAGCAAATGGAGAGCAATAAAAAGCAGGAGTTACAATCCTAGTCTCTGATAAAATGGTCTTTAAACCAACAGAGATAAAAAGAGACAAAGAAAGGCATTACATAATGGTAAAAGGATCAATGCATCAAGAAGAACTAATGATCCTAAATATATATGCACCCAATACATGAGAATTCAGGTACATAAAGCAAGTTCTTAATGACCTACAAAGAGACTTAGACTCCCACACAATAATAGTGGGAGACTTTAACACTCCACTGTGAATATTAGACAGATCAATGAGACAGAAAATTCACAAGGATATCCAGGACTTGAACTCAGATCTGGACCAAGTTGACCACATAGACATACAGAAATCTCCACGCCAAATCCACAGAATATACATTCTTCTCAGCACTGCATAGCACCTACTCTAAAATTGATCACATAATTGGAGGCAAATCACTCCTCAGCAAATGCAAAAGAACAGATTCATAACAGTCTCTCAGACCACAGTGCAATCAAATCAGAACTCAGAATTAAGAAGCTAACTCAGAACCGCACAGCTTCATGGAAACTGAACAACTGGCTCCTGAATGTCAACTGGATAAACAATGAAATGAATGCAGAAATAAAGATGTTCTTTGAAGCCAATGAGAATGAAGACAAAACGTACCAGAATCTCTGGAACACATTTAAAGCAGTGTCTAGAGGGAAATTTATGCAATAAATGCCCACCAGAGAAGCAAGGAAAGATCTAAAATCAACACCCAATCATCAAAATTGAAAGAGCTAGAGGAGCAAGATCAAAAAAACTCAAAAGCTAACAAAAGATAAGAAATAACAAAGAGCTGAACTGAAGGAGATAGAGACAAAAAATCCTTCAAAAAAATCAATAAATCCAGGAGCTGGTTTTTGAAAAGATCAACAAAATAGACTGCTAGCCAGGTTAATAAAAAAGAAAACAGAGAAGAATCAAATAGATGCAATAAAAAACAATAAAGGGGATATTACCACTGACTCCACAGAAATACAAACTACCATCAGAGATTGCTACAAACAACTCTATGCACATAAACCAGTAAACATGGAAGAAATGGTTAAATTCCTGGACACTTGCACCCTCCGAAGCCTAAACCAGGAAGAAGTTGAAACTCTGAATAGACCAATAACAACGGCTGAAGTTGAGGCAGCAATAGCCTACCAACCAAAAATGTTCAGTTCCAGATGGGTTCACAGCTGAATTCTACCAGATGTGCAAAGAGGAGCTGGTACCATTCCTTCTGAAACTATTCTAAACAATAAAAAACGAGGGAATCCTTCCCAAATCATTTTATCCGACCAACATCCCAGCTGAGACTCAACAAAAAAGAAAACCTCAGGCCAATATGCATGATGAACATAGATGCAAAAATCTTGAATAAAATATTTGCAAACTGATTGCAACAGCACAATAAAAAGCTTATGCATCACAATCAAGTAGGCTTCATTCCGGGGATGCAAGGCTGGTTCAACATACACAAGTCTATAAATGTAATCCAGCACATAAACAGAACCAAAGACAAAAACCACATGATTATCTCAATGGATGCAGAGAAGGCCTTCAACAAAATTCAACAGCATTTTATGCTAAAATCTCTCAATAAACTAGGTATCAAAGAACATATCTCAAAATAATAAAAGCTATTATGACAAACCCACAGACAATATCATACTGAATGGGCAAAAACTGGAAGCATTCCCTTTGAAATCTGGCACTAGACAAGGATGCCCTCTCTTACCACTCCTATTCAATATAATATTGGAAGTTCTAGCCAGAGCAATTAGACAAGAAATAAAAAATGAAGGGTATTCAATTAGGAAAAGAGGAAGTCAAATTGTCTCTATTTGCAGACAACATGATTCTATATTTAGAAGACCCAATTGTCTCAGTCCAAAATCTCCTTAAACTGAGAAGCAACTTCAGACAAGTCTCAGGATACAAAATCAATATGCAGAAATAACAAGCATTTATATACACCAATAACAGAATAACAGAGAGCCAAATCATGAACAAACTCCCATTCACAATTGCTACAAAAAGAATAAAATACCTAGGAATACAACTAACAAAGGATGTAAAGAACCTCTTCAAGGAGAACTAAAAACCACTGCTCAATGAAATAAGAGAGGACACAAACAGATGGAGAAACATTCCATGCTCATGGTTAGGAAGAATCAATATTGTGAAAATGACTATACTGCCCAACTAATTTATAGATTCAATGCTATCCCCATCAAGCTACCAATGACCTTCTTCATAGAACGAGAAAAAACCACTTCCAACTTCATATGGAACCAAAAGAGAGCCTGCATAGCCAAGACAATCCTAAGCAAAAAGAACAAAGCTGGATGCATCACACTACCTGATTTCAAACTATACTACAAGGCTACAGTAATCAAAACAGCATGGTACTGGTACCAAAACAGAGATATGGACCAATGGAATAGAACAGAGGCCTCAGAGGCAACATCACACATCTACAACCATCTAATCTTTGACAAACCTGACAAAAACAAGTAATGGGGAAAGGATCCCTTGTTTAATAAATGGTGTTGGGAAAATTGGCTAGCCATGTGCAAAAAGCAGAAACTGGACCCCTTAATGACATCTGACACTAAAATTAACTCCAGATGGGTTAATGACTTAAACATAAGACCTAACACCATAAAAATCCTAGAAGAAAACCTAGACAATACCATTCAGGACATAGGCATAGGCAAGGACTTTATGACTAAAACACCAAAAGCATTGGCATCAAAAGCCAAAATAGACAAATGAGACCTAATTAAACTCCAGAGCTTCTGTATAGCCAGAGAAACAATCATTAGAGTGAACCAGCACCCAACAGAATGGGAAAACATTTTTGCAATCTACCCATCTGACAAAGGGCTAATATCCAGAATCTACAAAGAACTAAAACAGATTCACAAGAAAACAAACAAACAAACCCACCCAAAAGTGGGAGAATGATATAAACAGACACTTTTCAAAAGAAGACTTATATGAGGCCAACAAACATATGAAAGAATGCTCATCATCACTGATTATTAGATAAATGCAAATCAAAACCACATTGAGATACCACCTCATGCCAGTTAGAACGGTGATCTTTAAAAAATCTAGAGACAACAGACACTGGAGAGGATGTGGAGAAATAGGAACACTTTTACACTGTTGGTGGGAGTGTAAATTAGTTCAACCATTGTGGAAGACAGTGTGGCAATTCCTCAAGGACCTAGAAACAGAAATTCCATTTGACCCAGCAACCCATTACTGAGTATATACCAAAGGATTATAAATTGTTCTATTATAACGACACATGCACACGTATTGCAGCACTGTTTACAATAGCAAAGACCTGGAACCACCCCAAATGCCCATCAATGATAGACTAGACAAGGAAAATGTGGCATATATACACCATGGAATACTATGCAGCCATAAAAAACGATGAGTTTGTTTGCTTTGTAGGGACATGGATGAATCTGGAAACCATCATTCTCAGCAAGCTGACACAAGAACAAAAAATCAAATACCACATGTTCTCCCTCATAGGCTGGTGTTGAACAGTGAGAACCCATGGAAACAGGGAGCAGAGCATCACACATGGTGGTCTGTTGAGGGGGGTCAAGGGAGGGACAATTTGGGAGGTGAGGAGGTCAGGGAGGAATAACATGGGGAGAAATGCCAAATTAGGTGACGGGGGATGGAGGCAGCAAACCACATTGCCATGTGTGTACCTATGCAACAATCCTGCATGATCTGCTCATGTACCCCAGAACCTAAAGTACAAAAAAAAAAAAAAGAAAAAAAAATATGAGTTTTGTATATTGATTTTATGTTTGCAATTTACTGAATTTGTTTTAATTCCAACAATTTTTTGATGTAGTTTTTAGAATTTCCTCTATATAAGATCATGTCTTCTGAAAACAGAGACAATTTAACTCTTTCTTTCTGTTGTGGATGGCTTTTATTTTTTTCTTGCTTAACTGTTCTGGCTAGGACTTCCAGTGCTATGTTGAAAAGAAATGATGATTGCAGGCATCCTTGTCTTGTTGTGACTTAGAGAAAAACATTTCAACATTCTGTTATTGAGTGTCATATTAACTGTGAGCTTGTCAAATATGGTCTTTATTATATTGAGGTACATTTCTTCTAAACAATTTATTGAGAATATTTATCATGAAAAGATGTTGAATTTCATCAAATGCTTTTCCTGCATCTATTGAGATGATCATATGATTTTTGTACTTCATTCTGTTAATGTAATGCATCACATTTCTAGATTTGCACATGTTAAATTATTCTTGCATCTCAGAGATAAATTCCATTTGAGCATGGTTTCTGATTTTTTAAATGTGTTGTTTAATTTTCTTTGCTAGTATTTCGTGGAGGATTTTTGCATCTATGTTTATCAGGAATATTGGGCTCGAATTTTCTTTTCTTGTAATGTCCTTGCCTGGCTTTTGTATAAGTGTAATGCTGACCCCATATAACGAATTCAGAGGTGTTCCCTCTTCAATTTTTGGAAGAGTTTGAGAAGGACTGCTATTAATTACTATTTAAATGTTAGATAGATTTCACCAGTGAAGTCATGTAGTCTGGACTCTGTTGAGAGATATTTAATTAATAATTCAATCTCCTTACTTAGTATGTTCAAGTTTTATACTGATTAATGAATCAGCCTTAGTAGGTTGTATGTTTCTAGGAATTTGTCTATTTCTTCTATGTTATCCATTTTGTTTGTGTATAAATGTTCATAATAGCCTCCTATAATCCATTGAGTTTCTGCTGTGTCAGTTATAATGGCCCATTTTTTATTCCTGATATTTATGATAAGATCCTTCACTTTTTTGGGTTCTTGCAAAATATGTCAATTTTCTTTACTTTTACAAAGAAAAAAAAAAAGAAGGAAATGAGATCATTTATAGTCTGTTAGTAGAAATGTAATTAGGATAGCAATTATGAGAAATATTATGGAGATTTCTCAAGAAACTAAAAATAGAAGCAACATATGACCTACAAATTTCATTTCTAGGTATATATCCCAAAGGAATAAAAATCAGTATCTCAAAGAGATATCTGCACTCTTATGTTCATTGCAGAATTATTTACATTAGTCAAGGTATGGAAATAAGCATCTGATGATAGATGAGTAAAGAAAATGTGTTACACGCACACACAGAAATATTAGGACATATTTGCATTGCTATAAAGAAATACCAAGTGTGGTAATTAAAAAAAAAAAAAAAAAAGATGTGACTTCTGAATTTTTGCCAAGATGGCTGAATAGGAACAGCTCTGGTGCACAGTTCCCAGCAAGAGCGATGCAGAAAGAAGGGAGATCTCTGCATTTCTAACCGAGAAATGAATCTACCAGATTCATCTCATTGGGACTAGTTAGACAGTGGGTGCAGCCCAAGGAGCCCAAGTGATGCAGAAGAGGGGAGATCTCCGCATTTCTAACTGAGGTACCAGATTCATCTCATTGGGACTGGTTAGACAGTGGGTGCAACCATGGAGGGTGAGCTGAAGCATAGTGGGGCATTGTTTCACCTGGGAAACACAAGGGACCAGGGAACTCCCTCTCCTAGCCAAGGGAAGCCATTAGAGACTATTTCTGACACTCTGTTACTTGGGCTCAGATACTGTACTTTTCCCACAGTCTTCATAATCCCGAAACCAGGAGATTCCCTCCAGTGCCTACAACACAATAATAGTGGGAGACTTTAATGCCCCACTGTTAATATTAGACAGATCAATGAGACAGAAAATTAACAAAGATATCCAGGACTTGAACTCAGATCTGAATCAAGGGGACATAATAGAGATCTACAGAACTCTCCAACCCAAATCAACAGAATGTGCATACTTCTCAGTACCACATCACACTTATTCTAAAACTGACCACATAATTAGAAGTAAAACACTCCTCAGCAAATGCAAAAGAATGGAAATCATAACAAACAGTCTCTCAGACCACAGTGCAATCAAATTAGGACTTGGGATTAAGAAACTCACTCAAAACTGCACAACTACATAGAAACTGAACAACCTGCTCCTGAATGACTACTGGATAAGTAATAAAATGAAAGTAGAAATAAAGATGTTGTTAGAAAACGATGAGAACAAAGACACAACAACCAGAATCTTTGGGACCCATTTAAAGCAATATCTAGAGAGAAATTTATAGCACTAACTGCCCACATGAGAAGCAAGGAAAGATCTAAAATCGACACCCTCATGTCACAATTAAAAGAACTAGAGGAGCAGAATCAAACAAATTAAAAAGCTAGCAGAAGACAAAAAACTAAGATCAGAGCAAAACTGAAGAAGATAGAGATACAAAAAAACACTTCAAAAAAATCAATGAATCCAGAAGCTGTTTTTTTTGAAAAGATCAACAAAATAGATAGACCTCTAGCCAGATTAATAAAGAAGAAAAGTGAGAAGAATCAAATAGATGCAATAAAAAATGATAAAGGGGATATCTCTACTGATTCCACAGAAATACAAGCTACCATCAGAGCTTGTACATCAGAGAATACTACAAAGACCTCTATGCAAATAAACCAGTAATATGGAAATAAACCAGTAAATCTAGAAGCAATGGATAAATTCCTGGACACTTACACTCTGCCAATACTAAACCAAGATGAAGTTGAATCCCTGAATAGACCAATAACAAAGTCTGAAATTGAGGCAGAAATTAATAGCCTATCCACCAAAAAAAATCCAGGACCAGATGGGTTCACAGCCAAATTCTATAAGAGGTACAAAGAGGAGCTGGTACCATTCCTTATGAAAATATTCCAAACAATACAAAATGAGGTAATCCTCTCTAATTCATTTTATGAGACCAACAACATCCTGATATCAAAACCTAGCAAAGACACAACCAAAAAAGAAAATTTCAGGTCAATATCCATGATGAACATTGATGCAAAAATCTTCAATAAAATACTGACAAACCACATCCAACAGCACATCAAAAAGCTTATCCATCAAGATCAAGTTAGCATCATCCCTAGGATGCAAGGCTGATTCAGCTTACACAAAATCTATCAAAGTAATCCATCACATAACCAGAACCAAAGACAAAAACCAAATGATTACCTCAATATATGAAGAGAAAGCCTTCGACAAAATTCAACAGCCCTTTATGCTAAAAACTCTCAATAAACTAGGTATCAGTGGAATGTATCTCAAAATAATAAGAGCCATTTTGGACAAACCCACAGCCAATATCATACTGAATAGGCAAAAACTGGAAGGATTCCCTTTGAAAACTGGCACAAGATAAGGATGCCTGCTCTTACCACTCCTATTCAACATACTATTGGAAGTGTTGGCCAGGGGAGTCAGGTAAGAAAAAGAAATAAAGGATATTCAATTAGGAAAAGAGGAAGTCAATTTGTCTCTATTTGCAGACCACATGACGGTATATTTAGAAGACCCCATGTTCTCAGCCCCAAATTTCCTTAAGCTGATAAGCAACTTCAGCAACTCTCAGGATACAAAATCAATGTGCAAAAATCACAAGTATTCCTATACACCAGTAACAGAAAAACAGAGAGTCAAATAATGAGTGAACTCCCATTCACAATTGCTACAAAAAGAATAAAATACTTAGGAATACAACTAACAAGTGATGTGAAGGACTTCTTCAAGGAGAACTACAAACCACTGCTCAAGGAAATAAGATACAAACAGATGGAAAAAACATTCTATGCTCACAGTTAGGAAGAATCAATATTGTGAAAATGGCCATAATGCCCAAAATACTTTAAAGATTCAATGCTATCCCCATCAAGTGATCACTGACTTTCTTCACAGAATTGGAAAAATCTACCTTACATTTCATATGGAACCAGAAAGAAAGCCCACATTGCTGAGACAATCCTAAGTAAAAAACAAAACAAAACAAAAAAAACAAACAAAAAAAAAAAACAAAGCTGGAGGCATCATGCTACCTGACTTCAAAGCATACTCCAAGGTTACAGTAATCAAAACAGCATGGAACTGGTACTGGTACCAAAACAGATATATAGACAAATGAAACAGAACAGAGGCCTCAAAAATAACACCACACATCTACAGCCATCGGATCTTTGACAAACCTGACAAAAACAAGAAGTGAGAAAAGGATTCTCTATTTAATAAGTGGTGTTGGGAAAACTGGCTAGCCATACACAGAAAGCTAAAACTGGATCGCTTCCTTACACATTATACAAAAATTAACTCCAGATTTATCAAAGATTTAAACATAAGACCTAACACCATAAAAACCCGATAAGAAAACCTAGGCAATACCGTTCAGGACATAGGCATGGGCAAGCACTTCGTGACTAAAACATCAAAAGCAATGGTAACAAAAGCCAAAGTACACAAATGGGATCTAATTAAACTAAAGAACTTCTGCACAGCAAAAGAAATTGTCATTAGAGTAAACCGGCACCCAAGAAAAAGGGAAAAACTTTTTGCAATCTACCCATGTGACAAAGGACTAATATTCAGAATCTACAAAGAACTTAATTTACAAGAAAAAAACCCCACCAAAAAGTGGGCAAAATATATGAATAGACACTTCTCAAAAGAAGACATTTATTCAGCAACATATTTTAAAAAGCTCATCATCACTGGTCATTAGAGAAATGCAAATCAAAACCACATTGAGATATCATCTCCCGCCAGTTAGAATGGCGATAATTAAAAAGTCAGGAGACAACAGATGCTGGAGAGGATGTGGAGAAATAGGAATGCTTTTGCACTGTTGGTGGGAATGTAAATTAGTTCAACCATTTTAGAAGACAGTGTGGTGGTTCATCTGGGATGTAGAAATAGAAATACCATTTGATCCAGCAATCCCATTACTAGATATATACCCAAAGGATTATGAATTATTCTATTATAAAGACACATGAACATGTATGTTTACTGCAGTACTGTTCACAACAGGAAAGACTTGGAACCCACTCAAATCCCCATCAATAATAGGTTGGAAAAAGAAAATGCAGCACATATACACCTTGGAATACTATGCAGCCATAAAATGGATGAGTTCATGTCCTTTGTAGGGACATAAATGAAGCTGGAAATCATCACTCTCAGCAAACTGACACAAGAACAGAAAACCAAACGCTGCATGTTCTTACTCATAAGTGGGTGTTGATCAATGAGAACACATGGACACAGGGAGTGGAACATCATACAACGGGGCCTGTTGGGGGTGTGGGGCTAGAGGAGGGATAGCAGGTGGGTAGGGGGCCAGGAGTGGGATCGCATTAGGAGAAATACCTAACATAGATGACGGGCTGATGGATGCAGCAAACCACCATGGCATGTGTATACCTATGCAACAAACCTGCACATTTTGCACATGTGCCCCAGAACTTAAAGTATAATAAAAAAAAAAAAAAAGAAAAGAAAGAAAAGACATTTAATTGGCCCAGCATTCTGCAGATTGTACAAGCATGACACTGGCATCTCTTCAGCTTCTGAGGAAGCTTCAGGAAGCTTTTACTCATGGGGGAAGGCAAAAGGGAATAGATAGGACAAATAGAGAGAGAGGGAAGTGCTACACACATTTAAACATCCTCATTCACAATTCTAAGGACAGCACCAAGGGCATGGTGCTACATCATGCACAAGAAATCTACCCCCATGATCTAATCACCTCTCACCAGGCCCCCTCTCCAATACTGAGGAGTACATTTCAACATGAGATTTGGGCTTGGACAAATACATAAACTAATGACATATTGAAATATTTAGCTTTAACATAGGATGAAATCTAGCCATTTTCAATAACATATATGAATCTAGAGAACATTATGTTGAGTGGAATGAGCCAGGCATAGAACCACAAATACTGCATGAGCTCACTTACATGTGGAATCTAAAGAAATCTATCTTGTAACAAAACAGAAAGGTGATGGCTTGAAGTTGTGGGTGGGAGGGGGTAATGAAAATTCGGGGGGTTGGCCAGGTGTGGTGGCTCACACTTATAATTCCAACACTTTGGGAGGCCGAGGCAGGTGGATCACTTGAGGCAGGGAGTTCGTGACCAGCCTGGTCAACATGGTGAAATGCTGTCTCTACTAGAAATATGAGAAATTATCCAGGTGTGGTGGTGGGCATCTGTAATCCCAGCTACTTGGGAGGCTGAGGCAGGAGAATCACTTGAACCCAAAAGGCAGAGGTTGCAGTGAGCTGAGATCATGCCATTGCACTCCAGCCTGGGCAACAAGAGTGAAATGAGATAGAGAGTAAAACTAGAGAGAGAGAGAGAGAGACGAAAGAAAAGAGAGAAAAAGGAAGGAAGGAAGGAAGGAAATTAGGGGGGTTTGGTTAAGGGGTATAAACTTTCAGTTATAAGACGAATAAGTTCTGGAAATCACATGTACAACATGGTAACTATAGTCAATAATCATATATACTTGAAATCTGCTAAGAGTTTTCACTACACACATACAAAAGTAGTAAATATATGAGTTAATAGATATGCCAATTAGATTGATTGTGGTAATTATATCATAATGTGTGTGTGTATCAAAACCATGTTGTACACCTTAAATGTACACATTTTTTTAAAAATTACACTTCATTAAAGCTGTAGGAAAATTTTACACTGGAAGGCTTAAGTTCTACCAGTACATGTCATTTCAATTATAAAGCTTACTTTAGCACACAGCTCCACTGCTGCTTTGAAAAACTTAATCTATAATACACAAATAAATTTATGAATACTTTTACATTTTTAAAAAATAAATGTGCCACTTAAATAATATACAAATATATGTTGCAATAAACACATAATACATCTAAAGAAATATAAATTATATCAATAGACTAGTTCTGTGGAAAAAGTTAACTCATAGAAAATAGGCCTTAAATTATATTTATAAGGTGAGAGTAAATGGAAATCTTATAAATGTATACTGTAATTTTAGTTATGCTAGTTTTAGTTTCACAGGACACTTTAGTCATTTTTGTCATGTGCAATAAGGCTAGGTTATAAATTCTAATTGCAAATATTGTTGCAATTAGCAAAATTATAAAATATAAACTGGGTATTTCCATTTACATAAAAAGAATTCCCATTTTATTGGTTTGATATTCAGAATTTTTTTTTAAATTTATCATTTAAACCATATATTGTTTGGTTTTTCTTTTCTCAAGAATGAGAATTTGACTCCTTATGTCTTTTTTTCCTATGAATTTCTTACTAATCATTTTCCATGGGGGTATAAAACCAATTTTTTTCAGGGATCACAAGGTTTCTCATTTTTATTTGGGTGACTATTTTATTTTTTGAGGTAGGCATAAATACAATTTCTTATTTCTTAAAATTAATTATCTCCCTGATGAATATTCAAGCTCCTAAAAACTTCTATTCTACTCTGTCACATTTACACCTAAATAACTTCTGCTGTTTTGTGTCATTATAAGTTTTACAGGAGAATGAGTAAATGTCAAATCACCCTATTTTACCATTTCTTAGCAATTCTTGGGAAATAATTTGAGGATTGAAATTTTTCCTAAAGTCAAGGGTTGTTATAACTTCTAAGTATCCTTTAATGTTAACACTTCCCATTAAAGTAAAAAATATATCAAAGAAAAATATAGATTTATTTTCAATTCCAAAGTCAACTTCTTTATTAGGTACAGTGCTTAGGATGCCCATTACTTTTAGTGGCACAGAAAAATCCTTTAATTTCCTTTAAAATGAGAAGAAGATAGTAAACATTTAGGTCAAAGTGTGCTAATATATAGCATTAATAATTTGCCTAAATATTTGTGTGTGTGTGGTATATGCTGTTTGTGTGTATGCGTATTTTAATAGAGAATAAGGCCAAAGAAGACAAAAATGGCTAGAACCCACAGAAATCAGAAGAGGGCCATGATTTATTAGACTTCTTTTTATTAAAATATATGGAGATCTATAAATTGTTGGTAAATCTTATCATTGAATATATGCAGAACATATTTTTCATTAAAGCATTCATATTTGCCATATTTTTCTCTATAGTTGATGAGTAAAAGCCATTTTCAATCTTAAGAAAGGTATAGAAATAGCAAATTTGCCTATGAATCTATGACAGATTTTAAAAATGTACTTCCATGGAAAGACACTTTATAAAACTTCTAATTCTCACTATTTTCTTATATTAAAGAATTGGTTATGAGGTAAATACAGTTGAATGATCAAACTGATTTTATGTACAGGGGAACCCCAAATAAACCCTAAGTTATACAAGTTTAGTATAATACAGGTATATCTATAAACAGTTAATGGAGGAAAAGGGAGACGACCAAAAATACTGAATCACTTAATTAGTTTTTCCTGTATGCAGCTGTGACAGTCTTCCAAATGTTTACCCTCAATTATCTCTTCTGTGTTTTGGAGATAATTATGTATAGATATGTTTCAAAACTAGCTCATATTAAGTACTATTGTTAGTTCTTAGGGTTAACAAAAGAAATATCAGGAAGAAAAACGCTGGCCAGGCGTGGTGGCTCATGCCTGTAATCCCAGCACTTTGGGAGGCAGAAGCAGGCAGATCACCTGAGATGTGCAGATTGAGACCAGCCTGGCCAACATAGTGAAACCCCTTCTCTATTAAAAAATACAAAAATTAGCCAGGTGTGGTGGTGGGCGCCTGTAATCTGAGCTACTTGGGAGGCTGAGGCAGAGAGCATCACTTGAACCTAGGAAGCACAGGCTGCAGTGAGCTGAGATTGCTCCACTGCAGTCCAGCCTAGGCGACAGAGCAGTGCTAAATTACTTTATATTATAAAACAAAAATCACAATCTTTCTTGCATGGTCATAATTTTTAAAATATTTATTAGTTAATAACTTGGCCTTCTGTTTCTATCCTTAATTCAATATTTTATCCTACCTTTATCCTACCTTCAGATTTAATTTTAAGATAGTGATACTGCAAAATGCAATTAAATGGTCTAATTGAAATGCATGCAATTTAATCATACTGAAGTTGGTGTAGGGTGTTCAAAACATGCTGCATTTTAATTTTCTTAAACTAGGAAGTTTAATGCCATACCAGGCATTAAACTGTGGGTTTTTAATTTTTTACATTAGTTCAGGGACCATCAGAAAGAAACAAAGGTTGTTTGGAAATGTGGTTCAAACTCTGTGACTTAGGGGTGGGGGCATTCTAGAAAACATTAATATCCATTAGTATGATCCTATAAACTCTTATTTAAAATATTCTTTTAAAATATATTAAATGTTAAAAGAATTACAGTGGAGTATGAGAGAAAGGCAATAGTGCAATTACTCTACGTCTAACTAACCCACAGTTATGTTTCTTGTGGGTAGAGGTAGGGATTAAATTGCACATGGTGATTTCTGGAACTGATGAAGTTAACTAGATAATTGGGGGTGGTTTGTTACACAACAATAGATAACTGGAACTGGAAAAAAAAAACCCATACTTTTTTTATTCTAGACTTTAATAAAAATACCTTGAAAATGCCAATAGTAAATTCTATATTTGGAATAGGTTTTGATATTGGCCATTAGCTCATTAAAGTAATGCCTTTTTCTTGCCTTTTCCAGCTTCTGGGAGCCTTCTGCATTCCTTGGTTTGGGGCCCCTTCCTCTATCTTCAAAACCAGTCTAATAGCATGTTCATATCTCTCTTTATGATACTAATTTCCTCTTCCTATTTTTTCAGTCATAAAAATATTTTAATTGAAAATCATAAAAAATTGAGAAGGAAAGGAGCCTGAAATTTTAAATGGTGAGTTGTGTATATGTTTTTCTTTTTTTATTATAATTACTTTAAGTTCTTGGGTACATTTGCAGAACATGCAGGTTTGTTACATAGGTATACACATGCCATGGTGGTTTGCTGCACTCACCAACCCATCATTTACATTAGGAATTTCTCCTAATGTTATCCCTTCTCTAAGCCCCAGTGTGTGATGTTCCTCTCCCTGTGTCCATGTGTTTTCATTGTTACACTCTTCTTTCTTTTAAAAGTACTACTGTGATTACATTAGGTTCACCTGGATAATCCAGGATATTATTCTCATCTCAAGGTTCTTTATTTAATGACATCACATTTAGCCATTTTCTGTATCACATTCACAGGTTTAGGAAATCTGGACATGGAGTCTTTGTTGCAAGGGGCAATTATTCTGCCTAACATACCATCCAATTTCCAATTGAAACTAAGAATAACCTTTCCTTTGATTTTTATAGTAATAGTTTCCAGCTGTCCATTTGGCTCTACCTTAGCAGAAAGTTGCACAGAAGATAGCCTTAAGCAGATTGAGGTCAAATCACTGCATGGACAGGCTTGTGCAAGAAGTATAGGCTAATGAAGATGTTTCCTGTCAGACCTCAAAGCTGCAGCTTTGGACAATGGTAAGTTTCAAAGTGGGATCACTTTAAAAAAGGCAGCAAGAGAGGTTAAGGCTTGGTCTAGGAAACAAAGTTCTGAAGCAGATAGATAATTTAAAGGACAGCCAGCAGCTTTATCCAAAACTCAGCTCTTTTACAAAGATCCCTGCTGCATAAAGTTGAAGTTACAGCTTACCTACATATTTTAGTCACACTTTTTATCAAGCAAATTGAACAGACGAGACCTAATTATTAGTAAGATTTTATTATCTATGAAAAGTATATAACCAAGAAGCTTGGCTTATCAAAGTAAAGGACACTTCACCTACTTTATCTTTTCAGAATCCCAAGTTTTTTGAAAGACGCCACTGCCTCCAGGAAAATCTGGTACAGCAGGTCCTCAAATAATGTCATTTTTTTTCAAAGTCTTTCCTGTAACATTGATGAGTGATCAAAAATAATCAATTCCCTGGCAGAACCATCATCTGTACAAAGTTTGCATCTTCTCTGCATGTCTGTATGGATTTTCTCCAGGCACTCCAGTTTCCTCCCATATCTCAAAGATGTACAAGCCAGGTGTACTCTAATGTGTAAAGTGTCTCAACTGGAGTGAGTATGGGTGTGGGTGTGAGTGCACCCTGTGGTGGAATGCAGTCCTTTCGAAAGTTTGTTCCCACCTTGTGCCTCGAGCTGCTGGGTTGGACTCCTGCCACCACAAACCTGAACTTTAATGAGTGGGTTGAAAAATGAATGAATGAAATACAAATCATTGCCAAATAAAAATTCATTACATACACAATAATCATGCAAGTGCACAATAGACAATGCAGTAAGAGGGCACTCAATGAGCCTGCCATATTTGTTATTGTTTAGTTTTGAAGTGCATGGTGATAGGAAGTGCTCCTTACAATTTTCTATTGATAAATATTTACTCCTTAATTTAACCCACCACCATTGTAACTGCCGTCACTCTGATTCACTAAAAATTGGGGAAATAATTACATTTTTGTCTTTATTAATCTTTCTTAAATGTATGTACAGCTCACATTTATTTAAATATTTAATATGAGAAGTGTTTTTGAGTCTTTGTTTCGAAGTTTGGTGATGTTTTTGTGGTCAGAAAAATGCTGTAAAAACTTAACCCTTTTTTGACCAGGGATGGTGGCTTGCATCTGTAATCCCAGCACTTGGGGAGGCTGAGGAAGGTGGATCACGAGGTCAGGAGTTCAAGACCAGCCTGGCTAAGATGGTGAAACCCCATCTCTACTAAAAATACAAAAAAAAATAGCCAGGCATGGTGGTGGGTGCCTGTAATCCCAGCTACTCGGGGGCTGAGGCAGAGAATTGTTTGAACCAAGGAGGCAGAGTTTGCAGTGAGCTGAGATTGCATCACTGCACTCCAGCCTGGGTGACAGAGCAAGACTCTATCTCAAAAAATAAAAAGAAAAAAAGGAAAAAAAAACTCAACCCTTGTTCAAATCAATTAGCCTATGGTAAAATAGGTTTTGTTATATGTCATTTAACTTATAGTTTCCAAGAACTTATAGATAACATTAAGTGAGTACATACTGTATTTAGGTAACATGTGGGGAGTCAGTGAGTTCTCCGGAGTCACTAATATTAGCTAGCAACTTTGGCATGTTAATCAAGGTCAAAGAGATAAAAACAAATAGCAGAGGAAAAATGCATCAACATTTTGAGAAATGATCTCAAAAGGCAGAGTCCTCACTAGCAACAAGGTATCCACTGTGTACCCATTTTTGCCTGTATGAACAGAAATTTGTTATAATTATTTTTATTTTTAACGGTAACTAATTTCCACCTTAGTTTATTTAGGTGAGATTCTACAGATCATCAGGTTCTTTCTTGATGGCTATGCCCTAACCTCTGGAATTAATAATAGGAGGTCCTCATAAGGATATGGAAACAGAATTTTATGGTAAAATAAGTAGAAGGGCTAAATTCTTAAGGAAACATTAAGCTTTAACAGTGTTTGCTCCTAATCTTCCAAACATAAGATTATAATTCTGAGAGGAATAGAAGGCAGCAAAACTTTTGTGTCTAAATTTTCTGCTTTTCTCCTTCTCTTGTCTACATCATATGTCTAGACATGACCACTTTGAAATGAAGGTGATGTTGTCTTTCTTGGATTTCACTTCTCACACATGTTGAACTCATTTGGTACAACTAAATGCTGTATGCGGAGACATAATGAATACTTTGGATGATTATGATGACAAGGCACTAATATGGCAGAGTGAATTTTCCCTGAGGGAGAAGAATCAGATACTGTATCACGAATTGAAATAATTAAGTTCGTGGCCAGCTTTAAAAGTAAGCCGAAGGAAGGACTCATTTTCAAATGAAGAAACTAATTATTTATGCTTGATTAGACAATGTGGGAAATAGCGGTTCTATTTTCACTTTTAAATATCAACAATCAAGTCAACTGATTATAGGTTAGGGGTTGCTCTTTAGAAATTTGGAGAAAATAATATTCCTTTTTGTCATTGCCAATAGCTCTTGTTTGCACAAGGTTCATTTATCATATCTTCATGTTTTCAGGTTTGAGCATGAGTCATTGTGGTAAGGTTCTTGTATGTGGCTGATCATGATGAATACTAATTCAGAACATTTTGTAGAATAGAAATATCAAACCTCAATAATGATTAATTTTATTTAGTCTTTTGCTTGAATTACTTGTAAAATAAGGTTTGTTGTTCTTTTAAAAGATCAAATATTCTATCAAAATCCAAACCACATTAATTGTTTCTAAATGCTATATATCCATGCTTTCTGTAAATACAACTTGACATCAAAAGCTATTAAGCTAAATTTTAAAATTCCTTTATGTCAGATACAAATCAGCAGTACAAAGTCAAAAAATGCATTCACAAAGCCATTTTTAGATTTGTCTCATTTTATTGAATAACACTATTTTAAGCATGTTGAAACCCATTTTTTGTTGGCATTTAAAAATATACTTTCTTTTCTTTTTTGTTAACTGTACTTTAAGTTCTGGGGTACATGTGCAGATCTTGCAGGACTGTTGCATACGTACACACATGCCATGGTGGTTTGCTGTCTCTATCCCTTGTCACCTACATCAGGCATTTCTCCCAGTGCTATCCTTCCCCAACCTCCCCAGCCCCCACTGTCCCTCCCTCAGCCCCCCACCCCCCAAGAGACCCCCAGTGTCTGACATTCCCCTCCCTGTGCCCATGTGTTCTCACTGTTCAACACCCACCTATGAGTGAGAACATGCAGTTTATGTTCATGTGTCAGTTTGCTGAGAAGGATGGTTTCCAGATTCATCCATGTCCCTACAAAGGACATGAACTAATCGTTTTTTATGGCTGCATCGTATTCCATGGTGTATATGTGCCACATTTTCTTTATCAATGATAGACTGAATAAAAATATACTTTCATTCTGAGAACACATCTTAGTCCTAGATACTTAGGTCAGTCAGATAATGTGATAGTACAAAAGCTTTAAAAAATTTTGCAACCTAATTTATCTCTGAGTAGTTTGTCCTTCTGTTATTTTATTTTTTCAATTATGATTAAATATTTCTGGCCTCTGTCTTTCATTTGCTACTGAACAGATTTTTCCATATTGATATGAAATGTGCTCATATTTTGCCTATATTTGCTACATATGTCTGCTAAATATTGAATCACAATACTCATTAGCTTTCTTTGTATACTACTCAGAGCAAGAAGATGAAGCATATGACTAGGGCAAAACTCATGAACACCCGAGTAATTATCTTAAAAGGCATAGCCTTCACTAGTAGCTGGTTATCTATTGTGTACAAATTTCTACTTGCAAAAATAGAAATTCACTATGCTTTGTTGTTTTATTTTTATAATTAATTAATCCTTCTTAAATGTATTAGAGTGAAACATTAACAGAATATGTCAAACAAAGGATAATTTTGCATAAGATATTGAAGCATTATACCAGTACAGAAAGGTTAGAAAATATATTGACTACTTTTAGACTTTTGTCTTATGTATATTATGATTTACTATGTCAGACATAGAAAAAATTTTTCTGAAGGAACTCTTGGAATGGGAATTATCTTAAAAGACCTGAAAAAAAATTCCTCCTTTGCTGGGTTTAGCTCAAAAGTCAGCATTTGAAAGCACCATGAAATTCACACCCAGGAAAGGAATTTTCCCAATAATGGTCCCAGCAAAACAGGTAGTCTTATGGTAAAGTAATGTGTTTAGAATGACTCTGTGTACTCTGTAAAAGTTAGGATAATAAAGAAGTGGATCAACTAGTGCACTCATTATTTACAACTGGAATGATAATGTGGTAGCAAAAACTCCAAGAATGTATTGAAAGATGATTTTACCCCAACCCCTGTACATATCTCCTTCCATGTATGATTTCTTACTGTCACACTTGTATTACATTGTAGAAATGATAAAATCTGAGCTATATTTTGAATCTCAATAAAAATGAATAGAAGGAATAAACTCTGTATACCTGATAATATTTTTTAAATGTTACCACTTGGTAATTAGAAATAGGAACATCAACAAAAAATAAAAAATAATATAGAATAGAATAAAAGCAAACACTGAGTAGAATAAAGAAGCATTATTAGATATAGATATGATAGATTATGATAAAAGAACAGTTGTTTCTAAATAAAGTTGAAGCTTTCTGAAGCATTTTTAAAAATCCAGTCAATTTGGTTGCTGTTCCAAGTCCCAATCACACCACACTATAATAAGAAAACTTTTGGCAAGGATTTAAATAGCACTGATATTTTACTGAAGAGGGACGTGTATATTACTCCATGAACATTCATTTCTTAATTTATAAAAAAAGTAGAAATATACAGGACATAGGCATAGGCAAAGATTTCATGACTAAAACACCAAAAGCATTGGCAACGAAAGCCAAAATAGACAAATGGGACCTAATCAAACTCCACAGCTTCTGCGCAGCAAAAGAAATAGTAATAAGAGTGAATCGGCAACCAACAGAATGGGAAAAAATTTTTGCAATCTACCCATCTGACAAAGGGCTAATATCCAGAATCTACAAAGAACTAAAACAGATTTACAAGAAAAAAACAGACAAGCCCATTCAAAAGTGGGTGAAGGATATGAACAGACATTTTACAAAAGAAGACATACATGAGACCAACAAACATATGAAAAAATGCTTATCATCACTGGTCAATAGATAAACGCAAATCAAAACTACATTGAGATACCATCTCATGTCAGGTAGAATGGCGATCATTAAAAAATCTGGAGACAACAGATGCTGGAGAGGATGTGAAGAAATAGGAACACTTTTACACTGTTGGTGGGAGTGTAAATTAGTTCAACCATTGTGGAAGACAGTGTGACGATTCCTCAAGGATCTAGAAATAGAAATTCCATTTCACCCAGCAATCCCATTACTGGCTATATATCCAAAGGATTATAAATCGTTCTACTATAAGGACACATGCACACGAATGTTCATTGCAGCACAGTTTACAACAGCAAAGACCTGGAACCAACCCAAATGCCCATTGACGATAGACTGGACAGGGAAAATGTGGCACGTATACACCATAGAATACTATGCAGCCATAAAAAATGATGAGTTTGTGTCCTTTGTAGGGACATGGATCAACCTGGAAACCATCATTCTCAGCAAACTGACACAAGAACAGAAAATCAAACACCGCATGTTCTCACTCATAGGTGGGTGTTGAACGATGAGAACACATGGACACAGGGAGGGGAGCATCACACGCTGGGGTCTGTCTGGGGGAAATAGGGAAGGGACAGTGGGGGGTAGGGAGTTGGGGAGAGATAGCATGGGGAGAAATGCCAGATATAGGTGATGGGGAGGAAGGCAGCAAATCACACTTCCATGTGTATACTTATGCAACAATCTTGCATGTTCTTCACATGTACCCCAAAACCTAAAATGCATTAAAAATAAATAAATGAATAAATAAAAAATAAATAAATAAAATTTAATTAAAAAGTAAAAAACTGAATTGTATGCTTCACATGGATGAATGTTATGGTATGTGAATTATATTTCAATAAAGTGTTTTCTAAAACAAACAAACGAAAAAAGTAGAAATATATTAGGTAGTTCTAAAGACTGCCTAGAATTCCTTAAGAGTATCAACACTTTAAAAGCAGCTTATATGAGTCGGGTTTCAAGAACTTAATTTCCTCTCAAATTATTGTGAAGTGTATTCTCTTGTTTACCAGGTATCTTATGGTTATAAGCAAGACAGATATTCTTATAATTGTGTCTCTGTTAATTTTTAATAAGTATGCAGTAATCATTAATTATTTGTATTTTGCCTACTTTCAAAAATGAAAAAAAGTTCACATATTAAAACATCTATAATATGAAATAATTTTAAAAGAATCAAACCCAAAAGAAATGAAATAACAGGAAAATAACTATACTAGATCTGAGATTGTTAATTATCATAGGTATTGATTTTTGGTTAACATATTTAAGTGTTGGTTTTATACTAGTGTTACTTGAAAATTAAGACAAAGAAGGGCATTACATAATGATAAAAGGATCAATCCAACAAGAAGAGCGAACTATCCTCAATATATACACACAACACAGGAGCACCCAGTTACATAAAGCAAGTTCTTAAGATCCTAAAAAGAGATGTAGACTCCCACACAGTAATAGTGGGAGACTTCAACATTCCACTGTCAATATTAGAGCAATGAGATAGAAAATTAAAAAGGATATCCAGGACTTGAATGCAGATCTGGACCAAGTGGACCTAATAGACATCTACAGAACGCTACACCCCAAATACACAGAATATACATTCTTCTCAGCACCACATCACACTTACTCTAAAATTGACCACAAAATTGGAAGTAAATCACTTCTCAGCAAATGCAGAAGAACAGAAATCATAACAAACGGTCTGTCAGACCACAGTGCAATCAAATTAGAACTCAGGATTAAGAAAGTCACTCAAAACCACACGACTTCATGGAAACTGAACAACTTGCTTCTGAGTGTCGAATGGATAAACAATGAAATGAAGGCAGAAATAAAGATGTTCTTTGGAACCAATGAGAATGAAGACACAAGGTACCAGAATCTCTGGGACACATTTAAAGCAGTGTCTAGAGGGAAATTTATAGCAATAAATGCCCACATGAGAAATAAGGAAAGATCTAAAATCAACACCCTATCATCAAAGTTGAGAGAGCTAGAGGAGCAAGATAAAAAAAAAAAAACTCAAAAGCTAGCAGAAGACAAGAAATAATTAAGATCAGAGCAGAACTGAAGAAGATAGAGATACCAAAAAACCCTTCAAAAAATCAATAAATCCAGGAGCTGGTTCTTTGAAAAGATCAACAACATAGACCACTAGCCAGACTAATAAAAAAGAAAAGAGAAAAGAATCCAATAGTTGGAATAAAAAATGATAAAGAGGATAGATATCACCACCAATTCCAGAGAAATACAAACTACCATCAGAGATTACTACAAATGACTTTATTCACACAAACCAGTAAATCTAGAAGAAATGGATAAATTCCTGGACACTTGTATTCTCCCAAAACTAAACCAGGTAGACACTGAAACCCTGAATAGACCAATAACAAGGGCTGAGATGAGACAGCAATTAATAGCCTACCAACCAAAAAAAGTCCATGTCCAGACAGGTTTACAGCTGAATTCTACCAGACGTACAAGGAGCAGCTGGCACCATTCCTTCTGAAACTATTATAAACAATACAAAAAGAGGTATCCTCCCTAACTCATTTTATGAGACCAATATCATCCTGATATCAAAACCTAGCAGAGACTCAACTAAAAAAGAAAACTTCAGGCCAATATCCATGATGAACATTGATGTGAAAATCCGCAAAAAAATACTGGCAAACCAAATCCAATAGCACATCAAAAAACTTGTTAATCATGATCAAGTAGGCTTCCTCCCAGGGATGCAAGGCAGGTTCAACATACACAAGTCTGTAAACGTAATTCATTACATAAACAGAGCCAAACAAAAAACCACAAGATTATCTTAATAGATGCAGAGAAGGCCTTTGACAAAATTCAACAGCCATTCATGCTAAAAACTCTCAATAAACTAGGTATCAGTGGAACATATCACAAAATAATAAAAGCTATTTATGACAAACCCACAGAAAATATCATACTGAATGGGCAAAAACTGGAAGAATTCCCTTTGAAATCGGGCACTAGAAAAGGATGCCCTCTCTCACCACTCCTATTCAATATAGTATTGGAAGTTCTAGCCAGAGCAATGAGACAAGAAATAAAAAATAAAGGGTATTCAATTAGGAAAAGAGGAAGTCAAATTGTCTCTATTTGCAGACAACGTGATTCTATATTTAGAAGACCCAATTGTCTCAGCCCAAAATCTCCTTAAACTGAGAAGCAACTTCAGACAAGTCTCAGGATACAAAATCAATGTGCAGAAATAACAAGCATTTATATACACCAATAACAGACTAACAGAGAGCCAAATCATGAGCAAACTCCCATTCACAATTGCTACAAAGAGAATAAAATACCTAGGAATACAACTAACAAATGATGTAAAGAACCTCTTCAAGGAGAACTAAAAACAACTGCTCAACGAAGTAAGAGAGGACACAAATAGATGGAAAACATTCCATGCTCATGGTTACAGAGAACCAGTATTGTGAAAATGGCCATACTGCCCAAAGTAATTTTTAGATTCATCAAGCTACCAATGACCTTCTTCACAGAACTGGAAAAAAACCACTTTAAACTTCATATGGAACCAAAAAAGAGCCTGCATAGCCAAGACAATCCTAAGCAAAAAGGACAAAGCCTGAGGTATAATGCTGCCCTACTTCAAACTATACTTCAAGGCTACAGTAATCAAAACAGCATGGTACTGGTACCAAAGTAGGGACATTGACCAATGGAACAGAACAGAGGTATTGGAGTCAGCACAACACATCTACAACCATCTAATCTTTGACAAACCTGACAAAAACAAGCAATGGGGAAAGGAGTCCCTGTTTAATAAATGGTAAAACTGACTAGCCATGTGAAGAAAGCAGAACAGGAATCCCTGTTTAATAAATGGAAAACTGACTAGCCATGTGAAGAAAGCAGAACCTGGACCCCTTCCTGAACACCTTACACTAAAATTAATTCCAGATGGATTAAAGATTTAAACATAAGACCTAACATCATAAAAACCCTAGAAGAAAACCCAGGCAAAACTAGCACGTAGTCATAGGCAAGGACTTTATAACTAAAACACCAAAAGCAATGGCAACAAAAACCAAAACAGACAAATGGGATCTAATTAAACTTCACAGCTTCTGTACAGCAAAAGAAACAATCATTAGAGTGAACCAGCAACCAACAGAATGAGAAAAAAATTTTGTAATCTACCCATCTGACAAACAGCTAATATCCAGAATCTACAAAGAATTAAAACAGATTTACAAGAAAAAAACAAATCCATCCAAAAGTGGGCAAAGAATATGAACAGACACTTCTCAAAAGAAGACATATATGAGGCCAACAAACATATGAAAAAATGCTCATCATCACTGGTCATTAGATAAATACAAATCATAACTACTTTGAGATATCATCTCACGCCAGTTAGAATGGCGATCATTAAAAAATCTGGAGATAACAGATGCTGCAGAGGATGTGGAGAAATAGGAACACTTTACATTATTGGTGTTAGTGTAAATTAGTTCAACCATTGTGGAAGACAGTGTGGCGATTTCTCAAGGATCTAGAAATAGAAATTTCATTTGAACCAGCAGTCCCATTACTGTGTATATACCCAAGGATTATATATCATTCTATTATAAAGACACATGCATATGTATGTTCATCGTGGCACTGTTTACAATAGCAAAGTCCAGGAACCAACCCAAATGCCCATCGATGATATACTGGACAGGGAAAATGTGGCACATATACACCATGGAATACTATGCAGCCATAAAAATCAATGAATTTGTGTCCTTTGTACGGACATGTATGAATCTGGAAACCATCATTCTCAGCAAACTGACACAAGAACAGAAAATCAAACACTGCATGTTCTCACTCATAGGTGGGTGGTGAACAATGAGAACATGTGGACACAGAGAGGGGATCATCACACACTGGAGTCAGTTGGTGGGGGGACTAGGGGATGGATAGCAGGGGGCGAGGAGGGTGAGGAGGGATAATGTGGGAATGGAGGCAGCAAACCACCTTGCCACGTATGTACATATGCAACAATCCTGCATAATCTACCCATGTACTTCCGAACCTAAAAAAAAAGAAATATTATTGCCCTGTAAAAAAAAAAAAAAAAGAAAATTAAAACAAAAGAGAAAATCATTTACTTTTATCACAAAAGAACCCATGCGAACTCATCTGAAGAGAGAAAAGTTTTCCTTGACACTGAACTCTAAAATAAATATATCAAAAGGCACTGGGTGACATAATTAACAGTATAAGTGATTTTGGTTTTGAAAAAATATGCAAAAATATGCTTCAAATGGATATTCCACAAATCGCCAAGGGCATATATTTAAATCCTGATTTAGGGAAATTTTCCACAGCAATGAAAGAATAAATGATTCAGGTGTTTTTGCTTTCTTTCACCCTACAATAGTAGATTGTTAACATTTTGCAGGTATGCTTTCATAAACAAGTTTTCCCCAACTGGTTACATCTTCTAAATCTTCTGTAAGATGTTTTAGATAAATACATTTTTGTTTCTTTTCATAAATATTTTGATTTTGTATGTGTGGTCTAGAATGTAGAAGTTCATATTTTTAATAAGCTCATTATTTCTGATTCATAGCCATATTTAGAAACACGTATTAGATTCCCTTTTTCACTCTCTCTCTCTCTAATACCGAAATTCTTAAATGAGCTCTCAGAAGGTGCTGGATTACAGCCAATTCATAGTAAAGGTCTTTCACAACTGCTGTATGTGACAGTATTCTGTATTGTTTATTTAACACAGATCCTTATACGTTGGGTGCCAGATATAAAAGATAAAAACTCTTCAATTTGTTGTGACAATTTGAGAGCTTGTCTTGAATTCATGCCCAGATGGGATCATTAAACTTCCATATGGAGGAAGGATACAGGAGTGGCTATTTCTGGTCAAGGCTGCCCTTTCTTTTTCTTCAGAGAGATACTTTATATACTTATAGCTGTGGGGAAATATTCAATTGATACTTTGTAGTAAAGCAAGACAAAGAAAGGTAAACCGTTTCTTGATCAGGAAAATTTAGAGTCAATAATAGCAATATGCTGCCTTAATCACAAATGAATCTCATTGTTTGCATCATAGAAAATGGACATTAGAGAATAATTGTCTTCTAATTCACATCCCATCTCTTGTTTTAAAAACTGGCTTGTTAAGTGGTGGTATAGAATAGTAAGTATTAGAAAACACTAATAATAAAGTTAAGAATGTTAACTAATAATAACACCATTATGCTACTGTCAACACTAAGTTGACCTAAAATTAACGTTATCAAAGAAGACTACATTTTTTGTCGAGATTACATGCTGGTACATGAATATTTGCTGCTATATGACATTTAAACATGAGAGATGGGTAAACTGCTGTAAAATGTTTATTATGTCTCATTTTTTCACTGGTGGAATGTATATCCATCAGGAATCAAATTGTTGGACTTAACACATACTTGTTTCTGCTGCAAGACATTATTTGGAGAAATATATATGTTGAGAAGTATATTACTATATTATACTTACTATAATATAGAGAAATATATTCTGACAATTGCTAAGTGTAAAGTTGGCCTGGAGTTTTAAAGATGTCTAATAGATTAAGTGACTATTCATACATATTCATATGTTTTTAAAATGTGAGTAGATCATACTTTGAATTTATCTTATCTTAAATAAAATGTTAGTAAAAGTAAGTCATTTGGTAAATTTGTTGCTCACCACTAGGATAATACTTAAGTTTTTCCTGGATTCTTGTTTGACATTTTATCAAGATCTTCCAAGTAAATACAGTGGAAGAATTCCAATAACTAAGGTTGAGGCAGATCTACAAAATGTGAATTTTTAATGAGTAAATGTTTAACAACTGTCCCTCTAATGAAAAAAAGCTCAGATTTGTAGCATTTGCCAATTTGAGTAGCATAAATGCACAAACCATGGCTGATGTTAACATACAAATATTATTTCACTAAACATGGAGTTTGATAGAGACACACACAGTTAGCTATCATGACTAAGTATGAACTGGCTCCAGCCCACCACTGATGTGATTAAACTTCCTAGATACCAATAAAGAATAATTATTTTGTATTTTATTTTTTATAAATCAATCTGTGGGTAGCAATTTCTTGTTCAACACACACTTATGTGGACACTTTAAAATGATCCCCACACTCTTGTGTAATATTTCCCCCTCAGTGTGGTCAAAACCTGTGATTACATTTTAACCAATAGAATTCAGCAAAGGTTATCACATGGTATTTCCATGATTATATTTTATAAGATTGTAATATTCATTTTCCTAGGAGACTTCTCTCTCGCTGGCTTAGGTAAAGCAAGTCCCACATGGCAAAGAACTGCAAGACACACACGCTGAGAGACAATAAGAAACAAGCCCTCAGCCCAGCAAGCCACAAGCCACAGGAAGTGAATTTTGCCAAGAACCAAGTGAACTTTGAAGCAGATCCTTCCCTAGGCAGCTTTGAGACAAAACTGCAACCTGGATTGACCCCTTGACTGCAGCTTTGCAGAAAACATCTAAATTATGTCCCTACTCCTGATCCACAAGATTTTATGTTGCTTTAAACTACTGTTTGTGGTAATATTGTTACACAAAAATAGATAACCAATACCATTTACATGGTACTTACTATGTGTCAGACACTGTTCCAAGAGTTTCCTCTTTTAATCTATGTAACAACTCAAGGATAGTATTAATCTGATTTTATATATAAAGAAGAACATACAAAGATTAAATAATTTGTCAAAGTTCTCAGAGCAGGCATCTCTAACCAACATATATAATAATATGCTTCTTTGTAAAAATAATATTTTGTTAATGCAGTGGAGCTTAATAGGTCTGTATCCTACCCACATCTGAATTCCACTGAAATATTTTCTCACAAATATTGCCAGGAAATTTTATACCTCCTGGCAAACTCAATCAAACCAAGAAATAGGATGCCTTAATTGGTTAGCCAAGGGAGAGTTAAGATTGGTTTCAGCTTGTCTGCAATCTGTTTGTAACACAGTCAGAGAAGAAATTTTTGCATAAGACAGTTTAACCAGGGTGATGTAAATATGTAACCATCTTCCCATCTTAACTATCTTGTTAAGACAACATGTAACTATCTTTGCATCTTAACTATCTTGTTCCATAATTTCCATCCTCAACTTAGATTAAATAACTCTGATATTGCCTAATGTTAAAATATGTTTAAAAGAAAATTTCTAACTTAGTATAAAATATCATTTTCATAAATAGAGCTAAAGAAACGACAATTGATTAGAAAATAAATGTCATGTTGCCACGTTACTGAACTACTTTATACTGTAAGATAGACCAAGTACTGTCACTTGGAATAGTGTCAGGTTTCAGATAACAGGTAGGAGACCACTTTTAATGCAAATATTTTAAGTTGATTCCTAAGTTAAATCAGATGTTCATCCCTATAAACTAAATAGCAATCTTATCCCTATTCTAGCATTCTAATTGCCTCTTATTATATTATGTAATAAATATTGACCATAGTTAAAATACAGAAGTGTGACATATTTGTTTGATATAACCCCATAAAATCCCCTACCTTTCAGTCCTTCCTTAGCGTTCAGAGTACTCTAGCCATATGGAACAAATACCATACCAAAACATTTGTTTTATAAGTGAATAGCTTAATTGTTGATATCTTTATGGAAAAGACATACCTATGTATGTGTAATAATTTCATACTATTGTTCAGTTTATTGAACGTTGAAAGTATTAAACAAGACACTTGTAATGCAACTGCTCTTGGATTAGTCACAATAGAATGGTGTGTACTTAGGTTGTCAATTGCAACAAACTGAGTCACTAAATTACCTCAATTTCAAAATTAATAAATTTCAGATACATCAATTTCTTCTACTGGTCTGCTAATAACAAAGACATGAAAGTTTGGGAAACTGCAAAAATCCTATGGCTTATCAGGAAAGATGATATTTTGTATCAGTATGTCTACCGTAGAGCTTTGTCCATCTTCTTTTGTTACTTTTGGCTAATCCTTCAGAGGGCAAAGAGAACACAGAAAGAAAATGAAAACAAAGAGATGGTACTATATCAATCATTTATCCAGATAAACCTTTTTCCATGACATTGGGTTTTCTATATATTTAAGCATATATGTTAATAATTAACTCAAAAGTTATAAGCAAATTGCATTTAGCTCAAAGCTTTTCCATACACAATCTGTTCTGTCAGAAAATATTAACCAAGGTTCCCATCCTCCTGATAGGAACAAATGCCAAACTTCCAGTTGCATCATATCTACAGTTTTGGTGAACTTTAGTTTCATGACCATTTAAAAAAAAAAAAAAAAAAAGACAGACGAAAGGATGCTTTCAGATCCAAACAATAGGCAATCTTTCATCTACAAAACCTTGGCACATGTCATGACCTTCCCAGCTGATAGACTAATTTTCCCCAATTTAATGCAAATGATACTGAGAAAGGCATTGCAAACTCTTCAGTGTCATAGTCAATTCAAAAACAGTGATCTCTTCCTTTTCTTCTTACCAACATGCCAGTCTGGAGATTTAGCTCCTGTGTCATAGGGAAAATTGGTATTAGAGTCTTCCTTCTTGCATTCTTCCCCTGCAGTGCTGCAATGAGGATGATAGGAGTGGGAAACATGTCCTCTCTTGAGTTCCCGCAGCACATTTGCTAAACACTCTGTTTGATGTCACTTCTCTGTTTAATACTAATTGGAAGTTGGTTCCCTTTTTGTAGTAGCCAATGAAATATTCATTCCCTTGAGATTATTTGTTGGTTCTTCAAGAAACTTCTTCTCCTTGCACAATTTCCTAGTGCTAAAGACTTGATTGGCTTAGGTTTAAACTTCTTTTTAAAGCATCTCAAATCACTATAATGTCTTTCATCCTCTGCTATTGGTTGTCCATGTAGTAAGTTACTTTTGTTCTATAATAAACTACCCACAAACTTAGTGACTCCATCACATTATTATCACTTACAATTATTACTAGGTGATTTTTATAGTATGGACCAGCTAGTCTGATCTCTATTTGCCTAGCTTAGGCACCTGTAGTCAACTAATGAGTCACCTAACCAATTGGATATTATAGGATAGCCTTGCCTATGAGTTTGGAGATTGAACAGTTGAGGCAACAGGCATCTTATCTATGTGTTTGTTTCTTCTTCATTTTCCGGAAGGTTAGCAGTCTTATTCACATGGTCACCTGAGCTTTCCAAGTGTAGCCACATAGGACATGTTTAAATGTATGAAATTTTTTTCAGATGGGAATGCTTCTTTTGGGAAGATTCTATCTATACCCTTCTCATTGCTTTCCACAATACTCCTGGCTGAGGAGAGACATGTTGAACAATTCAAACGAACTAATAATATTCAATTTCCTAAAATCTGGTGGATGCTGATGTGTTTCCTATTTCTCTTTAAATCCTTAAATTTATAATATTTTAACTTAACTATGTCTACACACACACACACACACACACACACACAGAGAGAGAGAGAGAGACAGAGAGAGAGAGAGAGAGAGAGAGAAAGAGAGAGAGAGAGAGAAATTCTTTTATATGGTATATTTTAACAGAATGTATTTAAGGATTTGGTAATAGAAGAAATAAACAAAGCTATAAACTGGAATAGACCTACCATCTTGGCCCCAGGCATTTGCAATATGAAAATTCAGCAGTTATTCTTTCCAAAATTTCGATAATTAGGAGATGAGAATGGGTATTTAGAAATTGGAATCTTTTACAGGCAATACCTAACTAAAAATAAATCTAATAAAATTTACCTTCCCATCTTCCAATATTGTTTCTGGCTACAATGGGATTAAATAAGACACAGATATAAGGGAGATATCTAAAAAATTCATCTAAATTTAAAATTAAATAGCACACTTATATATTACACATAGGTCCACAAAGAAACCACAAAAGGTATAATCAAATGTTTTAATTAAATCTATAGTATGTCCTTATTATGAATACTAATCTTTATGTGTGTGTGTGTGTGTATGTGTGTGTGTGTTTACTTGCAAATAATTTCTTTGATTCAGGGCTTGCATTTTTGCTCTTTATCTTAATTATATTATAATTCTATCCCCCAGTTTCTCATTTATTATTCATGCTTTTATGTATTCATTAACATATTTCCTTTTATCCTACTTGTATTTTTCTTTCCCAGACCTCTTTATGTTGGAAACCTCCTCCTTCCACAACCTTCTTAATAGCAGATGATAGAAAAGTAAATGTTTCAGTTGATCAAAACAAAAATCACGTTATATTGACTGTGCTCCTCCTCTCACAACTTACACTCAATCTGTATAGAAATCCAACTGAAATCAGGCAGGAAAAATTTAAAAAGTGTATTCAATTAGGAAGAGAGGAAGTCAAATTGTCTCTATATGCAGACAACATGATTGTATATTTAGAAGACCCCATCATCTCAGCCCAAAATCTCTTTAAGCTGATAAGCAAGTTAAGCAAAGTCTCAGGATATAAAATCAATGTGCAAAATTACAAGCATTCATATACACAAATAACAGAAAAACAGATGGTCAAATCATGAGTGAATTTCCATTCACAATTGCTACAAAGAGGATAAAATACCTAAGAATACAACTAACAGAGGATGTGAAAGACCTCTTCAAGGAGAACTACAAACAACCACTCAAGGAAATAAGAGAGAACACAGATTAAAAAACATGACATGCTCATGGTTAGGAAGAATCAACCATGAAAATGGCCATACTGTCCAAAGTAATTTATAGATTCAACACTATACCCATCAAGCTACCAATGACCTTCTTCACAGAACTGGAAAAAAACACTTTAAACTTCATATTGAACCAAAAGAGAGCCCACATAGCCAAGACAATCCTAAGCAAAAAGAACAAAGCTGGAGGCATCACACTGTCTGACTTCAAACTATACTACAAAGCTACAGTAATCAAAACAACATGGTATTGGTACCAAAACAGGGACATAGACCAGTGAAACAGAACAGAGGCCTCGGAAGCAACACCACACATCTACAACCATCTGATCTTCGACAAACCTGATAAAAACAAGCAATGGGAAAAGGATTCCCTGTTTAATAAATGGTGTTGGGAAAACTGGCTAGCCATATGCAGGAAGCTGAAACTGGATCCCTTCCTTACACCTTATGCAAAAATTAACTCCAGATGGATTAAAGATTTAAACATAAGAACTAACACCATAAAAATTCCAGAAGAAAACCTGGCAACACCATTCAGGACATAGGCATAGGCAAGGACTTCATGAGTAAAACAAAATGGCAACAAAAGCCAAAATAGACAAATGGGACCTAATTAAGCTTCAGAGCTTCCGCAGAGGAAAAAAAGAAAAAAAAAAAACTATCGTCAGAGTGACAGGCAACCTACAGAATGGGAGAAAATTTTTGCAGTCTACCCATCTGACAAAGGGTTAATATCCAGAATCTACAAGAAACTTAAACTAATTTACAAGAAAAAAACAACCCCATCAAAAAGTGGGCAAATGATATGAACAGACACTTCTCAAAAGAAGACATTTGCAGCCAACAAACATATGAAAAGAAAGCTCACCATCATTGGTCATTAGAGAAATCCAAATCAAAACCACATTGAGATACCATCTCATGCCTGTTAGCATGCTATCATTAAAAAAATCAGGAGAAAACAGAAGCTGGAGAGGATGTGGAGAAATAGGAACGCTTTTACACTGTTGGTGGGAGTGTAAATTAGTTCAACCATTGTGGAAGACAGTGTGGGATTCCTCAAGAATCCAGAATGGTAAACACCATTTGACCCAGCAATCTCATTACTGGGTATATACCCAAAGGATTATAAATCATTCTGTTATAAAAACACATGCACACGTATGTTTATTGTGGCACTGTTCACAATAGCCAAGACTTAGAACCAACCCAAATGCCCATCAATGATAGACTGGATAAAGAAAATGTGGCACATATACACCATGGAATACTATGCAGACATAAAAAGGATGAGTTCCTGTCCTTTGCAGGGAAATGGATAAAGCTGGAAACCATCATTCTTAGCAAACTGACAGAAAAACAGAAAATCAAACACCACATGTTCTCACTCATAAGTGATTTCTGAACAATGAGAACATATGGACACAGGGAGGGGAACATCAAACACCAGGACCTTTCAGAGGGTGGGGCTACAGGAGAGATAGCAGGGGTTGGGGGTTAGGGAAGGGATAGCATTAGAAGAAATACCTAATGTAGATGACAGGGTGATGGATGCAGGAAACCACCATGGCACGTGTTTACATATATAACAAGCCTGCACATTCTGCACATGTACCCCAGAAATTAAAGTATAATAAAAAAAATAATAAAAAGAAATCCAACTGACCTTATCACCAAAATGTTTTCATAATCTGAAACCCCTGTCTACACTACCATCATCCTGGTCTGATTCATCATGATGTTACACTCAGACTAACACCATATCCATCCCACAACCACATTTTCCTTGCTTTAATTTTTCCCCACCTGTTTTAGTGTATTTTCTACATAACAGCCTGCGTGACAATTTAAAATGTAATTCTGATAACATCACTATTTTACTAAAAAACTTGCAGTGGCTTCACTTAGCCCTTCCTTCTACCTGAATGTTCTCTCCGGTATCCACAAAGTCCCTCAACTTCTTGTTGTTGCTCAAATTACGTGTTTGAGGCCTTGCCCCACCCGTCCACTATTCTAAGTCTTGGTTACTCTAGTTCTTCTACATTTTTCCATAACACTCATCATTTGTAGCAAAGTAACTGACCTACAAATATGTATTCAGCTGCTTAGTATTTAATATCTGCATATTCTATCTCACAGGGGAAGGAAGGGTTTTGTATTTTCACTGGTATAAGAACCTACAACATTGCCTGGGATGTGGATACCCTTCAATAAATATTTATACAATGAAGAAATAAAGCATTCATTCTTAAAATTGGGTCTCATCTTTCATGGTAAAAGGATTTTGACTACTAATTTAATTCTTAACAACGTAATGGATACATTCATTTAAAATATCTTCATAAATCAATCTGGATTATTTAAAGACTTTTGTCTATTTCATTTAGCTTGCAAATTATTGGCATGACAATTTCCATAAAATTCATTATAATTTTATTGCCTGCAACATTTATAAAATTCATTACATTGCCATCCTTCTTTGTTTTATGATCAGTTACAAGGCAGTTTTTAAAAGTTACATCAGATACTACTTTCTGCTTTCTCTCTATATCACATGATGTACAAATTTCTGTCTTATTTCATTAGTTCCTTCATACCATTATCTGTTTATTTTGCAACATTTTTATGTGCTTTTAAACATGGGTGACTAGCTCATTAATTTTCTATCTTTTGCCATTCCAATAGATACATTTAAAACTCTGATTTTGGCTCCAAAATACTGTTTTAAATACATTCTATAACCTTTATATCATATTGTAATAATTAACTTCCGAACATATTCTTTACCATTGTGAATTTTTTATTTGACCTAAGGGTTGTGTAGAAATGTACTTCTTAATTTCCAAAGAAAAAAGAAAATTCTACTTATTTTATAGTTATTATTATCTTTGCTTAATTGCACTGTGGGCAGAGAAAAATTTCCATATGACATTAGTGTTCAAAATTTGCTAGGGCCTGCTCTATGGGCCAATATGCAGTCAATTTTCATAAACATTCTGTGTTGGCTTAAAAATGTATATACCACAATTGTAGGGTACAGCATTCTATACATATGTATTAGGAGGTTTCTTAATTATATTCTTCAGTACTTCTATATCCTCAGATAATTTGCCTTCTTGTTTCATAAGTACCTAAGATATGTTCGATGTTTTCTACTATGATTGTTGATTTATGTATTCTTTGTGTGTTTATATGATTCTTTCTATTATATATTTTGTTTTTATAATTTTTAGAAACTTGGGATTTCTGATTAATTGAAACTCTTATATGAGATATTCATCTAGCTCTCTAAAAAGCTTTTACCTAAAAAACTATTATATATGTAGTGATAAAGCTACATCAGCTCCTTTTTTTCTAGTTTGCATATTGTACCTCTTCTATCCTTTGCCTTTTCATTTCTATACCCTTGCTTTAGATTTGGTCTATTACTCGTGAATAGTATACTGTTGTTTTATTCATCTTTGTGCAAAAACCACACTCTTTTATTTACTGTGGTTTTACAATAAGTCATATTTGCCAGTTTCATGTTCTTTAATTGTGTTCTTTTTCTTTAAGTTTGCCTTGGCAGTTTCTCTTCTGCTTGAAATGTAGAAAGTGGAAAAGGAATCTTATACCCATTTTAACAAATGAGTAAAATTTGGCTAATCTAAAAAAAATCTAATTTATTGAATCCAACAAAGAGCTGAAGACAAAAGGTAGTAAAGGGAACTGAATTTCGACTAAAGGCATAATTTTCTGAGAGGTAAGGCACATGAGCCATTTTACCATTGGCAGATCACAGAAAGAAGAGGTAGCTGCTGTAGAAGCAGATAGAAAAAGAACTATAATTTTAATAATTTTTTAAAGATGCATTTGGACACAGCATCAGTTTAGAATACTGGGATTTTGAGATACAAGGAGAGATTGTGGACACATACACTTTTTTCCAAAGACATCCACTGGTTGTTCACAAGAAAGATTGGTTCAGGGGAAAAGATCAGAGAGCTCACTTCTATGGCAGAAGAAAGCCAAAAAATAGTTTTCTATTGACTGGAAAAGCACAATCATAGTATAATTCTCTGAGCTCTTTGCCTATATGAAGCAAAAGCCTTAACCCACTGGAAAAGAAAGGCAAATCCTCTAGCTCCTGGGCTACTTCACCCAGGTAAGAGGTAGGAAATTATTTTACCAGTCACCAGATCCAGGCAAAGATCAATGGTTTGGTGGAATGGTAGGTGCAGAAGTCTTCTGTCTTTTGCAAGTAGTACTGAAAGATCTTTTCCCCTTGGATCTTTTATCAGTACAAAGAAGTTTTCTTACTCCTGCCAAGCCTGTCACAGATTGAAAGCAGAAAATAGCTACCATGCAGTGGCAAGTGTCAGGAATGACAAAAGACCCTTCACAATTCCCAAGTGCATACAACCTTCCTCCTATTGCGGCTTGACAAAGAAAACTGAGAACACTGTAATAGAGAGATGAATGATTATATTGATATATAGAGAAAGAATATTTGTCAAAATTTAACATTATCTCAAGCTAAAAAATCTCAACTAAGTATAGATAGATGATTCTACCTTCCTCAATCTAATATAGGACATCTACTGAGGAAAAAAAAGCTAAAATGTCAAATGATTCTCCAGCCCCTAACTCCAACAAAACAAATAACAAAACAAAGATATTATATATATTCAGTATTTAATTGGAGAATCTAACCAATATAAGGTATGAAAAAATATATGAAAAAAGATTGAAATGAAAGAAACAAAACTGCCTTTATTCATAAATATTTTGTAGAAAATTTCAAAGAACCTACAGTATAGAAATTAGAATAAATGGGTGAGTTTATTAGTACCACAGGATACAAAAGCAAAATATAAAAATAAATTGACCCAAAAATATTTAAGGGAAAGTAAATATAGACTAACTTGAAAAAAAAAAAAAAAGATCAAATTTGTGGAGCCTTGCACTATCTGGTTCCAAGACTTATTCCAAAGCTAGGATAATCATGACAATATAGTATTGAAATAAACATAGATATACAATCAATGGAACAAAATATTGCAGCCAAAAGTAGACTCTCATATACATGAATGTCAAGATAATAGGATGAAGAAACATAGTAATTACAAAAAATGATTCTGGAACACTTGAAAATTCAGTGCAAGCCAATGAACCTCAGCCATTCCCATACTGTGTTACATATATATATATATATATATATGTAAAAATCCAATCAAATTAGCTCAAAGGCCTAAATGTAAATAGAAACTATAAAACTCCTAGGAAAATTATATTAGAAAATTTTTGTAGCTTTGGGTTAGACAAAAATAGGTTGGAAATCAAGATCATGAAAGAATTTTTAAAGTATAAGTTAGACTTCCTTAAAATGAAAAATGTTTTTTATTGATAAATCACCTTTTTACCCAAATGAAAAGGTAATCCAATACTTGGAGAAAATATATGCTGTAAAGCTGATAAAGGACAGACTATCCAAACTGTATGCCAAACTAGTACACTCAATAATAAAAACAGCCTAATAAATTATGAGCAAACCTTGAACACTTAACCAAAGAAGATATTTGAATGGCAAATATGCACTCAAAAAGATGCTCAATATCATTAGTCAATATAGAAATGCAAATTAAACCTAAAGTAAATACCACTACTATACATCTACTAGAATGGGAGGGGGAAGCAGTCATTAATAAGTGTGGGACAGGCAGAGAACAAGTGGAATTCTCATATATAGCAAATTGTAGGATGCAAATGTCTTTTTAGATGTTAGCTTATAGTAACTTGTCAGATTTGTTGTTCACATTTTCCCAGAAATAGAGGACAAGAAACCCTTTAATTCTGATGTTACATATACTTTAGGGGTTGTTTAGGTATTCATTATACAGATTATTAACAATAATGATATTGAGATTGGTAATAAATAATTTGTAATTTACTGGAAATATATTCTCAAATATCTATATGTAACGCATAATACTTATTTGTTATCTATTAAAATATATTTATTGGAAATTGATATTTTGTTATCTAATTTATTTCAATTATCGCAGTATAATTATATTTATAAAACTACTCTAATAATTAATTAATACAGTTTCTGAGACTTATAACTGTAGCTAGAACCATATTAGAAACTTGTTTATATTTTTAGAAAATGTTTTCCTTTAAAAATAAATGTATAATATATTACAGAGAAAGATAATCATTTAGCTATAAAAATTCATTATGAAAACCAGAATGGATTTGAGTTCTGTACAGGCAAATATTTCTGCACTCATTCAATTTTATGTTTTGGAAATATGTGTTCTAAATATTTATTACATAAATTGAACTTCATATGGGAAGAAAGAGACACACTTACTCTATTGTGTGAACCAAATTTGTGAATACAGAGGGTTTACCACCATACTTACCCTCTGAGAATATTCATAAGTCTGGTTTTCTTAATCTTATTATATTTTCTGCAATCTTTTAGTATTCCAGTACTATTTTATGGTTCAATAAAAATCGATGCTTCCTATTTATCCACACTTTCGTCTAGTTTTACATGAATACTCATAGGTTATTTCTCCTAGATAGTTAATGAAAGATCTATAAAGAATAGAGTGTAATCTATTATGTGCTTATTGAATTTATATGCCCTCTTACAAAGATGAGATTCTACCCATAAACAGTGTAACTTCCTGGCTATTTCATCCCATTTTTTTTTCCTTTTTGTTTTTCTTTCTGAAAGCCCTAAAGTATTTTATGTTTGGCAGACCATTATATTAATATCTAGGCACTTTGATAAAATTAACAGAAATGTTAGCCTGGACATGAGATAACAGTTTATTTCATTCAATAATGAATGACATAGATCATGGAGATACAAAACTCAACAGAAAATAACACAAAAACTCGCTTTACTTATATAAATCTCCGAATCCTACTCCACATGGAGGCACCGCTTTTCTCTCCTGTTCCTTTCTAAAATTCCTTGAAATGTCCTATCTCCCAACCTGTTCTGATTCTCCTCCTTTCTTTTTCAGCTCTTATGATGGTAGAATTACTTTTTTTTATTATTTAGAACATTTTAGACCTTTTCTGCCTTTTCCCACATACATCTTTGTCTATTATCTCTAAAGATTGATAAATAAAAGTTCTTGCTCAGAACACTGTTTTGATGTTTTTGATGTTTCACATTTGTTTACCAAGTACTTCACAAATGTTGCTACCAAGCATCTGTCAATATTATAAGGAATGAGTATTCGATGGATAGAAACAAGGAATATGTATTATAAAAATACATATTCATACAGTGTTCACAGGGGTTCAATCTTCAGTTATTCCTATCAGTGGAATTTCCACACAACAGATGCATAATAAGTGCATGTTTAAAAATTAATTTAATATTGCCATAACAGTACTGAAAGATACATATCAAGCTTAGATGTTCAATATTGGAGCAAAACATAATCACACTGATATTTCAGTAACAGGTGCAAATACTTCACTAGTATAGTAATGATGACACAAAATCAGTCAAAAATATGCATCTAGACTTATTAATAAATCTTGTCCTCATTTATATATGTTGTGTGTAATCCCATATAAGCACATATCTGTAACATAATGAATTACCACCATTAATATTCAAACCATAATCTATTTTGAAGCACTTATAATACCAGATTTCCAAAGAGCTTATTGTCCCTTTCTCAAGAGCTCACAGTACATGCTTTTTAGTTTAAAATAAACACAGCTCCACTCATGAAAAATTGACCACTATAGAAATGTCCTCATTAAGCAACCGGAAAGCAGGAAAAAAATGTAAAGCAATGTTTTAGACATTGGGTAATTGACCTCATAACACTCAGATCCCTGAGGAAAAGATTGCAGCAGCTTACTGGCAGGAAGCAGTTTCTAAGTCATATCCCAAGAAAATGAAACTGTAAAGTGTCACTGAATTGGGGGTGGATGGGAGAACCACAAGAAATCAGTAGACCGAACAATTCTCATGGCTCAAAGAGGGCTAGGAACAGTTTGTTCTTGGCAGCTGTGGAGAAGAGGCTTCACCCCTCATGAGGTATTGGATAGATTCCTCAGAAGGATTTAATCTTAGTAGCTGTGCTAAATTAGCTACAACATAAAGATTATTGTGGGCCCACCATGGTAAAGCTTAAAAGCAAGACTTTAAAAGAGCCAAACTGATTCACAACTTACTTGACTACACATTAGAAGAATATTCAGTGTTCTTTATAAGAATATAATCTAGCACCTATAAAAACAAAATTCAACAATAAAAATTTACTAGACATGAAATATGGCAGAAAAACATGATCCATAAGCAGGAGAAAAATCAGTCAGTAGAATCAGTCAGAAATATAGATGATTGAATTAGTTTGACAAGAATCTTTAAACACTATTATAAATCTTATAAACATGTTTAAAGATTTAAAAAAAAGATGATTAGGAGCAAAATGTAATTTATTTTAAAAGATCCACATCGAACTTAAAGAAAAAATATGATCTCTGAAATAATATACTAGATAAAGTTAAAAGCATATTAGAATACAAGAGTAAATGCTGGAGAACTTATAGTAGTAAAAACCATAAAAAATGGATCACAAAAAGGAAAGAGTATTAATTGAAAAGAAAGAACAGTGCCCAAGTGAGCTGAGAAAATAAATCAAGAGGTCTAAAATACATGTAATATGTGTCCCAAAACGACAGTATAAAGAGAGGAAGACAGAAAAAATTATTCAAGTAAATGGCTTAAATTTTGTTTAATTTGATAAAAATCCACAGATTAAAGAAGACCAATCTGAAGCAAAATGAATGCAAATAAAACCATGACCACGCACATTATAATCAAATTTTTGAAAACCTGTAAGAAAGAAAAAATACTTGAAAAGAAGCATGAGAACAAAAGATTATGCAGAGTTAAAGCAGACTTTTCATCAGAAACTATGTAGATTATGAAATAACTGCTTTAAAGAAGTGAAGGAAAAGCTGTTAACCAAGAACTATAAACAGTGAAAATATATTTAAAAAATGCAGATAAAATATACATCTTCAGAAAAATATAGGTAAAGATCATTCACCATCAGCACCTAAATTACAAGGAATGTTCAAAGAAGTGGGAAGAAACTGAATGATGGCAGAACAAAATTAGGATCTATGCAAATGAGTGAACATACCAGAAATGATAAATATACAAGTAAATTAAAGAAATAGTGTTTTAAGTCTCCTTAGAAGTTAATTGACTGCTTATGGAAAAACTAATACAATGTATTGTGAGACTCACATGTAGAAACAAAGTATATGATAACAGCACAAAGGCCAGGAGACAAGAAATGTATCATTGTAAGTTTCTTTAAAATAAAAAAAATATGAAGTTTTGCTCTTGTCACCCAGGCTGGAGTGCAGTGGGCTGTTATCAGCTGACTGCAACCTTCGCCTCCCAGGTTCAAGTGATTCTCCTGCCTCAGCCTCCTGAGTAGCTGGGATTACAGGCATGCACCACCATGCCCAGCTAATTTTTTTTTTGTTTTTGTATTTTTAATAATGGAAGGGTTTGCCATGTTGGCCAGGCTGGTCTTGAACTCCTGATCTCAGGTGATCCACCTGCCCTGGGCTCCAAAAGCGCTGGGATTATAGGTGTTAGGTCTCACACCCGAGTGTAAGGCTCTTATATGTGAAATTTAATATTATATGGTGATAAATTAAAACATATACTTTAAAGTCTATGGTATACTAAAAGAGTTTAGCTAATAAACAATAGAGGTTAAAAGAAACAAATTTAAAATCTATTCTTTTAGCAATTTTGAAATGTACAATATATTACTATTAACTATAGTCTTCATGCTGTGAAAATAGATCTCTGAAACTTATTCTTGCTATCTAATCTAGCACAAAAGAAAAATTGAAACTTAAAAAAAACTTAACCCAAAATAAGGCAAGAAAGAAGTTAAAAAACAAGGATATGAGGCAAATGGAATACAAATACAAAATGATAAATTTAAGCCAAATTTCATTTAAATTACATACAGTAAAACCTCTCCCTTTTGAAAACATATGTCTCTATGAATTTTAATACACGTATATAATTGTGCAACCATTGACACAATCCAAATAATCAATGTTCTATATAACTTTAACTCCCACATCCTATATAACTGCTATTTTTATAGAGTTGCATGCTTCCCTTCACCCTAAACCATGACTATCACTGTTCTTTTAAGAAAAGCATTATATAGATAAGGTTATACAATATATAGCTTAGTATAGTACAAAGAAAAACTAGTAGTAGCATTCATAGTAGTTTTGAGTTATCTGAGTGTCCCAGATAAAGCAGATTAAGGTAATATTTCATTGGTAGGACCTATAGAAAAACTTAACGGAATAAAGTAAAAACCATCTCTTAAGGAAAATAACACGATCCTATGGCTTATAATATTTCCAAAAATAATTACTTAAATGCAATATTTAGTTTATAATCAAACATTTTCTGGAATAGCAGAAGAAAAAAAGTATTAATCAGAACCAGTTAAAAAAGACCTACAAGAATTAAGATGTTGAAATGATCTGATACACAATTTTAAGTACCAATGCAAATATATTGACATGTAATATACAACATTCCAAGTTTCAGCAACAAGTTAGAAATGATTTTAGAAATGCATGGTAAATTTCTGAGGAATGAGTTGATTTCTTATCATCTTCTAAAGATTAAAGCTGTTTCTAAATAACACTATTGACTCACAGATTTTTCATAAATTTAGTGTTTACCAGTTATCTGCACTCGTTAATCTTTTGGAAGCTCATATTCTCTCAATATGGACACTGGCAGATCCCTCCACATGGATTTTTGTTTCCTTTTGGCACTAATCCAGTAATCTTTTATTGCTTCCTTGCTTTCTGATTTGGCAAAATATGCCAGGCTGTTTTTGTACATTTTCTGACCCAGACTTGAAATGATCTATTTCTTCAGAGTAACTACATTTTTTCTTTTTGAGAATATAATTTAGAAACATGTTTAAAAAACATGATGTTAAACAAAAAAATCAATGTAACCTGTTTTTAAAAATGAGACACTTTTGCACAATATAATTTTTAGTACATGTGTCTGTGTATATAAATATACTGGAAAATATATATGAGCATTTAACGATTATTTCTAGTTGGGGATAATTTCCCTTTTTTATATTGAAGATGACTGCTATGTTTTTTTTGTATTAAACAGTTTTGGAAAAAAGTATGTTCAAAGAATCAAAACATTTTTCTCCGAACTAAAACCAAAGCAAAACAAACTAAAATAAAAACAAACAAAGAGAAACCTTGGTGAATTTGATATTCTGTTTTCATCTTAAGTTGTGTTTAAAGGTCAGTAAATTATATTTCTGTTTGATCTGCACAGACAATTTTTTAATCAATCTTCTTTGTATGTACCCACTTTCTCTTTGGCCTTCTCTGCCTTGTTTTGATGCAGCACAAAAGCCCTCACCAGAAGCCAAGCAGATGCCAATGTCATGCTTCCTGTAAAGCCTACAGAACCACGATTTGAGAGAATTCTGTTCACATTTTCAGACTGAAACCAAGTGTAAAGAGATTCTTCTTTAATTAAATAAGATTCCAGTTCAAGATGGCTTACAGGAGACATTGAACACCTGCTCTCTCCCGAAAAAAAAAAAGAACCAAAATTACATACAGACAAACTTTGAATAGAAAATCCAGGGAAGAACACTAAGTCCAAGAGAAAAGTCACAAAAAGCACTTCAAACAGAAGAGAGGGAACTGAGCATCTAGCTTGGCCAAGATTGGCCAGGAGCCTAGAAGGGATTGCAGGGAAAGAATAAACAAGAGAACTTCAGTTGTCCGCATTTCCAACATGGACTGCTGCAATCCAAACCACGAGAGAGCTCCTCTACCCACAGAAACCCTGACACTAGCATTACTGGTGATTTCTAGATTCTGTGAGGGTATTGCTCCAGACAGGAATTTATTTGGGTTACTCATCCCTCCACGATCTAAGTGGCTGAAGCTGGGCACCTGGGGTAGCACACTCATCACAGGACTGCTTTCTACCCAGGGAACCATAGCTCCTATATTTCTATAATTCCAAGAGTGCCCAGTGTCCACCTGGATGGCTATAGCAGTATAGCGCTGGCTGGACCCAAAGAGGCTATTGAGTACTCAGTACTCTAGCCAACAGTGAATAATATTCTCTAGAAAATGGACTGCAGTACACACACACACACACACACACACACACACACACACACACACACACACGAGCCAGCCGGACAAAGCATGTGCTTTCCAAAAGCCAATAGCTCCCTGCCTGGAGCTGTGAGAAGTGACTCTGCCCCTAGCAGCAGCACAAACTCCATGCTCAGCCCCACAAGGGAAGAGTGAGATCCCCTCCCATCAGCAGAGTGGCTCTGTGATCTGGCACATGCATAGAGAGCCAGACCTGTTCTCCCCTAATACACATACCTGCAGGCACAGCAACTGCTGCCATGGGAAGGTGGGCTGGTGAGCGAGAGAGTTGTCTGTCTGGGACTGTGAGTGGTGACTATACCTCCACTGGCAGTATGGCCTCTGTTCAAAGGTTCATGAACAAAGGGTGGAATCCCTTTTACTCTTTGTGAGGCACTGTGGTGCAGTTGCCACAGGGTAACTATATACAGAAGATTGAAATGAACCTCTATCTCTCACCATATACCAAAGTCAACTCAAGACTCAAGATGGATTAAAGACTTAACATGATATATGAAACTGTAAAACCAATAGAAGAAAACATGGCAAACTCTTTAGAACATTGGTCTAGGAAAAGATTTTATGTCTAAAACCTCAAAAGCATAAGTAACAAAACCAAAAATAGACAAATGAGATTAAACTAAAAAGCTTCTGAACAGCAAAAAAACAATAAACAGGGTGAAGAGACAACCTCTTAAATGAAAGAAAGCATTTTCAAATTATTCATCTGAGTAATTACTCATCCAAGACTAGTATCTAGAATATACCAGAAACTCAAACGTCTCAACATTTAAAAATCCTGTCATCAAAAGATAGGCAAAGGGCATAAATAGACATTTCTCAAAAGACAACATGGCCAGTATGTATATGAAAAAAATATTCAACATCACTAATAATTAAGGAAATGCAAATCAAGACCACAATGAGAAAATGTATCATCCCAGTTAGAATGGCCATTATTAAAAGGACAAAAATTTCATTCTGTTGAAAATGCAGAAGATAAAGGAACTCTTATACACTGTTAGTGGGAATGTAAATGATTACAACCACTGTGGAAAATACTATTGAAATTTCTCATAAATCTTAAAATGGAATGACCACATGACCCAGCAATTCCACTATGGAGTATCTATTGAAAGGAAAAAAAAATAGTATACCAATTGGATACTTTCACTGGCATGTTTATCACAGCGCTATACACAGTAGCCACAATATGGAATCAACCTAAGTGCCCACAACGAAAAAATGGATAAAAAATGTGATATATACATACACAACAGAATGCTATTTGATCATAATTAGGGAATGAAATCATGTTATTTCAGCAACTTAGATGGAACTGGAGGTTATTATGTTAAGAGAAATAAGTCAGGCACAGAAAGACAAATACCGCATGTTCTCCCTTACACGTGGAAGCTAAAAATCTTCATCTCATTGACATAGAGAATAGAAAGACAGATAACAGAGACAGGAAGGTAGGGAAAGCAAAAGAGGAAAAGATGTTGATTATGGGCACAGGGATAGAGTTAGAAAAAAGAAATAAGTTCTAATTTTTGATAGCAGACTAGTGTGACTATACTTAGCAACAATATTATGTATATTTCAAAGTTACTAGAAGAGAATACTTGAAATAGTACCAAAACATAAAAATACTAAGCCCTGAATGTGATGGACATCCCAATTACCCTGACTTGATTATTATATGTTATTTGCAGATAACAAGCACTCACATTTACTCTATAAATTTGTAAATTATTACATATCAATAAAAGGGAAACATATTGATAGTTCTAATTAATAAGATATAGAAAAATTATATAAGGAGTCGTTTATGTTATATGAGAGTAGGTTCATCATAATATTTGATATTGTTACTATTAGCAAAATTTGTGTTAGTTGGCATAACTTTTCAGGATGCACTGACAATGCAAATGGATTTATTTTCAGGGTGATCATAGTACACAGTTATATCAGTATTTAAATATATTTTCCTAATTAAACAAAAATATTTTATTAGTCCGTTCTCATGCAGTTATGAAGAAATACCAGAAACTGAGTAACTTATAAAGAAAAAAAGGTTTGATTGATTCACAGTTCCACATGGTTGGGGAGGCATCAAGAAACTTAGAATCATGATGGAAGGCACCTCTTCATTGGGTGGCAGGAGAGAGAATGTATGCAAGCAGAGGAAATGCCAGACCCTTTTAAAACCATCAGATCAGATGAAACTCACTATCAGGAGAACTGCCCCCATGATTCAATTATCTTCACCTGGTCCCACCCTTGACACATGGGGATCACTACAATTCAAGGTAAGATTTAGTAGGGACACAGAGCTAAACCCTATGAAATATATATAAATATATTGAAGCATTATATAATTAAAAACTGAAAATAATGTAAATGGAGATACATAGAAAAGTAGGCATGTAAACTATGAATAATCTGTAAAAGGTATTACTAAGTTACTGTTTTAAAGAATGAAGATCTATCTATATCTACATCAGAGTATATCTCTATACCAGTAAATATATATGCATGTATTTGTGTGTATGTGTGTATACATACACACAAAGATACAGCATAATCTCCAAGACATATGTGAAAAATCTGTCATGGAACAAATTATTTTTATTTAATTTTTTAAAGGATACTATTAATTGCAAAGGATAATATTGGTGCAAAAGTGATTGTGGTTTTTGCCAACCTAACAGATTTGGGTGTTTACATATGTAGCTACATACACCTTCTCTGTATTTAATTATGGAAATATAAATATACACCAGAATGTTAACATCAATTATCTCTTGGGAAGTGAATACATTAAATAAATTCCTGAAGGAGGGTTTCTTTTATTACTTTAGGTATTTCTAAATTGTTTGCAATTTTCCCATAGTCACCTAGTAATTATACATTTTTCAAAAGCATATTCTTCTAAAGTGTATAAATTGTTTTAGTATACTCACAATATTCTACAACTTTTGCCAGTATGAAATTCCATAATATTCCATTACCACTAATAGAAACCTTGTACCTATTTGCAGCCACTCCCCATTTCTTATTCCTCCCAATCTCTGACAACTAATAATTTACTCTCTGTATTTACAGATTTTCTATTCTGTACATTTCAAATGTGATCATATTATGTGTGGTCTTTTGTATCTGCCTTATTTAGAATTGCTGAATCATATAACTCTATGTTTAATTTTTTTGAGAAAATGCCACACTACTTTCTAAAGTGACTGTACAATTTTACAATTCTCCCAGCAATATATGAACGTTCCAATTTTTCTATATCTTTTCTAAGCCTTTCTAATGTCTGCCTTTTTTATTATAACCATTTCAGAGGGTGCAAAGTGGTATCTCACTGTGGTTCTGCTATTTCCCTAATGACTTATATATCGTTTTACTTCAAATTGAACATAATAACATTTCATCAAGTTTTCTAGCAAAGTCACAAAATTTATTTCAGGAATAGTTTCAAAAAGATTCTGATTCCCTACATAATGCCCAAAACTTAAAGTATTTTCACAAATAAGATATAGAAGAGAAATTATTTAAAGCCAACTTTTTTTTTTTTTTTTTTTTTGAGACAGGGTTTGACTCATTTGCTCAGACTGGAGTGCAATGATGCAATCACAGCTTACTTCAGCCTCCACTTCCCTGGCTCAAGTAATAGACTCAACATTTGTTTTCCAAGGAAAAAAATTAAATGTGCTTAGAATTAAGACCACTAAAGGAGTTTGTTAATTGTATAAATATAAATTTTCTACTCATTCATTATCTTTAATAAAAATGAAAAATGTAATTCATTATATAAGAACTCATGTTTCTTCAGTCCTATGTAACATAATTGCTAGCTTTAGTGGAAAGCTTCATGAAAGTGTTATCATAACTACAAACATTTTTTGCTTCTCTTGTGTCATTTATTTATACCCATTTATGACAGAATAAAAATAACACAATATATACATTCTTATGTAAATATTTATTATTGACATTTTACTTCATACTAGGTGTCCTTTATATCCTTAATTATAAGTGGAATCTATGTTGGTTATATATCTCTAAAAATTTGGGAAAATCCATATTAATTTACAAAGTAATATTCAATAATAAGTTAGCATTTTTAGGCAGGGTTTCCATGAAATTTATGTATCAATTCAATGTAACAGTTCTGTATTATTGCAAAGTTTCACAAATTCAGTATAGTAATGATAATTTTAAAAGGTAGAACCTTTGGTTTCCAGTCTGGCACATAATACTGGTCAACCTACAGGTTCTCAAAAAAAATAACCAAAAAACTGTCAACATAACAAAAAATAGAAATTCCAGAAAGGAAAATGGTTGTTTGCATGTGAGACACTTAAAAGAATGTCAAAAGAGAATGTACAAATGAAAGAGAATACTTGAAGTGCATTAAAGAGGATGTGAAAACATGAATTACTTCATGTGAAGAAAAATCTCCTTTCTGTAATAAGTGGAAGACACAAACAATCAGCTGAAATGTTCTCCACTCAGAGAGTTCCCATTCATACTTACAGAATACATTTCAGACACCTCAGACTAAGATTATAGGGCCTTGGCAATGCACAATCCTTGGTTAGATCGTACCAGGGGAGAAACAAGATAATTCTAAATGAAGGCAGATAAGCTAGTAAGTAGACACTGAAACTAATTTAAATTACTTCAAAGAGTAAAATATCTCAATACCAGAGGAAAAGATACTTGTTCTATACACTTCAGCCCATTATTCCTTTTCCTTTATCATTGGCAACTGGGATTCTGATGCAACAAAGTAAAATTACTCTTAACTTTGCTCTTCCTCATTTGTCTGTATCTAAAAGATTTATGTAGGGACACCATTATCTTTAAAAACCCATATAAAACAATGATTCTAGACAAACCAAGACTTAATTTCATAAGAATCGTGAGCAGACAGAAAATTCACAATATATATTTTTTAAAGTAAATTGGAGGATCAAAATTGTTTCCTTCTTTGTATTAGCAGCAAATAAGAAACTGTGAATATTTTTTTAAAATCTCTAATTTTTATTTTCAAAGAAATTTAAGAAGCTAATCATTTAGGCAATTTAATTGGAAGGTTATAAGAACGAAATAGAAAAATTATTTAGGGAAAAAACATAATTTAGTTTTGTAAAATATGTGAAAGTTTAAACATATTGGATTCTGCCGTAGAACAATCCACAAATTAGAAAAAACAAAAAACATTGTTACACAGAGAAATGAAACTAAAAAGCAAAAAAGTATTAATAGCAATAAATTTGTAGAAAAGATAAAAAATAATATATAGGTTATATATGTATTAGTTTGTTTTCATATTCCTATACAGAACTTTGCAAGATTGGATAAATTTATAAAGTAAAGAGTTTAATTAACTCACAGTTCGTCATGGCGGAGGAAGCCTCAGAAAACTTAAAATCATGGTGGAAGCCAAACAGAAAGCAAGACACCTTCCTAAGGCAGCAGGAAGGAGAAACGCCAAGGAAAGAGAGGAAGAGCCCCTTTCAAAACCATCAGATCACATGAGCACTCACTCATTATTATGAGAACAGCCTGGGGAAAATCGTCCCTGTGATTCAATTACCTCCACCTGGTCTCTCCCTTAACACATGGGGATTATTAGGATTATGGGAATTCTACTTCAAGATGAAATTTAGGTGGGGACACAAAGCCTAACTATATCAATACGTGTCTGGAGAAACCCCTATCACAAGCTTGGCATTAAAATGTAGTTGTTTTTCATTTATAATTAACTTCAGATTAATTCCTCCTGTCCCTAACTAGCATGTTTACAGGTGATCTTTATCTCTACTTTGAGACTTCTGCCCATAGAATTATCTAAAAATACCAGAAGGTTTCAGTTACTTTTGGAGTTATACTTCAAAAGCTCTAAACCTTAATATAGGAAGGCGATAGCTGTGGATTTCAATGTGTTGATTTGCAATATGTTCAATATATTGTTCATTAGCACTTTGCTGCCATCACTGCCACATGCTGTAGCTTTGAAAAACCATTTCAAAGAGGCTGATAAGCATTTGCTGTAGAAATTTCCTTAAAGTGGCACTGTGAAACACTCCACTTACTAAGGTGATACTCATACACTCAGCCAGTTTTTAAGTTTTAAGCTAGGGTTTGTGTCAGGGTAGCCAAGTTGAGATATCCTGGCATTTTCATTTGTATTCTAAGCCAGAAGGTAACAAAACTTACTGGCTCTTGTCTTGAGCCTAAATCCCCAGCTAAAACTTTTACTTCCTGCTTTGTGAGACCTCCTTTTGGGCCCTTGAGAATCTTTCCTTTCTATGAACTTTGTTCTGGGCCATCCCGTTCTAATCCAATGAGGTCCCCTGACTTTAGTTTTGGAGACAGATATTCTGATACTGGTTTCTGCATTTGTAATATGTCCTAGACAGAGCCAGCTATATAATTTTTGGGTCTCAATGCAAAATGATAATGTGAGGTCTGAGAACTGCCCCTTCTTTGTCTATCGATGACTTTTTCCATCAAGATTGTTTTAAATAATACTTAATCCCAAAACTAGATTATATATCCCTTTTGTGTGCAAAGTACTCAAATTTTGTCTTAAATCATCTCGCTTTCTAAGGTCCTGTCTACTCGCCTATGCCACCTTAAGGCTGATGGTCATTAAGAAAGAAAATTTATCTTGCTTACCATTGTATCCCTAAAAGTTTGCACATTGTCAGATACATGGTGGATTTTCAATTAATATTTCCTGAGTGAAATGGGAAATATAGCTATCTGAATAATAAAGATATAACCAAGGTACCATCATTTATTAATGAAAGTTTAATCTATTAAACATCAATGAAAATGGAATTCCACAGAAACTCCCCTACCTATCTACTGGATAGCTTCTATATGGCCTTATTTGTTTGCAAGCTGACGTGACATTGTATAAGTGACAAATATGGGAACATCTATATAAAATTATTAGGTTGGTGCAAAGGTAATTACTACCAATGTAATAAGTTAGCAAAAGGGGCTGTAGAGGTTAATAGTGTCAGTAAAGACTCATGATGAAAATATATGCCTCTTTCAAAATTAAATTTGCCTGTTTCCATTTTTGTCATTCAATGTGTCTTACTAGTGCTTTGGACATTCTTACTGATTTTCAGCTTATCACAGAAAGATGGGCTCAATACAGCCCAGTACATTTTTAAAGTAATAACCATAAATAAACCATATATTCTACAGAATAAGAAAAACAACATTTAATGCCTGAAACTAAAATAACCATGGAGGAATTCAAATACTCTGTGTCAAGAATAGGCAGAGCTGATTAGCATGAAGGTTTGGGAATTTGGAAGCCCTTAAGTTATAAGTTAGAGAACAGAAAACTCCCTGTCAGATAAAGAGGATCTTATTAGAGGAGGATCAAAATGGAGACTTACAAGAAGCAGTTGAGACTACTCTTGCAAATCCACACATGTAAAGGGACAGCAAACATCAAAGATTCAAATGAACTGAGCATGTTTTCCCTTTACTGTGCTGGCAACTGTAAATTGTTTACTAAAGAATTGTTTCTTACTGAAATAACTAAATGCTGATTACATAATCATAAATAATAACAAAAAGCGGTTACGACAAGATGGAGGCAGAACATGCAATGATTCTGTAGTTTGAAGATAAAGGAGCTTAAACTTTTAGAATCATTAATCTGCTTGGTTTTGAAAGACTTTTTTGCCAATATAATTTAACAAAAGAATTAATGAACAACAATAATGAGGAAGCTTTTACATGCTTTCCTTTCATTTAATTTTTATCACATTCTTGATGTGTTGCCAGAATTTTGTTTTTTATGATAATGTGGAGTATGCTATATGTAGGATTTCTTTCTCCTCTAAATGTGGGAAGAACTAATTTCTTTAAGAAGCAGAAAATTAACAGCCATATATTTGTCTTAATCCTAGATTTTTAATAAATAGACATTTCATATCATGATTGAGGCCATATAAATATTTCATATCTCGCACTCCTTCTACATTGAAACACTGAAAGCTAGAGATTAATTCTACTCCTGTTGCCAAGTTAATTTCTACCTAAGACATAATTATATTTTGCTCAGTCCTCTGTCTAAAATACTGATTCACCAGGACCTTGTTTGGCATAGTCTTCCTAAGTATACAGCTTTTGTTCAATATCACTACCTTGGAGAAGACTTCCTCAACCAACCAATTAGCTCACCCTAGTCAACCTCTATCATGATATTGTGTTTTATTGTTCTTAATGTAATGATTTATGGGTAGATCAATATCCATAGACCTATATCCATCTATAAACCAATCTATAGGTACTCCTATATCCATCTATATAATTTGCATAATTGCTTATTTTCTATTTCCTCCTATTAAAAGTTTGATGAGAAGAGATCTTATTTTGTTTTGAAAACTATGCTGTGTCTATTTCCTAGAACAGTATCTGACATTACTGGGTGCATAATAAATACCTTCTGATGAAAGAATGTATGCTTACATGCATGAATGGAAGGTACTTTGGAATGTTGATAGAAGGAATAAAACAAGATATTGTAAAATTGCAGCTTGAACAGCTTTATCTTGATCCTCGCTTAAGCTCTAGAATAAATAAATAATTGAATGATTTGTGAACATTAGAAAAAAATCGTAATTGTTAGGACTCATAGAATCATGAAAAAGGCATGCCATGTTATGATATATGTTCATAAAAAACAGAAAAGAATGTTTGAAGAGAAAAATAAGTATAAATTCTTAGATAACCTCATCCTTCAATGAAAATCTCTGCATATTTTCGTCTACACTTGTTGAAAGTACATGCCCTGAAATCTGATTGCCTCTTTATATCCTGATTTTACCATCTTAATAGCTTGATGTCATTGTTACTTTGTCTTACTGATTAATATTGGGATTTATTTTACCCCTAACACTTTATAGAGTTAGGATCAAGATTGACTAAGATGAACAATGTAAAATGTTTCATGAAGTGTCTGGACATGGGTGCTTATTATTGTTGTTTGTTTTTGTTGTTGTTACCAGAGGTTTCTACACCTATTATTAAGTTGTAATAAATGGAATTATATGTATCTACTCTTTAGTACCAATCTCTTTTTGGATACATCATGATAACATCTTCACATTTATACATGTAAATTTGCTGCATTATTTTTACTACTGTATATTACTGTGCTTTATGAATACCTGAAGGTTTTTCTAGTCATACCAATTGTTACATATTAAAACATTTATTTCTTTCTTTGACAAGATTCTATATTGATAAAGCTTAGATATGAGATAACATCAAATGTCTTAAAGTTAAAATAATAGAGTGCATTTTAATATTATGACAAAAGTAGAAACTGGACTTAATTGTTCCCAAAGAAATAAAAAACTGATTCAGGGATCACTATTGATTTTTCAAGGGTATAAACATATATCTGATACCCTGTAGAGGAAAGGACTTCAGATCTCTGAGGAGGAAAACCTCCACCAAGGAATCTGTAGTATGACTTTCATGCCAAAATCTGAGTACTGGGGAGAAGTAATAGACAAAAGCTCAAAACATGAATATAATCTTCTAAACTTATCACAATATGCTCATTCCAGATCTGTGTTTGCAATTTAGGTGAAAAATTGGAAAAGAAGAAACATTTTGAGACCAATGCCACTTCTACTGAATGTATCACAGAGTAGGAAGGACATGTTTCTTTAATTTTGTCAGATTCGACTTCCTGGGGAAACCAGAGGAGATATGCCCCAGTCCTGGAATTCATGCAGAAATCTCAGTAGTTACTGTGTTTTGTTAAGGCCATGCATCATAAAGTTCCTGTCTAAATAGCTGTAGCATCTACAAACTCTGTGGGAGTCTCCTGCTAACAAATCTCTAGATTTACCACCAGAAGCAGTAGTACTTGAGAAATGAGAGATGAACCCAGAATGGATAATCTAAAAAAAAAAAAAACAAAACAGGGAATGAAGGGTACTGGGTCCAAAGTGATGAGAGGAGGAGTGGCATAGGACCCTTTGTTATGCATCAAGAAACAAAAAAAAAGTATTTTTTTATTTTATTCTTGAAGATAAACATCATGCATCCTTATAGCCTTATGTTTGTGCATAGGTCTAAGGGATTATTCAGCTGTGATTTGTTATACTTAGTACATAAATAATAATAATAAATATATATAGCCCTCTCTGTACTAGGCATTGTTCTAAGAAGTGTTGACTTATTGATCCATTTAGCCTTCAGACAAATTCAGAGAAATGGGTACTTTTATTCATCCAAGTCTCTCAAATAAGAAAACAAGGCACAGAAATGTTAAATAACTTACTCAAAGTTATAAAAGTGTTGGAGTCCAGATTTTAACTCTAAACTATTAACGTATACTTAAATTTGGCATTGACTAATATAAATAAATGAATATTTTCAAAGTGCTTTATTTTTGCTTGTTTTTTAGAAATTCAGAATATGAGAACAAAATCATTTAAGAATTCTGAATGAGGAAAACACTTACAATGGGCTGTGGATAGGGAGTGAGAAGATGGACAGACACAGAGTGTGCTTGTCTTTCTACACCTAATCTGTGTCAGTGGCAAGAGAACCACACAATGATTCGTACTTAAGGGGATGAAGGCAAGTTTTCTGTCAAAAGAGAAAAGAAGCAAAACTGTAAAAAGATTAACACACAAGGAGGCAGAAGCTATATATTGCAGAAGCTATACATATCAGCAGAAGCTGATATATTGTGATTACATTCATGTCTCTAATTTGTAATTACTAAGACGGGGACGCCTGGGACAAGAACAGTGAATATATTTTAGAAATAACAAACCAAAATGGTATACAGTGACCATAATAATCAATCAGCAATTTTTATATACTTACAGGGAATATATCTCTCAAATGTGCCATTTTTATCTTGCAGAATAGGCAACTTAGGTCAGATAATATTACAAAAATGGTTCCACTTGAGAAAAAATTATATATTTGAAAATGACAAGCAGCTGAAATAGGTAGTTGTTGTGAAATTTGTTACCAAGCACTAATTATCAAAGTTGCCATGGTGACATTTTTAGTTATATGTTACTTCTGAAGTATTCTGGGACAGTATCCAATTTATTCACTAATTTAATACTCCATGTCCTGAAAGAGACAGCAATAGATTATTAAAATATTTAATACTAGATGTTATGTAGAAGTTGAATCAATAATGGTTATGACTCAACATGTACTAGGCCTGGCAACATTGTGAAATGAGTATTCCTTGTATCTCTTATGTTGGGGTCACCACCTGCAGGGGTCTGTCCTGCAGACCCTGACTCAATGACAGATGAATAAAGTACACTGATACACAGATATTATGATTTGCCAGTTTGACTGAGGGTCCAGGCCCCTTATAGACTCTTTGGAGAGTGCTGTAAACAGTTGTGACTGCCAGCCCTCACCAGACAGTGAGACTCGCATTTATTCTATAATTTAATAACAGAGGCCTTAAGCCAACACACTTGTGGAGAAAGATTAAAATAAAGGCCAGGCTCTGAGCCCAAAGCAAATACCATTAGAAGGTAATTTCCCTGGTCGACCTCCCCTCAAGAGAGCCATCAGGCTCAAGTTTATAGTCTAGTTTATAGACCACATAAGTAAACAAGTTATTCAGATAAACTACCCCACATACCCTAGCTATTTGCTTTTCTTATTAACTAAATGTAAAGAGTATTTAGGCTGCCTTCAGCCAAAACTTCTACTGAAATTATGCAAAAACCTCTTGGCCTTCCAAGAAGGTTTGTGATTATTCCTTAAAGCTATCTCTAATGTTGTTCCCTCAGTATTTTTACCACCACACTGAGTGAATTCCCACATTCTTACATTTATTTAATATAAATTTTGTAGATAGGCTAGTAGACAGTTTTCAAATAGAAACTATCACTAATTATAAAATTATAAATAATTATCAAAAAAGTTAATAACTGTACTAAATTTTTCTTATAATTACATTTGATAACAAAATATTAAGGAAACTTGACCTTAGACTTCACTGCTAATGAAGAAATCCCAACAGAAAACATTTAATTCTAAAAATCATTGCCTTTAGACAAAAGTAGCATCTGTCACCTTATTTTTTCTATTAAAATATATGGAGAAAATATATAGGGAAAATAATCTAAAAATAAAAATTTAAAAATTTCATATTTGATGCTGTTTAACATATTTTTACCTTTTAATATAATACATAATGTCTATCAGTAAGAAAATACTATCATTGTAGTATATTGTTTAATGGCTTAAATATCTCATCTTTTTCAATATATTGTAAATTTCTTCAGTACATAGATCATATTTTATTAATTTTTTATCTCTTGTAACTATAGCTATATTTGATATTAAATACCCAATAAATTTAATTTATTTGTAATTCAATCCCTTGCATACAAATCTTATTACTTCTATATAACAAGGCAAATAACTGGATAATGTAGAATTCTGATTAATAATTAGATATGTAGAATGTCAAAACAAAAGTAATGATGTTTTCTATAGAATTGTTTTTTGTAATTTTCCTTGTTTTTGACAGCATGCCTCTAGAAATGATCTGAGAACTAGGAAATAATGTGGAAAAACAGACCACACTAGTCTAGTCTTTTTCCAAGAGTGAGTATATTGGATTTTAATACTATTTTCTTACGATAAAAATTTGTTTTAAATACTTAGAGCAGTATATACTAGGGAAGTATGGCATTTGTGCACAATAAAATGCAGCTTAGATCAATTAATGAAGAAAAAGCCCAGTTACTTCTCTTTATTCTGCTCATCTGACTGATGTAGGTTAACTTCAACAAGCTAAGCCTAACCAAGAGTCAGACAGTGTCTACACTTTCATTTAAATATTCTCATCGTCTACACTGCCTTTGGTTCTGGTAAACCTGACCTCAGACCTGGTAGAATTTTAGCCACTATTTAATGTCTAGTTTCCTTCCAGTAATCTCTAGGCATGATTAACAGCTGGCTTAAGGTGCATGAGCATGGCTGTCAGATAAGAAAAGGCAAATTCTTGTACATATATACATAACTGAAGGCACAGGATTATCAAGGTCTCTTGTGAGCAAAATATCTCAACAATTTCTCACTAGTAAAAAATTGTTGGCATAACAGTGCCTGAAAATAGAAGAGCCTCCACAATTACTAGCACAAAAGAAAGGGGCCACGGTATGAAATTTAAAAAGATGTGGTGAAGCTGAAACTAAGGAACATTGGCAAGTCAATTTTAATTAAATCATAGATTCTGTCTGTGATGTATGAGGTTTATATTTTCTGATCCAAGATCTAGGTAGATGACAGACACCTGGTGAATGTGAGTATGTAGAGACTGAAGAACTATGTGAGCCAACTAACTCAGCCAGAAAAGCACATATGGAAGAAAATCATTATTATTTTCCATTAAATCTAGTTGGTTAGTTTTCATACACATACATGCTATATCCATAAAAATCTAACTAGCAATTCCTGGAAGTTATTCAGGTGTTTAATTTTTATTACCAACTTCAGAAATAACTGCCCTTTCACATTATACATTTATAATAATTTACTATTTTTTTCTTCAGTTCCTGGCATGTAATGAGTTAAATAAAATATATTTATTATGATTAATATTATAACAGTGTTTACTCTATGAAAGGCTGGTGAAATATATAAAAATATATAATTTACCAATCTGCCCACAAAAGGACTTGAAATCTAGTTAAGAAAAACCAAACATGGAGACAAAAGATCAATATGCCACAGAATGTTTATAGAGAAGGGGGTCATGACTAATTTCTAGAAAGAATTTGCAAAGTATAAAATATGTCAATAGGTTCTGGAGAAATAGCTAAGAGCCATGGCAGTACAGATAAATGGACGTTTCAATGTAGGAAGATTAACATGAGCAAATACTCTGGGAAAAGACCATGTAAAGCATTCATAGTTAATTTACAACTTTACCTAACTTGGTATCCTTCATTCACAGTAAAGTTATTATCTTTGTATTTCTTGTCTTATGAACCTGAATATGGAATATTCATTCAAGTTTGCTACTCATTTTCTTCAATATTCCTCTTCTTCTTTTATACTCATTACCTACTTATACTTGAGAGGAGCCATTACTAATATAATTGTTACTGTAAATGTCATTGCTGGTATAATGAAGATTAGGCAAGGCTTCAGAAAGTAATTTGCAAATCTGCTATTGAAATTTACCAGAGCTCACTGTTGATGGAGTACTTGGTAGAAAATTTTTCTAAAAAACTTCTCATGTTTGAAGATACAACTATAAAAACACATTTAAAATATATAACCTAGAGATTATATTAAATTCTGTTGATAAATAGAAGCACAGAATATACTTTTTTGCCTCGAGAAAAATATCAAAAACCCACATGAAATGTATTAAAACAATATGTGAGAATTGAAACCTATATAAAACTACAAGATCTCAACATACATTTAAACTGTTCACTGAAAATGACATCTGTTACAAAAGAAAAAAAGAAATGGACAGATTGAAAATTAATTATGAATTTCATAGATATGCACTATTATTCTGAATAATGAGTTTCAATTTTACACTTTTTCTGTGCTAAAAGGAAATAAATTAAACACTTGTAGATAATTAATAACATGTACAGTTTTACATCATTCATTTTTCAATGAAAAATAACATATTAAGTATCCAAATGAGAATGATCCATAATGCATCTGACACACATGAAAAGATGAATATACAAGTTAATGTATTATAGTCATAGATTAATGGACTCAACTTCTTTGTCAGTAATATGTCCATTCATAAGTTGGGGATAAGAGCTCAAACTCAAGGTATAAATTAAATCTGTTACAATAATAAATCAAATTGAAATACAATATGTATTTTAATAAATTGACAGAAGATGGTGGGGAATTGAAAGAAAGCCAAATGACATTCCCTTTTAAAAAATCAATTTAAGCTATAAGAAGCGATGAAGGGGAAAAGATACCTTTAATTAATTAGAAATAGTCACATCTCAAACCACAGATACTTAGAATTGCTGATGAATATAAGTTTAGACCACATAAAGAGATAACAGGTAAAGCAGACATAAATCTATAGATGTACAGAGCACAGAAATATGTTAAATATATGGAATCTAAGGTTTTATTACCTGGAGAGTAAAGTCTAGTTTGGTTAGCGGGAGGGAACCTTTTTGCAGCATATTCTATATGCAAAAGGGAATTTGTAATAAAGCTAAGAAAAATCCACACCAATTTCAAAATTGGGGGTCAAACAGCTTTACACTACTTATCACAGAAAATTGAACACATATAAATAATTTCTAAATCAACATGTGACTCAACCAATTGTATAAAATATTTTCATAACAAACCACAAAAACATCACCTTCACACCCCAATAAAAGGGGATGACACAGGACATTAAATGAAGAAATGCTCCCAGGAGAAAGTTCTCAGATGAGATGGGGAAGTGTAATAAAAGGGCATAGATGAACAAATTTCTTCATCATTTATAATTAAGATATTTCTAAAGTTTATTAATCCCCAAATTATTAATGTAATAATTAAAAAGTTATAGGCATAAATACACATGCTACCCAAAGCAATCTACAGATTCAAAACACAACATAAGCTAAAGAAAAGCAATCTACAGATTCAAAACACAACAAAAGGCCAGGAATGAATAACATATTAAAAAGAATAAAAGATGTAATCCCAGCACTTTGGGAGGCCGAGGCGGGTGGATCACGAGGTCAAGAGATCGAGACCATCCTGGTCAACATGGTGAAACTTCGTCTCTACTAAAAATACAAAAAATTAGCTGGGCATGGTGGCGCGTGCCTGTAGTCCCAGCTACTCAGGAGGCTGAGGCAGGAGAATTGCCTGAACCCAGGAGGCGGAGGTTGCGGTGAGCCGAGATCGCGCCATTGCACTCCAGCCTGGGTAACAAGAGCGAAACTCCGTCTCAAAAAAAAAAAAAAAAAGAAAAAAAAAAGAAAGTCAATGAATACAAAAGTTGGCACTGTACGTTGATAAACCTTTAGTAGCATTTATTGAGAAACAAAGAAAAAAGACATAATTTACCAATATTAGGAGGAAACATTGATATTAACACTGATTTTTCAGACCCTAAAAATAAAAAAAGAATAATGTGGGCAACATTACACAAAAATTTTGACAGTTTAGATTAAATGTACAAATTCTTGTAAATAAATCTACAAAAGATTACCCAGGAAGAAACAGACTACCTGAATACCTTGTTAACTACTAAATAAATTACATGTGTAATTATACCATTGCCATAAGGAAAACTCCAGGACCAGATTACCAAAATGATTTAGGTTTCACTTATGAATTCTTAAAAACATTCAAGGAAGAAATAAAATTACCTCCACAGACTTCAGAAAAAGGAAACGACAAAAACATTTCCCATCTCATTTTGTATAGAGAGCTATACCTATTATCACACTTAATGCTAAAAGAGCGTATTTCCTACTTTGACACTGGAAAAAGAGGCAGCTTAGTTATCTTCCACATTATACTGAGATCCAAACTATTTCAATAAGGCAGAACCAAAATAATGATAATAATAATAATAAAGATTTGAAAGAAAAAGGTAAACCTTTCTTTATTCCCAGATTACATGTTTACCTAAGCCAAAAACCCTACAGAATAAGCAAAAAACCTGCTGAAATAAGTAAGCTTAGGTAGGTCACCAGGTCTAAAGATCAATACAAAAAAGCAATGTATTTTATTTCTTTGTATTAACAATGAACAATTTTAAATTAAAATTTGAAAATACAACTTACAACAACAATAAATACACAATATACTTAAGAATACATTTAACAAAAATATGTAAACCAAGTACAGTGAAAATTGTAAAAAGTGAGAAATTAAATGATACCTTATTAAATAGAGATGTGTAATATTCATACATTTGAGGATTCAAGGTTTGTAAGATGGTAATTCTCCCCAAATTGGTTTATATCTTCAATGCAATTCTAATCAAAATTAGTGCAGATGTTTTGCTGAAATTGACAAGCTGATTTTAATATTTCTAAGCACATTCAGATAACCTAAGGTAGCCAAAAGATCTTGAGTAGGAACAAAATAGAAGAGCTCACACTACGTTATTCTGCTGCTTACTATAAATCCTCATTAAAAGATGTAGTATAGTATGGACTTTAATAATTGGCATGAAGACAAATGGAATAGAAAAGAAATTCAAGGATAGCCCTATACATCAATGTTTAATTAATTTTCAACAACAGTGTCTCCGTAGCTCAATGGTGAAAGGATATTTCTTTCAATAAATGAAGCTGAAACAATATAATATTTGTTAGTAAAAAATTGATAGCCAGACACAGTGGCTGATGCCTGTAATCCCAGCACTTTGGGAGACGTAGGCGAGTGGATCAGCTGAAGTCAGAAGTTCAAGACCAGCCTGACCAACATGGTGAAAACCCTTCTCTACTAAAAATATAAAAATTAGCCAGATGTGGTGGCGTGTGCCTGTAGTCCCAGCTACTCAGGAGGCTGAGACAGGAGAATTGCTTGAACCTGAGAGGTGGAAGTTGCAGAGAGCAGAGATCATGCCACTGCACTCCAGCCTAGGTGACAGAGCAAGACTCTGTCTCAAAAAAATAAAAACAAAAATTCACCTCAACCTTACATAGAATTAAACTGAAACGTCATAGCTACAACTATAAGACTTCTTAAAGAAAATATAGGGGCAAATTTTTGTCAGCTTGGGTTTTAAGGAAACATTTTACAGATACATCAAAAGAAGCCGAAAATATAAAACAAAATTTTAAAAATTGTTTTACTTTAAAATTTAAGAATACCAATAAGAAAATAAGAATCAAGCCACAGACTGGGAGAAAACATTTGAAAACACATGCAACTGATTTAAGACTTGTATCCAGAATATATAATATGAATATATATTCAATATGAAGACAATCCAATAAAAATGGGTAAAAACTTTCAATAGACACTTTAACAGGGAATATACACTAATAGCAATGTCAAAAAAAATGTACAAATATGCTCAACATCAAAATCATTAGGAAAATGCAAATTAAAACCACAATAAGATATCAACTACACTGACTTGAATAGTAACAGACTAGCCAGTAGGTGAAAATTAGAGCCACAATAAGATATCGACTGACAACTCTTTAATAGTAACAGACAATCTAACCACTAAGTGGATTTTATAACAGAAGAACAATAACAGTGGATTTTATTAACAGAAGAACAATAATAGTATCAGTTGGGAAGGATGTGAAGAACTCGCATACATTCCCGGTGAAAATGCAAATGTAGTATAATACCTTTAAAAATCAAGTTAGCAGTATTATTCCTAAAGTTAACTGTATACTTATTATTGATCAGCAAATCCTAACAGTAAAATATCTGGATATTAGCTAAGAAAGAAAGGTATCTTTTTGAAAAAAAAATACTGTAATGTGTGCAGTGTATACTTAAAATTGGTGAATTTTTAAAGAAAAATTTGGCAGGATAAAGCTTAATTCATTATTTAATAACTGTCGCAGTCTTTTTCATGCCTGAATTTCTTATTTTAATTTATCAGCACTAAAAATCAGGAAATTACATTTGAACGCAGACTTTTAGAAAAAAACTCAAAAACTATTTTTTCCTACTTTGCACTTAAATTCTTATTATATTCATTTCTAGCATTCTTTCGTATCAATCATACTTATTTTTGCCATAACCTTAATTTGAGTTTCACCGACCAGACACTTTAATTACAACCAATTAATCTTTTATCTAGACTGACACAACCACTGTCACTACCAATCTGAATTTTGTGGCCATATAATATACTAGAATAATCTCTTTTATCCTAATAGCTCACCGTTTTGTGAAAGTGAATATAAAGAATGTGAATATTGTGTATTTGTTTGTGTTCTAGTTATTTATATCTTAAATGAAAATATAATATCTAACACAAAAGTTTTTGGAAAATTATTTTCAATCATGTTCTCACCTACACATGAGAACATGCCTCCAGCTCCATTCATGTCCCTGCAAAGGATATGATATTCTTTTTTATGGCTGCATAGTATTCCATGAGTTATAGAGCTAAATGATGAGATCACATGGACACATAGAGGGGTACAACACACACTGGGGCCTTCTGAGGGTGGAGGATGGGAGGAAGGAGAGGATTGGAAAAAATAACTAATGGATACTAGGCTTAATACCTGGGTGATAAAATAATCTGTATAACAAAACCCCATGACACAAGTTTACCTATGTAACAAAGCTGTACTTCTATCCCTGAACTTAATACAAAAATTAAAAATAATTATTTTCAAATGCGTATGAACCTTGATCAATAACACCTTAACATTTATTTTCTATACTTATAACATTTACTAATATAAAAATAAAATGTATTAACCTGACTTAAAATGACAATTTTTCATTAATATTACCATGAAAAATAGAGAATAAAATTTTATTTTTATACTTCAAGAATAATATCTAGGAATAACAAATAGTTTAATGTAGAAATATGGAGGACACAGACAGATATTATAAAAGAAATAGGGCAGAACTCAGCAAAAAATGCATTAACCTTTTAGTTTATGACATTCCTGGCTTTGCTTAAAGATTGAAACAAACTGTGAAATGATAAAGTGGTTTTGTCCATGAACCTACTTTCAACTACTATAATTAAGTCCATTCTGAAACATTTCAGAAACAACTGACTAAAAAGTTAAGCAAAAATCATGAATGTGAAGTGACTTCTATTATTTTTATTCCCTTTATATAAAATAGAGAGAAAAAACCCTAGTGGCCATGCATGCTGAGGATTGCAGTTTTCATATGAATCATCTACCCATATGTCACAGAGGTAGCTGGATGGGACAGATAAAACTGCATGGAACTGGGAATTAAACTCTGAGTCAGGTATCTCAGTTTGCCCTACAAAATACATAAAGGCTATTTAGCTAGCTTGTCTATCATGACAAAAATAAGCCAAAGGCAAATTGTGTGGGGAGACACTGAGTTTCAGCTGGCACTGGCTATGTTTGAGTAAAGAAACTATAGAGTTTGTAATCTTAAGATTGTAAATATTGTGACAGAACATGGTAAAGAGCAAAATATGCAGACTGCTCAATATGTAATCCTATTAATCTACTGCAAGGAAATTTCTACAAATTTCTATAACTTAGTGTGTTTCTACCATTGGAATATGAATAGATAGGATTCTAAGGAGGAACAGCCATAGAATTAGATTTAAGATGAAGATGAATATGATAAGGAAGAATAGTAAGGACACCAAAGCACAACAGATGTAATGTAGGCATGGTTTTAATAGATGCTGTCTGAACTTATCAGTGACATAAAGAAATGCTTGAACAGGTAAATAAAATAGAGAAATGGGCAAAATAAGAAAATAAGAGAGAATAGAAGAAGAAAGCCAGTTACCAAAAAATTTTTTAAATATTATACAGCTGAAGAAAAACTGAAGCTTGTCACTGTGTTTTAGATAAAATCAATAAATTGAATCTCAGATCTAGATGTAGCTCAAAAAAGTTTGATGCACAAATAATTTTTACTAGAAGCAAATTAAAATAAAACAAGACACATAAAATAAAATATTTTAGCATTCTAATTTCTAAACAGGAAAGAGTGATAGCAAGTGAATTGCAGTTGAACAATAAGACAATTTTGTATCTCATTATGTAATAACTTTAATATCCTATATAAAATAAACTATTAAATAACAATATTAAAAATTTGAAACCTTAAATACAGCAACAGAAAAAAAGAGGCGTTCAAGAAAAAGTTTTTAAAGTGCTAGCTAACTTCTGTTTTAAGTGTTCCAGATGTCATAAAGAAAAGAAAGAATGAGAATGACAGATAACAAATAACAAACTAGTTATTATGTTAGATAGTAAACATGAAGAAAATTATAGAAAAATAGATGTAGATGAAGAATGATGGGAGATATTAGGGATGGCCTCTGTTAAAAGATAGAACATGAGTGAAAAAACAGAGATGTGGACAAGAAAGTCACAAAATAACTGGGCAAAAACTACCACGCAGAGAAAATATAAGGTCTCTACCCCAAAATATATAACCTGTCAGAAATATATAAACAAATATTAAATCAGTTAATATGGTTTGGCTATGTCCCCACCCAAATATCATCTTGAATTGTAGTTTCCATAATCTCTACATCTGGTAGGAGGGACCTGGAGGAAGGTAATTGAATCATGGGGCAGGGGGTTGACTCATGCTATTCTCATCATAGTAAGTTCTCTAGAGATCTGCTGGTTTTATAAAGTGCTTCCCTCTTCACTTGGCTCACATTCTTCTCCTTTCTGCTGTCATGTGAAGACAAATGTGTTTGATTTTCCTTCTGCCATGACTGTAAGTTTCCTGAGCCCCCCTGCCCCCCAGCCATGTGGAACTGTGAGTCAATTAAGCCTTTTTCCTTTAGAATTTACCCATTCTTGGTTATGTCTTTATTAGCAATATGAGAATAGACTAATACAATAAATTGGTACTGCAGAGAGTGGAGTGCTGCTATAGGAATACCAGAAAATGTGAAAGCAGTTTTGGAACTGGGAAACAGGCAGAGGTTGGAATAGTTTGGAGGACTCAGAAAAAGAAAAATGTGGGAAAGTTTGGAAATTCTGAGAGACTCTCAGAAAATAGGAAGATGTGAGAAAATTTGGAACTTCTTAGAGACTTGTTGAATGGCTTTGACCAAAATGCTGATAGTGATATGGACAATGAAGTCCAGGCTGAGGTAGTATTGAATGAAGATGAAGAACTTGTTGGGAGCTGAAATAAAGGTGACTCTTGCTAAAGCAAAGAGACTGGTGGAATTTTGCACCCGCCCTAGAGATTTGTGAAACTTTGAGCTTAATAGAATTATTTAGAGATCTGGTGTAAGAAATTTCCAAGGAGCAAAGCATTCATGATGTGACTTGGGTTCTGTTAAAAGCATTCAGTTTTATGTATTTAAAAAGATATCATTTTGAATTGAAACTTAAGTTTAAAAGTTTCAATTCAAAATGATATCTTTTTAAATACATAAAACTGAATGGAAGCAGAGCATAAAAGTTAGAAAAATTTGCAGTCTCACTATGCGATGGAAAGGAAAACCTGTTTTCTGAAGAGAAATTCAAGCCAGCTGCAGAAATGTGCAAAAGTAACAAAGAGCCAAAGTTAATCACCAAGACAATGGGGAAAATGTCTCCAGGGAATGTCAGAGACCTGCACAGCAGCTCCTCCTATCACAGGCCCTAAGGCCTAGAAGGACAAAATTGTTTAAAGAGCCAGACGCAGGGCTCCCCTGAGAGTTCATTATGTCCAATATAGAGATGTTGTGGGAAGAATTATCTTTTCACTTAAGATTCCAGAAGAATAGGTAGATCAATCACATTCTCAAAACTGTTAGAGATAGACAATCAGAAGGAAAAATAAATATGCATGTACATATTCAAATACCTAATGTGGGTATATTTACATAGGATTATTTATTCCCTGACAATGTGAGGCTATACTTGTCATTAAGTTTTAAAATATGATGCTTGTGTTTAAATCATACTCATGACACTTGTAGTTATCAATAGGGTGAATGACATAATTTCTTTTACCAAAGATTCAGTGTCTAGAGCGTGTGGTTCCTCTACAACAGAAGCTGCTTTTGCCAAGTATGCAGAATTTTCCATGTATTATTTCTCTCAAATCATCTAATACTTTCTTTGAAACTTAATCTTCCTGAGCAAAACATTTATCTCACCAAGTATCACTTTCAAATGTTCAAATGTCCAGTGTTATTGCTATATCAACATGGTAATACATGAAATCATCAATGCCTATCAATGCACTGCACATGATGGTTCTCTAGTTTTGTAAAAATAATAAAATGTGGCACATATACACCATGGAATACTATGCAGCCATAAAAAACGATGAGTTCGTGTCCTTTATAGGGACATGGATGAACCTGGAAACCATCATTCTCAGCAAACTGACACAAGAACAGAAAATCAAACACCACATGTTCTCACTCATAGGTGGGTGTTGAACAATGAGAACACATGGACACAGGGAGGGGAGCATGACACACTGGGGTCTGTTGGGGGGAAATAGGGGAGGGACAGTGGGAGGTGGGGAGTTGGGGAGAGATAGCATGGGGAGAAATGCCAGATATAGGTGATGGAGAGGAAGGCAGCAAATCACACTGCCATGTGTGTACCTATGAAACAATCTTGCATGTTCTTCACATGTACCCCAAAACCTAAAATGCAATAAAAAAGGAGAGATGGATAAATTCCTGGAAAAATGCAATGCTCCTAGCTTAAATCAAGAAGAATAAAATAATAATAATAATAATAATAATAATTAAACCATGCTAGAAACTCAAGCTTTCAACAGACAATGATGTTATTTTATTTAATTTCTCAAGAAGAGAAAAATATATACTTGAAAGTTATATGCATGGCCAAACTTACCTCTTATAAGGATTAACAACTCTCAATATGCTTTATCACTTTAAATATTTTTCTTCTAATCAGTGGCTTTTATAGGACTTGAAGGCTATCATGCTTTGTTTACAAACTTTTGCACTTCTTGGAAACTTTTGTTTTACTTAAAAATATGGAAAGATGGGCCGGGCATGGTGGCTCACGCCTGTGATTCCAGCACTTTGGGAGGCCAAGGCAGGTGGATCATGAGGTCAAGAGATCGAGACCATCCTGGTCAACATGGTGAAACTCCGTCTCTACTAAAAATACAAAAAATTAGCTGGGCATGATGGCGCATGCCTGTAATCCCAGCTACTCAGGAGGCTGAGGCAGGTGAATTGCCTGAACCCAGGAGGCAGAGGTTGCAGTGAGCCGAGATTGCGCAATTGCACTCCAGCCTGGGTAACAAGAGCGAAACTCCGTCTCAAAAAAAAAAATATATGGAAAGATGATGATGGTATTGCACATATATTAAAATAATCTGAGCTTTACATCCTATTAAGAGAACATCTAAAATACTATAGCATCTCCTTCTGTATCCTTGATATGCATAATGTTTAAATTTTTACATGCAAATCTACTATGGAAGAAGTTCCACGTCTGTATAGAATATAAATAGTCATAAAGAATATTGCTCCCAGCATAGCAATGAGAACTGATAATATACAAAAATTAACTTTTTCTTTAAAAGGCACCCTGTAGATGATGTCAAAAAGCAATGAGGCAACCAAAGAGTGATGACCCTCTCAGAAGAAAGATGGGATGCTCAAACCATTATTTTTGGCAGAACATGGCAGAAAAAAAAGTAGTCATCTTTAAAATAAATATGAAATAGTAACATTTTCAAACACGTCTTAAAGAACAATGCTAGCTACCATGACAGTGTACAATCTCAGCTAACTGTGGACAAAAGGGAGGAGGTTTGTTTAGAGAACAATGCTAGCTAGCATGACAGTGCACAATTTCAGGTAGTGGTGGACACAAGGGAGTTTGCCCCATTTGCCAGATCTTTTCCATGAGCTATTTCCAAGCAATAAAGATTGGGACCAGGGCAGAAGCCTTGAGAGAGCCTTCTTCAGTGGTGCAGGTGTGCAGGACCTTTTAGGTTTGAGGTTGGATTAGTAGATTGTTGAGGATCCCAACCACTTTATAAGCCTGACATGAGTATAAGGTTGTTGTCATCCGCCCCTGGGGACAGGTGAAAAACCTACACTGTACCTTGGTATGTTATGAGACAAAACCAGCATACTGCTAGGGAAAAAAACAAGAAGTCTCCCACACCAGGACTCTGATCTGAACCCAGGATAATATTTACTGACCCTTGGGTAAGGGTAGGAAATCTGTCTATGGCCTTGACCTGCATAAGCAGAGATTGACTAATTCCAGGGAAAGGGTAAAGCTGAGGAGTCCAGGCCCACTTGTCCAACATGCTGCTTGAAACTAGGCAAAAGCTATCTGTCACTAGGGACAGGTAAGGAGACCTACCGGCCACAAGATTTCTGCACGCATAAATGTAAAATATGCTACAGCATATATACTAGGTACAGTGTATATACTAGGCAAAAGTTAGGCAAAAGTTATCGGTCACTAGGAACAGGGGAAGCGACCTGCACATGTCCAAAATCTTCCACCAATTCAAGGCAAAGATTAACTGCTGGGGAAGGTCAGGAAACCTGCCTGTATTCTAGAATTCAACAGAGTAGGTGTAAGAGTGTGTCTACAGCATAGTCAAGATTGCCGAGTCAAGTCAAATTCTGGGTCAGCATACAAGACCACAAGACCTAGCTTATACTTCCTTTGCCAGTTGTGGATCTTGCACTTAACACCTATAGCAGTCCATGTCTTTGGGGAGGAAGTTTCATTAAAGATTCTTCTGTGTTACTTCTCTTTTACCTTTTCTTATTATTTAAGGGATGTACTCAAGAGCCTGATTTACAGTAATCTCTATCTCCATCCATTTATGACTTGATGGGTATTGGTATATCTCATCAGATAAAATCCACTTTTAAATCCAATAAATAGTATTATTAAAGCTCTAACTAAATACTAATAATGGCTGTTATGAAAATAAATTATAGAATCTGTGACCTTTCATAAAAATATAATGTCATCAATGTTCTCATATAATATTCTTATTACATATAACACACTATTTTAATATCATTTTCATTGTAAATAAACACTTTTGTTGTGACCGGAACTGTGATACTAAAAAGTCTTATTTTTATTTTACTAAAACTCTGCATTCCATGTTGAATATGTTTAGTTGATTATTTTTTTCTATAGTCAAAAATATTTGAATGTTGCAGAGCAAATACCTATTTTCCCAGCTTCAAGAAGAAAACATTACATCAAAAACAAAAAAAACCTTAAATTAAAATTAAAATCATCAAAATAATTCATAGTGAAATAAAAACATGCACAATTTGAAATAGTACAGAACAGCGCCGGGCACGGTGGCTCACGCCTATAATCCCAGCACTTTGGGAGGCCGAGACGGGTGGATCACAAGGTCAAGAGATCGAGACCATCCTGGTCAACATGGTGAAACCCCGTCTCTACTAAAAATGCAAAAATTAGCTGGGCATGGTGGCGCGTGCCTGTAATCCCAGCTACTCGGGAGGCTGAGGCAGGAGAATTGCCTGAACCCAGGAGATGGAGGTTGCGGTGAGCCGAAATCGCACCATTGCACTCTAGCCTGGGTAACAAGAGCGAAACTACGTCTCAAAAAAAAAAAAAAAAAAAAGAAATAGAACAGAACAAACAACTATGTAACTGCTTTTGCTACCACAGGAATCATTTGGATTTTGAAATAAAGACAATTTCCTAGAGATGTAACACAAAAATAGTATCAATTTCATTTCCACTGAAAAATGCAGATAAAGAGTGTCTATTTATATTTTCAAGATTTACACATTGTTAACTGTGGGTTTATCTTATAGACTTCTCTTTCTCTTTCCTCATCCTCCATTTTATTGAGACTGGGAAGTAAAATCCTTCCCAGAATTATCATTTGAGTATAGGTAAGTGTTAAATTTTCTAGATCTAATCTGTTGTATACTGGCTATACTCTGGAGTGAACATCTACATAAGAGACCCAAAAGTCTCCACCACTAACTGTGATTTGCTTCCACAGTTTGAGATTTCAAAGAAAGGGATATTTAATACGCTAGGCTATAGTTTTCCAGTGGCAGGTCAATCACTAGGCTATTGACAACAGCCCGAGAGATAATAGACATATAACAAGTTTCTTACAAGGGAGCATTGGTCATAGTTATCAGAGTGACTTTGAGTTCCACTTAATGAGAAGCCATGACCACATCTATTTTTGGTTCGTACATAGCTGATGCAGAGGCTGAAGAGGCACAGTAGTTTAGTAGTTACCATTTTGTTTCTGCTTAGCTAAACCATCAGTGAACCAGCATAGGCATTAAGAGAAATCTTTGTGAATCATGGACTTACTGAGTCCTAACCTTGCTTAACACAGTAGAATGAGGAATAATATTTGTGCCGAGAAACAGCTGCCACTTGGTCTTTTTTGTTTTATTTGGTAAATCTTTTTTTAAAATTTTTAGTTTTTGTGGATACTAGTAGGTGTATGTATTACTCTGTTTTCAGGCTCCTGATAAAGACATACCTGAGCTGTGTAATTTATAAAGTAATGGACTGACAGGTCCACGTGGCTGTGGAGGCCTCGCAATCACGGCAGAAGGCAAAAGGTGTATCTTACATGGCAGCAGACAAGAGAGAATAACAAAACTTGTTCAGGGAACTCTCATTTATAAAACCCACTGATCTCAGGAGACTTATTCACTATCAGGAGAACAGCACAGAAAAGACCCGCTCCTAAGATTTAATTACCTCCCACCAGTTCCCTCCCATGACATGTGGGAATTGTTGGAGCTACAATTCAAGATGAGATTTTGGTGGGGACATAGCCAAATCATTTCAGTGTATATATTTATGGGGTACATTAGATTTTTATTTTATACCCATAGAATGTGAAATAAGCACATCATGGAGAATGGGGTGTCCATCTTCTCAAGCATTTATCCTTTAAGGTACAAACAATTCAATTACACTCTTTAAGTTATTTTAAAATGTAAAATAATGGCTGGGTGCAGGGTGACTAGCACCTGTATTCCCAGCACTTTGGGAGGTCAAGGTGGGTGGGTCATTTGAGGTCAGGAGTTAAAGGTCAGCCTGACCAACATGGTGAAACCCCATCTCTACTAAAAACACAAAAGTTAGCCAGGCATGGTGGCATGCCCCTGTAGTCCCAGCTACTCAGGAGGCTAAGGCAGAGAATCGCTTGAACCCAGGAGGCAGAGGTTGCAGTGAGCCCAGATCGCACCACTGAACCTCAGCCTGGGTGGCAAAGCAAGTCTCTGTCTCAAAAAAAAAAAAAAGTACAATTAAGCTATTATTGACTATAGTCACCCTATTGTGCTATCAAATAGCAGGACTTATTAATTCTTTCTGTTTTTCTGTACTCCTTTAACCATTCCCATGTCCCCGACTACCCTTCCCAGCATCTGGTAACAATCATTCTACTCTCAATGAACGTGAGTTCAATTGTTTTGAGTTTTAGCACCCATTGTTCTCCCTCCACACTTGAAAACAACTGGGACATTATGTGGTGGGCATGAAAACTTTGTAGGAACACTTTTTCTCCACTTTCAAGTTATATGAATGTATGATATTCTCTATCTCCTAGAAAAACTAGAAAACACATTAAAATAATTTGGCCACAACTATTTTCCAAACTCAGAATATTATAGTTATCCTTTATTCTTGATTTCTAGCATTTTTCGACTGTTGTCATAGACATGACTGTATAATTTCACCTTGTGACCATTGTGTGACATGCTATCTAGCCAAGCACATGATCCGTTTTGACAAATGTCCATGTATATGTCAAAACAAGAATTCTGCAGCATTGTGTGTTCTATGTATGACACTTATGTCCATATGTCTGTTGTAGTCTTTGAATTCTTCATTGTTCTCTACAACTTTTAGTTTGCTTTTCTATATTCACTGAGAACAATATGGTAAAATTTTTACACTATTGTTTTGAATTAGCTAATTTCTGTTTTAGTTATGTCAATTTTTGCTTTATATATTGTCAGGCTATGTTATTAGATACATGAAATTTGAATTGTTTTGTTTTCTAGCCAGACCAAAGCATTTGTTACATGAAATTTTCCTTTCTATCTCTAGCAGTGTATATATCTGGTTTCAAAAATCTATTTTTACGTGGCTCACGCCTGTAATCCCAGCACTTTAGGAGGCTGAGGCGGGTGGATCACGAGGTCAAGAGATCGAGACCATCCTGGCCAACATGGTGAAACCCCGTTTCTACTAAAAAGTACAAAAAAAAAATTAGCTGGGTGTGGTGGCGTGTGCCTGTAGTCCCAGCTACTCTGGAGGCTGATGCAGGAGCATTGCTTGAAACCGGAAAACGGAAATTACAGTGAGCCGGGATCGCGCCACTGCACTCCAGCCTGGCGATAGAGCAAGGCTCTGTCTCAAAAAAAAAAAAAAAAAAAAAAAATCTATTTTTACTTTATATTTAACATGGGTCTTGTGAGTTTCATGTAACTTTTGATTTTTGTGGTTTTATCTTATGAAAGTCTTTATCTTTTATCTGGAATTGTCTGTTAGGATTTATCATCTTTACTATACTTTGTAGATTAAATCTGCCAATTAATCATGTTCTATTTATCCAGTTTCTCTACATTTCTTTGTTTCTATTTTTTTTTTTTTTTTGCCTCCTTTCAAATTAAGTACTTTTCACCATTACATTTTCACCATGTAGGCTTCTTTTAATATGCTTTTCTTTTAACTATTTACAGAAGGCTTATCCTAAAAATTATAATTTATAGTCATAATTTAATAGATATCAAATAAAAGTAAGGAGTTTATAATGTTAAGAGAAAAAAAATTTAATTCGGCTATGTAGGTCAGACAATAATCCATTTCAGAAATGATAGGCTAAAAGTCAAAGGATGAATAGGAGTTAAAAAGTAGTTAAATAGGGAAAGAGGAAAGAAGGAAAAATAGAACAGCTACTTTAAAATATCAATGCCAAGAAAGGGTACTGAGATAATGAAAGACTGATAGACTCGAGAAAGACCAAATCATGTAGGACTCATTCATTCATATTAAGAAGTTTTGTCTACATACAAGATAATAGAGATCCCTGTAAGGATTTAAAGCAGAGAACAAACAAGACCAAAATTTCTGTTTTAAATCAATCAGTGTGACTGAAATGTTCAGGACAGTTTGTAGGAGAGGTTAGCATGGGTAAAGGTCAACACTTAGAAAATTATGGCAACTGCACTAGCAAGAGAGCCTAGTACTCGACTAGGACAGTCGGGGTGGTGATGAAGATGGATGGAAAATGGCATATTTAATCTGTACATCTCATTTCTATTTTTTGTCCTTTTGGGCTTTTGGCAAGGCATGAACTGAATTAGAACCTTATTTTTTTTATATATATCATGAAACAGGAAGTATAGACTGAGATAAAATACTTTCAGAGATTTATATTATTTTACATTGATTTATTTTCAGTAATTATTTTTTGCCTGATGAGATAAATGGCACATAAAACCATTAATATAAATAAAAATATTAGAAACAATGTATTATAAAATAATCAATGTAATTTATTAATAAAGGTTAATTTTGAAGATAAAAACTAGATTCAATACAGTGTCAGTAATATGGAAGTTAATACTATAATTTTAATACCTATAGTTACATTTATTGAGTGTTATTAAGCACTAATAAATGTTGTAAGAAATTATTTTTTCTTTCTTTTAAATTACCCTATGAGATATGAGCCGTCATTACGCTCTTTATTTTGGCAAGAAAGCTGAGATTAGAGAGTTTAGGTAACATTCTCAAGATTACACAGCTACAAAGTGAAATCATGGGATTTTAATCGAGGAAGAACAAGTGCTTTAAATTATTACATTCTAGTGCTTTCCAATGCAAAGTGGAAAAAATTATAATCTTAATTTTAAAAAAGAACTAGATGTTCTCAACATGTTTTTAAATTTGATTGTTGAAATAATGTAATTTCCTTACTCTCTAATTCATGTTATTGTTGTAGGCACATTTAATACTAAAACTGAAAAACTTTAGTAGTTTGAAATAATGGTCCTTCAGGAACATTCATACATCTTAAGGTTGATGAAATATATTTTTTAAAATGCACATACTTTTTAGAAAAAAAATTGTAAAAGTTCAGGGATTGCCTGCTTCGTATTTCACATGCCAGGGATTAGGCTCTCATCAGACACTAGCCTCCAATACTATCCAAATTGCCCTGAGGGGAAGACTATAGGCTGGCATGCTTGCCTGAGGGCATAAATGTTGTAGAAATGAAATGGCTAAGATGGGGCCAAGTCATCGGGGACATGGGAGAGTGTTCACTGAAAAAAGAAAGTGACTCTAGTCTTAGTATTCTGCAACTCTCACATTCTGCAACCATTGCCCAGGGTAGCACCAGTCACAGCTTAGTGGCCATCAGTCCAATTAGAAGGTCAACTTATCTATCCATAAGCAAGGGAACAGACCTCTCCTCATGAATTAGAGAATGCCTCTACCACAAAGGTAATATTAGACATCTTATTTATACACACCCAGAAGAAAAATGTACATGGGGAGGTGGAAACCTGTGAAGGAATTTATATGAGTCAGGCAAGTAGAGCCTAAGTTACCTAAATAATCAGATTAAAGTACCAGACTTAATTAAAATTTAATGTAACTTTTTCAATAGATACTTTATTAGTCCATTTCCATGCTGCTAATAAAGACTTACTCAAGACAGGGCAATTTACAAAAGAAAGAGGTTTAGTGGACTTACAGTTTCACGTGGTTTGGGAGGACTCATAATCATGGCAGAAGGCAAAAGGCATATCTCACATGGCAGCAGACAAGAGAAGACAACTTATGCAGGGAAACTCCCCTTTATAAAACTACTATATCTCGTAAGACTTATTCACTATCACAAGAACAGCATGGGAAAGACCTGTACCCACGATTCAGTTGCCTCTCATCAGGTCCCTCCCACAACATGTGGGAATTCAAGGTGAGATTTGGGTGGGGCCACAGCCAAACCACATCATTCCACATGCAGCCCCTTCCAAATCTCATGTCTTCACATTTCAAAACCAATCATGCCTTCCCAACAGTCCCCTAAAGTCTTAATGCATTTCAGCATTAACTCAAAAGTCCAGAGTCCAAAGTCTTCTTTGAGACAAGGAAAGTCCCTTACACCTATGACCCTGTAAAATCAAAAGCAAGTTGATTACTTCCTAGATACAATGTGAGCACAGGCATTGGGTAAATACACCCATTCCAAATGGGAGAAATTGGCCAGAATGAAAGACTGCAGGCCCCATGCAAGTCCAAAGTAGAGCAGGGCAGTCAAATCTTAAAGCTGCAAAATGATTTTCTTTGACTCCATGTGTCATATACAGGTCACACTGATGCAAGAGGTGGTTTCCCATGTTTTTGGGAAGCTCTGCCCCTGTGGCTTTGTGGGGCATAGTCTCCTTCCTGGTTGCTTTCACAGGGTGGTGTTGAGTGTCTGTGGCTTTTTCAGGTGCAGGGTGCAAGCTGCTGGTGGATCTACCATTATGGGGTCTGTAGCTTGGTGGCACCCTTCTCATAGCTCCACAAGGCAGTGCCCCAGTAGGGACTCTGTGTGGAGGCCCTGACCCCACATTTCTCTTCCATGTTGACCTAGCAAGGATTCTTCATGAGGGCCCTGCCCCTGCAGTAAACTTCTGCCTGGACATCCAGGCACATCCATACATCTTCTGAAATCTAGGCATACATTCCCAAACTTAAATTCTTGACTTCCATGTACCCACAAGCTCAACACCAGTGAAAGCTGCTAAGACTTGGGGCTTGTACCCTCTGAATCCATGACTTAAGCTATACATTGGCCCCTTTTAGTCATGGCTGAGTGGCTGGGATGCTGGGCACCAAGTCCCTCATCTGCATGGGAACCCTGGGCACAACCCACAAATCCATAACTTCCTTATAGGCCTCTGGGCTTTTGATGGGAGCGCTAAGAGGCTTCTGATATCCCCTGGAGACATTTCCCCCATTGTCTTGGTGATTAATATTTGGCTGATCATTACTTATGCAAATTTCTGCAGCCCACTTGAATTTCTCCTCAGAAAATAAATTTTCTTTTCTATCGCATTGTCAGGTAGCAAATTTTCCAAACTTGAATGCTCTGTTTCCTTTTTAAAACTGGATGCCATTAACAGCACTCAAATCACTTCTTGAATGCTTTGTTACTCAGAAATTTCTTCTGCCAGATACCCCACATCATCTCTCTCAAGTTTAAAATTCCATAAATCCCTAGGACCATGGCAAAATGCCACCAGTCTCTGTTAAAACGTAGCAAGAGTCACCTTTGCTCCAGTTCCCAAGTTCCTCACCTCAGCCTGGATTTCATTCTACATATCAGTATCAGCACTTTTGTCAAAGCCATTCAACAAGTCTCCAGGGAGTTCCAAACTTTCACACATGTTTCTGTCTTCTTCTGAGCCCTCCAAACTGTTCCAACCTCTGCCTGTTACCCCGATCCAAAGTTGCTTCCACACTTTTGGGTATCTTTTCAGCAGTTCCCCACTCTACTGATATCAATTTACTATAGTCTGTTTTCACCCTGCTGATAAAGACTTACCCAAGACTGGGCAATTTACAAAAGAAAGAGAGGTTTAATGGACTTACAGTTCCACATGGCTGGGGAGGTCTCACAATCATGGCACATCTCACATGGCAGCAGACAAGAGAAGAGAACTTATACAGGGAAATTCTCCTTTATAAAACCATCAGATCTCGTGAGACTTATTCACTATCATGAGAACAGCACAGGAAAGACCTGCCCCCATGATTCAGTTACCTCCTACCAGGACCCTCATACGACACATGGGAATTGAAGATGAGATCTGGATGGGAAATGGGAACACAGCCAAACAATATCATATTCTCACCTTAGTGAGTGTGTTTGCTATTCATTTAAAATTACAGTGTAATTATTAGAACCAAATCCAATAAATCTTACTGTAAAGACATACTTGAGGCCATATTTTAGGACTGAAGAGTAAAATGCATTGAAAGTGAATGTCCCAGAGTTACAAAAGGGCATAATATTTGACACTAAGTACAGAGAAATAAATCAGAAAAACATGTCCTAGAGAGTTCAAAGTGGCAACTCAGCACTCTTTGGTATCCAGGGTTAAACAGCAGCAAATCATGGGAAACAATATGGCTGTCACTTTAAGAATTATTTTCTGAAAGTAAAGAAAAAGTGAGAGTATATGAGAACATAGAAAAGAGAGGAGTAAGATAGAAGAGATTTTCAATATAAAATCTAAAGCTAAAAAGAATCAACAATCAAATTTTAAAAAGTCAAAACCACACATACTTTAGAAAAACAAAATACAATTTGTGATATTTTTGATAAAAATTTATCTTTGTTGAAAAGAAAAAGCTGATCTCCAGCCAAGATGATGTGTTCTGATCATAAAGAAAACAGGGATTACCAAAATAATTTGGAAAATATCACCTTTAAAAATTGTATAGTAATATCCAATTTTTGTAGAAGCTCAATGTTTAATTTTAAATCTTATAGGGGCAGTGGCAGAGGTATTTGAAAAAAATTTATGATAAAATTAGCAAGCAGTAAGTAGTTTTAATGTTAAACACATGTGTCTCCTAAAGGTAGGCAAAACATTTCCTTTAAAAGTATAAGCAGCAGAACATCAAAGAAACAATTCAGACAGACTGCACTTAAATAAATGGATGAGAAAGTATACGTTTTTTCATGAACCCAAACATGAAGCAAAACAATGCAGTCTCTAAAACATACACCCTGGTCTCAGACTGACTAAATAGTCACTATGTCTCCTCCCTTACATGATGTGGAAAACAAGGCAAGATATGCAACTATGTATCCTTAGTTTCTAATTTTTTTGGTGAAAAGAACGTTGAACATTAGATTTAACTTCTTAGAAAATCTTAAGTGTACGGCTGGACACAGGAGCTCATGCCTGTAATCCCAGCACTTTGGGAGGCCGAGGCAGGTGAGTCACGAGGTTAGGAGTTGAAGACCACCCTGGCCAAGACAGTGAAATCTCATCTCTACTAAAACTACAAAAAGAAAAAACAACTAGTTGGGCATGGTGGCAGGTCCCTGTAATCCCAGTTACTCAGAAGTCTGAGGCAGGAGAATTGCTTGAACCTGGGTGATAGAGGTAGCAGTGAGCCAAGATCACGCCACTGCAGTAAAAGAAAGAAAGAAAATCCTAAGTGTACAATACGGTAATGTTAGTGACAAGTTGTACAACGAATCTCTAGAAACTACTCATCCTGTATAACTGAAACATTATAACCTTGGAACAGCAACTTCCCATTTTCTCCTCTCCTTATCTTCTGGCAGCTATATTCTATATTATTTTTCTATGAGTTTCTGTTTTAGATACTTAGTGCAAGTGGAATTGTACAATATTTGTCCTTCTGTGACTGGCTTATTCCACTTAGCATAATGTCTTCCAATTTCATCCATGCTGTCCTATATGGGAGAACACAAATTGCCAACATGTATATGAAAAGATACTTAACATCATTAGTTATTGGAGAGATGCAAATTAAAACCACAATGAACATTACCTCACATTTGTCAAAATGGTTATTATCCAAAAAGCAAATGTTAGCAAGGATGTGGAAAAGTTGGAACCTTGCACACTATTGGTGGGAATATAAAATGGTACAACTGCTACGAAAACATGAAATTTTTTCAAAAAGTTAAAAATTGTGTTATCATATAATCCAGCAATCACACCTCTAGGTATATATATCCAAAAGAATAGAAATAAGAATCTGAAAGAGATACCTGTACTCCTAAGTTTAAGGCAATGTTATTTACAATAGCAAAGATATGAAAACAACCTAAGTGTCTGTAAATGAATGAAAAGAGAGGGGTGAGATAGAAGAGATTTTCCGTATGAAATCTAGAAGCTAAAAAAAATCTGTCTCGTCTATGCATGTATTGTAAACATTTGTGTTTTAAATTCAGATAATTACCATCTAGCATAGTATAACTTTTTACTATATGTTAGATACTTCCTATGAAAAGAAAACGTGTACATACATATAAGAGAATATTTTTCAGCTTTATAAAGGAAGGAATTCCTATCTTTCCCTCTTCTATGGTTTGAGTATGACTTATTTGGCTCTGCCAAGTCATGTTGAAATTTGATCCCCAGAGTTTTGCAGGTGGGGCCTTGTGGGAAGTGTTTGGATTGTGGGGGCAGATCCTTTATAAATGGCTTGGTGCCATTCTCACAAGACTGACTTCTAACACTTAGTTTCCATGAGAACTGGTTGTTAAAAGATCCTGGCATCTCCTCCCTCCCTCTTGCTTCCTCTCTTGTCATGTTATCTGCACAGGACAACTCTCTTTCTCTCCTTTTGCTATGAGTGGAAGCAGCCTGAGTCTTTTACCAGAAGCAGATGCTAGCACCATGCTTCTTGTACAGTCTGTAGACCTGTGCACAAAATAAACCTCTTTCCTTTATAAATTATCCAGCCACAGGTATTTATAGCAATTTCAAGGAGACTAAGACACCATCCATTTCTTCACTGGTAAAACAAGGAGTATTATAGCATGTGCCTCCCAGAGTTGTCATGAGCATTTAATAAAAATATCCATATTGATGATTTAGCTCAATTTAACTCACTTTCTATTAAATAGTAAGCAATCAATATAACTTAGATGTGATGATGATTATATGACTTTTAGTTGAAGATAACACTTTTGGAAATCCTAGTCATCTTATTTTCTAGACTATAAGTAGTATAATTTTAAGATAAGAACCACCCCCAAAATCGTTTTTGTCAGTTTATATGTTAACCAGTCTATGCACATATTGTATGCAATTTGCATTTTAAATTCAGAAAATTAACACCTAGTGTAGTTTAATTTTTACTGTATGTTAGACACTTGCTTTGTAAATAAATAAAAAGCACTTGATAAATGTCTGCTGAATGACTGAAGGGAGAAGAAGAGAGAAGAAATGATAAAGGAACAAGTGATTTGACACTAATCCAATATACTTATGTTAAAATATATAGATAAGTGTTACACTAATATTTTCTATAAATTGTAAATAGCCTACATTATATACTAACTTAAGCTAGGTAGATAACTAACATATATTATCTTTAAAAATTCAATATTGACAGTGCTATATATTAGAAAATGTCCTAGCCACATTATATAGCACTTTTCATAGCCTTTGTTATATACTTGGTTCATAAATTAGTATTTGCAAGATATATTATGAATGTAAAAACTGTGAAATAAGATTCTTATATTAATCTAAAATTAAGTATATAGTGATATCTACACATTAATATTTTTAATCACTAATTATTAATAAAACATATTTCTCAAATTAATTATATAATAACAGCAATAACAGTTCCTGCTGCTTGTATTCTAAAAAGTTAGCAGGCAAGTCATATAACAATATGCATCCTATACTTTAGTTTTCAAACATTTTGGTATGAAATATTTGGAAGCCTAGTTCAACTAGTAGATAAAAGTTTAATAGCAAGAGTTAAAGTGAGTAGGAAGAACAATTCCTCAGTTAAGAAAAGAAAGTTTGAAGCCATATTTGATATTTATTGTTCTATACAAGATCCCTCATAGTTCTCAGACGAAAAATCAACACACAGCTGGAGAAAATGACCAGGTGGGAGCACTAGCAATGTTCCTCTCATAAGTAACAACTCCAGAAAATTCTGAGAGATGGCTTCACTGCTGAATTTTACCAAATACTCAAAGATGAACTAATAGCAATCCTACTCTATTCCAAAATATAGAGAAGGAGGAAATACTCCCAAACTCATTCTACAAAGCCATTATCATCTTTATGCCAAAATTAGACAATGACACCACAAAAAAAAAAAGAAAAAGAAAATTACAGGTTCCGATGAACATTGGTGCAAAAATTTTCAACAAATTACTAGCAAACTGAACTCAACAACACGTTAAACAGATCATTTGTCATGACAAAGTGAGATTTATCCCATGGATCCAAGGATGGTTTAACATATGCAAATTAATCAGTGTGATACATCCTTATCAACAGAATAAAAGACAAAAACCATATGATTACATCAATTGATGCTGAAGATGCATCTGATGAAATTCAATGTCCCTTCATTATTTAAACCCTCAAAAAACTAGGTATAGAAGGAAGATACTTTGATACAATGAAAGCTGCATATGACAGACTCACAGCTAGTATTAAACCAAATGAAGAAAAACTGAAAACCTTTCCTTTAAGATATAAAACATGACAAGGATGCCCACTTTCACCTCTATTATTCAGCATAATACTGAAAATCCTAACTAGAACAGTCAGACAAGAGAAATAAAGTGCATCCAAATTGGAAAGGAAGAAGTCAAATTATCCTTGTTTGCATATAATACAATCTTATATCTGGAAAAAATCCTGAAGCATTTGTAGGATTTTTAATGCCATACTCCTACATAGAAAAATTTTATTAAGTTGTGTGTGTTTATGTGTTTAGATTTGAAGATTGCCAAGTGTAGCCAAGTTTATTTCTTTAATGGAGTGCATATTATAATTCTAACAGGAGAGACTGAAGAGAATAGAAAAATAAAGAAATAGTTTGCAAAACATGAATCTTATTAATTTCCCATTGAGGTAAGAATGATGTTTTAAAAGTAGACAACAGAGACATTTTTAACAGATGGAACTGTAGAAATAACTTGATTTAAGAAAACACCACAAAGACTTCGATGATCAATTTCAATAGTGAAAAGTATGTGTGGGTTAAAAGGATTCTCAATATTTTCCCTTTCTCAAAGCTATTTCCTCTGAGGAATCCTGAAAATACTGGAAAGCTTTTCAGGAGTTGGTGGAATAGTGTAAATAGGGGAAATAGTTATATTTGTGAGCCAAAAGGTCTTATCAATATTTTACCAATCCATTTATTTTTAATCAGCTAAAAACATGTCTCAGGAGCTTTTAAAATGTGTGTACTATTAGTAACTTAACTGTAAGTTTCACCAAGCAGACTATATCAAAGCTAAAAGAATTTTTAATTGAAGAGCTCAATATTACTCTTATTAACAAGTTAATTCAGTGAAATCATTAAGATAATTTGGAACACCTGTAATCTGTATTCTACTTAATATATAAACTTCTCAAGTTTCAATGTTGCACTGGGTTCTTGCAAACCTGGGCATATATTTTATAGGAAGTTCTTTCTAGTCCATATACCATTTTCTGAACACTCTTTAGAGGCATCAGTGATTCTTATTCCATAGTTTCTTCAATGCTTATCATGGTTCTGCTGTTCTATTATATTTGCAGCATTAATTTTAAAGCAAGTTACAACACATTGTATTTCTCCATAGTTATGTAGTGCTTAGGTTCTTTATAAAATTTTGTATTATTATCTGAGTATTTGAAATAAAATTCAAAAAAAAGTTACTAATACTTAGGTAATAAAACACCTTATCTGACACTGGCACTGTAGAAACAAAATTCTGTAAATTGATGCTTGACAAAAATACTAAAAAAAAAAAAAAAATACTGGTAAAAAGAAGATGTAGAATGTTCCCAGCACAAAGAATGACAAATATTTGGGATATGGCTATCCTAATTAATATGATTTTCTCATCATATGTTGTATGCACATATTAAAACATTACAGGTATCCCAGGAATATGTACAATCATTATTTATTAAAAAAAAGTAAAATATGCCTTTTTGTCTTAGGTAGGCCTAATTCTAAAGCACAGAACATTATAAATGAGTGCCTAACTAGTTTGTCTTATGTAGTTTTAATTTACACTGAGTTATATTAAGAATTGAAAAATTTAGTTTTTCATTTTTATACAAAGATAAAGGACTCAAAATTTTACTGGATTCACCATCACTAAGCATAACCAACAGAGGATGTGCGGAAGTTCACTTGCTACAACATATCTCTAAGATTATTTTCTGATGGGAATATGTTAGTAAATATTTTATTGGATAGTAAATCACACTGCTAAGTAATTTTTTAAAATGGTGTACAAGATTAATTAGCTTACACTAAGAAGGACTATTCTGTCCATTTTAATGAGGAAATGAGTGTAGAAAGATAAATCTTTTTCTGTAGAAAGTCAAGGTAACTAATGACAAAGTTGAATTTTTCTTCTCAAATTGGGAAATTAGGAGGTAATTTTTATAATCTTGCATGATCTGCACATGTACCCCAGAACCTAAAGTACAATAAAAAAAAAAAAACACACACACACACACACTCACGTAAAAGGAGTGAATCAAAACCAAATTACCTAGGGAAGTTATACTATTTTAAACTTAGCCAGGTTTAGGACAAATTATGTAAAATAAGATAAAATGGTATCCAAATAATCAAGTGCTATACACTATTTATGATCCCTCCCAAATTCATATTTTAAACCCTAATCTCCAATAAAATGATATTTAGATATGGTCCTTGGAGAGGTAATTAGGTAACAAGTTTTAAGCCCTCATGATAGAATTAGAGCTCTTACAAGAAGAGACAAGACATGAAAAACAACACTCTGTCTTGCTTACTCTCCCTCTCTGATATAGCTAGATGGCAGCTGTCTAAAGCCAGGAATCAGACTCACCAAACACCAGAACTGCCCTCTTTTTGAAGTCTAGTTTAGGTACATCAATCCAAAGTACTTCAAATTTATATTGAGTTATAAATTAAACTCAGTAATTTAATTTGATCAGCCTCTAATCAAGAACTGTCTCTGTAAATTATCTCATCCATATTTCTGCATCCTATGTTCCATGCTTTTGGGGCATTTTCAGGGTTAAGGTTATTCAAAACAATGCACAATTTAAATACTGTAGTGCTAATGTAGTTGTGTTTAATATTTGCCCTTTTATTGATATATACATATTTATGTATTTTGGGGGTACCTGTGAGTATACATTACATGTATAGAAAGAGTAATGATCAAGTCAGGGTGTGTAAGGTGTTCATCAACTTAGTGTTTATCATTTTCATGTGTTGGTATCATTTCAGAACCTATTTTCTGGTTACTGGTTACTTTGAAATATGAATAATATTGTTACGATATATATATATGTCTGTGCTATACATATATGCTATATATATGTGCTATAGGCACACATATGTTCATTGCAGCTCTATTCACAACAGCAAAGACATGGAATCAATCTAAATATCTATCAATAATACACTGGATAAAGAAAATGTGGTACATATACACCATGGTATACTATGCAGCCATTAAAAAAATATAAGATTGTGTCCTTTATGAGGACTTGGATGGAGCTGGAGGCCATTATCCTTAGCAAAGTAATGCAGGAGCAGAAAACCAAATACCGTATGTTCTCACTTAGAAGTGGGAGCTAAATAATGAGAACACATGGAAACATAGAGGGGAACAACACACACTGGGACCTAGCAAAGAGTGCAAGGAGGGAGGAGGGTGAGGATCAGAAAAATATAACTAATGGTTACTAGGCTTAATATCTGGGTGATGAAATAATCTGCACAGCAAACCCCCATGACACACATTTTCCTATGTAATAAACCTGAACATGTACCCCTAAACTTAAAGTTTAAAAAATAAAAATAAAGATTAACTTTAAAAAAAGAAATTGAATCTGTTTCTCTATCTGTGTCCATTTGTACCTATAACCGAACTCTTCATTTTCTCCTTTCCCATATCCACCCTTCACCTTCTCTAGTATTTATCATTTGATTGTCTGCATCCATGAGATAAGATTTTTAGCTCTCACATATGAGTGAGAACACTTACCTGTCTTTCTGTGCCTGGCATATTTCACTTAATATAACAACCTCCAGTGTACACATGTTGCTATAAATAACATGATTTCATTCTTTTTATGGCCCAATAGTATTCTCTTGTGTGTATATGCCACATATTCTTTATTTATCTCTTGATCGGCACTTAGATTGATTCCATATCTTCACATCTATGAATAGTATTGTGATACACATGTGAGTTACTTTTTCTCTACATCTTTAAGCATGTTATTTCTGTCTCATTAGTGACCTAACATATGGTCTATCTCTGAGAATAATCTATGTATTGAGAAAAAGAACGTGTATTGTGTAGCAGTTGGGTGAAATGTTTTGTAAATATTTGTTAGATCCATTTTTTTCTATAGTGCAGATTAAGTCTGATATTTCTTTGTTGATTTTCTGTTTGGAAGATCTGTCCAGTGCTGAAAGTGGGCTATTGAAGTCTCCAGCTATTATTGTAGTGGTGTCTATCTCCCCCTTTAGCTCTAATAATATTTGCTTTATATAACTGTCCCTTATTAGAGCTCAAATGCTGTGTTGGGAAATCTGCTGGTCTCTTCAGAGCTGTCAGGCAGGGATGTTTAGGATTGCTGAAGCTCTGCCCACTGCCACCCCTCTTCCCAGGTGCTCTGTCCCAGGCAGGTAGGGGCTTTATTTATAAGTTCCTGACCAGCTGCTGTCTTTTATTCAGAGATGCCCTGCCCAGCAATGACATCTAGTGAGGCAGTCTCCCTGCAGCTGCTGAGCTGTGCTGGGCTCCGCCCAGTCTGAACTTGCCAGCAGCTTTGCTTACACCATGGGGTTGAAACCGCCTACTGGAGCCTCAGCAATAGTGGACGCCCCTCCCCACACGGAGGTTGAATGTCCCAGGTGGAGTTCCAACTGCTGTGCTGGCTGCGAGAATTTCAAGCCAGTGGATCTTAGCTTGCCGGTTTCCATAGGACCCTCTGAGCCAGACCACTTGGCTCCTTGGCCTCAGCCCCCTTTCCAGAGGAGTGAACAGTTCTGTCTTACTGGCATTCCAGGTGCCAATGGGGTATGAAAAAAAACTGCTGTCGCTAGCTAGATTTCTGCCAAAAGGGCCACCCAGTTTTGTGTTGGAAACCCAGGGCCCTGGTGGTTGTATAGGTACTGGAGGGAATCTCCTTGTCTGTGTATTGTGAAGACCATGGGAAGAGCACAATTTCTGGGCAAGAGTGCAGGGAGCAGTCTCTAATGGTTTCCCTTGGCTAGGAGAGGGAATTCCTCCATCCCTTTTTCTTCCTGGGTGAGAGGATGCCCCACCGTGCTTCAGCTCACCCTCCTTGGGCTGCAGCCACTGTCCAACCAGAGACAATGAGACGAGCCAGGTACCTCAGTTGCAATGTGGAAATCACCTGCCTTCTGCGCCAGTCTCGCTGGGAGCTGCACATGGGAGCTGTTCCCATTTGGTCATCTTGCCCAGGGATCCTATAGGTAGTTTCTTGCAACCAATTATTCAACTGGACTGCTGGTCAAAATGTATGGAACAACCATGAGTCGTGCACTGAGTCTAGTCCCCACAAAAGCGATCTGACTCTTCCTATGGCTATTCCTGTATTGAGGGGAGCCTGGAGACTCCTGAGGTGAGAAAATCATAAAATAATACAGAGGACTCAAAAGCAGGCATTTGTCATTCCCCCATTCAAAACTTTCCTGTCTTTTTATTTTATTTAGAAATTAAATATCCACTCCTTTCTAAGTTAGAAGACCTTACATGATATCAACTCTAGCCTCACCTTCTTCCTGGTGTTCTTCACATAAGAAATTGCCAAACTTAGTATCTCCCCAGAACTTTGGTCTTGCTCTTCCCTTGCCTAGAAGACTGTTCACTCACATCCTTGTGTGACTTTCATTTCATTCATGAACAGAGTGAAACCCTACTTTCTCTGAGAAGCCTTCTCTGATGATCTTCTCTAAAGTAGCCTTTCCCCCTTGCTGCGGTCACTTTCTACTGCCTATTGCTTGTCCTTGTGTTAAGTTAGATCAATGTGATTATTTCTTCTTAATATTGCATTCAGTATACAGTTGTCTACTGCCTGACCTTGACACAGAATATAAATCTAGGGCTGGGGTTCCAGTTGATGCCACATCCCAGGCACCAAAAACAGTGCCTGGGACATATTTAATACTATTTCCAAATTAACTAGTAGACTAGGGATATGCTCTGTTTACTTTATCCTCTCTTAGAATTAGAAGTTACCTATTTCAAATTTCATGGTATGAGATGTGGTTACTTCCTGAAATTTCCATTTGTTTAAAATATATTATAACAATAATATGTTGTTATTTATATAAAAATAATATATTGTTTAAAATATAAACGTGTCTATCTGGAGAAAGATTAAGCTGTCAATTATTATTCTGTCTCCATCTTGCTCTGGATATGATTTCTCGGTAAGAAATGAATTCTAAATAAAAGATACTATAACATCCCAAATTGCTTTTTTGATACTTTTACAAAATTGAAATCTTAAAATGACAGAGAGCAATAATTATTCTGCAAATGCATATAAAAAAATTGAAACTACACAAATTCTTAACAGAAATGTGTGATTTAAATTCTGAAAATCAAAGTTACATACCATATTAAAAAACAAGAAAGTAAAATTATGTGATAATCTCAAGAAATTCAGAAATAGCATTAGATAAAATCTAATATCCATTCCTGATTAAAACAAAAAAACTCTCAGCAAACTACAAATAGAAAGGGACTTCCTTCACTGTCAAAATGGCTTCTACAACCAACTTAGTTATCATTATACTTACTTGTGAAAGAAAATGGCTTTTCACATAAGATTAGGATAAGAATAAGGGTGTTTCCTATCAAGAAATCTAATCGACATTGTTCTGGCAAGCAAAAGACAGGCAAGCAAAATACTTAATTCATTCAGATTAGAAAGTAAGAAGCAAAACCCTCTTTACTGTCAGATGATCATGACTATCCCTGTGTAGAAAATTCTGAGATTTTCAAGAAGCAACTAGAGCTAATAAGTAAGCTTAGCAAGTTTGCAGAATACAAGAGGCAATATACAAAAATCAATTTTATTTCTATATGCAACCAGTGAAAATGCAGAAATTGAAATTAAATACTACTTAATATAGCATCAAAATGTGAAATAAATCTATAATTTTTAGCATAGTTAAAATTCTGAATCTGAAGACTATGTTCAGTTAAACAGAAAGGAGGCATGAAATAGTTTGTTTCCAGAATTTCCATGTAAAATTTCCAGTTGACTTAAATGCTCAGTGTTCTGTATCTGTCTTAAAGCTCTTATTTTTAATTTCTATTTCTTAAATTTGAGTCATATTATTTTCACATACATTTATGGAGCTTTCTTTCTACGTCTACCCAACTAGTTATTAGTAACAATCAGAGTTGAAATTTGATTTGCAAATGAATAAAAATGGGCAGGGGAGAAGACACATGTTATTTTTACAAAGAGTTAGAATGAAGAGGGCAAAACCTAGAGTTAAATATCTGTATTTAGCTGTGAAAAGCTGACTACCTGAAGTAGAAAGAGCAGAATTACATAGTAAGAAGAAAATATGGATCAGAAATACAAGGATGGCCCTGCAGGTAGACCTAGTGCATGAGGCTGGCTTAGGTATTACCTGCAGCAACACTGAGAGCAAGCAATGGGGAAATAGACAGACCTCAATCAACCATTGCTATGTATGTGGCATCTCCAGACTATTCGCAATTCAGGTAGTAGCTGACTTGTAATTATTTTTTATTTTAACGCTCAGTTATATTTACCAAGATCCTTTGTCTGAACCTCTAAGTTAAGAAAAACAAATCATAAATTTTAACAGGTAGGTATTTATTCTTATCTTTACAAAACAGAGAATTTTACATAATGAATTATACAATCTTAATAAATGTCATCATGCTTTTCTATTATTACTAAAGTTAATATTGCTAAGGTGGCATTATCTAAAGTACATCTTAAACCTGACAATGTTAGTGATTTCTTTTAACATTGATTCTGAAGCTAAAGGTGTATTCTAAAGGTTTGCAGGTATAAGTCAGCTTAAAATGTGTATTATTTTAAAAATAAATTGTGGTAACATTTTTATAAAATTAAGTTTAAAATAAAATTGTTTTATAAATACACAGAAATAATATATGATAATTTATTCAAGAAAAATAAGCAAACTAAGTATTCTTAGTTTCTTTGATTAGTAACATTTTGCTGTTTAAAGTCAAATAATTTGCTACATAAATAGGGCTTAAAATTATCATAAACAACTACCTTTCACTTCTATCATGCATACAGCTTAAATTAATTTGAAAGAACAATTGCTCTAAGTTGCATGACAAGGATATGTTGAAAGTTCAATTTTATTTCCACCATAAGAACTGTTTATATTTTATAGTTCAGAAGTCATAAAGTATTTAGACTATTTCTAAATGTGTTTAATATTGTTCCCTTCTGGAGATACACTGATTAAAAGGTAGAAATAAGAGTAATTGTCTTTGACATGTAGAAAATTCTCCTTTTTTTTTTTTCTAGAGTTATGGAGAAAGGAGGAAGTTATATATTACTGCTATGTCCACATTGTCAGTAAAATATCTTTTATGAAAGTATGATAAAATGTTGGTTTTAAAAACTGGCCTAGCAGGAATTATTTTATTTCTTCTTACAATGACATTGATCTTTATTCCAAAAGAAAATTTCCTATTTCAGCTCTTTTTATAATTCAGTAATTATAATTTGATATCATTCTTTATCTTATTTAAATTATGCTATCTGAATATATTTTTAAAAGAGTAACATTTATCTTATAATTACCTCTACAGTAGTAAATATAATTCCTCTAAATGATTGAACCTGATAGGGTTTTCAGCTACTCTTTAACATAGAGCAGATAATGCTCCTGTGTCCCTAACCTTTGAGTAAATGATATTACTGTCTAGAATGGGTGTTACTTATCAGAGGCTCTGTTATTTATTTAGTAAATAACTTGCCCGTTTCTGTTCATGCCCACTATCTAATAGGAGAGAGGCTAGATCATTTTCCCTTTCTGGCCACGACTCATCCCCCATCTTGTCAAACTGCACAATATAAACACAGAAAAGAAGAGAAGAAACAGTTGTCATGGAAATTTATCCATAGTTCCAATTCCAATAACAAACGTTTTACAAAATATTATATCTGAGCTGTTTTGAATTTGCCTTATAGATATTTAGAAATGGAATGGAAAGAGAAGGGGTAGGATGTGACTGAGTGACACATTATTTAACATATATAAGAATTACATAATATACTTTGGAGAAGTTTCCACATTCTTTTGTGCTTTGATTTTTACAACAATAAAGAAAAAACATGTAAATATTTTCTAAAAATAACACCCAAATTCAGTATTTATCCATATGAAATATTATCATTTTAATAATTATCATCTGCATAGTAATTCTTTGTACATTTTCCTCCTCTTGGAATGCCTTTTTTTGTCTGTTCTCATGCAAAATTCCTACTCATTGTTTGAGAATCAAGTCAAAGCTTTTTTACTTTAGGATGCTTTTCTTATTTTATTTATTTTTTGTCCCCTGAGGCAAAGTTGATAAATTTTTCTATTGTATTACCATAGTAGCTCAGCTACATCTGCCAAACTTTATTTTGTTTCATAGCCCAAATAACTGCTCTGCTTTGTAGTCCATAATCAACAGCTGGGCACGGAATGCTTATTATTCATCTTTGCCTCACCAGCCCCCAGCAGGAGCCCAGCATATGCTGGTCTCTTTATTTTGTTAATGAATGAATAAATGAATGAACAAATTTAGTATCATCTTAAGCTGAGTGGACACTAGTCAAAATTCCATAAACCTCATGAATACTCATAAAATATGCATTATAAGCTGGAGGAGTTTTACTCAAAGTAATAGTCCATCATCATCATCATCATCATCATCATCATCATTGAATCCTATTAAGGTAAGTATTAATTTCACTTTCATTTCAGATGTGAAATAATTGAGGCTGAGAGGTTAACTATCTTACCTTTATGTATAATTATATACATATAAAGTCTATCTAATCTATCTGTCTCCAAATTGAGCCCAGGCAGTGGACTCCAAAGCCATTACATAAATAGCAAACTAGAGTATGTGGAAGATGAATAGAGTTGTCTCTTTAAATGGATTTGGACTTTTAACTTGATTTTCATGGTACTACACTCTCAAATCAACAACTATTCATAGTTATATTTTCTGAAGTTAACACATAAATATAACTATCCAAAAATTAGAGATATAGAAAGCTAAAGTGTTGCATTCATATGAATGTCATGTTTTAATTACTGATTAGTAATTAATCTGTAGCCCTAGACCTAGGGGTTGGTGATATATGGAAGAAAATTAGGAACATTATTGCTACATTATAGGTGAGTGAATTATGATCCCGTTGGTTAACTGCAACCTATGCAGATGAAACCATTAGTGAAAAAATACAGTATTTTCACATGCCTCGGACGTGCTTTTTATTCACTTACTCCTAACCCTTAATTTCTATACTTTCTTATATGCTTGCCTCTTGTCTTGTTATCTCTTTTCCTCTTTCAGACCTTATATTAATATTAAATGTAGCTTCTTGTCAAAACATCTTCTTTGATTCTTAACCTAGGTTATTAAATATTAATATGTTTTGGGGGGTTCTTTGGATACAGGATCCCACTCTGTCACCCAGGCTGGAGTGCAGTCTGGCTCATGATCATGGCTCACTGCAGCCTTGACACCCGAGTCTTAAGCAATCCTCCCACTTCAGCCTCTTCAGTAGCTTGGACTACAGCCATGGGCCACCACATCCAGCTAATTTTTGTATTTTTAGTAGAGGTGGGGTTTCACCATGTTGTAAGATGTGTTGTTCCATAGCAGCAATGTCTATAACCTAATGGGTAAGTATCATACAAAAATAAATTCCTCCTTATTTTTTTTGTTTCCTCTTTCAGTCATTCTTTTAAGTATATGCATCGACTTGTTCAACACTGTGTCCATAATTCTGAGAAAACTATATTAGTCAGCGATATTTGCATTATAGACTCAAAGTAGAAAGTAAAAACTATTAAAAAGAGCAAAGGAGAATATAATTTAAGGACAATTTGGATCTTTGTTCAGTTAAAGCCAAGAGTCTGTTTGGATACTTGGGAAATAAAAAATTATAAAGGGGAGTGAAAGTCATCGAGTTTCAATGTAGTGAGGAATGCTCTCATAGTAAAGGGCAGCATAATATAGAGGTACACAATTAAAGCAGTGTCTAAATAAGAATAATCTAGGAGCCTCATAGAAAGATTATTGGAGCAAAGGATGCTGGAGGATGGATAGAGCAGTAATGACTACACTGGGAAAGATTCAAGCAATGGCTGCCACTATCAGACTATGGATGATGTTTATTGAGAGGTTACTGTGAGCCATTATGTTTTACAAGTATCAATTCATTTCCCATGAGACTAACATTATTAGTCTAATTCTAGAAGCAAGGAAACATTACACATATGAAGTGTGGTAGGGATCCTCTAAAACGATTATCAATGATCCCACTGTTTTAACATTCATACCCTTATGTAATCTCTCTCCTTGAGTTTTGTTTAGATATACTGACTGTTCTAACAACAAAAAGCATGGCAGAAATGATTGAATGTCATTCCCAAGATTTCATTATAAAAGACAGTAATTTCCATCTTGAAAGTTTTCTTTCTTTCTCTTTGGATCACTTTCTCTAGGAAAATCAGCTGCAATCATGTGTAAGAGGCAGAGCAGCCCTCACAGAGAGCCATGTGAGTGATCTTGGAAACAAGTCCCACTACCCCCCACTCACCTCTTCTTCAAACCTTAAAATAACTACAAGCCTCCATCATTACGTTGTTGCAGTCTTATTAGATACCTTAAGCCAGAACCACTCAGCTCAGCTGCCTTAAGATGTCTGACTCACAGGAAAAAAAAAAGTAAATGATAAATGCTTTACCGTTTTAAACAGCTAAATATTGGACTGAATTGTTACACAGCAATGGAAAACTAATACAGCAAGTGACATAGAAGGGATTTAAACCCAGGCTAATGAGTGTATACTCTTCACAACTTTACCAAGCTGACATTAAAAAAAAAGTGTTTCTCAACATAAGAATGAGTGACTTTAAGTTCACAGCAAAATTGAGGAGGTGCAGAGTCCCTGCAACAACACATGCATAGCATGTGTTCCCCATTATCAGAATGGCGCATTTGTCACAATCAATGAATTTACGTTGATAAACTATTGTCACTTGAAGTTCATAGTTTATATTAGGGTTCACTGTTGATGTACATTTTATGGGTTTAGAAAAATGTGTAATTACATATATTCATTATTACAGTATACTTTCTTCCCTAAAAGGCCTGTGTGTTCCACAAGATATCTTGGGGGGTTCCAAGTTTTGGCAATGATGAATAAAGCTGTGATAACTATTGTTTGCAGATTTTTCTGTAGTCATAAGTTTTAAACTCAAAGAGTGTGATTGCTGAATCATATGATAAGAGTATGTTTCATTTTGTAAGAAAGTACCAAACTGTCTTTTAAAATGGTATATAGGGACATCTCATTGTTGTTTTAATTTGCATTTCCCTGATGACATATGATGAGCAGCATATTTTTATATGTTTATTTGCCATCTGTGTGATTTATTTTGTGAGCTGTCTATTAAGGTCTTTTTTTTTTTTTTAAAGAAAGAAAGAAAGAAAGAAAGAAAAAGAATAAAGAAGAGGAGGAAAACGGAAGAGAAAGAGAGAGAGAGAATGGGAGTATTGCTTTCTTGCCCAGGCTAGAATGCAGTTTAGTAATGGGTATTGAAAACCTCTTTTATACCAATAATTATACTTGTATTTGATGTAAACAGGAAGGAATAAGGGAAGAAAATAACAAACGAGCAGCCAACCAATATTTCATTTAAACCTATGACATGCTATGCGATTACTGAGGAGTGATTTACTTCCAATTATGTAGTCACTTATGGAATAGGTGTGAGGTGGTAATGTATGTTTTATGTATTTGAAGTGGAGAGTTCTATAAATGTTTATTAAGTTTACTTGTTCTGGGTCTGAGTTCAAGTCCTGGATGTCCTTGTTAATTTTCTATCTCGTTGATCTATAAAATCGTTAGCTCTTCTTGTTACATTGATCCTTTTGCCATTATATAATGTCCTTCTTTGCCTCTTTTGCTCTTTGTTGCTTTAAAGTCTACTTTATCAGAGGCGAGAATTGCATCTCCTGCTTTTTATTTATTTGTTTATTTTTACTCTCTGATTGGTTGATAAATCTTCCTCCTTCTCTTTGTTTTGAGTCTTTGTGTATCGTTGCATGTGAGATGGGTCTGGATGCAGCATACCGATGGGTTTTGGCTTTTTATCCGATTAGAATGTATATAACTTTAATACTGGCATTTGATGCTAGCTGGCTGTTTTGCCCATTAGTTAGTGTAAATTTTTTGTTGTGTTAATGTTCTTTTCTTTTTGATATATTTTTGGAAAGGCTGATATTGGTTGTTCCTTTATATGTATAGTGCTTCTTTCAGAAGCTCTTGTAAAGCAGGCCTGGTGGTGGTGAACTCTCTAAGTACTTGTTTGTTTGAAAAGGATTTAATTTTTCCTTCGATTATAAAGCTTAGTTTGGCTGGATAGGAAATTCTGGGTTGAAAGTTCTTTTCTTTAAGGATGTTAAATATTGGTCCCCACTCTTTTCTGGCTTGTAGGGTTTCTGCTGAGAGATCTGCTGTAAGTCTGATACGTTTCCCTTTATGGGTAACCTGACCTTTCTCTCTGGCTGCCCTTAGTATTTTCTCCTTCATTTCAACCCTAATAAATCTGGCAATTATGTGCCTTGGGGTTGGTCTTCTTAAAGAATATCTCTGTGGTGTTCTCTGTATTACCTGGAGTTGAATATTACCCTGCCTTGCCAGGTTGGGAAAGTTTTCCTGAATGATATCCTGAAGAGTATTTTCCAACTTGGATTCATTCTCTTCATCACATTCAGGTACACCTATCAAACGTAAATTAGGTCTTTTCACATAGTCCCATATTTCCTGGTGACTTTGCTATTCCTTTTCATCCTTTTTTCTCCAATCTTGTCTTCTCGTTTCATTTCACTGAGCTGGTTCTCGACTTCTGATATCCTTTCTTCTACTTGATCAATTCGACTGTTTAAACTTGTGCATGCTTCGCGAAGTTCTCGTGTTGTGTTTTTCAGCTCCATCAATTCACTTATATTCCTCTCTAAATTGTCCATTCTCGTTAACATTTCGTCAAACCTTTTTTCAAGGTTCTTAGTTTCTTTGCATTGGGTTAGAACAAGTTCTTTTAATTCACAGAAGTTTCTTATCACCCACGTTTTGAAACCTGCTTCTGTTATTGGAACACACTCGTAATCTATTAAGCCTTGTTCCGTTACTGATGAGGAATTGCGATCCCCTGTAGAGGGAGAGGCATTCTGATTTTGAGTATTCTCTGCCTTTTTACGCTGATTTCTTCCCTTCATTATATATTTATCTATTGTCTTTGTATTTACCGACTTTCTAACTAGGTCTCTGAGCAGACGTCCAACTTGTTGATTCCCAGCGCCGAAATCTGAGCAACCCACTGCGCCGGCCAAAGCAGCGGTGTTAAGATGAATGGTGCTTTTCTGCCCGGGAATCTCCGGACTCTGCACCCAAAACTGGCGCGCTAAGGCACCAGCAAAACCGCCGTGCCGGCCACAAGAGTCACCCTGGCGACCCGTGGGGCTCCTCTGCTGGGAATCTCCTGGTCTGTGAGCAACAAATATTCATCTGAAAATGTGGCGTCCTCTCGTTCTCTGCGCTTTCACTGGGAACTATGAGCCCGAGCTGCTAGTGATCAGCCATCTTGGATCTCTCTCCTATTAAGGTCTTTAACCCATTTTAAAATCAGATTGTATAATTTCCTATTGTTGAGTTTTGAGAGTTTTTTTTTCTTTTATTTTGGATAATAGTATTTTATCAGATGTTTTCAGATGTGTCTTTGCAAATATTTTCTACCAGTTTTTCTTTTCATTCCCTTGACAGTTATTTTCATACAGCAGGCACTGTCTGCTGTTTGTTTATTTCCATTGTGTTCTATTTTTCACGCCTGCTAAATGAACATACTAAAAAGTAGTTTTAAGACACATGTACAAGTAAAAATAAGGCATTTATCACCTTGCAGTATCTATTGATCTTCATATTCTCCATTTCTCCAAATTCTATTACCAATTGACAATAACAGAAAAAAATGTGTGTGACCAAATCTCAGCAGCTTTTTATCCCTTCTAAAGAAAGAATTATGAAAACGTCTAGTTGTTTGTTTTTTTAGTATATTCAAGCATGCAAGTATAAAATTAGTTACGGAAGAATGGCTATTTGAAATACTGTCTGTTGTGAACTGAATTGTGTCCCCTTGAAATTCTTATGTTAAAACTCAAACCCTAAAGTTATTGTACTTGAAGATGGTACCTTTGGGAGATAATTTACTTTATGTAAGTTCATGAAGGTAGGCCTCTCATGATGGAATTAGTGCCTTTATAAGGAAAGAAAAAGGTATCAGGCCTCTTCCTCTCTGTCTACCACATGAAGAGTAATGAGAAGACACACTGCAAGTCAGAAAGATGGCCCTCATCAGGAAATAAATTGGTCAGCGTCTTTATCTTGAATTTCCTATTCTCCAGAACCAGGAGAAATAAATCTGTTGGTTATACTACCTAGTATATGGTATATTTTTATAGAAGCTCCAGCTGACTAAGACAGATATTGGTACTAAGAGGCAGAATGCTGCTGTAAGAAATATCCAAAAATGTGGCAGCAGCTTTAGAACAGGGTAATGGGTCAAAGTTGGAGAAGTTTTGAGGTGATGATATAAATGTGGATGTTAAAAGCAATTTTGGTGAGGTATCAGACCAAAATAAGAAACATGTTATTGGAAACTGGAGGAGAGGTTATACTTGTTATAAAGTATCACAGAACCTAGCTGAACTGTGTTCTAAGCTTTCATGGAAGGCAGAACTTAGGAGATTTCTAATCAAAGTTTTGAAGGAGTAGCTTGGTTCCTCTTGAATGCTCATAGTAAAATATACCAAAAAAAGATGAATTAAATAAATAATAGTTAAGATGAACCAGAACTTAAAAATTTGGCAATTTCTCAGCCTATCCATACTGCAAAAATTGAGAAAGCTATTCTTAAGAGAACACTAAGGGGGTGGATGAACAACCATTTCATATAGAGGTCATGGGAGCGACTACTGAACTTAACCCACTTTTTAGATTTTATAGGTATGGACCATAGTGGTATTCAGCTGCAAAAGAACATTGTTATTCAACGAACTAGAATAAGGAGAGCAAAGGCATTTCAGAGGTCATCAGAGACATGGACTAGGTTTCAAAAAGCCAGGTGACCTCCACCAAAAGCTTTCAGGGTGAAATTGTGCTGATGAACTTTAAGAGAGGGGAGACCCAGGTCCTTGGATGTGGGATCTCCTTCTGGAAGAGCCACAGAGGGTAACCCCTACACCAGTAGGTACAAAAGTTAGAGAGCCATGGTAATTCAACCAAAGAGAATTACTCTTAAATGTTAAGATATAATAGAATTTCTCTTCCTAAATTTTACACTTGCTTAGGACTTATGACCACTTCCTTCTTTGTATTTTCTCTCCTTTGGAGTGAAAATGTCTTTCCAGGCTATTCCACCATTAAATTTTGAAAGCATACTACTTCTCTACAAGTTTTGACACGTTCACAGGTAGAGGAGAATTTTGGCTCACAATGAGTTATTAAGTACAATCTCAGCCATATGTGATTTAGTTGATATTAGGTAAGACACTGGACTTTAGAATAGATGTTAGAATAAGTTAAGACTTTTGGAGCAAGTGGGATGATATGGATGTATTTTGCATGTGAGAACATGAATTTGGAGAGGGCAGTGGGAAAATGCTATGGACTGAATTGTGTACTCCTAAAATTCATATGTGGAAACTCTAACCCCTAATGTGACAGTATTTAAGTTGGAACCTTTGGAGATAATTATGTTTGGATAAAGTCATCAGAGTAGAGTTCTGGGTTTAGTGCCCTTCTGTGAAGAAAAAGAGACACAAGAAAACATTCTCTCTCTCTCTCTTTCTTTCTCTCTCCCTGCCAAGTGGGGACACAGAAAGAAGTTGGTTGTCTGCAAGCCAGGAAGAGAGACTTCACCAGCAACCAAATCAGCCAGAACTTTGATCTTGTACTTGCTAGCTACCAGAACTGTGTGTAATAAATGTCTGCTTACACCACCCAGTCTGTGGCATTTGGCATATTTTTCTGTGAATTGAATGAATTGTAATAACACCATGAAAATATAGATAGTATTGATATCAGTTCAAACAAGGATAGTTGAAACTTCCAATAATATCAATATTCATTGCTATTTCCTCCAATCTTTCTGCTTTTTGTTTTGCCCTTTAAATTCTTTTGTTCTTTTTAACTTAGAAAGAAAGCCCACATTAATCTTAGCAGAAGGTCCTGACCAATCTATCCACCCAGTCAATAGTTCAACTACAACATAGTCAGGGTAAATGATGGCTTCAAAGAAGAATTTGTTCTAAACTCAGCCACATAGATTAGCAAGCCCAGGCAGATACATTCTCATAAATGCCCACAGCAAAAAGTAGAACAAAAGAAGGATCAGGTAGGATATTATTTAAAATTTGATTCTCTGTTGGTATGGTGGCAGCACTTCAAAGATTTTCCCAGTGATTTCAGCCATTAAAGTTAATCATGGATGATGGTAAATGAACTTGAGCTTGAACAATATTTATTCTATTGTAAATATATATAATTATATAGACATATTACATATAGGTTAAAAGGTGCAACATTTTCAGTCTAAAATTACTTTCCACTGATCTCTATTAGAGATACAATAAATTAATATTACTTTTAAATGTGAAACATAGATATAATTTGACAGAAGAATAAATTCTCAAGAGAAAACACTTTTCTGTATGGATTTATTATAAAAATATCGACCAAACTGAAATATATGCTAATTTCACATCGACAATTTCTACCTGCTCTAAGTACTTCTTATATATTACTTATTTTTTTTTTATTCTGACTTTGAGGGCTACATCAAAATCAGGAAGCAATAATTTTTGGGATTTAAACACTAAATGACATGCCTATGTATGTATCTAAGAATGTCATGTGGAAAGCAATACAGGATATAAAGTAAACTTCTTGCTGATCTTCCTGAACAAAATGTTCACATTTTGCCTATTAGATTGGGTTTAAATTAATTTTCAAAGAAGCAAATGTAGATCTAAAAATAACCTTATAAACATTCATGAGGCGTTTTTAGATTGCTTAGAGACAATAGCTACAGTCTTTTAAAATGAATTGTTTCGTTAGTTCTCCACTTTATGCAGGTCTGATTTATTGAAAGTATATTCCAAGATGTAATTAAATGTGCAAAAGATTCATTGGGTATGGGAGCAGGAGAGGTAGGTGAGAGCCTTAAGATCATGATGCAGGTCTGACAAATGTAGAAAGGGAGAGGGCAGAAACAGGATTGGGTAGGAAGACTTTCAGACTGAAGTCCCTCAGTTACAAGAAAATTTCAGCTGGCACAATAGGTTTTTTTCCAGAGTCAGATTTTGGAAAAGTGTACGTCTTGTCAGAATGAGCCTACTTAATACCCCTGCCATGCTCAGTCATTGGCTGGGAGTTGCCTGAGGGAAGTCTGTTCATGGTGTGAAGGCAGAAGTGGATACAGAGGTATGCAGCTGGGATCAGTCAATTATGTCTCCCACATAAGATCTGAGTAACACACTTTAATGGTGGCCATAAGGTCCAAGATACTATTAATCATCTATTGTTTTAAAATATTCTATATAATATTTTCTAAGAGGCAAGATAGAAATGGATTTCAAAAACAAAAATCTAGTTTTATAGTCTATTTGTTAAAAATTATTTACTTTTTTTTTTTTTTAATTTTGCAGACTGAGTGTAGTAAGATTCTAAAGTCTGTTCTATTTTAACTTGATTTAAAACAGAATCCCAGGGCTTGTTTTTGGGAATATTAGCTAGCAAAAGAAATAGGCAAAATGTTTCTGTCATTATGACTGCAGAAAAGTTAATACATTTCCACAAGAAAGTGTGGTAAGTTAATTGGTAAATCACAAACATTCATGAAAACATTACTTTCTCTCTTATGCAGGGTGGAGAATTTTTGACAGTGGGTAACTCAGTTCTGTTATCTGGATATCAGAGTTTAATGCTAAATATAGGATTAAGCTGGTCAACTACAAAAAGTGTTAGATCTCCACTTTATACAAACCATATTAATGGTTTGCTACATGATATTTTATAAAAATAATAACTAAATGACATATTTATTGGCCAAAAGGGATAGATGTTTTTGCTTTTTTTATTGAGGTATGAAATATAAGTGCCTTACAATTTCCTGTGCTTCTCTAAATATAAACACTGAAAAAATACATTCCATACCATATACTAGGCATATTTCAATATTTTTGCTCTTTTGCTTATTCTCTATAACTGAGAAAATATTCCAAACAAAATGTGAGATTAAGGTAACAGATGAGAAGCCAAAACTCTTTTTTTATTTTATTTATATTTCAATTCTTATTTAAATGCACAAACACAACATGATAAACACATTTTGTTTGAAATTATTTTGTAATATAACTATAATTGTAGTGAAGATTTACTAAGATGTTTTAATAACCAATTATTATTAAGTTTTTTAGAAGAAAAATTATGAAAAGAAAATTATGGAAAAATATATACAATATATAAAAATATATAAAAAATAAAACAGTGAATAAGAAAATTTGCTGTCAGATATAAAATCATGTAATCAAAAGGTTGGTGACAAATAATATACTATTGCTAAGTATTAAACAAATATGCTTCTCATAATTTTTTTTTTTTTTTTTTGAGATGGATTCCCACTCTGTCACCCAGGCTAGAGTGCAGTGGTGTGATCTCGGCTCACTGAAACCTCTGCCTCCCATATTCAAGCGATTTTCCTGACTCAGCCTCCTGAGTAGCTGGGATTACAGGCGTGCACCACAACACCTGGAAAATTTTTGTATTTTTAGTAGAGACAGGGTTTCACCATGTTGGCCAGGCCGATCTCGAACTCCTGACCTCAGGTATTCCATCTGCCTCGGCTTCCCGAAGTTCTGGAATTACAGCCGTGAGCCACCACTACTAGCCATAATTTCTGAACTCTTATTTTAAAACAGGTATTTTGTTATTGTATATTATGCTACATCCTGGAATTTAATAATCACCATGTAAAAATATCAAAGCCAAAAACCAAATATGATGATATAAAATTTAAAAGCACAGTATTTCTATTTGGAAATAAACATAAGAGAAGTTGCTGTGTGCAGTGGTTCACACCTGTAATCCTAGCACTTTGCAAGACCAAGGCAGGTGGATCATGAGTTCAGGAGTTCAAGAACAGCCTGACTAACATGGTGAAACCCATCTCTACTAAAAATACAAAAATTAGCCAGGCATGGTAGTGGGCACCTGTAATCCCAGCTACTCGGGAGGCTGAGGCAGGAGAATCGCTTGAACCTAGGAGATGGGGGTTGCAGTGAGCTAAGACCATGCCATTGTACTCCAGCCTGGATAACAGAGTAAGACTCCATCTCAAAAAAAAAAAAAAGAAAAAAGAAAGAGAAAAGTTGACATTTCAAATTTCTGTGAAAAGAATGTACAAAATAACAAGTGTTATTGTATGACATCACAATACACTTGGAAGAAAATTGACATATGGTTTTGCATCAAAATTAATATAAACTATAAATACATTTTTAAAATTTTTGTATACATTCCCATGTTTATTGCTGTACTGTTCACAATAGCCAAGATTTGTTATCAGCCCGTGTCCATCAACAGATTAACAGATAAAGAAAAAATGTGATACATATACACAATAGAGTACTATTCAGCCATAAAAAAATGAATGAGAAGTGGAGGATACTATGTTAATTGAAATAAGCCAAGCACAGAGGGATAAACTTCTCATATTCTCACTCATCTATAAGAACTAAAAATTGAAACAATTGAACATGATATGTTAAAAACAATACTCTATTTTTTCCTGTGATGAATATTACTACATAAAAATTAATAGCTTATTTGTAACAAATACATACTTTACTATATGAGGCTTAAATATCTTTTCTCTACCATTACTATTCTTCCCTGTAGAAGCAGCATACACACACACACACATACACACACACATACACACACACAAGCAGAACAGGTGACTTAACCTGTAGCTAATCAGTAATATGAGGAAAAAGTATACTATTATTGTTATAAGCCACCCATTTTGTGTTTGTTTGTTCCACAACATTATTTAGCAAAAGAATTCCAAGACATGTGATATGAAGGAAATAATTCTATATTTCTTCCACATTATATATGCCCCAGAATTATTTTGCTCAATCAGATAGTTGATAAAATGTCTGAATACAAAAATCTTTTATAAAGCAAACAAAGAAACAAACACAAAAACCCGGATGGTCTGGCAACTCCATTGCCCTGGATATTGAGAAAATAAACTGGTGAGATTATACAACAAGCACACTTATTTCTATTTTAAAAAGCAGGATAGATCTCCTTGATTTTATCTGATAAGTAAAGTAGCTGGAATATAACCTACTTAACAATGCAGGGCATTGATATTTTGGCCTAAAACCATGAATTTGTCATGATTTAGCACTAAGGGAGAAATCACAATGGATGTGTGAAAGTTATAAAATTCAAAATAAAGTCACTTGTGTCTAATCCTGGCAATGGAGCCAGGGAAGACCATAAAGGGAAGTCTCTCATGCATTATTTGCCTAATAACAGGAACTGTCACAAGACATTTTTCCAAACAGCAGCTCACTACATGAAATATGCAAGAACAGATAGCAGTACAAAGACAGTTAGTGCATATACAAGAACATTTCCTGGCACACTGTCTCACACACCCAGTCCAAAACCGCAAGGGCCTACCTATAACTCAAAGATTACCAATCCTACCAAGATTAGAAATCCTATTCACATTTGTGAATCAGAATTTATCAGCTCTTTTTTTTTTTTTTTTTTTTTTTTTTTTGAGATGGAGTTTCGCTCTTGATACCCAGGCTGGAGCGCAATGGCGCGATCTCGGCTCACCGCAATCTCCGCCTCCTGGGTTCAGGCAATTCTCCTGCCTCAGCCTCCTGAGTAGCTGGGATTACAGGCACGCGCCACCGTGCCCAGCTAATTTTTTGTATTAGTAGAGACGGGGTTTCACCATGTTGACCAGGATGGTCTCGATCTCTTGACCTCGTGATCCACCCGCCTCGGCCTCCCAAAGTGCTGGGATTACAGGCTTGAGCCACCGCGCCCGGCCTATCAGCTCTTACAAGACACTGCCAGAACCTTTCTTTCAACTTTCATAATCTCCTCTTTTTCCAATAAACCCTAGATTTGTCCTTTCTTCTCCAGATTTATCTGAGGTCAGCCTGGTCTGTATGTATGTCCTAGATCATAATCCTACTTCTTGTGTATCATTCCCAAATAAAACCAAATATGATGATATAAAATTTAAAAGCACAGTATTTCTATTTGGAAATAAACATAAGAGAAGTTGCTGTGTGCAGTGGCTCACACCTGTAATCCTAGCACTTTGCAAGGCCAAGGCGGGTGGATCATGAGTTCAGGAGTTCAAGAACAGCCTGACTAACATGGTGAAACCCATCTCTACTAAAAATACAAAAATTAGCCAGGCATGGTAGTGGGCACCTACTTTGATATTTGTCTCTATTTTTTTATGTTAACATAATCTGTTATCAGAAGTAGGGTCTGAGAGACCAATGGTTCTGGGAACTACATAAGGCATGCTGTTCCTCAACTCGGGACCCTTCACATCCCTGCTTCAACAGGCTGACTTTTTCCCCATGGGGAGTATTTCATAGATTACACTCCCACTCTTTTGTTTTGGTTGAGTTCTTTGGTTTTCTTTGTGATTTGCTGATGAGGGATCTTTTGCCTTTCCATTTCTGAGAACTTATAAGGAACTTCTCTCTTAGGTTCATGAGGAGCTTCTCTCTTCTGTTTATGTAGTGTCCTATTCAAATGAGGCTTTTTCCTTGCTGGTTTCTGAAGGATTTTCCCTCCTGTTGAGAATGCTTTGTTGTCCTTCTTAGGGTGAATATCTAGTTTAATTTTGATTTTGTTTTGCATTCCTGATATCTCACCCAAGCACCAACTAAGGTATGAAGGTGTGTTCGGCCTTAGCACCAACTCTTCTAGATAAATTTATTTACAGCATGTACTTTCAAATTCAAAAGCATGACAAGATAGGACCCCTCTTTGGACTTCAGCAGCTGACATATTCAAACATTATGGGGATCAAATGGGTTGTTTTGCTTAGAACTAAACTAAAACACTGTGGCTATAAAATCATACAGTCCAAATAGGATCCATGTCTCAACTGATATCTCAACGTTGTCAAACACATTCAGGATTCAAGACTTCCTCATTACAAAATACTGCTCCAAAGCTAGCTGAAACTCCTTGTTCTCTAGAGCCTTCCCCTCTGCTTCCTACACCTCTTCCTTTTTGTTCTTCTCTAAGCTAAACTCTCCTTTTTCCAAAATTCTTCAGCTATTCTGGCATATTGAATTTTTAAGGAAAAATACTTGAAAAATAGCAGGTACAAATCATTTGGCCTGGCACAGTGGCTCATGCCTGTAATCCCAGCACTTTGGGAAGCCGAAGGGGGCAGATCACGAGGTCAGGAGTTGAACACCAGTCTGGCCAAAATAGTGAAACCCCATCTCTACTAAAAATACAAAAAATAATCTGGGTGTGGTGGTGTGCACCTGTAATCCCAGCTACTCAGGAGGCTGAGGCAGGAGAATCACATGAATCTAGGAGGCAGAGGTTGCAGAGTGACCGAGATCACACCACTGCACTCCAGCAAGGGTGACAGTTCGAGACTCTGTCTCAAAAAAAAAAAAAAAAAAGAAAGAAAGAAAGAAAGAAAAAAGAAAAAAAAAATCATTTGGACCTGAGTGCTGCATCTCAAAAGCAAAAGATAAAATTCTTATGTAATAGACACCCTCCTTACACTAAAAGAAAAAGCAGCTCTCTTATCTTCGAGGACAAGGAATATCAAGAACATTATTTTTATTAGAATAATTATTTTTCTTTTAAGCTTCCTTACATAATTTGGTCACATTTTCACAGTTAACTATTTTTGTTAAATCCAGTATATTAGTAACTGAATCTAACTGCTTTACCCAAAATTTGTTTCACAGCCTTCATAAGATTACTTATCAAGGCAATTTTAAAAATCTTAAATTTAGCCTTAACCAATTTTGTCAGAAATATAATTTGAATCCAACTCTCTTCTTATAAGCACATGAATTTATATTATGTTTTACTCATGAATCATTTTTTTAAAACTATAAAGTTTTTCTGTAAAATCTTTTGTTCATCTGTATTTTTATGTCTATATGTTACATATATATATATATGAAATTTTTCTATCAAAACAGGTAAAAGACCTGTGAAATGAAACCATATTGAGAGAGAAAAGGGCAGCCATACTTTCTTTGTTGCTGGAAGGGCTCCAGACAAACATTATGTTTGTGCCTCTGAGCTAAGATGGTTCCTATAACCCAAGGTGAGACACTGTGTCGGAAAACTCCTCCTACCAGCTGCCTGCAAGGGGTGCCCAATGAGATTTCTGTTTTGGGCTTGGAAACTGCCCAGTTGGGACTCAGATGTTTTCTACCAATCAGGATGGTTGGTCTCTGATCTGCAGATTGCTTTTTTCAAAAAATTAAGCTTACCTTTATTTTTCTCCACAGACCTCATGGTCTTTTGTTAATAGATGATTGGCTTAAAGAAAAAATTAAGTGCTTATCAAGTAATTTATCAAAAATATAGTAATTAATCCAAATGCCTTTGACAGGCATGATCCTCTGCACCCAGCAAAAGGTTTTAATACTGATTTTTATTTTAATTTTTAAACTATCTTTTGAACCACAGCTTTTTCTTGTGTTATAGTTCCTACCAAATTTTAATATAGAAGTGCTGTCTTACGCTTTTAAAATAAGTTTATTTCTCAAGATAGAGTTTTTCTGTTAAAGATTTTTAGATTCATATCTCAATAATTCAGCATTTTACTGCATTTCACTACATGTGATTTACAAGTCATGCGTCATTGCCTTCTGCTTTCCTTCCTTCTCTCCTTGAAATGTTACACCATTTTGCTTAACTAAAGTGGTGACTCTTTCCAACCTATTTTTTGTCAGTTCCTGTACCTATTTTATTCCAGTTATGACTGCTACTGTGGCCTGATGCTGAGCACCCTTGTCTTAAAGGCCTAGGAGAACAGTGATTCCTTCAGTTTAACTTGATTGTGTACTCTTTACTTTTCTTGATGTGCCTAAATTGTTTCTTGTATCCAGGCAGTTTCACATGCTTTTGCTTTTTCTAAAAGCCATGCATGCCCCTGCTCAAAGTATTGATTTTCTTGTTTACATTATTCTTCTATAATATGGTGTGTACCGATAACCTTAGACATACCCCCTTTCAATGTCTACTTGAATTCAAGTACCTTCTCATTAAGTTCAGCTTCCAACTTATCTAAATGTGCTTCTCATAAGGAAAAAAGCATACTGCAGCAGGTTTTCTTTACCTTTTAATTAATCAGACTAGGAGATGGAGATTTTGTGTCTTATTAAGATGGTTTCTTATGCTTTGTACTGTCTTTATTAGGTTTCTGATTTCTTGGAAAAACTGAGTCATCTCTAATAAGTAATGATAAATCTTTAACTTATATGTATGTGAATGTGTTCTTGATGTGAATATTCTAAAGATCTTGTAAAATTTATAAAGTTTATATAGTCTGGTGTAATGCTGTCAGTCATTATTCTGGTTGTTATTTTAAAATACTGAAGAAATAGAAGTAACTATATGTTCTTGTTAATTGTTAGTTACAATGAATTCTTATCAGATTTTTACCATGGTTGTTCTAATTTTTTGTCATCCACATTTTGATTCTTCTAGAAAGGCATCTGCAATCAGATGCATGAAAAAAACTAACAAGTATTCTAAAAAACAGGTTTCTGATAATTTTAAAAATCGATATACTAAAATTTCTAGAACTATATTAAAAATAATGGACAAATTCATATGAGATTAAACAGAACAATAATTATGAAGGACTAAACTGCTGTACAATTTAATTTTATAACTTTTATTTAAAATATTTCTGGTTCTTAAATATTTTATATTTCAGATTTAAGGAGACTTTTTTTCTTTTAATTTTCCTATTTGCTGAGAGAAACTTGGTAAATTATACTGTCAGGAGTAAAGTGGAAATGTTTGTATTTTCTCCATATATGATCTCCCCAAAATATAAAAACTGCAGATTTTATCTATGGTACCTATAAGCAATTTTAAATATGAAATGTTAGTAAAAGAAAAAGGATAGAAAAATTTATTTTTACAAAAGAGAATTGAGTCCTTTTTATAATTGTATTTCTTAGTTTTATCATGGCAGTTCACCACAACTGAACATTAGACTAGGGAATAATAAAGAGAGAACAAACTATATATTTCATGGTTTAGAGAATTCTGGGAACATTTATCTCCCTATATTTTTTGATCTTGTTGACAAGATCATGAGCCTAGCTTTCCAAGGCTCTGTCACAGTATTAAATTAGACCTTTACTTTTCAAAGCAGATATTCAAAAGATGCTCCAAAATAAATGTTTGTATGGTAAAATGATCTTGAGAAATTCTGCAAGCCGTAATTGCCTCCTAAAAATTTAAGTATCCACTATCATAAATTAAGATCTGATCACCCTGAAGTAAATAAAACTATTTAATTTGACTCACCATTTCCAAGCTTATTTATCATGGGATGCTTCTTAATATAATAATATAACCTCTGTTATAATCCTGCCAAACCAGTTTTTTATAGTATATTCTAAGAAATGTAGATCTAGATAATCTAAGGAAATAAGATGAGGTTATATTATTATAAATTCCCTAGAACTGGCTTTACTGATTTAAAATATATTTTGGAGTCTTTATGGTTACAAATATACAAAAATTACATGTACATTTTAATAATATGTCTCCTGACATAACTATAATAGGATGTCCTTTTTGTTATACATCTGTTGTCTTCTCTATAAAAGGTAAAACAACAAATATTACTCATTTTTAATATTAGAAGAAAATATATTTCTCAGTTGTATATTTTCTTATAGCACAACTAAAGTATTTGTTAGCTATTAGAAAACTGATAAACTAAATGATTTATTTCACTAATACTCTAGACATTTTTTGACATACATTTCTTTACTTTTTTATTAGTTTGCCTATTTTTAAAAATATGCATCTTGGATATGCTTAATTTGGGTAGACTTACATTCTTTCACAAAAGCATCCAGTTAGCATATTTAATACATATATTTTGTGATATTTTCTAAATAATAATCTTTTAGGGTGTTATCTTTGAATACTCAATACATTTTTAAAAAATGTTATTATATAGATTTAGAAAAAACTTGCACTGTGCTATCAAGAAAACTGAATTCTAGATGTAAAAAAAAATATGATATAACTGTCCCATGGCTTCAACTTGACAGCTGTTCAGATAAAGCCTATTTATCAGGACAGGTGAATTGCAACAGAGAAAGAGTGTAATACAGGTAGGGCTAGCTAAATGGGAGACAAAGTTATATTATTACTTAAATCACCCTCTTCAAAAATGTGGAGGCTAGGGTATTTTAAAGGTAACTGGCTAGTCATATACAAAAGATTGAAACTGGACCCCTTCCTTATACTATATACAAAAATCAACACAAGATGGATTCAAGAGTTAAATGTAAAACCCCAAACTATAAAATCTCTGGAAGACAACCTAGTTAATACCATTCAGGACATAGGCAAAGATTTCATGATGAAGATAGCAAAAGCAGTTTCAACAAAAGCAAAATTTAACAAATTGGACTTAATTATAAAAAATTTCTGCACAACAAAAGAAACTATCAACAGAGTAAAGAGACAACATGCAGAATGGGAGCAAGTTTTGCAAACTATGCATCCAACAAAGGTCTAATATCCAGCATCTATAAGGAGCTTAAGCAAATTTACAAGAAAACACAACCTCATTAAAAAGTGGGCAAAGGATATGAACAGACATTTTTCAAAAGAAGACACACATGAGTCCAATAATCATATGAAAAAAAAGTTCAACATCATCAATTATTAGAGAAAAGCAAATCAAAACCACAATGAGATACCATCATACACCAGTCAGAATGGCTGTTATTGAAAGGTCAAAATATAAAAGATGTTGGCAAGGATGTGGAGGAAAAGGAGTGCTTATACACTGTTGGTGAGAGTGTAATTAGTTCAACCTTTGAGGAAGACAGTGTGGTGATTCCTCAAAGACCTAAAGAGAAAACTACCATTTAACCCAGCAATTTCACTACTAGGTACATACCCAAAGTAAGATAAATCATTCTATTATAAAGACATGTATACATATATGTTCATTGCAATATTATTCACGATAGCAAAGACATGAAATCAACCTAACTGCTCATCAGTGATAGACTAGATAAAGAAAATGTGGTACATATACACCATGGAATACTATGCAGCCATAAAAAATAAGATCATGTTTTTTGCAGGGATTTGGATGGAGCTGGAAGCCATTATCTTTAGCAAACTAAAACAGGATCAGGAAACCAAATACCGCTTGTTCTCAATTATGAGTGGGAGCTAAATGATGAGAACACATGGACACAGAGAGGATAACACCACACACTGGAGCCTATCGGAGGGTGGAGGATGGAAGGATGAAGAGGATCAGGAAAAATAACTAATGAGTACTAAGCTTAATGTACCTGGATGATGAAATAATCTGTTGGAAGATAGGTTGGATATGTAACAAGCCAGCACATGTACTCCTGAACTGAAATAAAAAGTAATAATAATAAAATTATTATTATTGTAACTATGGTAGCTTAATGTTACAGAACAACAGAAATTTTGACCATATATAATTACTATTCTCTGTACTGCAGCACTGCCATCTTAGAAATTTGTGCAAAACATAACATTAACTAAAGAGTATTTAAAAATAAAAAAATTAAAAAGTATTTAAAAATAAAAAAATTAGAAAAAGATAGTTTGTTGGGCAGCTGGCTAGGGAATAAGGGCTGCTGATAAGTCAGAGATGAAATCACAGCGAGTCAGAGTGGGTTCTTCTTGCTGCCTTCTGTTTCTGGGTAGGATCACAGAACTAGTTGAGCCAGATCACTGTTCTGGGTGGCACCAACTGGTCCATCAGAATGTAGACTCTGAAAAATGTCTTCAGCCCAATCTTAGGTTTTACAATAGTGAGGTTATCTAGAGGAGCATTTGGGAAGATTAGGGATCTTGCGGCCTTTGTCTGCATGACTCCTAAACCCTAATTTCTAATCTTGTGGCTAACCGGTTAGTTCTCCAAAGGTGGTCTGGTTCCCAGGCAAGAAGGGAAAGGAGGGGATTTGTTTTGAGAAACAAAAATTTCTGCTGTTCTATAACAATAAGCCAGTATTATCACAAACTATAAATGAAATTCCCCCTCCAGTTAGCTCAAATTAAGCTCAGGAATCAACAAGGGCTATTTGGAGGTTAAAGGAAAACTGGAATTAATTAGGTCAGATCTCTTTCACTGTCATTTTCTCACCGTTAGAATTTTTGCAAAGACTGTTATAATGGTATGTGACTTTTAAAAAAATATTTTACCTTTTCTGAGACTTTAATTCTTCATCTGTAAAACTGGCATAATGAAGTTTATCTCATGGTTAATGAGGATTAAATAACACAATGATATCAATATATAAATATTAGTTACTTCTAAATTAGTCCTGTCTTTGTGGTTTTCCTGAAAGAGCTGCAGCTCAAGCAACAGCAAGAACATTTTCTCAGAGCTAATATCATAGCCCTCCCCCTCTTAGTTCCCAGAGTTTTCTAAATTAGGAAATAAATACTTTCTATTCTCTTTTGCAAACGCACTGTCATGATGAAACCAAGACATCTAATGTTAAAGAGCCTCTATTCTCCCCTCCTTTAAAAATAATTATTTCACCCCCTTTTGCTGTTGTTGGTATTGTTGGAAGATAGGTTGGGTATGTTCAGTATATGAAAAGAATTAAAAAAAATAATAAAATCTCTAAGGCAATCAATTGTGCCAAACTTAGTAATCATTTCTTTGCCAATGTATTTTCAGATGCCACTAACTCATGTATTGAATGTGCCGCATTTCTCGTTTCTTTAAATAACAGTCCAAGAGGTCTCAATTTATACACTGTTCATCTTATTGTCAGCTGTTTACTTTTTCATTAAGTGATTTTTTAATGGGAAACTAAATCCTACTTTATTTCTTCTTCATTGTTTTTCTTTCCATATAATGAATGATTTCTAATTCTTAATCCTGACTTTCTGGAACAAATAAAAAGGGAAAATAATCTTCAAACAACTTGTTCAAATTACATTGAGTCAGGAAGAAGATCAAGGATAGAATCCAAGACTCTTAATACTCATGGCTTTCTAGATATGCTTGTCTGTTCTTCAAGGAAAGGTTTCTAATTTGACTAACTTGAAGTTTAATGGGGCTTAAGGGAGTCATTGCTTAAGATTTCTCCTAACTGTTCTAATATGCATATGGCATATTTGGAAACTTTAGAATTTCTCTCCTATGAGTGCTGTTACTTACTGAAGCGAAAATCTTGACAACTTGATCTCCTTGGTGATTTCTTTACCCCCGAGACAGATTGTTAATGAGGCTGCATGCAGTAAATCCTGTGCTCTGCTTAAAGAAAAAAATAGCAAATTTATATGGTTGGGATACATAACTCTTTCTGAATGTATAAATTTCCTGCTCATATGTGTGTGAGCTCATGAAAGACATGTAAAAATTGAGTGAATAGGGTCCAATGGTACTCTGCTGCTCTGTCTTGCAGAATAATATGATATAATTTATCTTGGTTGTCCCATACAACAGAAGCAATATATTTAAAAGACACCTGGGGATACAAAATAAATGAGATTCATGTTTGCAAGCATTTGGAAATACTAATGATTAAAATTAAATTGAACAAAATACAACAAAACGAGAATATTTTTTAAGGTGAATATGATCAATTCTTCCTGGCAAAATGCTGCTAAAATAAGGTATACTTTATTGTTTTAAAAACTATATGACCGAGAAAAATCTGTAAATTTAAAGGGCTACAGTCACAAATTAAAAACACAAAAATTACTTATTAAGCATGTACTTTGGGCAAAGCTCTTTACAAGAGCATTCTTCAGAACATAGAGATATTTTTTACTTTGTAACCATTAGGAATTTCATAATGTATCAGGAGACATGAGATAATATTAAAATTATAATTCAAGACAAAATGTGGTAAGTGGTTTCTTCAAAATGTAACTATGGGAGGGGCTAAATAGAAGAAAATAATCTAAATTTGGTAAGGTTATTTTTATTTAAATTTTACTAGTTGTCTTAAGTTTGACATGTGTCTGATTTGCAAATAGCCTTAATTTTTGAGAGTCAGAATAATGGGAGAACATAATCAATGCAGTAAATGCTCAGTATGTTCTGAGCACAACAGCAAACATACTCGTAATTATTATAATGTTCAATTCCTGCAACAACTTTTTCAAGAAGTTATTACTAACTGTATTTTACAGATGACTGAACAGACTCACTGGGTAATCAAATAATTTTCTATGGCTACTAGGTGACACAGTAAAAATAGAAGTTAGGATTCTTAGACATGAAAACTTCACTATCTTACCTCCTTATCATGAATTTCTATTGAAAAAAATTGTGTTTTTTCTAAAGTTTCTATATAAGAAGCCACATTAAAAGTGAAGAAACTATCACAGTTAATTATAAAGAAATAAAAAATTGTTGTATTAGTCATTTTTCATGCTGCTGATAAAGACATACTCAAGACTGGAAAGAAAAAGAGTTTTAATTTGAGTTACAGTTCCACATTGCTGGGGAGGCCTCAGAATCATGGCAGTAGGCAAAAGGCAATTTTTACATGGTGGTGGCAAGAGAAAACGAGGAAGATGCAAAGCAGAAATCCCTGATAAAATCATCAGATCTCATGAGACTTCTTCACCACAATGAGAACAGTATGGGGGAAACCATCCCCATGATTCAAATTACCTCCCACAACATGTGGGAATCATGGGAGTACAATTCAATATGAGATTTGGGTGAAGACACAAAGCCCAACTATATCATTCTGCTCCTGGTCCCTCCAAAGCTCATGTCCTCACATTTTAAAAAAAATCATGCCTTCCCAACAGTCCCTCAAAGTGTTAACTCATTTCAGCATTAACCCAAAAGTCCACAGTCCCAAGTCTCATCTGAGACAAGGCAAGTCCCTTCAACCTATGAGCATGTAAAATCTAAAGGGAGCTAGTTACTTTCTAGATACAATGGAGGTACGGGTATTTGGTAAATACAGCCATTCCAAATGGGAGAAATTGGCCAAAATAAAGGGGTTATAGGATCCATACAAGTCTGAAATCCAGCAGGACAGTCAAATCTTAAAGCTCCAAAATGATCTCTTTTGACTCCATGTCTCATATCCAGGTTACTCTGATGCAAGAGGTAGGTTCCTATGGTCTTGGGCAGCTCCACCCTGTGGCTTTTCAGAGTACAGCCTTCCTCCTGGCTGCTTTCAAGGGCTGGTGTTGAGTGTCTACAGCCTTTCTAGGTGCACAATGAAAGCTGTCAGGGGATATACCATTCTGGGGTCTGGAGGATGGTGGTCCCCTTCTCACAGCTTTGCTAGGTGGTGCCTGAGTAGGGACTCTGTGTGAGGGCTCCAATCCCACATTTCCCTTCTGCATTGCCCTAGCAGAAATTCTCCATGAGAGCCCCACCCCTGCAGCAAACTTCTTCCTGGGCATTCAAGCATTTCCATACATCTTCTGAAATCTAGGCAGAGGTTCCCAATCCTTGACTTCTGTGCACTGGAAGGCTCAACACCAAGTGGAAGCTGCCAAGGCTTGGAGCTTGAATCATCTGAAGCCATGGCCTGAACTCTACATTGGCTCCTTTTAGCCAGAGTTGGAGTGACTGGGACACAGAGGCACCAAACCCCTAGGCTGCACACAGCTCAGGGATCCTGAGCCCTGCCCAGGAAACCACATTTTCCTCCCATGTGTCTGGGCCTGTGATGAGAGGGGCTGCCATGAGGACATCTGAAATGCCCTGGAGACATTTTCCCCATTTTCTAGAGGATTAACGTTTGGCTTCTCATTACTTATGCAAATTTCTGCAGCCAGCTTGAATTTCTCCTCGGAAAATAGGATTTTCTTTTTGATTGCATTTTCAGGCTACATTTTTTCAAACTTTAATGCTCTGTTTCCCTTTTAAAACTGAATGCTTTTAAGAGCACCCAAGTCACGTCTTGAATGCTTTGCTGATTAGAAATTTCTTCTGCCAGATACCCTAAATCATCTCCTTCAAGTTCAAAGTTTCACAAATATCTAGGACAGGGTCAAAATGCTACCAGTCCCTTTGCTAAAACATAACAAGAGTTACCTTCACTCCAGTTCCCAACAAGTACTTCATTTCCATTTGAGACTGCTTCAGCCTGGACCTTATTGTCCATGTCACTATCAACATTTTGTCAAAGCCATTCAGCAAATCTCTAGGAGGTTCCAAACTTTGCCACGTTTTTCTGTGTTATTCTGAGACCTCCAAGCTGTTTCAACCTCTGACTATTATCAGTTCCAAAGTCACTTCCACAATTTCAGGTATATTTCCAGCAATGATTCACTCTATTGGTACAAGTTTATTGTATTAGTTCATTTTCATACTGCTGATAAAGACATACCTGAGACTGGAAAGGAAAAGAGACTTAATTGGACATATAATTCCACATGGTTGCAGAGGTCTCAGAATCATGGTGGGAGGTGAAAGGCAATTCTTACTTGATGGTGGGAAGAGAAAATGAGGAAGATGCAAAAGTGGAAACCCCTGATAAAACCATCAGATCTCTTGAGACTTATTCTTCACTACCATGAGAACAGTATGAGGAATCACCCCAATGATTTCAATTTTATCCCACTAGTTCCCTTCTACAACATGTGGGAATTATGGGAGTACAATTCAAGATGAGATTTGCATGGGGACACAGAGCCAAAGCATATCACCTGGAAAGAACTAATCTTCAATGAAGAGTTAGCCAGATGCCACAAGCATTAACACACTCACAAAGCTTCAAGGACAGACAAAAGATAGGATGCTGAGAATGATGATCAATACAATATTCATTCTATCATGGATATCTATCTTCTCTATGAGTCCTAAAGAGAACTAAGTATTTAAAAAAAATCAAAACAACTACCTCACAACTCTGTAATACATAAATAATACATTCTTAATTTTCTAAAATAATTTTATGGAAAAAGAATCACAAATTCCATTTCATCAGAGACATCACATTGAGAACACTAGGGCATTATCATCAAGAGTCCTGGCTGTTTGAAGACCACCCAACTAGCTAAAGAGTATAAAGGAGAGGTTTATTGGTAATATCAGTTTGCAAACTGGGAAGAGATAAATCTCTGGTGTAAACCTAAGTTGCTCTCCCTTCAAAGAAGGGAATGGAAAATTTGGTTTTATGGCCAATATGGCTGATTCACACAGTAGAGTTGTATGTATTTAGTATGTGTCAATTTCTCATTCTTAATGGGAATTTTAGGATTACGATGTTTCTTAACATTTAAAAAACTGTTTTCAGAGAATGATTTCAAAGGAAGAGTATAAAATATAATCTGTCACTTTTTGCTCTGATTTGTAGTAAACAGACTATGTTGGATACAAAGAGACAGTAAACTGGTTGACTTTAGTCCCTGGTAAGATATGTTCTTCTACCTATCAGTATATCTAGCAATGCATATCTTTAAGCTTAATATTGCATTCCTATACACCAATGACAGACAAACAAAGAGCCAAATCATGAGTGAACTCCCATTCACAATTGCTACAAAGAGAATAAGATACCTAGGAATAAAACTAACAGAGGATGTGAAAGAACTCTTCAAGAAGAACAATAAACCACTGCTCAAGGAAATAAGAGAGGACACAAACAAATTGAAAAACATTCCATGCTCATGGTTAGGAAGAATCAATATCATGAAAATGTCCATACTGCCCAAAGTAATTTATAGATTCAATAATATTCCCATCAAACTACCATTGACCTTCTTCACAGAACTGGAAAAACCACCTTAAACATCATATGGAACCAAAAAAGAGCCCGCATAGCCAAGACAATCCTAAGAAAAAAGAACAAAGCTGGAGGTATCACACTATCTGATTTCAAATTATACTATAATGCTACACTAATCAAAACAGCATGGTACTGGTACCAAAACAGACATATAGACCAATGGAATAGAACAGAGGCCTTGGAAGTAATGTTATACATCTACAACCATCTAATCTTTGACAAATGGGTCAGAAACAAGCAATGGGGAAAATATTCTCTATTTAATAAATGGTGTTGAGAAAACTGGCTAGCCATGTGCAGAGAGCTGAAACTAGACCCCTTCCTTACACCTTATACAAAAATTAACTCCAGATGGATTAAAGATTTAAACATAAGACCTAACAGCATAAAAACCCTAGAAGAAAACCTAGGCAATACCATTCAGGACATAGGCATAGGCAAAGATTTCATGACTAAAACTCCAAAAGCAATGGCAAAAAAAGCCAAAATACACAAATGGGATCTAATTAAACTTAAGAGCTTCTTCACAGCAAAAGAAACAATCATTAGAGTGAACTGAAAACCAACAGAATAGGAAAAATTTTTTGCAAGCTACCCATCTTACAAAGGGCTAATATCCAGAATCTATAAAGAACTAAAACAAATATACAGGAAAAAAAAACCTCATCAAAAAGTGGGTAAAAGATATGAACAGACACTTCTCAAAAGGAGGTATTCATGCAGCCAACAAACATATGAAAAAAGCTCATCATCACTGGTCATTAGAGAAATGCAAATTAAAACCACATTGAGATACCACCTCACATTAAAAAGTCAAGAAACAAAAGATTCTGGAGAGGATGTGGAGAAATAGAAACACTTTTACACTGTTGGTGGTAGTGTAAATTAGTTTAGCCATTGTGGAAGATAGTGTGGCGACTCCTCAAGGATGTAGAACCAGAGATACCATTTGACCCAGCAATCCCATTTCTGGGTATATAACCAAAGGACTATAAATCATTCTACTATAAATACACATGCACACATATGTTTGTTGTGGCACTATTCACAATAGCAAAGACTTGGAACCAACCCAAATGCCCATCAATGACAGACTGGATAAAGAAAATGTGGCACATATACACCATGGAATACTATGGGGCCATAAAAAGGATGAGTTCATGTCCTCTGCAGGGACATGGATGAATCTGGAAACTATCATTCTCAGCAAGCTGACACAGGAACACCAAATCAAACACTGCATGTTCTCACTCATAAGTGGGTGGTGAACAATGAGAACACATGGACACAAGGAGGGAACATCACACACTGGGGTCTGTTGGGGGCTAGGGGGTTAGGGGAGGGATAGTAAGAGGTTGGGAGATTGGGGACGTATAGCATTAGGAGAAATACCCAATGTAGGTGACAGGGGGATGGAGGTAGCAAACCACCATGGCATGTGTATACCTATGTAACAATCCTGTAAGATCTGCACATGTACCCCAGAACTGAAAGTAAAATATATATATATGTGTGTGCATGTGTGTGTGTGTGTGTGTGTATGTATATATGTATAGAGAGAGAGAGAGAAAGAGAAAGAGAGAGAGAGGAAATATCCAAATAATTTCACATCCATCCCTTCTGGTTATCTCTTCCCAAGATAGACTTAATGTTCTACTCAGCTTGACAAAAGCTTAGACAGGTATATTCCTGAGTTTTGGTCCTAGAACTCCCTCTTTTTAGAGCACCTCCCCCCCAAAAAAAGAACTCCTCCTGAAAATAATATATACCCTTTAATTATAAATCCCTTCTCTGCTCCTTTGAGATGTAAATTTTTTGAAAGCTTTCTTACTAGTTTTACAAGCCAGGACTGTTTCTCAAGGATCTGAAAGTCATCTCCTCAAAATGTAATCATCAGAGGATGATGTAAGCATCAACGCCTTCCACTATGTGGGAAGGGATAACTCTTGCAGAATGCCCTGCTTCGAGTTGTAAAACAACCTCATGTCATCATCTCATGTCAGTTAGAATGGCGATCATTAAAAATCTGGAGACAACAGATGCTGGAGAGAATGTGGAGAAATAGGAACACTTTACACTGTTGGTGGGAGTGTAAATTAGTTCAACCATGTGGAAGTCAGTGTGGCAATTCCTCAAGGATCTAGAAACAGAAATTCCATTTGACCCAGCAATCCCATTACTGGCTATATAACCAAAGGATTATAAATCATTCTATTATAAGTACACATGCACACGAATGTTCATTGCAGCACTGTTTACAATAGCAAAGACTTGGAACCAACCCAAATGCCCATTGATGATAGACTGGACAGGGAAAATATGGCACATATACACCATGGAATACTATGCAGCCATAACAAGTGATGAGTTTGTGTCCTTTGTAGGGACATGGATGAACCTGGAAACCATGATTCTCAGCAAGCTGACACAAGAACAGAAAATCAAACACCGCATGTTCTCACTCATAGGCAGGTGTTGAACAATGGGAACACATGGACATAGGGAGAGAGCATCACACACTGAGGTCTGTTGGGGGGGACTAAGGGAGGGACAGTGTGGGGTAGGGAGTTGGGAAGGGATAACATGGGGAGAAATGCCAGATATATGTGATAGGGATGGAGGCAGCAAGCCACATTGCCATGTATATACCTATGCAACAATCCTGCACGTTATTCACATGTACCCCAGAGCCTAAAATACAATAATGTGTGTGTGTGTGTATATATGTGTGTGTGTGTGTGTGTGTGTATATATATATATACATATATATATATATACACACACACACACACATATATATACATATATATATACACACAGATTAAAATACAATAATATGTGTTTAAAGGGGGTAGGGGGCACAGCCAATCATCCAAAAAAAAAAAAAAAAAGGCCCATGATTTTCTTAACACAGCTTTTTGAAACCTCCAGTGTTTTCTTTGAATTGAAGGTGAGACCAGACTGACTCAACCTTACTGCAATAGCCTTGAGTAAAATATCCCTGATTGTCTACTGCAACTTTTCTTCTGATAGCTGTTAAAATACCAATTCTATATGTTTAAAAATAAATTTAAATTAGTATTCCTAATAGTTTGAAATCATTAGGATCAAGTCTCATCTATTTGTTTTCAAAACATTTGTTTCATTTGTTTAATTTTTGTAGCTTGCAGCCATTTAAACCTTTCTCTTAAACTGTCTTTTTTTTTTTTATCCTACTAGGTAACAGTAAGAAGGGAAAGCAAATTTTGCCAATTTTATAAATTGTTACTATTTCCTAGCAAAAGATGTTTGTTGTGGGAAGGTGTTAAGTAAACGGATAAAAGATGTTTTGAAAAATAATCTATAAATGTAATTGTCCATGTTATCTTTTCCTTCCAGCTGCCACCTTACATCAAGAACTGCCTAGTTTTGTAAATGTACAAGAAAAGTACATTAAAAATGAAATAAAATATCCAAAGATAAATTAAATGGTGACCTAATCCAATTTTTAATACATTTTTTCAAGAAGTCTGTAAATAATTGAGAAAATCAATGACTTAGATCAATGTGTCCAAAAGTCTGTTTCATGAAATACTGGTCCCTGAATGCTATAAGGAATGTATTTCTCTGGGTAAATAATATAAAAAATGCTGCATGTTATATTATCAACATGAAAATTCAAACTGCACAATAGTTAATAAAATCTAAGCATTTTGCAGTAAACCATGAGAATGAGTATAATTCAATAATTCCAAATTTATTTTTCTAAGGAAGTTTTCTAATTGGCTTATGATTCTCTTTCCAGAGCTCATTTACTATACATATACATACTACATTGAGTAAGCCTACAAGTTAGGAAGAATATTAAAATTTACCTAAAACTCTTTTGATCTCTAATATGATCCTAATTGAGTTTTTATAGCAGGATTTGGCACATTTTTATTTTTTACTTCTTTTTATAGACAGAATTTCACTCTGTCACCCAGGCTGGAGTGCAGTGGCATGATCTCAGGTCATTGCAACCTCCACCTCCTGGGTTCAAATGATTCTCCTGCCTCATCCTCCTGAGTAGCCGGGATTACAGGAGTGAGCCACCATGCCCAGCTAATTTTTGCATATTTAGTAGAGATGAGATTTCGCCATGTTGGTCAGTCTGGTCTAGAAACCCTGACCTTGTGATCTGCGCATCTCAGCCTCCCAAAGTGCTGGGATTACAGGAGTGAGCCACTGCACCCAGCCTATTTTTTACTTTTAAAGACTTTACCTGCTTCTAATTTCTCCTAAAACAAAAGCAAAGTACTATAAAGTGCCATTCCAAATCTGTGCATTGTCCCAGCTATTATTGACCCAATCTATTTATGCTTCTGCAAAATAAGCTACGCATAATTTTTATGCCTTTTCTTTTTTTACTGTTATAAACATGGTTTCCTTGGTCTGTGATCCCCTTGCATTTTTACCCTCCTGGAATATTTTTATTGGTATTTTAAGGCCCAGTGCAAATAGTTGTGGTGCATAGTCATTGGCTTCATGGCTGTCTCATGTATGATACGTTGAATTTGCTGGTGTATATGACAGCATCTATGTAGTACTCATGCAGGCTGCTGTAATAGTCAATTCATGCCTGCATCCTGTCTCAGAAGTGGCAACTGAGTTAGAGTTCCAGCAGCTATTGCTGAAACTTCCCAATTAGTCAGTCAGATTCCTAATTATAGACAAGGATGCAGTTCTTCAATGAATATGGTCTATTGTTTGGTTTTGGGGGCCATTCCTAAAAGCCCAACTTAGTATGTTTCTTTATCTCTCCTAAAGATTTAAAATGAAACCTTGGTAAACAGCAAGCAAAGCTTTCTGTTATAAATAGAGTATTCTGTTCTCTGCAACTAAATCCTGACCTTTAAAAATGTCTTATCTTCTGAGAATTCCCTCTCATTTTGGGGACATTTAGTTGTTTTCTTATGGCAATTTGTATATATTCATTGTTGGGTCTGGTCCACAGACCCTGACCCAGTGATGGGTGAACAAATATACTCAGACACAGATATCCAGTGAAAGAGCAGACTAGGGGTCTGGGCCACTTACAAACCCTGAGGAGGGTGCTGTAGAGTCAGCAGCTGTGATCCTCACCAACTGGCACTGCGGGCATTCTATTCAGTATAGATTTAATTACAGAGGTTTTGAGTCAACACACTAGTGGATAATTAACATAGATTATTATCTCTCTCTTCCCTGGAGAGAGCAGTCCTACGAATGATTAAAGGCTAGATTCTGAAGCATGAAGCAAACACCATTTGTGTGTAATAACATTGTTGGCCCCCCTGAGTAGAGAGTAGTCATGTGCTCGTGGATGTTCAAATGTCGGTCTTAGGACCACATGAGTAAACAAGCTCTTTAGATAAACTCCCTTACATTCCATTGTGCCTAATTGCCTCTGGGTATGAAGTGCCATCTTTGGCTCATTCATTCCTGAGGCCTTTGCAAAAACCTTCTGGTCTTCCAAGAAGGTTTGCCTCCTTTTCTCTATAATTTTTCTCTTATAATTTCTCCCACCACCCTGACTGAACCCCTACAATTTAATAGCAATTTTTAATTTTAATTTTATGCTTATTCCTTACAGTGAAGTCCTACTACGCTTTATAATTGCCATTTCATTCTTCTCTGTGTTCCAAAAGAAAAATCTTTCTTGTATCCCTTTTTAAAAAATATATTTGAGAAGCTTGCCTTCTTTGGAATTCAACTGATTGCCTTGGTACTCAGCCCTATGAGGGGCTTTAAGGTTAAATGATCTGTCTTTTTTATTTTGTTAGGCTGGGAACAACCTTCTCTTGCCAATTTCTAAAATCTAAGTGAAATAATAAAGCACTCTTGTTTTTATGATAAATTTCCCAACAACAATTAGGTAAACATTTCTACAATGCTATGTATTTTTATTATTTACATTTTATGATTATGATTTACCTGAAATGTAATGTGTAAAGTGATAAACATATTTTTATTGAATAATGCTTTCTCACTGATGTGAACTGCCAACTTTACCATGTACCACAAATGAACATCTACTCTGGACATTTCTTCCTGCTATAAGGAGCATCTACTCTTCAGATATTACAACCTTGTTTTTCTTGTTGTAACTTGATAGTAGATTTAATGTCTGATAGTATATGCCTTTCTATCTATTCTTCTTTCAAAAAGTTCATGTTATTTTTATTTTTAAACTTATTTTACAGCTAGAATTTAGAATTCATTTAATTACAACAATAAGCTAATTGCAATTATGTAAAATTGAAAGATTAACTAAAGGAAGTATTTATATTTTTGAGACTCATCTTCCTATCTGGGAGCAAAATAACTTTCTATTTTTCAGCTTTTCTTTGATTTTCTAACACAATTTTATATTTTTATTCATGCAATTTTTGAATATTTCTTCTGATTTTACATTTAGTTGTTATTTTGAAAAGATATTTTATTTTGTAATTTTTAAATTTTTAATTATTATTGCTACATACCAGTTGTGTATATTTATGGGGCACATGTGATGCTTTTATATAAGCATATAATGTTTAATGATTAAATCAGAATTATTGAGATATTCATTACCTCAAACATTTATCATTTCTTTTTGTTTGGATGATTCCAAATCAACTCTCCTAGTTGTTTTGAAATATACAATAAATTATTGTTAACTATAGTCGCTCTATTGTGCTACCAAATGCTTGATTTTATTTCTTCTATCTAACTATATTTTGATATCCACACACTCTTTAACCTGTCCTGTCCTCTATCCTTCCCAGCCTCTGGTAACCATCATTCTATTCTCTATCTCCACGAATTTTTTTTTGGTTCTACATAAGTGAGAGCATGTGATAGTTATCTATCTGTACTTTGCTTATTTAACTTAACAACATGTTCACTAGTTCTATCCATGGTGTTGCAATAACAGGATTTCATTATATTTCTATGGCTGATTAATATTTCATTGTGTATATGTACCACATTTTCTTTATCTATTTATCTGTTGATGGAGACTTTAATTGACTCCATATCATGGCTATCGTGAATAGTGCTGCAATAAACTTGGGAATGCAGCTATCTCTTCAACATAACTAATTTCCCTTTTACACTATTAGTGCAGATGTAAATTAGTACAGTCACTATAAAGAACAGTATAGAGTATTCTCAAAAAATTGCCACCCATAACTACTACACGATCTAGCAATCCTATTGCTAGGTATGTGTTGGAAAGAACATTTTAAAAACATTCCTCCAGCACTTTGGGAGGCTGAGGTGGTTGGATCACGAGTTCAGGAGTTCAAGACCAGCCTGGTTAATATCGTGAAACCCCACCTCTACTAAAAATACAAAAAATTAGCCAGGCATGCTGGCATGCACCTGTAGTCTCAGCTACTTGGGAGGCTGAGGCAGAAGAATCACTTCAACTCCATTTCAAAAAAAAAAGAAAGAAAAGAAAGCATTCCTTTTTAGTTTGTAAGTATTAATATTTTTGCTGACCTTTCAAACTGCCACATTAGTGAATTCATTTTATAATCACAAATACATGGTTAATTTTAATAAATGACCTTATGAAATCTACTAGGATAATTGCTTTAATATCCCTCTTGACTAATTGTTTACATTAATTTTGAATGTCATTTTTAAAAATCAACTAGATATATGATTAGTTTATATTCATTAACTTTTCCATAATTAACTCACAGATTTATTTTTCAATTACATCATTTTTGTTTAATGAACTAAATTTGACCACTGTATTTATTAATCCCTTTCATTAAATTTTATTTTCTAATAAATTATTATGATATGTTGATCAGTGTTTCCTCTTTGCTGAACATTAGAATCACCTTTGCCATTTACTTTAAAAAAAAAAAGTTAATTAGAAAACCCAACTATAGATGCCAAATGCATTTCCAGAGTTTCTAATTTAACCAATATCAGGTGAGAGTTATTAAAAAATCCAATTTGAAGCTAGAGTTAAAATAATTTGGTTTCAATATTTCATGATAATATTTAAACTCTTAAAGTTATAAACTTTCCATCAATTATTTTTATGATGCTATTTCATAATTTTGTTAGGTATCATTTTCCTGTTATTATATATAACAGGAAATTATTATATATTCTTTTAGTTTGAATATCTAAAAGAAAAAATGAGCTATTCTCCACAAGCCAGTCATGTACGATAGAGAAATCAGAATTGCTTTACTCCCTTCTAATACCCCTCCACTTTCCAGTTTTTGTTTATGAAATACAGGATTTTAAGGTAGTTTTTATCACTATTAGTTTTAAAAATTTTATTAATATGTGCCTTCACTGCTAAATATGTATGGTATTTTATTCTGTTTAATAGCATCTATAAAATTTTTTTACTGACTAAAATACAATGAAACCAACTCAGAATGTCAATATTAGTTAAAGCAGTACTCAGACTGACCATTCAAATTAATGTAAAAATACTAAACTTTCATACCACACAATTATTCTTGAAATTAGTATCAAGATTATGCCATCACTACATTCATAGAATATTGTGTTCCAAATTCCAAATCAATTTATAGATCTAATCCCTTAAATTTTCTATAATTTCTAGTACAAGGAGCAAAAACAGTTACTTTAAATTACATACTTGCACACAAGCAATGTGAAGTAGATAACAAAACTGCAAGTTTTTACTTCTAGTTAAGTAATTTATTTCTCTAGATAACAAATTGACACTTATTTTCTGTATTTTTTAATACATTTATGTAGAAAACAATCTTCCCGGGATCTAGATCACAGTAATAGTACACAATTGATTTAAATGGACTATACTAATCACCTTTAAATGTTCTAAAAATTATCTTTCCTGAGTCAAGAACAATGAACAACATTCTCATTGGTCTAACTGCATTTTAATTTATAGAAATAAGAATTTAATAAATAAGAAGGCTGGGAGAAAACTTTTGGAGATGATGGATATATTTACAATAAATAACGTGATGATGATTTCATAAGTGCATACTTATCCCCAAACTCATCAAGTTGTATACATTAAATGTGCACCACATTTTGTATTGCCAGTCATATGTCGATAAGGTGTTTTAAAAAGTGAAAGATAAGAATGCATTTTATATTTTAAGAAACACTGTGATTGCATTTAAAACAATATGAGTTTTGGTATTAAACAATGGTAGACTGGCATTTCAACTCCCTGCTTATTATCTATTTAATTCTGCACAGTTTAATCTCTGGTGCTTCCATTTTCCCTTGAAAGTTTCCTAAGTACCTCATGGAGTTGCTGTGAGATGGAATAAACTAATGAATGAAAAGTACTTACCACCATTTCTGTTGTGTACTAGCACTCAATAAATTTTAACTGGAGATTGGATATCTCCTGTGATATATATATATATATGGTTAAGCAGTTATATCTTTTTGAATTTACTATGTGTCATATGAAGAGTTGATATTCAAAATAGATACAGACCAGTACAATATCTATAGTAGCCAAAGTGACCTCACCAATCAAGATAGTCCATATGCTCTAATTACTGGTGCCCACTTGCTAAAATCAGTAGGGTATAAGATATGAAATGTTAAAATTATATACTGAAAGAAAACTTCATGCATATATCACTCTGTAGTTATTCTTATATGTGCTTGTGTTTTGTATCTTTATTTATTATAAAGTATAGGCAAATAAATACAGCTTTTATGATTTCCTGAGGAAACAAAACACATAATCAGGTTTTAAAGTAATTACCATATTAAATACAAGAGAAATAAGATAACACAAAAGACATTAATTTGATAACATAAGCTACTTAATGTTATTTTTGTAATAGCAAAAATGAGAGGAAATAAATTAACATAATTTTAAATTAAAATAGTCTTTAAGTTGAGATATGGAACTGAGAAAATTGTAATTTAAATTACCTAAGGTAAGAAAAAATTAATGTAAATTTATATATTAAGGACATGCCCACCCTATTTTTAAATAAACACCTACATACAGCTTAATACCTAAAATTGACATACTAAAATATTCTAATAGAAGAATTTCAATATATAATTTCTGAATTATGCTAAAGCAGCTGCATCAGTGCTACAATAAGATAAGGAGATATAATTTACATGAGTGCTATAGTTTGAGATGCTTGATTTGTTAACCCCAAAAAAGTGGGGTTTATTTGCCTGGTAACAAATGACTCTTCATGAGAAGGCAGGGTTTGATCAATAGAAGTTTTATTACCTGGCACAAGTAAGGAGGACACAGGAACTATTCTCTAAAGCAGTGTCTTTCTGAGGGAAAATGACAAGAGAGTTTTATGAGAGGGGAGACAGGGGAGAGGGTGCATCACCACATGTAAAGGAAGGGTTCCAGTAGTGCAAAACACAGTGAGCAATTATGCCAACTCATAGGTTGCCTGTTATGATACTGAAGCTGTAGCTTTTCTGGGCCTGGAGACTTTAGGATGGTAATGAGGAAAGTTCACTTGGCTCCATCTATAAGTTGCCAGGGTCTGTCAGAAGATGTTTCCAATGAATGAAGTGATCACATTCCACACAGTGTTTGGGGAAAAACAGCCTGCAGGGCATAGGCTCTAAAACAGGCTGATAGCTCTGGTTGAGTAAAGGCCTATAATCTCTGGAGACCCTCCCTGTCTGCTTATAGGCTAACTATATGGTTTGCAATGACTCCTCTGAGGAAATATTGCATACAAATAATCTTGCCACTTGGATTTTTTTTCTAAAAAAATGAATATATTAGAATGATGTGTAAATACAATTTAATAAAATTACATTTTCAAAGGATTTAGATAATCTCTCAGCAGTTTCCTGTTTTATTTTAATACCCATTTTTAAATAACAAAGTCTATGTCAAACAGGAAGATGGAACTGAAGCAGGAGTGGCTGCAAGAAACAGACCCCTGGGACACTGAATTAGGAAGGAAAAGGTGATTTATTAGGCTGGGAGCAAGGTGACATAGTTGTCTAACAGCCAACCTCCTCTAACAAAGAGAAGCTCTGCCTTTATATAGGCTTACAGCTCTAGATATTACATGTGAAAGGGTCTTGGGTATACAGTTTTAGGAATTACATGTGAAAGGGTCTTGGGTTTACAGTTTTATAAATTACATGTGAAAGGGTTTTGGTTCATAGAGTAGGAGTGGGGTGGGGGTTTGATCTTGTTTAAGTAAAAACAATGCCTTCTGGAAAGATTCCCCCATATCATGCCTGCTATCTGCCTTTTCTTCTATTGAAATGGAGTGTGGAAGTCAAGGGGGAGGTGATCTTAGATGCTGGGGTCTCTTTCCTCAGAACTACTTGTCTAAGACAAACATTCTTTGAAATTAGTATTCTTAATTCATTTTTAATTTAAAAGCATCCTCCAGTTCACCAAGAATAGCTTATGTATTAATAAAAAGTGAAGGATAAATTCAATAATTAAATATACCATTGTGAATTACAGTTTTTTACTTCAGGAAATATGGCACCTTTAAAAAAATGCCTTCCCTAACTTATACAAATTAATTCATATTTTTAACTTATCTCAGTTAACAAAGTATAGCAATTACAAATTAATAAATTGCACCACAAGAGAAAATCCAGATCCTGCAGAAGAGTTATGCTTAATAAGATTAACAATGCAATTATTATATAAACTCAACAAATATTATGGAAATAAAAAAATGTTGATGTGAACATATAAAATGAAAAACTACTGAAGATCATAATCGATATTGAAATGCTTTCTGTCAGATATTTTAACAAACAATTTATTAGTTAATATGATCATTTTTCTATTAACAATATGATGAATAAAATTTGGAGAAAAGAGACAAGGTGATCTACACTGAGAAATACAGAACGAAGGGTTGAGACAGAACACTCATTGACCTTATAATTTGTCTACTTCATTTGTTCATCTCTTGGAGTAACAAGAAAAGGAAGACACATAAAAGTAGCGGTTTTGAAAAATTTACATTTTTTTAAATCATTTAATGAAGCTTAAATATCTTTTTTTATAATGTGAATTATTTCATTATTCCATTCCTGCATTGGTATGGGTTCGGTCTGTGTCCCCCACCCAAATCTCATCTGGAATTGTACTCCCATAATTCCTATGTGTTGTGGGAGGGACCCGATGAGAGGTAATTTGAACCATGGGGGTGGTTTCCCCCACACTGTTCTCATGGTAGTGAATAAGTCTCAAAAGATCTGATAGTTTTATCAGGGTTTTCTACTTATGCATCCTCCACATTTTTCTTTTGCTGCCACCATGTAAGAAGTGCCTTTTGCCTCCTGCCTAGATTCTGAGACCTCACCAGCCATGCAGAACTGTAAGTCCAATTAACCCACTTTTTCTTCCCAGTCTCAGGTATGTCTTTATCAGCAGCATGTAAATGAACTAATACAGTAAACTGGTACAAGTAGAGTGTGGCATTGCTGAAATGATACACAAAAACATGGAAGCGACTTTGAAACTGGGTAACAGGAAGAGGTTGGAACAGTTTGGAGGGCTCAGAAGAAGACAGGATAATGTGGGAAAATTTGGAATCTCCTAGAGATTTGTTGACCTGCTTTGACAAAAATGCTGATAGTAATATGAATAAGGTCTAGGTTGAGGGGTTCTCAGATGAAGATGAGGAACTCGTTGGCAACTTGAGCAAAAGTGACTCTTGTTCTGTTTTAGCAAAGAGACTGGTGGAATATTGACCCTGCCCTAGAGATGTGTGGAACTTTGAATTTGAGGGAGATGATTTAGGTTATCTGGCAGAATAAATTTCTAAGCAGCAAAACATTCAAGAGGTGACTTGGGTGCTGTTAAAGGCACTGAGTTTTGAAAGGGAAACAGCATAAAAGTTCAGAAAATTTGCAGCCTGACAATGCAATAGGAAAGAAACACTCATTTTTTGAGGAGAAATTCAAGCTGGCTGTATAACTTTGCACAAATAACAAGGAGTGGAATGATAATCCTCAAGACAGACAGGAAAGTGGATTTGGGAGGAAGGAGGAGTATTTTAAATATTTCAATTGTCATGCTTCTTTAATATCCAAATGAAAATTTTACCTCACAATAAAATATATCCATTTAACTTAGAAGATGTGGATGGATTGGATTGCTAGAATGTATTGGCACAAAAGTGTATTGGAAATAAAGCAGTTGAGAAAACGCCCCTAAGGTAATGGGTAGAAAAGGGAGGAGGTGGTCAGGCATGGTTGCTCACACCTGTAATCCCAGCACTTTGATAGATGGAGGCAGGTGGATCATCTGAGGTCAGAAGTTCAAGAACAGCCTGGCTAACATGGTAAAACCCCGTTTCTACTAAAAATGGAAAAAAAAAAAAAAAAAAAACAGCCAGGCCTGGTGGTGCATGCCTGTAATCTCAGCTATTCTGGAGACTGAGGAAGGAGAATCACTTGAACCTGGGAGGTGGAGGTTGCAGTGTGCCAAGATCATGCCACTGCACTCCAGCTTGGGGAACAAAAGCAAAACTCTGTCTCAAAAAAAAAAAAAAAGAAAGAAAGAAAAGGAAAAAAAGATGGGGAGTGGGAGGCCCTGGAATTGATTCCTGATAGCATTTAAGAGCTGTAAAATAAGAGGAACATGAAAAGAATGACCAAAGTAGTAGGTGGAAAATTTAAGGAAGTATGTTACAATATACAACAAATATGGAGTATTTCTAGAACAAAGAGGTATATTTGGATAAATGCTGGTGAGTGGTAAAGTGAACTCAGAGTTCTATTAATAAGTAAATTTTTCAAGACTTATCAGGACAAAATGTCAGATTGCAATGGGTATTTTGAACTAAACATGAAGAAGTTAAACTGGGAGTCATTGTCTAAATAACTATTTTAATAAATGTACCTAAAAATGTATGAAGAATGGATATGATTAGACTCCCATATTACTTATTTTGTCTTAATATAAAGAAGTGAATCTTAAACATGTATGAATATTGAGAGTAAGGAGACACATAGAGAGGCTAACAGAGAGCCTGATATATAATATATGGAATAAGACCTCTAAGAAGGCAGACAGAGATTAGGATCCAGAAGAAAGGTTGTTTTTAGACCTCATATAGGAAGAGAGGCATTTCTTCCACTAAATAAGAAGGAAAGTAAATACAGAAATGTTTGGGTTTCTGAATTTGGTGGCAGGGAGAGAAAATTTTTCTATGACACCTTCTATTTTCTTTTGAAATGGGAATTTATGTTACCCAGTTTGGATGAAGGGGCAGACTATGGTGTCCAAAGTCTAAGACAGTGGAAATTATTATTGAAAAGAATAAAAAATACAGTAGGATTACTCAGATGAGCTGTGATAAGCAATGAGATTGATGACCATGAATATTTAGTGATTGATATTTGATGCTTAATGTCTCCAGCAGAAATTGTGAATTTGGTTAAAGGAGAGAAGGCATGTATTTAGGTTAAATTTTGATGGGAGAGTTTTCATGAGAAAACATATAATAAAAAAGTAAGCAGGTTATTTATAGGGTTGGTAAGAGGGCATTTGAAATATAAGCCCAGGACATCTAAAGAAAACACATAGAGAAATAAAAAAAAAGGGGGAATGATAATAGAGAAATGAGAGGGAGCAGTGGACAGGAATTCTGATGAAGTGGAAAATAGCTGTATTGGGAGCTGTTGAATAAGTGTGTTGCATTTATAGAAGGTTGTGATCAGAAATGCATAGTTTCATATATCCCAATTCATCTGAGATATAGCTCATTCTGCAGAGTTGTTTCTAGAACAACATGTGGGCCCTTGTTATTTATAGATTTAGTTATTCCCTTTAAGAAACTTTCTTTTATGTTTTCATACATTTTTATGTTCCATTTCTTAGGTTGTGTAATCCAGGTACATTATTTATCCTTACAGCAGATTGGCTTTTTCTGTCCTCTCTCTATGTGTTAGTAATCATGAGAAGAGTGAGATATCCTAAGCCTTTCTCTTAGTAAGTAGTTTACATTTCTTCCACATCTCTTCTTTTTCTCACAGTCGCAAATTTCCATTTTACTTCTGTTGACTTGTGAACTCAATTGATTTCTATTGTCTTTTAATTATCCTGTCATCTCCTGCTATTTCACCATCTTATCTGTGAGCCTTAGAAGAGTTAGACCCTGCTTCTTTGTATGGGCCCCTCCTGTACCATGCTCCCGTTCATAATAAAAAGCCATATGTATATTTTTCCTTCCCTTAAAGATGCAAAACATAGCTTCCTCCTCACAGAGCGTAGGTTAATATCACTTCTTCAGAGGTTTTTTTTCTTTTTTTTTGGCTGTCACATTTAAAGCAGTTCTAGCACCACCAACATTGGTCTAGGAGTTTTGTTTTATTGTCTTCATAACACTTGTTATAATACTAAGTGTTCATGTATTATTTTTCTTGTGACTTGTAGATCTCTATTCTTCTACAATGTAAGCTCCATTTGAGCAGGACCTGATATGATAACTAGTATAATTCCTAGCACCAGAAATAGTGTCTAAAATTTGTTAAATGCTCAACAATATTTGTTGACTAAGAGACAAACTCAGTGACCAGAGTCCCCATGAGTCATTTTTAGAGAAGCAAAAGCATCATAGTGAAATTGAGCCAACCAAGAAATAATTTAACTCTTTTTAGTCAGGGTTTTGCTGTTTCACTTTGGTTGAAGCACAGTGTGGCATGATCATGGCTTACTTCAGCTTCTATTTCCTTGGATAAAGCTATCCTCCTGCCTCAGCTTTCTTAGTAGCTTGGACTACAGGCATGCACCAACATTCCTGGCTTTTAAAATTTATATATATATATTTATATATATATATTACATAGTAATTTATATATTATAAAATAATATGTATAAATAATAATTATATATATTATATAATTATATATTTATATATTTATGTAATTATAATATATATATTTATATATTATACAATATATATTTATATATTATACAATATATATTATATATAATATAATTATATATTTATATATTATAATTATAATATATATATTTATATATTACATAATATATAATTATTATTATTTATACATATTATTTTATAATATATAAATTACTATGTAATATATATATATATATATATATATAAATACATATATATAAATTTTAAAAGCCAGGAATGTTGGTGCATGCCTGCATATATATATATTTATTTTATATATATATTTATTTTATATGTGTATATATATATATAATATATATATATTTAGACAGAGTCTCACTATGTTGCCTAGGCTGGTTTCAAACTCCCTGGGCTCAAGTTACTCTCATCCTTTGACCTCCCAAAGTATTGAGATTACAGGTATGAGTCACCATTTACAGCCAAGAAATAAATGAATATGAAGAAACTTAGGAAAGAAAAACTCTCTTTTCAAACTCTTTGTTGAGTCTAAAATTAGAATATAGTAAAAAGCTAAACAACTGTGATAATTGGAGTTAAGAACAGAAAGTCTAAGTTGGTATGCAAGATGGCTGACTAGTTGCGACCAGGAGGAACATCTGTCACCAAAGGATAGGGACACTGAAAAGACTAGCACACTCTGAGCAGATCTTCAGAGAGAAAGTACTTAGAATAGATGGAGGGAAGATACAGACACTGGGCTGAAGGGGGAGAAAGTCAGGAACTCTGCCCAGGATTACCATGCACAAGAACTCATTCCTGGCTCCCGATGATTCCTGGGGAAGGGTAAGCTGAGTAGGTGGGGAGCGACCCTCTCTCACCATTGGCCTCTGGAATCCTGAGAAGAGGGGTCCCCACAACTCCCACCAATGCTTGAGCTGACAAGGAGAGCTTCTTAGAGATGTGGTAGAAGCAGGATTCCTGTCTATGCAGACTCCAGAGGTTTTGGTGTATGAACTTCTGCAGTGTAGCACAGCCAGAGACATGCATTCCCTAAGACTTACTATGCTTTCATAGAAGTTTTTAGCCTTTGGGGAACTATTAGACCTAAACAGAGAAGGGCAATCTTGCTCATGAGAAGGGATCAATCCATCCTGAGTGCCGCTCTGTCAGCTGGCCTCTACCAGGACCCCAGCCTGTCTTTCCTGCTTGAAGTGGAGCCATGGACTGGATACCCAACCAGTGTGCCACCTGAATTACAGCTTCTGCACTGGCTGACTGTGCCTGACCATCAGAGAGATCCACCAGACCAGCCTCCACCCACATCTGCCACCCCACCAGCATTTTCCTTCAACTGGAGCCTCTCCAGTGCTACTTTACAGGTAGACAGTCACCCACAGCCACTCCTTACACTGCTTTACCTGTGCACATGTTCTTGGACAGATCTTACCTCTCCCACCCTGCTGGCATGGGAGTCACTGCACATGTGACCCTACTGTGTCACTGCTGCTAGCATGAGCAACCCAGTGACCTTTCCAACTTCCCTGCTGCATTACCATGGCCAGTGCCGATGCAAGCATAGAGGCTAATAGCCCCATTCTCCCAACCTGCCATAACCATTGTTGCCAGCACAATGCACATGTAAAGGCCAGTGGCCCTGTGCCATCACTGCCACTGGCATGCATGTGCTCAGGGAGGCAGCCAGACCCATGCAGTTAGGTGCCCCATTCTTGTGCCAAGAGGGCCACCAGTATGAATGAGCACAAAAATGCCAGTGGCCTTACCGCTCCCACCACCCTATCCTTGCACCAAAACTATTGCAGCTGAGAACGACTGGATGGATGCTAGCATCCACATACCCAACAGCACCCCATCACAGCTGACAAGCATGCACCCGACCATGCTCACACTGCTGCTTGCATGGGCAAATGAGCATGAATCCCACTGCCATTACCCTATGAAGTGCTTTGGCTGGCACTACTCATTGGAATTCTCTAGCCAGCACAATGGGAAACCCTTGGCCTTTCCATTACAGCAGGTTCCTAACATAAGGGGCAGAGATCAAAGCTGAGAACCCGAAACAAGTCAGTTGACGGAACCCACCTTACACCACAATCAAACCCACAGGAACATCAAAGAAAATAAAAGCAAAAAAGAATAAAAGGGTAGCAACTCAAAGATGGAAGGAACATGAGCCCACACAGATGAAAACCCTAGTGATCCAAAATACCAGAGTGTCATCTTACAACCAACCAACTGCATGAGTTCCCTAGCAGTGGTTTTTAACTAAGCTAAAATGGCTGAAATGACAGAAATAGAATTCAGAATACAAAAAATAATACAAATTATTGAGATTCAGGAGACAGTCAAAACCCAATTCAAAGAATCAAAGTAATATAATTAAATGACACCAGAGATGAAAGGCAAAATGACCATTTTAAGAAAGAACCAAACTGATCTGATAGAGTTAAAAAGTTCACTTCAAAGTTTCAGAACACAATTGAATTATTAACAGCAGAATCTAACAAGCTGAGGAAAGAATCTCAGAGCTTGAAGACTGGTTTTCCAAAATAACTCAGTCAGACAAAAATAAAGAAAGAAGAATAAAGAATTAATAAAACCTTCAACAAATATGGGATTATACAAAGAGACAAAACTTCATTTCAATGGTATCCCTGAAAGAGAGGGAGAGAAACCAAACAAAAATTGTATCAACCTTGCTTGAGAGGCCAGTATTCAAATTCAGAAAAAGCAGAAAATATGTGAAAAATATTACACAAGATGACCATCCCAAAGACACATAATCATCAGATTCTCCAAGTTCAAATGAAAGAAAAAAAATATTAAAGGTAGCTAGAAAAAAAAAAGTGATAGGTCACTTAAAAAAGGGAATCCAATTAGACTAACAGTGAAGCTTTCACCATAAACACAAACCAGAAGAGATTTTGAGGTCTATATTTTGCATTTAAAAAAATAATTTCCACCCAAAATTTCCAAACAAGAAAATGCTAAGGGAATTTATTACCACAAGATTTCCCTAATAAGAGGTTCTGAAGGGAGTGTGAAATATAGAAAGAGTATTACTGGCCACTACAGAAATACACTTAAGTACATAGACTAGTGACATGATAAAACAATTATACAAACATGTCTACATAATACTCAGTATCAACACAATAACAGGATTAGATTTGCACATATCAATACTAGCCTTGGATGTAAATGAGCTAAATGCCCTAACTAAGAGGCACAGAGTGGCAAGTTGGATTAAAAAAAAAATGAAGACCCAATGGTATGCTGTCTTCAAGAGGCCCAACTCATGTGCAGTGACACCTACAGGCTCAAAATAAAGGAATGAAGAAAAATCTACCAAGTAAACAGAAAACAGAAAAAAAGTAGGGATTGCTATTCTAATTCCAGACAAAACAGATTTTTAAGCCAACAAACATATAAAAAGACAAAAAAGGGCATTAAATTATGGTAAAGGGTTCAGTTCAACAAGAAGACATAACTATGCTAAATATATAGATGAACTTAACACAAGAGCACATAGATTAATAAAGCAGGTTTTTAGACATATACAAAGAGACTTATATAGTTACACAATAATAGTGGTTGACTTTGACATCCCACCAACTGTGTTAGACAGATCATCAGGGCAAAATACTAACAAAGATATTTAGGACCTGAACTAAACCTTTGACAAAGACCTAATAGAGATCTACAGAACTCTTCATCCCCAAACGACAGAATATACAGTTTTGTCATCTGCAAAAGGAACAAACTCTAAAATAAAGCACACAATTGGCCATAAAACAATCTTCAACAAATTCAAAACAACTAACCACACTCTTAGACCACAGCACAATAGAAATAGGGATCAATACAAAGTAAATAGCTCAAAACGATATGGAAATTTAAAAAGCATCCCCAAATGACTTTTGGGTAAATAAGAAATTAAGGCAGAAATCAATAAATTCTTTGAAACTAATGAGAATTTAAAACATACCAGAATCTTTTGGATACAGCTGTAGCAGTGTTAAGAGGGAAGTTTATAGTCTTAACACCCACATCAAAAAGTTAAAAATATCTCAAATTAGCAACCTAACATCACATCTATAGCAACTAGTGAAACAAGAGCTAACCAGCCACAAAGCTAGCAGCAGACAAAAAGTAACCAAAATCAAATATAAACTGAAGGAAAATGATATACAAAACTTTAACAAATTTAGTTGTTTGTTTGTTGAAATAATGAACAAGCTTGATTAGAGCTAGCTAAGCTAATAATGAAAAAAAGAGAGAAGATTCAAATAAACACAATTATAAATGACAAAGGGGATGTTACCAACAACTCCACAGAAATACAACAAATGCTCAGAGACTACTATGAACACCTCTATGCATACAATTTAGAAAACCTAGAAGAAATGGATAAATTCCTGGAAACATACAACCTCCAAAAATTGAACCAGAAAGAAATTGACTTCCTGAGTATAACAATAATAACTTCCTAAACTGAATCAGTAATGAAAAACCTACCAAAAAGAAAAAGCCCAGGAATAGATGGATTCATAGCTAAATTCTATCAGATATATAAGGAAGAGAAAGATTCCTCTATAACTCATTCTATGGGGCCAGCATTATACTGATACAAAAACCTGGCAGGGACGCAACCAAAAAAAGAAAATTTCAGGCCAATGTAAAAACATATAAAATAATTATCAACAACATAGTAGTAAAACAAATCCAGCAGCATATCAAAAAGGTACTCCATCACAATCAAGTAGGTTTTATTTCTGGGATTGAAGCTTGATTCAATATATACAAATTAATAAATGTGATTAATTACATAAACAGAACTAAAAACAAGACTCACATGATTATCTTAATAGATGTAGTAAAGGATTTTGATAAAACTCAAAATCTCTTCATAATAAAAACTCTCAACAAACCAAGCATTGAAGGAACACACTTCAATAAAATAAGAACCATCTATGACAAACCCACAACCAACATCATACTGAATAAGAAAACACTGGAAATATTCCTTTTGAGAATCAGAACAAGATAAGGATGACTTTTCTCACCAATCTTATTCAACATAGTACTAGAAGTCTTGATCAGAGCCATAAGGCAAGTAAAAGAAATCAAAGGTATCAAACTAGGAAGAGGAAGTCAATCATTTGCAAAGGATAAAATAGATTTTATACCTAGAAAAGCCCATAGTATTTGCCCAAAAGCTCCTTGATCTGATAAACTACTTTAGCAAAATTTCAGGATACAAATTCAAAGTACAAAAATCAGCAGCATTCCCATACACCAACAACCTCCAAGGTGAGCTAAATCAAGAATACAATTCCATTCACAATAGCCACAAAAAGAATAAAATATTCAGGAGGAATACAGCTAGCTATTGAAGGCGAAATGTCTCTATACCAAGAATTACAAAACACTGCTCAAATAAATCAGTGATAACACAAACAAATGGAAAAACATTCCATGCTCAGAGATAGAAAGAATTAATATTGTTAAAATAGACAAACTCCCCATAGCAATTTACAAATTCAATGCTATCCTTATCAAACTACCAATAAAGTTTTTCATGGCATTAGAAAACTCTATTTAAAAATTTGCAAGGAACCAAGAAGGAGCCCAAATAGCCAAGGTAATTCCAGGCAAAAAGAACAAAGCTGGAGGTATCACATTACTCTACCTGAAACTATACTACAAAGCTATAGTAAGCAAAACAGCATAGTACAAAAACAGACACATAGGCCAATGAAATAGAATAGGGACTCTAGAAATAATGCTGCATACCACGAACTATTTGCTGTTTAATAAAGTTGACAAAAACAACAAAAAGAAGCAATGAAAAGACTCCCTGTTCAAAAAATAGTGCTGAAATAATTAGCTAACCGTACATAGTAGATAAAACCTAGACCTTTTCCTTACACAATATACAAAAATCAACTTCAGATGGATTAAAGACATAAATATAAAACCTTAAGCTGTAAAAAACCTGGAAGATAACCTAGGAAATACCATTCTGGGCCTAGAACCTGGCAAAGATTTCATGACAAAGATGCCAAAAGCAATTGCAACAAAGAGAAAAATAAACAAGTGGGACATACCTAATTAAACTAAAGAGCTTTTGTAGAGCAAAAGAAACTATCAATGAAATAAACAGACAACATACAGAATGGGAGATAATATTTGCAAACTATACATCTGACAAACAACTAATATCCAGATTCTCTAAGGAACTTAAATTCATAAGCAAAAACCAACCCCATTATAAACTGGACAAAGGGCATGAACAGATGCTTTTCAAAAGAAGATATGCACACATCCAACAATTAGTTGAAAAAATGCTCAACATCACTAATCATTAGAGAAATGCAAATGAAAACCTCAGTGAGAAATCATCTCACACAAGTCAGAAGGGATATGATACCCTGAACCTAAAATTAGTGTTAAAAAAAAGAGAAGCTAGATATGATAATGCTTTACAAAACATGTCATAATAAGTAGTAATATACTTGTAAAAAGACTAATATTCTCAAATTTCTCTGATAGCAGGTAATGGAATGTGGAAAGTGAAATATAAAACTAGGAAATACCACAAACTTGTTGTTATATTTTAAATCTTTCCCCCTAACATTGGAGATATCTTTTCAGAATTTATAACACTCAAGGTGAGGAAATAGTTGCCTAAATGTTTGCAATTCCTTCCTATTCATTTAATTTTATTTTAAATTGAATTCAATTAAAATTAATATTAGTATCTTTATTAAAATACCATAATGACTATACCATAATTTTAATTTATACATACTTATAGCCTCTCTTTTATTTCTTAGAGACCCTTTCAGTATCCTGGTCATATCATTTGGGCCTTACTATTTTACTGCATAAAGTTTTATAACCAGACACCAGTAACTTTGTTTTTTTCTAAAGGTTTTCCCTCCTAGAAGAGCATTCTTCTTACATGCTATGTGGGAAGTATTGGAGAATATTTCCCAGGCAGACCTCAACAAATGCTGGATGGGACTTGACATGTAAACACACTAGATGTCTCACTCCCAGGTATGATAAACTTGAAATGTGTTCTACTCTTTTCCCAGAGTTAGCCAAGAGACTGAGCTCTATTAATGCAGAGTGTTGGGTGAATAATATTCCTTTATGAGCTTCTTTCCTTTCCCTGCCTCATATCCACATTCCCTTTCTGGCAGTTTCTGCATCTCCCTAATAAACCACTTGCATTTCTATTCTTATCTCACCGCCTCCTTCCTGGAAACCTCATGCTAAGACTTAACTGAGTAAATCTTTATATAATATAAAATGTCTGCACTAATTTTCACTGATAGTCATGAACTAATTTTTGAACTCTATTTTAGAAATTTTTCTGCTTTCTTCTCTATGTTATACATTTAAAAAAATAAATATATAGCCTAAGTATTTTTAAGTAAGATGTAGTTAATCATAATCTTCAATTTATGGCATTCTGTTTATCTCTTTTGTGTTTTACTCATTCATTTATCTACCCATTCACTTTCATATCTATTCTGAATTCTAGATTCTACTATTTACGATCCACCTTTCTAATCAATTTATGTTTCTTTTTAACATGTTTTGTACCTTTTTAAAATTTAAGAATAATATGCATATAGAAAAATGAATACTAAGAAACTAAACACATCAATGAATACTGAGAAACTAAACACATCAAGTAATCAGCAATCAGGTCAAGAAACAAAATATTATTAGACTCTCAGAAGGCCCTCTCATGTTGCCATCCACTTACTCTATTACCACACCCCCAAATTATAACTATTATGTTGACTTTTAATAACATACACTAGGATTACATAATTTTGAACTTTACATAAATTAAATCATACTCTATGTACTGAATTGTGTCTGGCTCCTTTTGTCTACATTAGATTGTGAAACTCATCTGTATTGTTCTATGTAGAGATCATTCTTTGATCATTGTTTCCCATTCTTGTTTAATTTTTTACTGTGTGACTTCAATATAATTTGTTACTCACTAAAATATTGATGATAATATGGAGCTCTTATATATAGCAGTGATCTGGACATTCAGGCATAAATCAAGTAATAAATATATTGATGTATTTCCATTGGGTTTATACCCAAGAATTGAATTGCTGGCTCAAAGGTATGCTTTCAATGGGTGTACACAGTATAGGTAAGGGAAACTCAGGCATGCTTCAGAGGATTTCTTGGTTTAAAATGCAGAGATGAGAATTTGAAGAAGTCAAGTTGGTGGCTAGAGTTAACGGGAGAAAGTATCATGAAGAGAGAAACACAGAAAGATAACACAAAAGATATGCAGGGTTTCCCCCTCCAACATTTAGTGAAATATCGAACAGGGCATGCATGTAAAGAAACCACCAAAAGCTGGTGTAAGAACCATCTGAAAATATTACACAGAACAGTTTTGGAGCTCAAACAACCTTGGGGATGGTGCCTTTTCCCACCAGCCACACTCAGAGAGCTCATAATTGATAGGACATTGGGTGCAAAACCCAAAAGGGCATTGCCACTACAGTGAAAAATAGCAAGCCCTGGTGCTGAGGGGAATTGCTTTTCTTTTTTGTCTGCACCTCAGTAAAAGGCTAGAGGATATTTACAGGAAGATAAAAATATCCAGTGCCTAAATAGTTAACATTTTTAAATTGCCTGGAAGACAGGAATCTGGAAGCAGCTTCACTGGGTAGTTCTGGTTGAGGGGGTTACAGAGAAGATGTTAGTTTAGCTTCTGTCATTACAAAAATTGACTAGGGTTGAATGATGTGCTTCCAAGGTGACTCACTTATATACCTGGCAAGTGCTGTCTTTTAGTATTAGAAGGCCTTATTTCTTCACTGTCAGTACCTTCGCACTGGGCTAATTTTAGTGTCTTTATCACAAGGTAGCTAGTTTCCCTCAGAGAAAGAAATAGAGGAATGAGATTAATGAATAAATCATAATTCCTTTTTTTAAATTACACTTTAAGTTCTGGGGTAAATGTGCAGAATGTGCAGGTTTGTTACATAGGTATACACGTGTCATGGTGGTTTGCTGCACCCTTCACCTCATCATCTACATTAGGTATTTCTCTTAATGCTATCCCTCCCCAGACTGCCACCCCCCAACAAACCCCAGTGTAAGGTTCTCCCCTCCCTGTGTCCGTGTATTCTCATTGTTCAACTCCCATTTATGAGTGAGAACATGCAGTGTTTGGTTTTATGTTTGTGTTAGTTTGCATAGAATGATGGTTTCCAGGTTCATTCATTTCCCTGCAAAGGACATAAACTCATCCTTTTTTATGGCTGCACAGTATTCCATGGTGTATATGTGCCACATATCCTTTATCCAGTCTATCACTGATGGGTATTTGGGTTGGTTCCAAGTCTTTGTTATTATGAATAGTGCCACAATAAACAAATATGCACATGTGTCTTCATAGTGGAATGATTTATAATCCTTTGGGTATAAAGCTAGTAATGCGATTGCTAGGTCAAATGGTATTTCTGTTTCTAGATCCATGAGGAATCACTACATTGTCTTCCACAATGGTTGAATTAATTTATACTCCCACCAACAGTGCAAATGTGTTTCTATTTCTCCAAATCCATTCCAGCATCTGTTGTTTCCAGACTGTTTAATAATTGCCATACTAACTGGCTTGAGATGGTATCTAATTTTAGTTTTGATTTGCATTTCTCTAATGACAAGTGATGATGAGCTTTTTTTTCATATGTTTGTTGGCACATAAATATCTTCTTTTGAGAAGCATCTGTTCATATCCTTCGCCCACTTTTTGATGGGGTTGTTTTGTTTTTTTGTACATTTGTTTAAGTAATTTGTAGATTCTGAATGGTAGCCCTTTGTGAGATGGATAGATTGCAAACATTTTCTCTGATTCTTTAGGTTGCCTTTTCACTCCAATAGTAGTTTCTGTTGCTGTGTAGAAGATTTTTAGTTTAATTAGATCCCATTTGTCAATTCTGACTTTTGTTGCCATTACTTTTGGTGTTTTAGTCATGAAGTCTTTGCCAATGCCTATGTTCTGAATGGTATTGCCTGGGTTTTCTTCTAGTGTTTTTATGGTATTAGGTCTTAAATTTAAATCTTTAATCCATCTTGAGTTAATTTTTGTATAAGGTGTAAGGAAGGGTTCCAGTTTCAGTTTTCTGCATACGGCTAGCCAGTTTTCCTAAGAGCATTCATTAAATAGGGAATCCTTTCCCTATTGCTTGTTTTTGTCATGTTTGTCAAAGATCAGATGGTTGTAGATGAGTGGCATTGCCTCCGAGGCATCTATTTTGTTCCATTGATCTGTATATCTGTTTTGGTACCAGTACCATGATGTTTTGGTTACTGTAGCCTTGTACTGTAGTTTGAAGTCAGGTAGCATGATGCCTCCAGCTTTGCTCTTTTTGCTTAGGATTGTCTTGGCTATATGGGCTCTTGTTTGATTCCATATGAAATTTAAAGTAGTTTTTTTCTAATTCTGTGAAGAAAGTCAATTGTAGCTTGATGAGGATAGTATTGAATCTGCAAATTACTTTGGACAATATGACCATTTTCATGATATTGATTCTTCCTACCCATGAGCATGTAATGTTTTTGCATTTGTTTATGTCCTCTCTTATTTCCTTGAGCAGTGGTTTGTAGTTCTCCTTGAAGAAGTTCTTCACATCCCTGTAAGTTGTATTCCTAGGTATCTAATTCTCTTTGTAGCAATTCTGAATGGGAGTTCACTCATGATTTGGCTCTATGTTTGTCTGTTATTGGTGTATAGAAATGCTTGCAATTTTTGCACATTGATTTTGTATCCTGAGACTTTCCTGAAGTTGCTTATCAACTAAGGAGATTTTGGGATGAGACAATGGGGTCTTCTAATTTCAAGTTGGATTATTTTATGTGGAAGACATTTACATGTCTCCTTAATATGCTCAAGCTTTCTTCTACATTTTTAGAATCATGTCATCTGCAAACAGAAACAATTTGACTTTCTGTTTTCCTATTTAAATACTCTTTGTTTCTTTTTCTTGCCTGATTGTCCTAGCCAGAACTTTCAATACTATGTTGAATAGGAGTGGTGAGAGAGGACTCCTTGTCTTCTGCTGGTTTTCAAAGGGAATGCTTCCAGTTTTTTCCCATTCAGTATAATATGGGCTGTGGGTTGGTCATAAATAGCTCTTATTATTTTCAGATATGTTCCATCAATACCTAGTTTACTGATAATTTTTAGTATGAAGGAGTGTTGAATTTTGACAAAGGCTTTTTCTGCATCTGTTGAGATAGCCAGAGTAATAAAGAAGAAAAGAGATAATAATCAAATAGACACAATAAAAAAAAGATAAAGGGGATATCACCACTGATTTTACAGAATACAAACTACCATCAGAGAATACTATAGACACATGTACTCAAATAAACCAGAAAATCTAGAAGAAATGGATAAATTCCTAAACATATACCCTCCTAAGACTAAACCAGGAATAATTCAAATCCCTGAACACACCAATAACAAATTCTGATATTGAGGGGGTAATTAATAGCCTACCAACCATAAAATGTCTAGAAACAGACGGATTCACAGCCAAATTCTATAAAAGATACAAAGAGGAGCTGGTAACATTTCTTCTGAAAGTATTCCAAACAATGGAAAAAGAGGGACTCCTCCCTAACTAATTTTATGAGGCCAGCATCATCCTGATACCAAAACCTGGCAGAGACACAACCAAAAAAGAAAATTTCAGGCCAATATCCCTGATGAATAGTGATGTGAAAATCCTCAATAAAATACTAGCAAAACAAATTCAGCAGCACATCACAAACTTATCCACTACGATCAAGTCAGCTTCATCCCTGGGATGCAAGGCTGGTTCAACGTATCAATAATATATAATCCATCACATAAACAGATCCAGTGACAAAAGCCACATAATGACTTTTATGGTCTAATCTTGGAAATCATGTGCCATAACTTCTGTCACATTAGGGGCAAATCATTGAAAGTACAGCCCACACTTAATGGGAGAATTAAATGCCACCTTTTGAAGGTTGTAGAATCAAATTAGTTATGTTCATATATACAACCATACTCTGCTCATACTTTTTAGTGTTTTTCCCCTCTCAGTGTTTATTTCTGGATATTTTCAGTTGCTATGTCTTCAAGTTCACGAACCTTCTTTTCAGCATGTCATCTGTTCTTTAACCTAGCCAGTCTATAAATTTTCATCTCTATAATTTCAAGTTGGATCATTTTATGTGGAAGACATTTACATGTTTCTTTAATATGCTCAAGCTTTCTTCTACATTTTTAGAAAACATAGACTGAAGTAGTTATGATGACTTTTTTAAGAGTTTGTCTAATTATACATCTACAAATTAGTCCTCTATTACACTATCTGAGTTATTTTTTGGTCAGTTTCTATTTATCAAATGTTCTCCTCATTATGGGTTGTATTTTACAGTCCTTTCCATGTGTGGTTTTTATTGTATAATAGATACTGTAAATTTAGTAAGTATCATTGAGCTGTTAAAACTGCCATACACCGTGTAAACTATACACAAAATATATATTTATCAAAGTTCTGAGAATGGGAAGTTTAAGATCAAAGTGCCAGCAGATTTGGTGTCTAGTGAGGGCCCACCTCCAGATTAATAAATGGTGTCTTTGATGTGTCCTCACATAGTAGAAAAGGGCAAGAGAGCTCCCTATGGTCTCTTTTATAGGAACACTATTTCTGTTCATGTCCCGAAGTCCTCACCTCCAAATATTTTCACATTGGGTGTTAGGTTTCAACATAAGAGTTTTGTAGGGGAACATTTCTCTACTATTTACCTTATTGAGAATTGTACATATATAATTCTTCAAAATGTTCTGAGCTTTGGTCTAGAATGAAATTAATTTATTTAAAAAAAAGTTGATCCTTGTAAGGCTTAATTTCAAAGGTAGATTAAAGTACCTTTTAATATAGAGTCAATTCTGTCCTATTGATAAAACAATGGCCTTCTGAATGTGCTATCCCAAATATTAGGAAGTTAGCTTTTTTTCCACTTTGGCTAATGGAAACAAGAAAATATAATCAGCTTTGTATGAGCTGTGTGGATTGTTTCATCAACTCTTTCTGGTGGTTCTCTTCTCTGCTTTATGGAATTAATTTACGCAAACACACTGATCATCACTATGTTGAAGACACAAGTGGAACACTTTGCACACCTCCAGAGTTCTCTCTCCCTGTTCTGTGCAGCTGTCATTTTGTCTGGTGCTCCATGCTGCAAATTGTAAATGCCTCAAACCCCCTGATTTTCATCTCTATGACTTTAGCTCAAGAAGACTGCAAAGCACTATTTGAGTCTCCTCTCTCTGGGCTATAGCCTGAAATTCTTCACAGAAGGTCAGCTGGAGAAACTGCTGTAATAAACTTCATTACTCTCAGCATCCAATGTCTCACAAAGTCTGTTATTCAAAATCTGAAAAATTTTGTTTTATATATTTTATCTGGTTGGTTAGCTGTATATGACAGGAACATAAAGTGGTTCCTATTACCACAAATTTATCTTGACATTCATTCTCAACTCTTAACACAGTTGAGAAAATTCTGAGAAATATGATTCAAGCTCCACTAGTTTGACATAGTATGAAACCACAGTGTGCTTGACAAATAATGAAATCACATTGAGCCCATGTTTAGTCACTTGTAAAATAAGTTGGAACATGGCCTAGTAATGTAACTATACCTAGTGGTGGCTCTGCAGGTCTGGAAACATATCAGCCTTGAATTAAAATAATTATCCTAAAAACTTTCAGAGGAGTGGAGATTTTATCTTATAAAATCAATTATGATGTCATGAAAATATATGAGATGTGGAGGTTACAGAGAGATAAACATGAGTAAAGGCATAGAAGCTAGATAAAGCACGTTCTTCATGAAGTTGTAGGTAGCTCCATTCACTTGGAGGGTGGCAAGCACAATGGAAAATAATCATTGCTAAGGGAGTGTTTGTATAAGGGGATGGAGATGTGCACATTGAGTACCCAGCTAAGGAGTTAATATTTTATTCAGGAACCAATGGAAAGCAAAACAGGTATTTAATAAGGAAAATAACTCAATTAGGGCAGAATCCACCATTTCATTTATAAGTAACTCTTGGCTACATTGTGCCTTGTTAATGTAATTAAGGTTTTAAATTTGGGTTGCTGAACAGTGCCAGAAAAAATGCATAATTGTTAGAATTAGTGCTACAAAAAATTATGTTCTCAACTTCAGCAGTTATTATTAGGAGTGCCATCAGCACTGCTTGGCAAATCCTTACATTCTCTGTTATGCAGCTGTTTTTTCCCGAGGGCTCTACAAAACCCTTACCATCAAGCTGCATTCCTGTATGGAGAAATTATGAAGTTCCATTTTTACTTCTCAAAGGACTGGGTTTAGGTAAAATAAAATATTTTTTAAATAACACATATGCAACATCAATTGTGCCTTAACAAGCCAGCAATCATGATGATTTTATTACCTCAAACATATTAATTTTAAAGAAAAATGATTCTAGTTAATAAATAATATATGAACAAAGCTGTTGATTGACTGTTTTGACTATTCCTTTCTGTGTAAAATCTGTTTCTACCTATCAAAGATCATAAAAAGGAATGTAAGCTCAGTGTAAGCACTGAACCATTACCAAGTGATATCAATTGTGCAACCAGCAAATGAATGATGAAAATTTGCTCTACACTATACAATGAGTGGCACCTTATAGCATTGTATTGAAGAACCCTAAAAAATCACAAGGTATCTTGGAAAACACCAGACAGTTGCAACTATCTAATATATTTCAAACCCGTGAAAGTCCTTTTTTAAATCTCTCCAGGATGAAGAAGAGGTAGGTGACATTTCAACTGTATATCTGTAGTTTTATTACTGGGCAATATCTAAGTGGTAAGTCATCACAAAGCAATGACTAAAGGAATATTTGATACTTCTGAAAGACAAGTGAATTGTAATCATCAAATTCTAAAATATTATAAGCTATAAAAATGATAAAGGAAGCTACGATCCTCTGTGGAAATGTAATGTGTTTTTTTTTTCCTCAGTATCATTCAGAGTGGCTAATATCTTATATGGTATGATATGATGGGGCCAATTAACACCAGAATATCATTTGCCCCTGCTGTAATGAAGTTTATCCTGCTTACAAGAAAGCTATTCATTTTGACTAAAGTATTATAACTTCAGAAGTCCTCACTCAAAATATATAATTTGAAAATAGTAAATGTAAAAATAAGCATCTACTAGTTTACAGAATTTAGTTTTCTAGTTTAATAACTCCTAACTTGGGCAATAAGAGATACAACTTTATTAGAAGCTACTACATATAATGTGCTTGATATCTCACCAGAATTCTCTAAATTAATATTATTAATGGATGGGGGAAGGGTCTCCCAAACAGTCTTCTTGCCCTCCCCTATGCTACAGTTAGAGCAATCTTTCATAATAAACACCAGTGTGATTGTCTCTCTTCTTAGGATGAAGTGCCCATTTGTTCTTTTGTATTCTTACTGAAAGGCAAGACAGATAACAAGACAAATTTAATATAACTCTGCCTGTGAAAATGAGAAAAGAAGAAGTGACTAGTTGGGATAATTCTCAACCTTAAAATTGCTGTTATTCATCCTTTATAATTTGGGATAGGAATAAACAATATGTATGGAACTAGAAAAAATCCTAGCCCCCATAGGAGGCAGCTTGGATTCTAATAAAGAAAACCTAGAGACATTTGCATTTTGAAAAATTCTAATTTATTAGGTAATATATTGAAAAAAAATCAAGTCATTAAAAAGTTAGAGCATTTCATTACGGGTAATCATGTTACTGATTTATTATACTCCCCAAATAAGCAATTGTCAAATGTTAAATATAGGAAGTGATGAATATTAACCATTCAAGAAAAAGTAAACAATCATTACTAAATTGATTATTTTATTCCAAAATAATATTTAATCTTCACTGCAGTTTTCCACTAATCTGTCAGAAAACGTTTAAATTCAGTCTTTTATAGTTACAAGAATGTTCTTTTACCAGATAAGCATTGAAATTCACTCCAATAAATTGCCAGATGTTGTTTTTGAAAAATTCTATACTAATTATTTATGTAAATGGTCTCACAATAGTTTTAGAATCACTGTGACCATGTAGAATAGTGTAAGGATAACAATATTTATGTAATCTATCAATATTAGTGTTTAAGACTCTTCTAGATTAACAAAGAATATTTTTATATGCAATAAGGACCCTATCTACCAGAATGACTTTATAATTTGTTTGAGTATTGCAATAAATAGCTAGATGCTAGAAGATAGACAATGTTGTCTAATTTAAGAAAAAATAACGAAAAAGCTCTGCTTAGGCAAGCTTTTTTGTGTATATGTAACTTGCAATATTTTGAAACCTATTAAGAATTACATAAGAGGTCATCAGTTTTAAAATGTATAAAGAGAAATATCTACCTGAGCATATTTGTAAAATACATTTGGAGCCAAGAAATCTTCCAAGTCAAATGCAAAAGATATGTACTAATTTTTGCTCCAACTACTTGAACTTATGTTTTAAACTAGAACTCACTAACACTCAAGTAATTATCTGAATTTTACACAGAGCAACTATTGAATACAATTTTCTTTTTGGGGTAACAAATATACAGAAACATATTTGATTCATAATTTATTTAAAAATTAATTTGTTCTTAAGTGATTAATGAATTTTAAGTTTTCATAACTAGACTTTCTTCTAAAAATACAAAAATGTTTGTTAATATTCATTCTTTCTTTTCTCTATGCCCTTCATTTTAATCTAGATCAATTAGTGATAATGAAAAATCACATTATTCTAATAAATTACTTAAAAAAAATAAATATCTGAGCTCAAGATGTTTATTCTAGGAATCTAGAATTGAAAATTTGCATACACAATGCTAGTCATGATTCTTTTTTCCTAGTTTTTGCTCAGCTTTTTTGAGCTATACTCGACAAACAAAATTTTTATACACTTAAGGTGTACAATGTGATGTTTTGGTATATGTGTACATTATGGAATGATTACCAAAATCAACCTAATTAACATATTCATTACATGCATAGTTACAGTTCTTGTGTGTGTGCAGAAAACACTTATGATCAATTCTCTTTGCTAATTTCAAAAATACAATACAGTATTAACTACAGTTACCATGGTCTATGTTAGAGCTCCAGAACTTACTTGTCCCATAAAAATGAACTTTTGCACCCTTTGACTAATATCTCCCCATTTCTTCCACACTTCAGCCCAGACAACCACCTGTTTACACTCTACTTTTGTATTTAAGTTGTAGTTTTTTAGATTCCATATACAAGTTAGATAATATTAATACAAGATTTATCTTTTTGTGCCTGGCTTAATAAATTTAGCATAATATCCTCCAGGTTTACCCATCTGGGGATAATGGGCAGGATTTTCTTATTTTTATGGCTGAATAATATCTAAGTATATACATAAAGATATATATGTGTGTGTGTGTGTGTGTGTGGCAAAAACACAATTACTTTTACACTAACCTTATATAATGAGATATTATTCAGCCATAAAAATAAGAAAATCCTGCCATTATCCCCAAGATGGATGAACATGGATGACTATATATATATATATAGTTATATATATATAGTTGATGACTATATATATATATAGAGAGAGAGTTTATTTTTCCATCCATCCATCCATCCATCCATCCATCCATCAGTAGACATTTAACTTGTTTTTCATACCTTGCTTATTGTGAATAATGCTGCAATGGATATAAGCATTCAGATATCTCTTTGAGATATTAATTTTATATTCTTTTAGATATCTAACTAGAGGTTGGATTGCTGGATGATATGATAGTTCTATATATCACATTTTATTTTTCCATCCATCCATCAATACACACATAGCTTGTTTTCATACCTTGCTTATTGTGAATAATGCTGCAATGGACATGAGCATGTAGATATCTCTTTGAGATACTGATCTTATATTCCTTAGATACACAACCAGAAGCTGGATTGCTGGATAATATGATAGTTCTATTTTTAATATTTTGAGAAAAGTCCATACTGTTTTCTAGTGGCTGTTTCAATTTACATTCCTATCAAGTGTACAAGAATTTTCTGTTCTCCACATCCTAGCCAATGATTATCTTTCACCTTTTTAATAAATGCCATTGTAACAGGTGTGAGGTGATATCACACTGTGGTATTTATTTGCATTTCTCTAATAATTAGTGACTTAGAGCATTTTTGAATATACGTGTTGACCATTTTTATTTTTTTAATTTTGAGAACTGTTGATTCAGGTCCTTTAACTCACTTTGAAACAGAATTTAGTTATGTTTTAATTGGTGGGCACCACACTCATCCTCGCCCCTGGTAACAGGCGCTCCATCTGCTGACTGACTGCAGACCTTGAAGCAGCCCTGTGATCTGGTTCCAGCCCTGCTCGACTTTGGCCCCAGAGGCAACCCCACTCACTGGCGGATCTAGCTGAAAACACACCCACCCACGCACCTAGTAATTGGACCATCAGCCACACAACCCAACTCTCGGTGATTCTTCAGGACATTATAATTCCAATAGATCATCTGCTTTTGTACAAAGACTTGTCTATAAGGATAGAAAAAGCTCCACTTTAAAATAATTTAGATAACAATTTATGCGATCCAGTATATGTGCACAATTTTATTTATAACATAATAGCTACCTATCAAATCATCTGTATCTACTTCTTGATCTATTTTAATTTTTTAAATTGTTTCTGGTGTAGTTAAGCTACGCAAAATTTCAAATGAAATATTTTATTAAGAAATATTCTCTGAATGTCTTCTGAAATACAGATTTAATGTGTGGGAAATGACACTGGTTTTGGATATTGCCTTTATTGCATATTTACTTTCCTTCTGAAACTAAAATTAATATCTGAAAATCTTTCCTGAATTCTAATACAATCTTTCTAAGTAAAGATTATGAATGTCATACAATGACAGTGTACTTGCATAATATTATCCTTCTTTGCCTAAATATTTACAAAGAAAATCCTTTTGGATTTTTCTCCAATACTCTGCCACATAGACTGACGTCATGTCCTTAGCATTAAAAATAAGTTAATATGTGGGGTTTTTTAAAAATAATTGTTTTTACCACATACTGTGGTGTGCTGTGATCAAGTAAGTCCTTTAGATTATTTATCTCAATTACTTTGTAAGTCAGTTTTCCAGTAAGACCTCATCCAGCATACATACAGAAGTATCTCTGCATGCTTCATTTATAATATCTAATAGCATTTGCTAGACATACTAAATGAGATTGTCCACATAATGAAAAATACAAATATTTTATATTAGGTTTACATAAAGTATATCTAGATCCTACTGACATTTCAAATTAATAAGAAGATGAAAGTTCTAAAAGTGACTATGGACTATGTGTTAGGAGCTGTGTGTTAAAAGGGAGATTAAGTCAGACGACCCATCCCAAGACTTTAAGTTATAGAAGGTTCACAATAAACTAAAGATCTCTTATCACTATGGAAAAAAATATATAGATTATATGTCCAGAACTATCTGTCAGGTGACAAGCTACTAATTATAATATTGATGAATTAATCATACACTGTACAACTATGGACATAAAAAGAACATTCAAAAATGTGTAAATTTTATTTTGGCTCCAAGTATTTTATTAATAGAAATATTTATTGTGTACTCAAAATGGACTAATTGCCTCATCAAATTACAATCTATGAATAAACTTTTACAGTAGAAAATGAACATACACAAAAACAGGGGATTATGTGAGAAAAGGAAGCAGTTCCAATAAACCAGAAATAATAATATTAAAACCACAAGCACATACTTAGACACACACACCCCAATAGCATATAATGCTTTAGGATTCCATTATTCAGCATTCTCCAGAAAAACAGAACCAATGGGATATACACAGAGAGAGAAGAGAAAAGAGAGAGATCCAGATGGGTAGATAATTGAGTGTGTGTGTGTGCGTGTGTGTGTGTGTGCGCGCGTGAGAGAGAGAGAGAGAGAGAGAAAGAGATATTAAGAGAAATTGTCTCATATGTTTATGGAGGCTGAGTCCCACAATCTGCTGTCCGCAAAATGGAGATCCAGGAAAGCCAGTTGTATAATTCAGAATTAGTTTTAATGCCTGAGATCCAAGGGAGTCTATGGTAGTAAATCACAATTTAAGAGCAGGAGACATGAAATGTTTCAATTAAAGGAGTGATAAAGGAAAAATGGAGTGAATCCCCTCTTTCTCTGTGTATTGAGGCCCTAAATGGGTTTGTTGATACCCAACCACACTGGGAAGGGCAAAGTACTTTACTGAATCCACTCATTCAAATGTTAATCTCATCTAGAAACACTCTTGCAGACACATTAAGAAACAATATTTAATCTAGGCACCCCTTTCCCCATCGCATTGACAAAATTAACTGTCAAAACTTACGTTGTTGAAATTACTTTGTTTTTCTCAATGATATTGATGTCAGAGTAATGCCCTGCCTCATATTCAGCCAGGCATTTTTTTTTTTTAATCCAGTCCTTTTCATTAAAACTAAAAGTCTATTTTCTTTTGTGAAAAGATTGATGATTGGCTAGGACCCAGGGTTTATGGATTTTGGATGTACCTGTTGAAAAGCAGAATTTACTGATACAAGATTTAAAATTGAAGACTTTTTTTCTCTTCTGCACGTTTTATGGCTATCCTGCATAAAGCAAACCTATCAGTGCTATTTTCCAAGGATAAGTGCTCACTTCATGTCTCTGCATCACATTTTGATAATTCTCAAAATACTTAAAACTTTTTAAACTTTTTTTGTTGCTACGATATCTATCATGGTAATTGTGATCAATGATCTTTTATGTTACCATCACAATTGTATTGGAGCATGGCAAAAGCTGCCCATATGTAATGGTGAACTTAAATCAATCAATGTTGTATGTGTTTTGAGTGCTCTACCAAACAACCATTCCGTAGTCTGTCTTTTTAAGCCGTCCTTTTCCCTGGGATACAATACAATTTAAATTAGGCCAATTATTAACCCTATAATGTATTTTAAGTGTTCATATCAAAGCAGAAATTGCATGTTTCTCACCTTAAATCAAAAGTTAGAAATGATTAAGCTTCGTGAGGAAGGCATGTTGAAAGTCAACATAGGACAAAAGCTAGTCCTCTTGCACCAAAGAGTTAGTTAAGTTGTGATTGCAAAGAAAAAGCTTTTGAAGGAAATTCATAGTGTCATGCCAATAAATACATGAATGATAAGAAGCCAAAACAGACTTATTGCTGACATGGAGAAAGTTTAATCTAGATAAAAGATCCATCCAGCCACAACAATCTCTTAAGCCAAAGCCTAAACTAGACCAATGTCCTATCCCTCTCCAGTTATATGAAAGTTCAGAGAGGTGAGGAAGCTGCAGAAGAAAAATTTGAAGCTAGCAGAGGTTGGTTCGTTTTCTTTTTCTTTCAGTACTTTGAATATATCCTCCCGTTCTCTGCAGGGATATCCACCTATATAGTCTAGTAAGATTCCCTTGCATTCACTTGGTGCTTTTTCTTGCTGCTTTTAAAATTATTTCTTAGTTTTCACTTTTGACAGTTTGATCATACTTCAAACAATTTATGTTTTCTTTTAGGTTAGCTATTGCAATAAAATTTTTCAACTGAACATTTCTTCTTTCCCAGGGAGAGGGTTAAGGGAAAGGATCCCAGGATGGCAACTGAAGGCAAGGGAACCCAGTGGTCATGGTCATGATCAGTTTTTAATGACATAAATTAAAGTATAAATGGCTTCAGAATCTATTTGGGAAGATAGTTAATCCAACAATCCAATAAATGAATAATCCTAGACTATATAAAATTTAAATCATGTGGCATAGAGTATAAGTAATGTAGATATATAAAGAAAGGGAACAATATCAGGAAAACCCTGTCAGCTTTTTTTTAGCTGTGTGTGTGCATGTGTGTGTGTGTGTGTGTGTACACATATATATATGAGTGTATGTGTATAAGTTTATATATTGCACAGAATTATATACATGCTATTGGAAGACATTTAAATTAAACCATAAACCATAAGTCATGAGAAATAGCTGGTATATAATCCTTAATCATGGCATAAAAATTAAAAGTAATTTATTGGGCAATCTTTAAACTAGATTTATATTAGATAATAAAAATAATTCATAGTCTGATATTACAATAACAAGATTGATTTTACTCATCACTTTGCCCAGAAACATTATGTTCTCACAAGAATCCAATTCTGGGCACCACATTTCCTCATGAAAATATTTCTGACATGGGGTTGGAAAGACATTGACTACAACATCTATGTGCCAAGTAAACAGCAACCCAGAACTAATCTGCTATTCCATCAGATGTGCTTACTAAGGACTCTCAAACAGATGTGGGAGAGAATTCCAACTCCCCAGTGAAAACAATGTGATCCATGGGCTAGATTCATGGGCTAGAGGCTTCAGTTTTAGTCACTCTTCAGTTACTTACCCTCTTAACACTGCCCTCAATTAAGCCTGCAGTATCGAAACAGACAGCATACATCAAATTCACCACAATTTAAATTTAACACAATAGAAACCTTGAAAATATTAGAGGATTGAGTCAGACGCATATAAATAAAAGTTATCACCTTTAGCTATTAATAAGTGTAATTCTATCACTTGTCTTTTTTAGAAAGTTAAAATTCAGTCATATAAGGAGAAATGTAGACACTGAATAATAAAAAATAATCATATTTTACAGTGTGATTGTCTGTTTTATGAATGAAAGCTTAGACTTCAGAGGTCTACAGAAACATTTGACTCATTCTTTGTAATAATGCTTTCATTGCCTAATTAAATTATTCATACAACATCTAAGAAAGTGAGGATCAGAAAGAGGTGGTATTAATTTATGCTAATCTAATCCCAAGAAGATGAAGTTTTAGATAATACAGTGCTTCTAATTAGGTATTTTTATAAGATAAAAAATAGTTTTAATTTCTCAAAGAATTGCATATCTAAAGCAATGTTTGTGGATAAAACATGGAAAAAGTATTTGTAAACTTTAAGCAAATATTTCTTAGAACTTATTAGCATTAACCATGAAAAAAATGATAAATTGTCATCAAAATTAGAAACATGGTTTTTTTTTTTCAGAAACTATGTCAAGAAAATAAAATCCAAGACAAAATGGAAGAAATGTTTTCAATACATATATGTGACACAACATCTACATCCAGAATATATGAAGAATTGCTGGGAACTCAATATAAAGAAAAAGCATTTAAAAATTCAGGGGTTGCAATCCTAGTCTCTGATAAAACAAACTGTAAACCAACAAAGATCAAAAGAGACAAAGAAGAGCATTATATAATGGTAAAGAGATCAACTCAACAAGAAGAGCTAACTATTCTAAATATATATGTATCTAATACAAGAGCACCCAGATACATAAAGCAAGTACTTAATGAGCTACAATGAGACTTAGACTCCCAAACAATAATAGTGGGAGACTCTAACACTCACTGTCAATATTAGACAGATGAGAGAGACAGAAAATTAACAAGGATATCCAGGACTTGAACTGAGATCAGGATCAAGCAGACCTAATAGACATCTACAGAATTCTCCACCCCAAATCCACAGAATATACGTTCTTCAAAGCACCACATTGCACTTATTCTAAAATTGACCACATAACTGGAAGTAAATCACTCCTCAGCAAATGCAAAAGAATGCAAATCATAACAAATAGTCTCTCAGACCACAGTGCAATCAAATTAGAGCTCAGGATTAAGAAACTCACTCAAAACTGCCCAACTACATGGAAACTGAACAAACTGCTCCTGAAAGACTACTGGACAAATAATGAAATGAAGGCAGAAATAAAGATGATCTTTGAAACCAATGAGAACAAAGACACAATGTACCAGAATCTCTGGGACACATTTAAAGCAGTATCTAGATGGAAATTTATAGCAATAAATGCCCACAAGAGAAGTGAGGAAAGATCTAAAATCAACACCCTAATGTCATGATTTAAAGAACTAGAAGACCAAGATCAAACAAATTCAAAAGCTAGCAGAAGACAAGAAATAACTAAAATCAGGCAGAACTGAAAGAAATAGACACAAAAAACCCTTCAAAAAATCAATAAATCCAGGAGTTGGTTTTTTGAAAAGATGAACAAAGTAAATAGACCACTAGCCAGATTAATAAAAAAGAAAAGAGAGAATTAAATAGATGCAATTAAAAATGATAAAGAGGATGTCACCACCAATCCCACAAAAATACAAACTACCATCAGAGATTACTACAAATACCTCTGTGCAAATAAACCAGTATATCTAGAAGCAATGGATAAATTCCTGGACGCTTATGCCCTCTCAAGACTAAACCAGGAAGACGTCTAATCCCTGAATAGATCAATAACAAGGTTTAAAGTTGATGCAGCAATTAATAGCCTACCAACCAAAAAAAGTCCAGAGCCAGATGGGTTCACAGCTGAATTCTACCAGAGGCACAAAGAGGAGCTTATACCATTCCTTCTGAAACTATTTCAAACAATACAGAAACAGGGAATCCTCCCTAACTCATTTTATGAGGCCAACATCATCCTGATACTAAAACCTAGCAAGAAACAACTAAAAGAGAAAACTTCAGGCCAATATCCATAATGAAACATTGATGTGAAAATTCTCAATAAAATACTGGCAAACCGAATCCAGCTGCATGTCAGAAAGCTTATCCATCATGATCAAGTGGGCTTCATCCCTGGGATGCAAGGCTGGTTCAACATAGCAAATCTGTAAACGTAATCCACCATACCACATAAACAGAACCAAAGACAAAAACCACATGATTATCTCAAAAGATACAGAGAAGGCCTTCAACAAAATACAACAGCCATTTAGGCTAAAAACTCTCAATAAACTAGGTATTGATGGAACTTATTTCAAAATAGTAAGAGCCATTTATGACCAACCCACAGCCAATATCACACTGAATGGGCAAAAACTAGAAGCATTCCCTTTGAAAACTGGCATGAGAAAAGGATGCCACTTTTACCACTCCTATTCAACATACTATTAGAAGTTCTGGCCAGAGCAATCAGGTAAGAAAAAGAAATAAAGCATATTCAATTAGGAAAAGAGAAAGTCAAATTGTCTCTATTTACAGACATGATTGTATACTTTGAAGACCCCATTGTCTCAGCCCCAAATCTCCTTAAGTTGATACTCAACTTCAGCAAAGTCTCAGGATAAAAAATCAACGTGCAGAAATCACAAGTATTCCTATACACCAATAATAGACAGAGAGCCAAATCATGAGTGAACTTTCACAATTGCTACAAATAGAATAAATACCTAGGAATACAACTAACAAGGATGTGAAGGACCTTTTCAAGGAGAACTACAAACCACTGCTCAAGGAAATAAGAGAGAACACAAACAGATAGAAAAACATTCCATGCTCATGATTAGGAAGAATCAGTATCATGAAAATGGTCATACAGCCCAAAGTAATTTATAGATTCAATGCTATCCCCATCAAGCTGTTATTGACTTTCTTCACAGAACAGAAGAAAAAAAATAACCTTAAACTTCATATGAAACCAAAAAAGAGCCTACAGAGCCCACACAGCCAAGACAATCCTAAGGGGGAAAAAAAAAAAGCTATTCTACAAGTCTTCAGTAACCAACATGATACTGGTACCAAAATAGAGATATAGACCAATGGAACAGAACAGGGGCCTCAGAAATACACCACATATCTACAACCATCTGATCTTTGACAAACCTGATAAAATCAACAAGCAATGGGGAAAGGATTCCCTATTTATTAAATGGTGTTGGGAAAACTGGCTAGCTATATGCAGAAATCTGAAACTGGATCACTTCCTTACACCATAAACAAAAATTAACTCCAGATGCATTAAAGACTTAAACATAAGATCTAACACCATAAAAATCCTGGAAGAAATCATAGGCAATACCATTCAAAACATAGGCATGGGCAAGGACTTCACGACTAAAGCACCAAAAGTAATGGTAACAAAAGCGAAAATACACAAATGAGATTTAATTAAATCTAAGAGCTTCTGCACAGCAAACAAAACTACCATTAGAGTGAATCGGCAACCAACAGAATAGGAAAAAAAAAATTGCAATCTACCCATCTGACAATGAGCTAATATCCAGAATCTACAAAGAACTTAAATAAATATACAAGATTTGCATTTCTCTAATGACCAGTGATGATGAGCATTTTTTCATATGCTTGTTGGCCTCATGTATGTCTTCTTTTGTAAAGTATCTGTTCATATCCTTTGCCCATTTTTGAATGGACTTGTTTGTTTTTTTCTTGTAAATTTGTTTTAGCTCGTTGTAAATTCTGGATATCAGCCCTTTGTCAGACGGGTAGGCTGCAAAAATTTTTTCCCATTCTGTTGGTTGCCGATTCACTCTATTGACTCTTTCACCGTGCAGAAGCTGTGGGGTTTGATGGTCCCATTTGTCTATTTTGGCTTTTGTTGCCAATGCTTTTGGTGTTTTGGTCATAAAGTCCTTGCCTACGCCTATGTCCTGAATGGTTTTCCCTAGGTTTCCTTCTAGGATTTTTATGGTGTTAGGTCTTATGTTTAAGTCTTTAATCCATCTGGAGTCAATTTTAGTGTAAGGTGTCAGGAAGGGGTCGAGTTTCTGCTTTCTGCATATGGCTAGCCAGTTTTCCCAACCCCACTTATTGAACAGGGAATCCTTTCCCCATTGCTTGTTTTTATCAGGTTTGTCAAAGATCGGATCGTTGTAGATATGTTGTGTTGCCTCTGATGCCTCTGTTCTGTTCCATTGGTCTATATCTCTGTTTTGGTACCAGTACCATGCTGTTTTGATTATTGTAGCCTTGTAGTATAGTTTGATGTCCGGTAGTGTGATGCCTCCCGCTTTGTTCTTTTTGCTTAGAATTGACTTGGCTATGCGGGCTCTCTTTTGGTTCCATATGAAGTTTAAGGTGGTTTTTTCCAGTTCTGTGAAGAAGGTAATTGGTAGCTTGTTGGGGATAGCGTTGAATCTGTAAATTACTTTGGGCAGTATGGCCATTTTCACGATATTGATTCTTCCTAACCATGAACATGGAATGTTTCTCCATCTGTTTGTGTCCTCTCTTATTTCATTGAGCAATGGTTTGTAGTTCTCCTTAAAGAGGTCCTTTATGTTCCTTGTTAGTTGTATTCCTAGGTATTTTATTCTCTTTGTAGCAATTGTGAATGGCAGTTCGCGCCAGTTAGAATGGCGATCATTAAAAAATCTGTAGACAACAGATGCTGGAGAGGATGTAGAGAAATAGGAACACTTTTACACTGTTGGTGGGAGTGTAAATTAGTTCAACCATTGTGGAAGACAGTGTGGTGATTCCTCAAGGACCTAGAAATAGAAATTCCATTTGACCCAGCAATCCCATTACTGGGCATATATCCAAAGGATTATAAATCGTTCTACTATAAGGACACATGCACATGAATGTTCACTGCAGCACAGTTTACAATAGCAAAGACCTGGAACCAACCCAAATGCCCATCGATGATAGACTGGACAGGAAAAATGTGGCACATATACACCATGGAATATTATGCAGCCATCAAAAACGATGAGTTTATGTCCTTTGTAGGGACATGGACGAACCTGGAAACCATCATTCTCAGCAAACTGACACAAGAACACAAAATCAAACATCGCATGTTCTCACTCATAGACGGCTGTTGAACAATGGGAACACATGGACACAGGGAGGAGAGCATTATACACTGGGGTCTGTTAGAGGGGAGTTGGGGGGGACAGCGGGGGGTGGGGAGTTGGGGAGGGATAGCATGGGGAGAAATGCCAGATATAGGTGAAGCGGAGGAAGGCAGCAAATCACACTGCCACATATGCACCTATGCAACAACCTTGCATGTTTTTCATATGTAACCCAAAACCTAAAATGCAATAAAAAAAATAAAATAAAATAAATAAATATACAAGAAAAAAATAACCCCATCAAAAAGTGGGCAAGAATATGAACAGACCCTTCTCAAAAGAAGACATTTATGCAGCCAACAAACATATGAAAAAAGCTCATCACTGGTCATTAGAGAAATGCAAATCAAAACCATATTGAGATACCATATCATGCCAGTCAGAGAGGGGATCATTAAAAAAACCAGGCGACAACAGATGCTGGAGAGGATGTTGAGAAATACGAACGCTTTTACACTGTCGGTGGGAGTGTGACAATTCCTAAAGGATCTAGAACTGGAAATACCATTTGACCCAGCAATCCCATTACTGAGTATATACCCAAAGGATTATAAATCATTCTATTATAAAGACACATGCACCCGTATGTTTATTGCAGCATTATTCACAATAACAAAGACTTGGATTACTTGGCCATGCCTGATGAATTTATTCTGTGTAAAGGTACCATTTTCCCCATATCATACACTGTTAGGTAGAAGTGACTATTTATTATGATATTAAATGATAAGGAATTAAAATCCACCACCTGAAGGAGTCAGAATCTAAAAACCTGTGGAAATAAACTAAAATGACACACTAATTACTAAATATCTTGGGAGAGATACTTCAAAATTGCAAATGTCCTGTTTCTCCTTAAAGTTTCAGATACTAACTTTAGCAACAAGTTTTAGCATTCATCAGTAATTTTCACTATGGTGTCTGTTGGTGATTTTCTATTCCCTTACTCTCTTCATATGCTTTATTTGGGATTCTTATCTCTTTTCACTTACTTATTCACAAGACAGAAAATTAACAAGGATATCTAGGTCTTGGACATAGATCTGGATCAAGCAGACATAATAGACATTTACAGAACTCTCCACCCCAAATCCACAGAATATACATTCTTCTCAGCACCTCATTGCACCTACTCTAAAATTGACCACATAATTGGAAGTAAATCACTCCTTAGCAAATGCAAAAGAATGCAAATCATAACTGTCTCTCAGACCACTGTGCAGTCAAATTAGAACTCAGGATTAAGAAACTCACTTAAAACTGCACAACTATATGGAAACTGAACAACCTGCTCCTGAATGACTACTGAATAAATAACTAAATCAAGGTAGAAATAAAGATGTTCTTCAAAACCAATGAGAATGAAGACACAATGTACCAGATCTCTGGGACATGTGTAAAGCAGTGTCTGGAGGGATTTTTATAGCACAAAACGCCCACAAGAGAAACAAAGAAACATCTAAAATTGACACACTAATGTCACAATTAAAAGAACTAGAGGAGTAAGATCAAACAAATTCAAAAGTAGCAAAAGACAAGAAATAACTGAGATTAGAGCAGAACTGAAGGAGATAGAGACACAAAAAAACCCTTCAAAAAACTCAATGAATCCAGGAGCAGGATTTTGAAAAGATCAACAGAATAGACAGAAAGCTAGCCAGACTAATAAAGAAGAAAAGAGAGAAGAATCAAACAGATGCAATACAGAATGATAAAGAGGATATCACCTGTGATCCCAAAGAAATACAAACTATCATCAGAGATTACTATAAACACCTCTATAAAATAAACCAGAAAATCTAGAAGCAATGGATAAATTCCTGGACATTTACATCCTCTCAAGACTAAACCAGGAAGACGTCTAATCCCTGAATAGACCAATAACAAGGTCTGAAATTGAGGCAGCAATTAATAGCCTACCAACTTAAAAAAGTCCAGGACTGATGTGTTCACATCCGAATTCTACCAGAGGTACAAAGAGGAGCTGGTATCATTCTTTCTGAAACTGTTCCAAACAATAGAAAAAGAGGGAATTCTCCCAAAGTCATTTTAAGAGCTTCTGCAGAGCAAAAGACACTATCATTAGAGTGAACCGGCCACCAACAGAGTGAGAAAAAATTTCTGCAACCTATCCCTCTGACAAAGGGCTAATAACCAGAATCTACAAAGAACTTATACAAATTTACAAAAAAACAAAAAAAAAAAACGAAACAAACAAAAAAATCAAAAAGTGGGTGAAGGATATGAACAGAACAGACACTTCTCAAAAGAAGACATTTATGCAGTCAACAAACATGAAAAAAAGCTCCTTATCACTGGTCATTAAAGAAATGCAAATCAAAACCGCATTGAGATGCCATCTGATGCCAGTTAGAATGGTGATCATTAAAAAATCAGGAGACAACAGATGCTGGAGAGGATGTGGAGAAACAGGAATACTTTTACACTGTTGATGGGAGTGTAAATTAGTTCAACCATGTGGAAGACAGTGTTGCAATTTCTCAAGGATCTAGAATTAGAAATAAATTTTGACCCAGCAATCCCATTACTGGGTGTATACCTAAAGGATTATAAATCTTTCTATTATAAAGACACATGCACGCATATTTATTACAGCACTGTTCACTATAACAAAGACTTGGAACCAACCCAAATGCCCATCAGTTACAGACTGGATAAGGAAAATGTGGCACATATACACCATGGAATACTATGCAGCCATCAAAAAGATGAGTTCATGTCCTTTGCAGAGACATGGATAAAACTGGAAACCATCATTCTCAGCAAACTGACACAAGAACAGAAAACTAAACACCTCATGTTCTCACTCATAAGTGAGTGTTGAACAATAAGAATACATAGACACAGGATGGGGAACATTGCACATCAGGGCCTGTTGGGGGGTCGGGGGCTAAAAGAGGGATAGCAGGGGGTGGGAAACTAGAGGAAGGATAGCATTAGGAGAAATGCCTAATGTAGATGATGGGGTGATGGATGCAGCAAACCACCATGGCCCATGTATACCTATGCAACAAACCTGCATATCCTGCACATGTATCCCAGAACTTAAAGCATAATAATAATAAAAAGAATTCTATACTAGTATCAGTTGTTCTAAAAAATGAAGACCTTTCAAATAAGCACATTAAATAAATCATTTGAAACTGTAAAATACTTTCACTACAACAAATAGTAAAAGATTTTTATCATTTTGAAGGAGGCTAACACTAGTTGGAATTCAAGTCCTATGGGAAGAAATGAAGAATGCAGTAATGAATAATTATGCTGACAATGTAAAGGACCTTTAAAAAACTCTTACAATATTACTGATTTTTAAAAAATAAACATAATAATAATGCATTAGTGGTTTTATAGTAAACGTAGAAATGAATTATGTGAAGCAATTGCACAAAGGGTGAGAGGGTGACAACTTAAGAACCAATATCAACCAATTTGACCTCTGACATTTATGGAACTCTGGTCCCGATATCAGAATACACATTCCTTTCAAGTGCACATGGAACATGTAAGGACATTTTAGGTCTTTGTCTTCTAACCAGATGTTTTAAATTACTGTCTTTAAGATAGTCTTAGTTTAAGCAATTATTGATTGTGAAGTATTCTCAAGTTAGCTAGCAACATAAACTATTTATTTTTCAATATATTTGTTCCTGAAAGCACTCATGTCATACTCATGCATTTTGGAATATTTATCATTTTGAAAATATTAAATTATTTAAGTTTATTCTTCCTATGATAAGGTACAAAGAAACACAGGAACACCTCGAAACACATTATCACAGAAACATATTGCCTTCAATGAATTTCAGAAGAGGAATCTCCTTTATTGGACACAAGTAATAGAATACATGACTAGGAAAAACCTCTGGCACATTTTCTCATTCCCTTCCCCTTTCCCCAGACATTTCTATGAAGAGCTTGAAAGGACCAGAACATTAATTGTATCACAAAGTGATTTTTTTCTCTTCCAGCTTTTTCCTTTGGCTAATGTCATATAGTTGTTTTTCAAGACTACTGAGATCATGAAGGTAAGATAGCTTGAAGTTTAGTTTGAAGCCTCATTAGATCATAACTTTTAGAATCAGTCAGTTATTTTCTAACTATCCAACACTTTCAGTGTTTACCAACAAAGTTTATAGAATAACATTCTAGAGAATAATATAAAGTAGATCCATTGTTCTTGATAATTTGTAACTTTTCTGTTCTGAAAATGCAAGCACATACTATTTTTACATGAAATTGCCATTATATATGGAAGATGCTTACCAGATACAAACATTCTTCAGAGGGCTACATATTTTGTGCTTCAAGGCCTGTCTTTACTTTCTCTTGCTGAAGTGAAAAATTATGCAACAAATGTCACATCATTGCTAATACCTTGAAGAGTATTCCTACCAGTAAGAGTAAAAAATAGAATCTAATATAAAATAGTGCACACAAAGAATTTATACATAACGAAGTAAGGGTAACATTCTGGGTCTTAGGTATTGATTTGTCCTTTAAAGTTCTTAGGTAGGGATGTAGCAGTTTTCTATTACGCATTTATTCTTCAGTGCACTCAAAATAATTGGCAAAAGCATGTCACCTTCTAAAGAATTTCAATAATTAACCTCAAGATTGCCATAAAAATCAGTAATTATTTTACTTTGGCTTAGACAGCTCTGAATTTTCTTCAAAATCATGGAGCAACCTATAACTCAGAGGAGAAAGCTAACCTAATTAATTGATATTATATAACAGCTGACCCACTGATAATCTTTCTCTGTTGAGGCAGATTGGTACTCGGTCTAGTTCATTTACTAGCTTCCAGAAAATTGGAAATATCTAATTTAAAAAATACTGCTAATTAATGTTAGCAATATCAAGTCAATAGTATCAACCTTCACTAAATGTGACAAAGACTTTTATTTCCTCAGAGCAAACATATCATGCTATATCTTAAGCTGTAGTCATATTTATTCATAACTAATGTACATATTTCTATGTTGGTGACATGATATACCTTTAACTCTCAAAAAAGTTAATTCATTTTGGCCCTTTATATATTAGTTAGGGCATAAATCAGAATATTGTTAATACACATAGTTGATATGAAATATTTTCCCAGAATTGTGAAAGTAACTTTTGATCTTATGAGAATTACAAAATTTTTAGACTGCAAAAATTGCCATATACTCTATAATATGCTAAGAGAACTAAATAATGTGTTATATATTAAGTAATTTAATAGACTAATAAAAACAACTCCAAAATACCTGATGATCTTTTGGTGAGAGGTGGGTATACAACTAAGACTGTAAACAATCAACTTCTCCCAACTACCTGTGATTATGAACCGAAAATTCTTTCAAAATAAATAAATACTTGTTTTAAACTAAGGAATTTAAAAACAGTAATGCTGAAAGATAATATAAACAAGTGACATTTTGACAGAATCTAGAAAGAAGCTCACTTTCTCTGAAGTTGATAGTAATGGGTTAAGAAAGTACTAGATAGCTAATAACTCATTGATGCATTTCTGCAACATAAAAGGCAGCCATTCCACCTTTGTGGAAGGAGGCCAAGGAAACGCATCTGCCATCCTTTCCATTTCTACTGTAGTGATTGTTTTTGTGACAGATGTTACCATTATGTACTTCTATTCTTTCCCTTAACATTTTTTAATAAACATAGTAATAAAAAGTCCATAGTAATAAATAAGTATAAATAAGTAATAAATATGAGAAATCATTTTTAATAAACATAGTAATAATTTTAAATAAGTAATAAATAAGAAATATAATGAAAAATATTTCATACTGATAGTCTAGTTTCTATGGAATACAGGTTTAAATACAAATGAAGACAAAAAGAACCCCATATTGGTACATTCTAGAAACTAAATTTTTTCTAGTACATTAAGAAATCACAGAGTCAGAAAATGGAAGCCAAATGAATCTAGACTTAGTCTTTTGGAGACACAATATAATACAGCTTGCTAGGCAAAGAGAAACACATTGGCTTTATGGCCACCAACAATGCTGCATATGTTAACTGGTAACAAAGTAGAAAATAAGAGGAGCAACATGCGTAGGCAGGGAATATTTGCACCTTACATATGAACAATCACCAAATTTTGATACTATTCACCTCAACCAAAAGTGAATATATAACAAAAACAATTTTAAAAGCAAGGCATCACAGGGAAACTATAGTAAACCAAACAAAAAATATTTTTGTGAAAAATTAAAGATTTTATTTCAAAAAATCATTACTAACATAGTTCAAAACAAAGAAAACAGCAACAAAAATACTGCTTGGAATTTTAAACAAATTCAGTAAGTTGTAGCCGCTGAATTTACTGGTAGAAAGCTAGAAGGAAAGAATTAGCAATATGGGAGAATAATATAAAAAGATAAAAAAGTAACAAAATGAGATGCAAGAAAAGATTGTGGTGAAAATTGAAGCAAGGAAGCCAAACTGCAAAATACAATTGAAACACAGAAATATGGTAATGAACAAACATATGTAATTCATTTGGGCTAGAAAAAAGTAAGAATAAATAAATTCAAGAAAAATGAGAAAAAAGATAACAGATATGGAAGACAAAACAGCAACCTAAAAGATAAAGCACACCCCATAAATCATGAAAATAATTAAAACAATCAATAGACAAGGCATATAAAATGTTTTCAGAGTTGGAAACATGCTGTGTATGCAGGAGAAAAAGGCTCATTGGGTTCATTCATTTAGTAATGATTTCTGAAACACCTACTGTGTGCCAAGCATACAGCAATGAGCTAGAGTAATTTATCTTATTTTTTTTCCCAAATGGATATGGCATGCTAAATAAGGGAGCAGAAAAATAAGTATAGAAATATATTAACACATTTTAATCACTAATCTTGATAAATTCCATGAAAGAAGGGACAAAGATACAGATTGACATGGGCATCTTTCTTAAGATTGATGCTTCAGGGAGGACATTTAAGGAAATGATCTCTCAACTGACACCTGAAGGATAAAATAATAATGATGCAAAGAGGATGGTCAAGAAGATTGACAAAAGAGCAAAAACATGTACACAGGACATGATGCCAAAATTTGTTGCGGTCTTAAGGCCTGAGTTTGTTGCTGGAAGATGTGAATAAAAGTTGGTGTCTTTCTTTGGGTGGCTGTAAGAAAATACCGTACACTAAGTAGTTCATAAACAACAGAAATTTCTTCTCACAATGCTGGAGGCTGGGAAGTCCAAGATCAAAGCTCTGGAAAAATCAGTGTCTGCTGAGGGCCCACTTTCTCTTTCATAGATAGCCACCTTATCAGTGTTTCCTCCCAATGTGAAAAAGACAAGGTAGTTCTCTGGGGCTTCTTTTATAAGGTCACTGATCCCATTGATAAGGGCTCCCACAACATGACCTAATCACCTCTAAAAGAATCCACTTTCAAATACCATCACACTGGGGGTTAGGCTAAAACACATGAATTTTGGATGGACACAAACTTTCAGTGGATAACAGTTGAGGTAGAAGGGCTGAGAGAACGGTTCTAAGTGAAGTTGAAATGATAAACAGAACTCAGATTATGCAGCATCAGATAGATTAAAGTAAGGAGTTTGAAAACATTTATGTAGATTACAATGATAGACAAGCATAGACAAGTATAGATTACAATGATATACAAGTATAAATAAGGAGTTTGAAAAAGTTTATGCAAATTGCAATGATATACAAGTATAGATAAATTTATTAATATATATAATTTTTAAATATTCAATGTTTTTGGACAAAATCTGACTTGTTTTAAAATTCTCCTTTTTGAAATGATGGGAGAAGATTACCACTTCAAAATTTTCTATTTGATTATTTTGGAACTTATGTTTTATAACTGAAAAATATTCTGAAATATTCAGGGACCTGAAAAATTTAATAGATACAGATGGTTGGTCAGTTAATCATAAGAGCATTGAATGAGTTCACAAAATAATTTATCTTTTAAGCAATTTATTTTCACAAAACATACTTAACTGTGTTATTGATAAATATTTGAGATTGAAAAAGCTCTTTCTTTCAATAAATACATTCTGATTTCATGCCTCATCCTCCTAGCATAAAACACCCTTAATGTGTGATTTAAATTTTTAATTTTTTATTTCTATACGACAAAGCATACATTTAAAATCAAATATGAAGAAGGATAAGAATAGAATCAAATATTTCCTACAAGTTTCCATTGCTGCTTCTCTAATTTAATAGCAATTTATTTTAAAGCAATTTCCTTTTATAAAGTTTTCCCCAGGACATCCCACATGGTTTCTAGGAATCAGCAACTCTATTACATGTGATTATGGATATGATGATATTGTAAATATATCAGTATAGCTTGATTTATATATTTAATTAAATGCTTCATTTAATTACAAGTCCTATAGACATAAAAAAGAATGGGAGAAATAGCACAAGTAAGTTGCAGTAAGCAAACAACTCAGCTCTTGTGGTGGAATTGCCTAGTTATTCTGCAGAGTAGCCTACAGGCAATCAGTCATCAGTGTGTAGGCATCAATTAATTAGTATATTTTGTAGAGGAAATGAATAATGCCATTTAATCTGGTTGGCCTTTTAGGAAGAGGCTAATTAAAAGTGTCTCTCTCTTGAGCATACACACACACACACTTTTTTTGTATATACATGTGTTTTATATTTGTGTTGTATTTGTGTGTGTGTATTTGTGATTTATAGAGTGGAATGAGAAATGAGAGTTAAAAAGAAAAGAAAGGGGTCAGGAGGACCCAGACTGAAGGAACTGAGGAACTCTCACCTACATTTCTGAAATGATCAGTGCGCTAAATGTTGGGGCACCTACAAGTTCTCCCTAAGTCCCTGTGCTGTTATTCTCCCAGCATTTTTCTTCTGATCTCTCTTTACACTTCCAGGAAACTCTCTCCCAGGTGGGATAAAAGTAAGGAAACTCCACAATAGCTCTTGATAGCCTACACGTGATCCAGCTTCATGCATCTTAGGCTAGTGCAGAAACACATATCCATAGTTCATTGTTGGAAAATAAAATGATTTGTGGCCTCAGAGATGTTCCAAATAGCTCAGCAAAAAATTTGCATAACTTATTACCTTGGGAATCACTGAGTTACTTAAGGGTTTCTTTTCAAAGCATATATCATATTTAATCAGCTTGGAATATTTTATTCTGCCCTCAATTACATGAAACACCATTAAGCTATTCCACAGTGTAATATGTTATACAAAATAGGGTAACTTGAAAATCGTAGGATCCTCAAACTGGGTAAATTATTTGCACTTTGATACCAGTACCTAGGAATTAAATGTAAACCAAAAGTCCCCTTTAATTAAGGAAAACAAACACACAAACAAAAAAACAACTGGATTAAACACAGTCTTCTTCATTAGTTATACAAATAATGCAGACTCTTTGCTATGGTCTGAATATTTGTGTATGCAAAAATAAGTATGTTGAAATTCTAACCCCCAAGGTGATGGTATGAGGAGGTGGAAGGAACCTTTGTGGCAGTGTTTAAGTCATAAAATCTGAACCTGGTTAGTGCCATTTTAAAACATGCCCAACGGAGCTTGTTCTTGTCTACCACCTGAGGATACAAGGAGAAGGCATCACCTATGAGAAAGTGGGTCCTCACTAAACACTGAATCTGCCAGTACGTTACTTGCTCTGGCAATTGTCAGCATCTAGAACTGACATTTCTGTTGTTTAGCAACTACCCAATTTCCGGTATTTTGTTATAGCAGCTCAAACATACTAAGACTGTACTTGAAAGAAACCAATACTCATAAAAGATACGCTTACATAAGGAAGATACTGGGTTATGATTTTGTTTGCTGGTTATGGATAGACTGCGTCAATGAAAAGCATGGAATTTATATATTTGTTCTAGTTAATAAAAGTGTGATCTTATACTTCAAAAATGGGTCACTAGAAAGTTTTCCACTTGATTGAAACTTTTTTTTTTTCCTCTACCAAGTTCTACCAATAGCGTTTGCTACACATTTGGCCCTAATCCTTCATTACAAACTTCAGGGGACTGTGTAATCTCATTATCGAAACAGGTTTTATTTTTACTATTCTCAGATTCTGAACTTCAACCCACTCTCCCACCTAGCTCCTCAATGTTTACATACCTTTCATATCCCTCGTTCCCATTAAGCACTGAATCTGCGGCTGCAAGGCAAGGAATTTATGTGATAGGTTTACTCAAATTAAGTGAATCTAGTTTGGTACATTACCAATCTCATTTATTAACTTCTGCTTTAAAAGTTTATAGTGACTTTTGCCTTTTAAATTCGAGTGATTTGATATTGTATAGTAAATCAAGGTAATAAATATAAATCCTATTTCTCATATCTGTTAGAGAACAGTGGGATTCATTTTCTGGAGACATGCGTTTCATGACTAGGTTACACCATCTCCGTTCCTTAGAACACAGCTCCCAACTCCACAGCTGAACTTGGCACTCAGCCTCATCAAAGTCAGCACCAGCAGGCAGCTTCTGTGCATTCATTCATTAATTCATTCATCTGGAACCATTCCAGTCCACACTCTACTCTTAAAGTCTGTTGATCTTCAACTGCAGATTCCCGACATCTACTTCATATTTTGATAGTTGCTTCTGCTACTTTCAGTTTTATAAAACATTTTCAAGTTCTTTTTGGCCTATGAAACTTCCGTTTCTCGCTCAGCTCTTTTCTCAGCTTTCTCTCACTTTAAATTCTCTCCTCAATACACGTTTTCTCTCCAATTTCATTCCTAACTTAATCCCCTTTTGCTTTTAAAAGCTTTTCCAGCAGATAGCACCCCTCACACACACATACACATTTGCTGTGTGTGTGTGCGTGTGTGTGTGCGCGCGCGCGCGCGCGTGGCAGGGTCTTGCTTTGTCACACAAACTGGAGTGCAGTAGCATGATCATAGCTCACTGCAGCTTGAACTTCCTGGGCTCAAGCAATCCTCCCGCTTCAGCCTTCAGCCTTCCACTTCAGCTAAGACTACCAGGCCTGGCTAATTTTTAAAAATATTTCTTTTTGCAGAGACAGGAGATCTCACAACATGGCCCAGGCTGGTCTCGAACTCCTGGGCTCTAACGATCCTTCTGTCTTGGGCTCCCAAAGAAGTAGGACTACAGACATTAGCCACAGTATTTGGCCTCATTGGGATTTCAAACACTCTGCCACTTTATACTGTAGTTTTTTGTATTTGTTTTGGATTTGGGGGTGGGAGTAGAGGACTGCTGCATGAGTCTGTGAGTTCTTATAGGATAAAAATACATGTCTGTGAGTTCTTATAAGATAAAAACTTCTCCATTTTTGCTGCTCCTACAATATTATATGCCTAGATGTGTTACTTTGCATATGTGGAATTTAACTGAAAATAAAGTCTGCCCTTTTAGATGGCAGACTCTACATTTTCTAATATATACTTCCCCACTCAAGGAGATCACAAAATGCCAAAGACACAGTTGAATGAATACAGGATTCCAACACAAAACACACATCCTCAGCCAGGCGCGGTGGCTCATGCCTGTAATCTCAGCACTTTCGGAGGCTGAGGCGGGCGGATCACCTCAGGTCAGGAATTCAAGACTAGCGTGGCCAACATGCAGAAACCCGTCTCTACTAAAAATACAAAAAAAATTAGCCGGGCATTGCGGCAGTCGCCTGTAATCCCAGCTACTCGGGAGGCTGAGGCAAGGCTTAAACTCGGGAGTTCAAAGTTGCAGTGAGTGGAGATTGCGTCATCACACTTCAGCCTGGACAACAGAGCGGGACTCTGTCTCAAAACAAACAAACAAACAAACAAACAACAACAACAAAACCACATCCTTATGGGCTCAAACATCTCAAACATGCATTCCTGGTACACACTTGTATTATTCTATAATTGGCATGGCACAAAATCTACTCGTGTATTTCTACTGATTCTACCCACTGAAAAATCTCTGCCTCACTAAGAGGTGAAAATTTTCACCACCAATTCTGCAAAGAACAAAAAAAATTTTTTTCAGAAACTGTTGCTACATAATCCCCTTTCCAGTTCACTACTCTTTATCCTGGTGTCAGATGATGCCATTTGTACTGCATCTGACTTGGCCATTCCCCACCTGAAGCGCTTACCTTTACATGAGAGCTTCAGGAATGAATTAAATCATGGTAACTGCTGCAGTGAATTAAATCATGGTAACTGTTGCATGCATTTTTTTTTGCAAGAGTGCTGCACATATCTGAGAATACCATATCTTCTATATATTCCTCGAATGCAATGTCTCTGAGTTACATACATCCACTGCAGGGACACACATATAACCCAGGGTAGGTCAATTTGAATTCCTCCCATAATTTTGTAATTGAATACAGAGGAATTCCAGTTCCCTTGGATTTTAAGTATAAGATGACAGTTATTGTTAGTTGCCCTTTTTCATAATATGGAGAAACCTTATGTACAAAATGAAACCCAGTAAAAAGTTAAAGAGATAAGGAAGTCCTGGTAGCATTCAATCCCATAATCACATTGCCACTATCTGAAGCCTTAATTTTTTTTCCTTTCTTTCTGGCTTTGTGGGCTGCTACAGTATTCTTCCTTGCTACCAAGAAAAAAAAAACTTTGGTTTTTCTTCAGGTGATTTGAGTTGTGTTTCCATCACTTGTATCTGATGACAAATAACTATTACTAAGATAGTTGACTGGTAATCTCAGAGTTCACACTGTTTGCAGTCTGCTGTGCTCTTGAAAAGTTCAGAAAATGAACCTTCTAAATTTGGAAGCATTAGATCAATTCACAAAATGGTGGAAGCTTTCTAAAATATTACAGACATTTTTATGAGATTGTAAGCTATTTCTCTAAATCAAAAATTTCTTAAAGTCAAAGATGTTGTCTTTTTCTTCTTTTTGTAAAGTGTTGTACTCCCAAACACCAGTTAGCAATGAAATTTACATCTTAATTTCGGCACTTGATTATAAAAAAGCTACTTTTCCTACTTTAATTCTCATTGGTTTTATAGATAACTTTGCACAGTAAAATATACTTCCAGGCTCTAGGTACTTCATTGTCCTAATATTCTTAACATGCAGGTAGAGCAGATTCCTGGCTCAATAAGATTCATTGTTGAGAAAAGTATAAAAAATGAATTATCCAAGCTGAGAACAAAATATTCATTGGCACATTAAAACTAATGTGTTAACTATTGGCATTAGGAAAGCTTGAAACTACCTTAGCCATGAGAAGATTGTATTTGGTCTTTTCCTCATAAAAGAACATGTGCACTGAGGTTGATGTGACCCATATCTGAGAAGGAGCATGCAGTCCTTTTTTAGTTCCTCAGGGCTGCATACACCAGGAATCATATCCAATTGTTTGCAGCTGGAATGTGTTCTGATTGGCTGATGCCCATAAAATAACAATGACTACACTGTCAAATGTCTTGAAGACTGTTCCAGGATTTTAAGAATAAGTAACCCAGACATAGAGGAGGGTATTGCTAAGAAGAAATTTTAAAAATTAAATACATGACAAAGTAATTACAATGAGAACTCTCTAAGATATCTGAAAATCTTGTATGTCTCATTTATGAATCTAAGTTTTATTTTTGTTGCACCTACTACTTGTTTCTCCACAATAGTAATAGAACTGATGAAATTAAAGAGCTTTTCTATTTCCTTCCTTCCTTTTTTATTTTTCCTTTCTTCTTTACTCTTCTTTTTTTTTTTTTAATTATCTGAGAGATCAAGGATGAGCTAGGTGGAAATTTGTTACTCAACATATAATCAAAGAATAAAACAAACTCCAAAAGTTGGAAGAAAGGCTCAACTATATGTAGAGAAACAGAAGCATAGCTCTAGAGTTCAGAAAGAAAGAATTAGGGTTCATCCTGAGATATGTGTTTGTGTTGCTCTGATGTAGACAGTGTGGTATTTCCTTATTTATCTTTCATTCACAAGGAAGGCATCCCATAATATATACTAATCTTCTAAATTTCTATCAAGTGATTTTTGAAAATTACTTTATATATTTTGTTATTTTCCCCCAACTTTAAAGCATCTTCTGAGTCCTACACCCCTAAAATGCTTAGCAATGGAGGGAAGAGTATGGACGAAACTAGTAAATAATACAGACAGCCCCTGGCATGCAATGTTTCAACTTAGTATTTTTCATCTTTATAATGGTGCCAATGTGATATACATTCAGTGGAAGTCATAGTTTAAATGTCAAATTTCCATCTTTTCCAGGGCTACCAGTATGCAGTACAACACTCTCTCCCCACGCTGGGCAGCAGCAGTGACCATGGCTCTGTCAGTCATGTGATCATGAGGGCAAACAACTGACACTACAGTGACCTGTACTGCCAGTGTTTTGGGTTTGTTTGTTTTTTAAATTGTGTTTTGTAAATTTATATCCCATCATGTATACAAAATGCCCATTTGGACTTAGGATATTTTCAATTTACAATGCGTTTATCTGGACCAAGGATCCCATCAGAAGTCAAGGAGCATCTGTGTACTTTATTTTTTGTGTATCCAGAGCCTAAGCTAGAAAGATACTAACATGTTTAATAAACATGCATTGGAATAGCTTGGCAGACATTCCAGATCTTTTTTCCTTTAAAAGAAAAAAAATTATGACCTGTGTTTGTAGATATAGATAGCATTATTATAAACTTGCTTTTCAGAATCATTTGAAATTTGGGAAAAAATAGAATCTGTATAAAAACAATATATGAGCATCTTTTCTCTTTAAGGCTGAACTCAGGGGGAAAAAAAACACTAAATGAAACTCATTTTTTTCCAGGGCTACTACCAACACGACAAAACTCATTTTCAAAAGCAGACTGCATTGTAAGCCTAGATTGAATTTAAAGGAGTGAACCGAAGTATGTGAATTTCTTTTTTTTTTCCTTATAGATAAGGTGGTCGTTGTTTTGTTTTCTTTCAAAGCAAAACATCAGAAATAGCTAGGTAAGTGATTCACTTGAGTACTCACACTTGCCAATAAATATGGCAGGTCAACACGTCAGTATGCTATGTTAGAAGTGTACTGCTATGAATATTTCCTAATATTTATAGCAAAAGAGCTCAATCTATTTTACTTTAGCTCTAACCCTTATAAAAGCAGAAATCCAGAAAATAGAGCACCTTATCTCATTTCATTAGTTAAAGGAAATGGCTCATTCTACTTTATCCCTATGATTTATTTTTAAATTAGGAATATTGATCCCCTGCCAACATTCATACTTCATTTGGGAATATGTTTTGGTCTCATGTTTAATCTGAGAATAAAGAAAGCTTAACATTTAAATAGGTATGGGTGCCTGAAAAATGAAACAAAACATTACAAGCACAACAACAAAAATATCTACCAAAACAATTATAATCCTTTCACTTGGTTTCAATATTAATTATAATATATAGTATACCTATATTTACTATTGTTATGTGATGAAATGATTATACAATATTGATAAGAAAACAATCAAGAAGACTAAATTTTATACATGCTAATATAGTAGTTGAAAACTAATTGAATAGTTTAAAAATGAAAAAATAACATAAACTCAAAAACTATGAAGATAGCTCTGTCTAATTATCATCACAAGCTTACGTTGTTGTTTAGGCTTTGGAAGGGTTCACCAATAGGCAGGCAGAGGAATTGTGTGTGTGTGTGTGTGTGTGTGTGTGTGTGTGTGAATGTTTATGTGTGTTTTCATAAAGGATAATTTTCATGCTCTATCATTAATTAAACAATATATATGGTTATCCACTTTCTGTGAAGGTATTGTGACATGCATTCTGCAGTAGAAGAGATTGGAGTTTAAAAAGGGAGAGATACTGAGTTTCTAGATTATGATTAAAAATAAAATGTGAGAATTGCGGTATTGGGAATTCAGAGATGGCATAATATAGAGAGGTAATTTAGGCTCCAAGTCCAGATCTGGCTTTCAAAATGACTCCATTCCTTGCTATTCTAGTTGGTAAACAATTTATTGTATTTCTCTCAGTCTGCATTTCCATGAAATAGAGAGCAAAGCAAATGTATACAGCTAATGTGAGTAGGCCTTCAACATATGTTGAATATTTCTTTTGGTTAAGTGCGTGGAAGGCAAAATAAGTAAAAGAGCACAATTATTTTGGCTAACTAAAACAATGTATAAACACACAAAACTGAAAACATGCACGTAGGCATAACAATTTTTACCAGATTTTAAAAAAATTCATACAGGTGCTATCCCATAAAACCAGCCCGATTAAAAATATTTACTTCATAAAGTAGTGCATCTTAAAAAGTAAGAAACCACCATGGCATGTGTGTAGCTATGCAGCAATCCTGCAAGATCTGCACATGTACCCTAGAACTTAAAGTACAATAAAAAACAAAAGTAAATAAAATTTACTTCATTAATTCTAAAATTCCAAAATAAAAATTACAGGTTTTATCAGGTTTTACTATAATCATTACAGTTTTCATCACAGACATCCCAATTATCATGCTTTCTTTAATAAGATTAATACTGAAAAAAGATATTATTGTTAATAAAAATTATCTGCTTTTAAAATAAATTATGTACCGCTTTCTTGATGCTGCCTATCTTTACTACTGTGATCAACAAATCATATGTGTACAGCTTGATGAATTATCACAAGTGAGGTCACTCCTGTGCCTGCTCTCTAGATTCAGAGATGGAGAAACTCCTTCCACTCCAGCATTTCTCATGTCTATTTCTAATAACTTCCTGTTTTCTTGCCCAGAGGTACTACTAATTTAACCTCTAAGATGCCTAAATTCATTTTGCTTATTTTTGAATTCTGTATAAAAGTCATACAGTCACACTCTTTTGCATGTAGTTTCTTTTACTAAACATTTTATTTGAAGGAGTCATCCAAGCTATTGCTTAAAGCAGTAGTTGGCTGATTTTCATTGCTATATAGTATTCTGTGGTATGACTAGTCTACAGTGTATTAATCAGTTTTCCTGTTGATGGACATATGTGCTGCTTTAAGTTAGAAGCTATTATAAATAAAGCTATTATTTAGATTATTGACATGTGTTTTGATTAGCACAGTTCACATTATTTGAGTATAGATGTTCATAGATTTATGACGGGGTTATGTCCTGAAAAATCCATCACAATTTGAAAATATCATTCAGTTAAATATGCATTTAATGTACTTAACCTACTTAATATCATAGCCTAGCCTAAATGTGCTCAGAACACTTATATTAGCTGTCAATCAGACAAAGTCATCTAACTCAAAGCCTATTCTATAATAGAGTGTGGAATATCTCATGTAATTTTTTGAGTATTATATAGAAAATGAAAACAGGATGGGTATATGAATACTTATTGTAAGGTTTCTGCTGAATGCCTATTGCTCTTGCTTCACCATAAAGTGGAAAAATCAGAAGTTTAACCATCATTAAGTGGGAATCAACTGTATATATCTTGAAGTCAAATTCTGTATACATGTATTCAACTTAAATCCTTATTGCCAACATGTTTTTCTTTTTTTTTAACTTTTAAGTTCAGGGGTAAAAGTGCAGGTTTGTTACATAGGTAGACATGTGTCATGGGGGTTTGTTGTATGTATTATTTCATCACCCAGGTATTAAGCCTAATACCTGTTAGTTATTTTTCCTGATCTTCTCCCTCCTCATACCCTCTACCCTCCAAAAGACCCCAGTGTGTGTCGTTCTCCTCTATGTCACCATGTGTTCTCATGATTTAACTCCTACTTATAGGTGAGAACATGCAGTATTTGTTTTTTATTTTTGTGTTAGTTTGCTAAAAATAATGGAATCCACTCCACCCATGTCCCTGCAAAGAACATAATCTCATTTGTGTGTGTGTGTGTGTGTGTGTGTGTGTATGACTGCGTAGTATTCCATGGTATATGTGTTCCACATTTACTTTATCCAGTCTATCATCGATGGGCATTTAGGTTGATTCCATGTCTTTGCTATTGTGAATAATGCTTCAACGAACATATAAGTGCATATGTTTTTAATAATAGAACAATTTATATTCCTTTGGGTACATACCCAGCAATGGGATTACTGGGTTGAATGGTGTTTCTGTCTTTATGTCTTCAAAATTTTTAAAGAGATTGTACCAAGCTATAGTCTTGTAAATCAGATATGGAATTCTCAGTTTCTTCATATCTTCAAACACTTGATGATACCTATCTTTACTAATATGATCTGGTAATTCATTGTGTTTCCTTTACTAAACATTTTATTTGAGTGAGTCATCCAAGCTATTGCTTATAGCAATAGTTGGTTCACTTTCATTGCTATATAATACTCTGTGGTATGAATAGTCTACAATGTATTAACCAGTTTTCTTGTTGATGGACATATGTGCTGCTTTAAGTTAGAAGCTATTATAAATTAAGTTATTTAAATTATTGACATGCATTATGATTAGCATAAGATCACCTTATTTGAGTATAGATTCTCATAGACTTACAATGGGGTTATGTCCTGAAAAATCCATCAAAAGTTGAAAATATCGTTCAGTTGAATATGCATTTAATATACTTAACCTACTTGTACTTAACCTACTGTACTTAACCTAATGTACTTAACCTCCTTAAAATCATAGCTTAGTCTAAATGTGCTCAGATTGACATAAAAAGACATGCATATTTAATTTAGCAACTTAGTTAGTTTGGAGTATACATCATGAAATCCTCACAATAATCTATGGCATAAGCATATTCATTACCTCTAAAAATTTCCTCCTACTGTCTTAAGATTATGATTATTTATTTAGACTTCCTCAATGACTGGACTGCTATAGGTTAAATTATGTTTTACCAAAATTCATATGCTGAAATCCTAAACCCTAATACCTAAATATGTGACCTTATTTTAAACAGGGTTATTGTAGATGTTATTAAATGTAGATGAGGTCATACTAGAGTAGAATGAACCCCTAATCCAATATAATTTGGACACAGAGGCATCGGGAAAATGCCTCGTAAAGACTAAAGCTACACTGCCACAAGCCGAGAAATGGCAGAGTACCAACAAGCCAGCAGAAGCTTGGGGAAAAAAAACAACCAAACAGATTCTCCCACAGAGGGCTTAGAAGAAATTAACTCTACTGCTACCTGGATTTAGGATATCTAGCCTCTGGATTTGGAAGAAAATGCATTTCTATTGTTGCAGCCACTTAGCTTATAGTACTTTGTTATGGCAATTCTAGCAAACTCACATAATAACTAATGTTTCATTTGTATTTTTTGTTTACTAATGTTAGTATTTAGATATTCTCCTTTATGAAGTCCCTATTCTAAGAGTATTGCTATAGAATCATCAGGAGAAGGGAACTTTGAGGTTCATCTGTTCTCCCTAGTTGCTTATGTGATGTGAAATGTTCAAGTAATTGTTCAAAAAATGTGATGAAAGAAATTGCAAAACTGAGGCTGAACTGGCTCTGTGTCTAGTGCTATAGAGAGGACCACCAGAGCTGGGATTGGTAGGGCATCATCAGAGCACTGGAGCCTAGGGCACTGGGAGAGTTGAACATAGGCTGAGTCAAGGGGATGAGGGGATAACAGATGTGTTATAAGTGAAACCAAATCAAACATCAGCCTCAGAGGCCAAGAAGACTAGCAGAAACCAGGGCAACAAGTGACACTGTTTAAGAGACACAAACGACAGAAGAGAATCCCAGCATTTCTTTGCTTTGCTAACATTATATAAAGAGGATCTGAGACAAGGGAGAAATAGGGATTGATTTCCCAAGGGACTGAGCATTTTTATCCAAAGCAGACCGAAGGAAGAACACAAACTGTTCATTTGTATTTTCAAAGTAAGTTAAGTGCTAAATCAGATTAGACTTTTTTTTCTTTTTTTTCTTTTTTTCTGGTAAGCAGAATATAAGGTTTGGAGAAAGATTGGATGTAGTTGAAATAAAGCAACTGTATTTTTTTCTATTCATCAGATGTGAAAGAGAAGGTGTGACCTCAAACATGTCGAATATCACATAATCCTCTTTGTCAGGAAATGGATTATTTCAACAAGCACACACACAAAAAGAATAAATTGCTGATTGATGTTCGGTCCTTTTTCCTAAGAACAATGGGAAAGAATTGAGCGTCTCTAAGTAGGAATATTCACTGAGGCACTGCTGTGGGATGCTAAAAAAATGAATTTTTCAACTTTTGCAATCCTGAATTTGCACATAATGAGGCCATAAATTAACAATACAATTATATATATTCTATTATAACTTTCAGTATACTTAGCACCCCTCCCTCAAAATCCCAAATGTGTGATATGACATTATTATCTGTGGCCCTGGAATTTTTATGCAGGCATGTAGCATGTGTCTTATTACGAAACATATTCTATGTGGGCTATTTGCTCCTAAGATAAATCTAGTAAATTTTGTACTTGTTTCTACTTTTCAAGAGGAAAGGTCCTTCTCCCTCAAATAATTTGAATGACCAAGGAAATCTACAAACTCATTTTTAAGGATATTTAGCAAGGTGGTTAGTAGTCAGCTTAATGTGAGAAAAATAAATAGCATTTTATGCAGCAGTAAACAACTACAGGAGTAAATGAATTAAAGAGAAAACACCATTTACAATGCTATCAGAAAAAAAAGCTTTTTGGAATGAATTAAAGTGCAAAGCCTTCTACAGGTAAAATTCTGAATTCTATTTACAACATATTAGAAATTACCTAAATAGAGTGATATGCTATACTCACACATAGAAATTTATAATATCACAGATATGTTGATTACCATAAAATTAATCTACAAACCCAATGAATTTCCAATTAAAATTGCAACAGGAATTTACACAGACTGTTTTAATTCCTAACATTTAAGTGAAAGATTAAAAAGTCTAAATCTATCAAAATAATTCTGAAGGAGAAAGATCAAGAAAGGATGTTGTCTTACAAAGGCAGGACTTAGGAAGGAACTGAACTTTAGACAATGTGGTATTAACATAGAGTGGACAAATTAATTATTGTAGTAGAAGAAAAAGTCTAAAATCAGAACCAGCTACTTAAGAAACATGTGACAAAGGTAGCACTATACTTTATTGAGAAAATAAGGAACTATTGAATAAACAGAGCTCTGAAGTTGATAATTCACATAGTAAAAAAAAAGAACAACAAAAACGTGACATACTATATACACAGAGTTCAATTCTATTTAAGAATGGTAATGTCCTTTACGTTCCTTGTTAGTTGTATTCCTAGGTATTTTATTCTCTTTGTAGCAATTGTGAATGGCAGTTCGTTCTTGATTTGGCTCTCTTTAAGTCTATTATTGGTGTATAGGAATGCTTGTGATTTTTGCACATTGATTTTGTATCCTGAGACTTTGCTGAAGTTGCTTATCAGTTTCAGGAGATTTTGGGCTGAGATGATAGGGTCTTCTAGATATACAATCATGTCATCTGCAAATAGAGACAATTTGACTTCCTCCTTTCCTAATTGAATACCCTTTATTTCTTTTTCTTGTCTGATTGCTCTGGCTAGAACTTCCAGTACTATATTGAACAGGAGTGGTGAGAGAGGGCATCCTTGTCTAGTGCCCGATTTCAAAGGGAATGCTTCCAGTTTTTGCCCATTCAGTATGATATTGGCTGTTGGTTTGTCATAAATAGCTTTTATTATTTTGAGGTACGTTCCGTCGATACCTAGTTTATTGAGAGTTTTTAGCATAAAGGGCTGTTGAATTTTGTCGAAGGCCTTCTCTGCATCAATTGAGATAATCATGTGGTTTTTGTCTTTGGTTCTGTTTATGTGGTGAATTACATTTATAGACTTGCGTATATTGAACCAGCCTTGCATCCCCGGGATGAATCCTACTTGATCATGGTGGATAAGCTTTTTGATGTGCTGTTGCAATCGGCTTGCCAGTATTTTATTGAAGATTTTTGCATCTATGTTCATCATGGATATTGGCCTGTAATTTTCTTTTCTTGTTGAGTCTCTGCCGGGTTTTGGTATTAGGATGATGTTGGTCTCATAAAATGATTTGGGAAGGATTCCCTCTTTTTGGATTATTTGAAATAGTTTCAGTAGGAATGGTATCAGTTCCTCTTTGTATGTCTGGTAGAATTCGGCTGTGAACCCATCTGGACCTGGGCTTTTTTTGGGTGGTAGGCTCTTTATTGCTGCCTCGACTTCAGACCTTGAGGACTACAAACCACTGCTCAACGAAATAAGAGAGGACACAAACAGATGGAGAAACATTCCATGTTCATGGTTAGGAAGAATTAATATCGTGAAAATGGCCATACTGCCCAAAGTAATTTACAGATTCAACGCTATCCCCATCAAGCTACCAATGACCTTCTTCACAGAACTGGAAAAAACCACCTTAAACTTCATTTGGAACCAAAAGAGAGCCCGCATAGCCAAGTCAATTCTAAGCAAAAAGAACAAAGCAGGAGGCATCACACTACCGGACTTCAAACTCTACTACAAGGCTACGGTAATCAAAACAGCATGGTACTGGTACCAAAACAGAGATATAGACCAATGGAACAGAACAGAGGCATCGGAGGCGACACAACATATCTACAACCACCCGATCTTTGACAAACCTGATAAAAACAAGCAATGGGGAAAGGATTCCCTGTTCAATAAGTGGTGTTGGGAAAACTGGCTAACCATATGCAGAAAGCAGAAACTCGACCCCTTCCTGACACCTTACACTAAAATTGACTCCAGATGGATTAAAGACTTAAACATAAGGCCTAACACCATAAAAACACTAGAAGGAAACCTAGGGAAAACCATTCAGGACATAGGCGTAGGCAAGGACTTTATGACCAAAACACCAAAAGCATTGGCAACAAAAGCCAAAATAGACAAATGGGACCTAATCAAACTCCACAGCTTCTGCACGGCAAAAGAAACAGTCAATAGAGTGAATCGGCAACCAACAGAATGGGAAAAAATTTTTGCAGCCTACCCATCTGACAAAGGGCTGATATCCAGAATTTACAACGAGCTAAAAAAGATTTACAAGAAAAAAACAAACAAGCCCATTCAAAAATGGGCGAAGGATATGAACAGATACTTTACAAAAGAAGACATACAAGAGGCCAACAAACATATGAAAAAATGCTCATCATCACTGGTCATTAGAGAAATGCAAATCAAAACTACATTGAGATACCATCTCACACCAGTTAGAATGGCAATCATTAAAAAATCTGGAGAAAATAGATGCTGGAGAGGATGTGGAGAAATAGGAACACTTTTACACTGTTGGTGGGAGTGTAAATTAGTTCAACCACTGTGGAAAACAGTGTGGCGATTCCTCAAGGACCTAGAAATAGAAATTCCATTTGACCCAGCAATCCCATTACTGGGCATATATCCAAAGGATTATAAATCGTTCTACTATAAGGACACATGCACACGAATGTTCATTGCAGCACAGTTTACAATAGCAAAGACCTGGAACCAGCCCAAATGCCCATCGATGATAGACTGGACAGGAAAAATGTGGCACATATACACCATGGAATATTATGCAGCCATTAAAAAAGAGGAGTTCGCGTCCTTTGTAGGGACATGGATGAACCTGGAAACCATCATTCTCAGCAAACTGACACAAGAACACAAAACCAAACACCACATGTTCTCACTCATAGGAGGGTGTTGAACAAGGAGAACACATGGACACAGGGAGGGGAGCACTGTACACGGGGGTCTGTTGTGGGGGAGTGGGGGGGACAGCGGGGAGGGGAGTTGGGGAGGGATAGCATGGGGAGAAATGCCAGATATGGGTGAGGGGGAGGGAGGCAGCAAATCACACTGCCATGAATGCACCTATGCAACAACTTTGCATGTTTTTCACATGTACCCCAAAACCTAAAATGCAATAAAAAAAAAAAAATAAAAAAAAAAATAAAAAATAAAATAAAAAAAAAAAAGAATGGTAATGTCAGAAATAAAACTTTTTAAATTTCAGTTCAAAATTTAAGTCCTTACATTTTGGGTTTTTGTATAGAGTGGACTAGGGAATTTTTATTTTTAAATTTTAAGACCCATTTAGCATTGTCCCCCAAAATTATTAGATTTTACTACATTAAAAGAACTTTCTTCATCAAAATAAACCTTTACAAAGAGTAAAAGAACAAATTAAAAATGGAGGAAGGTACAACAAACAAAGAAATATTATCAATAATACTTTAAAATAACTACCAATCAGTGAGGAAAGTAAAAAATACCCAAATGAATTCAGACGGTAAATATCTATGAATAGGCATTTTACTGAAGAAAATATATAAGAATAAAGTTATTATATATCAGAAAAATGTTTATCAATACCACAATGAGATACTGCTTTACAGTCAATCGACAAAAACTGTGTGATTTTGGAGGGGATGTAACTCCACAGAATCTCTTCTACATAAGAGTATGAATAAATACAAATATTTTCAACAGTTTTGCATTTTCTCCTAAAGAAAACAGTATATATCTTTTAAGAAAATAATTTTACTCCTAAATTCATATTCAAGAGAAACTTGCTCATATACAATAGATGACATCTACAAGAGTGTTCAAGGAATATTATTCATAGTAGAAAACAAAAACACTGGAAGCAATCCACATGTTCAAGATGAGGAAAATGCAAATTAGTTGTGGGATATTCACACAGTGGAACATCATAAAGTGGTAAAAATGAATATACTATGGTAACATGCTGTAACATACATGAATATTTACAAAACAATATTTAGTGAAAAAATTTAACTACAAGACTATATGAAGCATGAGGGCTTTTAATAAAACAAATATAACTAAAATAAAAAGTACATTTTCTTGGGAAATATTCAGATACATATAATAATATCAAGAGGAAAGCATGTGGATAATGAACACAGGCTTTAGAAAGATAAAATTGTATCAAGTCAAATGAAGCAAGGTAATGGTGTGGTCAATAGCATGTTTAGATGAAGGTTAAGTTGTTTTCTAATGGATTCACTTTTACCTACAGCGTAAATAAAAATAAACTAAATATATAGAGGAAATAAAAAGCTGACCACATTTAGACCAGCAATGAAAGTGGGTCAAGTTTTACAATTAATCAAATTCTATACTTACGAGAGAAGGCAAATCCTAAGAAATTGTAATTAACTATTATAGATGGGAAAATGTGCAACACAACTAAACACTATTTGATGTAAAGAATTACTGAGTAGACTGTCATTTTTATCTATCTATTCCATTTTGCTCCAAAGGATAATTTTGTGGGACTTCAGAAAATATTCTGATAGTACTGTGCTTCATCTATTTTGCATCTCCATTTCTAAACACTCCGATTTTATTTTTATTTCTTAGCAGAAATACTAAGAAAGGATCTTGGACACAAGCACTTCCTTCTATAGGCTTAGAATAGAATCTATCCTCTTGAGCAGGTTCCAAACACTACAGTAATGATTTCTTCTAGTCATAAGGTCTCTAGGCAACATTATCTATCTATCCATATATCCCCACATTATCCAGTTAAGTTCAGTATTAATATAAGGAAAATGAACAGACAGCATAAGGAGCCATAAGAAAAGAGATTGCAAAATACCCTACAAAATATTATCAGAACACTTAATATGCTGCATTGTGACAATCTGTTTTGTGTTGTTCATTAAAATAAACTTCTGAATGTAGAGACAGTGTCATTTCAAAAATTGAATCAGTGATGCCTCATAAGTTTCTGGTATGCTGGAGAAAGAGAGAAAGAAAAGAGAAGAGAAAAGAAAAGGATGGAAAGAAACAGAGAGGGAAGGAAGGAAGGAGGGAGGGAGGGAGGGAGGGAGGGAAGGAAGGAAGGAGGGAGGGAAAGGCTGGTTTATTATCTTATATGGTGTATGTTATAGATCAGCTAAAAAACTAAGAAAATGGGCATTTTGATGGAGTTAAAAATATAATTCTTCTTCGAAGGGAACTACAAAGGAATATTTCTGATGAGTAGATATACCTTTGCATGCTAGGCAGATTCAATGTTCTCACAAATATTTGAGAATGTAACAGGCTATTATTTCCAAGAAGTAGCCTAGAGAATCATTTCTCTCCTTAGACTCTTCATTTACTAGAACTCCCCTTAATTAACCTGATTATTGTTCTCATTCCCTTTCAGAATTACATTCTCTATAACTCAAACACAGTAACTGTCACATTGCCCTGGATAGCTCCCAGCTTGGCCACTCTGACTGGCAGCATTTTTTTTTCTAACTGATAAGAAATGGGGCTCTTGGGAAAGAAAATTTAGTAGAGTAGAACATCAGTGAATGATCACATAAATATACACACTGAAGAGGAAAAGAAAGAGGCTAGAATGGATTGGTAAAAGGATATCAAGAAACCTCAGATAAACTATAAAACTATTGGAGGGTAGAACAAAAATTAGTGAAAGCAACACCACCAACAACTTCAATGAGAACTGAAGCTGAATAACCCAGTTAATAACCGTACCATTGGCTCATTTATTTCTTTGCAATGGCTTAACTCTCTGGCCTGATTTTTATATATAAAGCATTATATAAGCACATCTAATTCTTGTGTACTCTTTATTGATAGCTAATAATGGGTGATTTTGCTATGTTGTTTACCTTAGATATATGGTTTTAGTATGAGATAATCCAAAGGTTTTAATCTGAACCAGATCACCCAAGCCTATGCTCTTTGTTCCTGTTCACTCCTTCTTTATTTTTAAAATACATCACAAATCTTCTGGTAACATAAACTATATATCAATTATTTCAAGTTTTGTTTTAAAAAAGGACATATGTAAGGCCAAAAGCAAAATAAAGAAAAATAAGAGTTCAGGTGATGGAACACTTTTGAAACATGAAATTAAGAATGCCTGCTCACAGAATAGGAATATCAAGACAAAAGTGGAAAAATACCTACGAGTGGCCAGCTATAAATAACAAATGAATAACACATCGTCAGGAGTAGAAAAATGTGTAAGAAACAAAGTACTCTCTTATTGCAATTTCTAAAGACATCTATTTCAGACTTAGAATCTGAAAGTGTAGGAGAAACCCTGGTCTTTGGTAGAAAACTACCCTGCCAGCCATGTGGAATAGAATAAGCACCCACAACTAAAAAAATCACAGTGACAGGTAGGTAAGGATTTTAATAAAAATGTAAATTATGACCTTAAAAAAAAGGACTATATTTCTTCCATAGAGGCATCAGAACCTTACTGAAATAATATTAGCAAGAAGGGGAAAAGCCAGAATCAAGTTTGAAATAAAGTTTAACAGACATACTTGTTTGCAAAGTACCCTAAACCAGGTGTCCATAGAGTGGATAAATAATAATTATGAAATGTTAATAAAATACCAAAAGTGTAGGGAATCAGCTTTGGACAGAGGTTTTGGAGAAATGAACTAAAGTATTTTATAGAGAGGAAAAATCCATTAAAAGTAATAATTAATATCCAACAAATATGTGAATTATTGTAATGTCTAAAACATATGAATGTATAAATAAAATTACATAAAATATAAATTAACACATACACCAAATGATTGAAGATAAGGAAAATAACCTTAGCAAAAACAGCAGTATTATACAGCATTATTTTTTTAGTGTTATCTTTGAAAAGGGAACATTTGAGGATTAATATATGTAGTCCAACTTGATAAAGACTTCTCTAACCAGGTGATTGATAAATGGGAGTAGTGCAAAAACTATAAAATGAAAATTAAAGAAAATTTCAGGCCAATATCCATGATGAATATTGATGAAAAAAATCTTCAATACAATACTGGCAAACCGAATCCAACAACACATCAAAAAGCTTATCCATCACAATCCAGTCGGCTTGATCACAGAGATGCAAAGCTGGTTCAACATACCCAAGTCTATAAACGTAATCCATCACATAAACAGAACCAAAGACAATAAAACATGATTATCTCAAAAGATGCAGAGAAGGTGTTCTACAAAATTCAACAGCCCTTTATGCTAAAAACTCTCAATAAACTAGGTATCAATGGAACGTATCTCAAAATAATGAAAGCTATTTACAACAAACCAACAGCCAATATCATACTGAATGGGCAAAAACTGGAAGCATTCCCTTTGAAAACTGGCACAAGACAAGTGTGCCCTCTCTCACCACTCCTATTCAACATAGTATTAGAACTTCTGGCCAGAGCAATCAGGCAAGAAAAAGAAATAAAAGATATTCAACTAGGAAAAGAGGAAGTCAAACTGTCTCTATTTGCAGATGACAGGATTGTATATTTAGAAGACTACATCATCTTAGACCAAAATCTCCTTAAGATGATAAACAACCTCAGCAAAGTCACAGGATACAAAATCAATGTGCAAAAATCACAAGCATTCCTATACACCAATAACAGACAGAGAGCCAAATCATGAGCAAACTTCCATTCACAACTGCTACAGAGAGAATAAAATACCTAGGAATACAACTAACAAAGGACGTGAAGAACCTCTTCTGCTCAAGGAAATAAGAGAGGACACAAACAGATGGAAAAACATTTCATGTTCATGGTTAGAAAGAATGAATATCGTGAAAATGGCCATATTGCCCAAAGTAATTTATAGATTCAATGCTATCCCCATCAAGCTACCATTGACCTTCTCCACAGAACTGGAAAAACCCACCTTAAACTTCAAATGGAACCAAAAAAGAGCCCACATAGCCAAGAAAATCCTAAGCAAAAAGAACAAAGCTAGAGGTATCACATTATCAGACTTCAAACTAAACTACAAGGCTACATTAATCGAAACAGCATAGTACTGGTACCAAAACAGAGATATAGACCAATGGAACAGAACAGAGGCTGCAGAATTAATGTCATACAGCTACAACCAACTGATCTTTGACAAACCTGGCAAAAACAAGCAATGGGGAAAGGATTCCCCATTTAATAAATGGTGTTTGGAAAACTGGCTAACCATGTGCAGAAAGCTGAAACTGGACCTGTTCCTTACATGTTATACAAAAATTAACTCCAGATGGATTAAAGATTTAAACATAAGACCTAACACCTTAAAAACCCTAGAAGAAAATCTAGGCAATACCATTCAGGACATAGGCATAGGCAAGGACTTCATGACTAAAACACCAAAAGCAATGGCAACAAAAGCCAAAATACACAAATGGGATCTAATTGAAGAGTTTCTACACAGGAAAAGAAACTATCATTAGAGTTAACCAGCAACCAACAAAATGGGAAAACATTTTTGCAATCTACCCATCTGACAAAGGACTGATATCTAGAATCTAAAAGGAACTTAAAGAAATGTAAAAGAAAAAAACAACGCCATCGAAAAGTGGGCAAAGGACATGAACAGACACTTTTCAAAAGAAGACATTCATGCAGCCAACAAACATATGAAAAAATGTTCATCATCACTGGTCATTAGATAAATGAAAATCAAAACCACTTTGAGATACCATCTCATACCAGTTAGAATGGTGATCATTAAAAAATCTGGAGACAACAGATGCTAGAGACGATGTGGAGAAACAGGAATGCTTTTACACTATTGGTGGGAGTGTAAATTAGTTCAACCACTGTGGAAGACAGTGTGATGATTCCTCAAGGATCTAGAACTAGAAATACCATTTGACCCAGCAATCCCATTACTGGGTATGTAGCCAAAGGATTATAAATCATTCTATTGTAAAGACACGTGCACACGTATGTTCATTGTGGCACTGTTTACAATAGCAAAGACTTGGAACCAACCCAAATGCCCATCAATGATAGACTGGATAAAGAAAATGTGGCAAATATACACCATGGAATACTATGCAGCCATAAAAAAGGATGAGTTCATGTCCTTTGCAGGGACATGGATGAAGCTGGAAACCATCATTCTTGGCAAACTGACACAAGAACAGAAAACCAAACACTGCATGTCCTCAGTCATAAGTGGGTGTTGAACAATGAAAATACATGGACTCAGGAAGGGGAATATCACACACCAAGGCCTGCTGGGGCTTGGGAGAGCTAAGGGAGGGATAGCTGGGGAAGGGAGCACTGGGGAGGGATAACATTAGGAGAAATAGTTAATGTAGATGATGGGTGGATGGATGCAGTAAACCACCATGGCATGTGTATACCTATGTAACAATCCTGCATGATCTGCACATGTACCCCAGAACTTAAGTGTATTATAGAAAATAACTTTAAAAAATATGATACTTAAAACTAAATAAAATGACCTGTTAAACATTTGACATATTCATTTTACTAGTCAATGAACACAAGCGAATACTATGACATACATATTCACTTTAGGCAAATTAATAATAATACATAATACTGTTTAATTATTATTATTAGAATTCTGTTTATGTGCACTCCTTCTTAAAGGTAGATTGTATAACCAAGCCAGAACTCTTTTCTAAAATCACATGTATAAAAAGCATGAATATCAAAAATATCTCCATGGTTCCTTAACTCCTCTAATGTGTCACATTGTTCTCTATACAATCATTTTTAAGGAAGACTAATCATAGAGATCAAAAAGTAACACGGCACTTTCCCATAGAATAAACCATTTTAGAAACTGATAGAATATTTTATCTCATCTATATAAAGGAGTCTAACAGTTAGAAGTTAGACTAAAATTTATAAATTTTCTGCTAAAATTTATAAATCTCCAACTAAGAACAACTGTTTAATGAATATAAAGAAGCTACATCCACAGAAAAAATGTGAAATGGGCAACTTAAATTCATGAATTATCAAGAACAAATATTGTGTATGATGACATAATAGGAAGTAAGGATTTGCCTCATAACTTGGTTATGACAGATCCTATAACTTGTTGGAAGAGATTGACACAGACCATGAATTGTTTCCTTTCATGTTTCATCATTGTTATACCTGACATACATCCTGCTGGCAGAATGGAGTGACTAATGTGTGATTAAAACAAATGCCACTTCCCTTTGCCTGTCTGACAAACTCATTTTCATCCTAAATGATAACTCAAATATTTCCTCTGCCGTGAAGACTTGTAGGATGCTTTTATTTTTCTTACATTCTCCTTCATCTGTGCTTCAAGAGCACTGTACATGTATCTCCTACGACCCATCACATTACTGGGATTGTTTGTTTGCATGTTCCTGTTTCTCAAGAGTATCTTTGCATGCAGAAATTGCTGTGAGATGCCTGTGTAATAAAGAGATAAATAAACAATGCATTTTGCAGTGTTATAATCTGACAAGTAAGTCATACCGAAGATACAAAGGCTCAAATACCTTGCTGGTTTTGTGATCACGAAGATTCTTAACTTTATGAACAGTAACAGAAAATGACTTCTCACTATCTATTCACCAAGTGGCTGGTTCCTGCTTATTTTATTCAAATTATTCAATAACAGTTCAAATGTATTTTGAAACATTGTCACTTGTCATGGCCTTATAACATCCCTTGCATTGTTTTCAACAACCTTATCTCTTTCCTTGAATATTTTAAAATTTTTCTTATGCCAGCTTTTTCTCCTACTAAATTTTGATACCCCAGAAAGCATTGGCGATCACTAGAAGAGACCTGTTTGCAACCAGACTTAAGAGCTCAAATGTTTTTACTCTGACCTCAGTAATTGTCGCTTGTTATTCATTTAAATAAATTGGCTATATACTTATTCAGAAAATATCAAAGAAAGCTAGAAAGAAGACATTTGTGCAAAAATTGCTTTCTCCAGTAAATTTTTATATAAAATATATACACTAAATATATAGTGAGCTTAAGTATATGTAAATGTCAAAAAATTGATCAAAATGTTCAAAAATTTTTAACTTTGTTACTTCAAGAAAGGTTTACCTTGAATGAAGTTGGGGATGAGATAAGGTTTATAGAAAGAGTTGTTTATTTCTGGTGGGAGTTATTCACTGCCTTCTTAGAATCATCCTGTTAGTGTACCTGAATAAATCTGTGATAAGATACAGCTTGAGTGTTGAATATCCACTGGATAATCGAAGTTAAAACCTACCTAGACTTTCTCTAGATAATTCTTACTAAATCCTATGATTAGATTTATACTTAGGAGCCACTGAGAATTTACTGTGTAGCATGAAAAACATTATTCTCTGTAAGATGTTTCTCTATATCAGATTTTGCAGTTAAAAATCATAACCTCTTCTCAGATCCAAACATATAGTTTACCAGAAATTTCAAAACCGAATGGTGGAAGATGCTTTCTAGTAATTGCTTCTACATAGGGGATTACTTTTGCCACCTATTTTAAATGGCACAAAACTGAGGTGAAGGAGTGGTATTAGATCCAATAAACTGATGCATATGGTATGTTATTCTCTAAATCTAGAATATAAAATTTGTTATCTCTGAAGACTTTCAAAAAGTTGACAGAGTAAGACATAGGCAAAAACATGAAAAAATGTGTTTTATTTCATGCCTAGGCACAGAAGCAGAAGATTAGAACTGAGAAGATTCTTGGAAGGAATGTGATACAACCCCTTAATTTATAGATGAGGACACTTAGGACAGTAGAAATTAAGAATTTCCCCAAAGACATCTATGTATAAAAGAAAACACATAAAGAGTTTAAAGCCTTGACATTAGTATCATAAGGAAACACATTACAATGCCTGGCTCAGGCACTGGCACTAAGTAGACCTCCAGAATACTTTCATTCTCTTTTTCCTTTATTTTCTCACTACCATACTAAGTATCATAACACAGGGATTAAGAATGTGATTTCATGTCCCATCTTTCCTGGGTACATAATCAATATTCTGTCACCTAGTAGCTGGGTAACCTTGGGCACATTGTAGACCCTTTCTGTGCCTTTGATTCCTCAGGTATAAATAAGGACTACGGCATAACTTGCATCATAGGGTTACTGGGAAAATTAAGTAAATACATGTGAAAATGCTTAGAGTTGCTGGTATACAAGACATGCTAACAAAAGCCACCTGTTAATATTATGATAATAATGATTATAATTTTCTGCTGTATCATATCTTGTCATTTGTCTACTTACAAATCATCTAGTGCAACTCCACTTTTTTTGCTTTCTTATTTCTCACACTAATTATTCAGGATATTTATTAGTCTCCTGTTATCCTAACTGACCGGCCATATAGTCTAAGCTGTCAAACTGTAATAAAAAACTGAAGATATTCTGACAAATTAATTCATCTAATATTCATAGTGCTGATGGTTTAATATATCATATATATCAAATACAGATTTCATTTTAAAACTAATTTTTTAAATTATTGATATTTAAATAGGTAGAGAAAGATATAGAGGAACATAAGACTGTGTGGAATCAATAGGGTCTGTGTTTTGGAGTATTGCCTGGGTGGCTAGTTGGTTTTTCCATCGGCAGGTAAAACTAAGCATTACAAATAGACGATAAATAATTTTAGCTAAAGATTCTGATACGTTACTTCTACATATGGCCAAATTTGAGAAATATCAAAATAATAGAAATTCTATTCAACATGATCAATGAAGAGCTTTATAAGTTAAAAATAATTTCTAAATTGGAGCAAAAAAATTAACCCAAAAGTGTGTATATTTGGTATATATTTTACATGTGTGAGAGTGTGTATGTAGTCAAACATTTATGCACATACATATTCATATATAATCAAACACAGAAGAGATATTTTCTTTCATTTAACACACACAAGTGAAAATATTAGAGCTAATTGTAATTTATCCTGGAGACTTTACTTTAAAACAAATCAATTGTTCCAGGTACAATAATATGAACATTAATAATGTTTATATTTTAATAGATTTTTATTGATATTGCTTTTTATATGCATTATTTTATTTTCTCTAAAAGCTTCAGAGAAACAACTATGATAAAAAATAATAAAAATCTAGGCTACATTTATGATAATTTTGTAGTCATTTTGGTTTCCTGTGTCTATCCTGTTTAAAATATTTTCTTTGTCTCCAAATAGAAAACTGCAAAATAAATAAAAGTCCTTACTGGTTTTTACTCACTATAGACTTACTAGCTATGACCAATGTTGTTTCTGCCTCTGAACTACTAACAGGGAGAGTAAAACACTGTCTGAAATATTGTTAAATTTTAAAAATCACACATAACACATTAAAGGATAAATTCCAGGTCATATTAAAGTGACTGAGCTGAGGGTTTCTATTAATACTTACAACCTATCTGTATCCATTAACAAATCTTTAAAACAAGACTTTTTAGAAGAAAGGCTGTATTATTTTGGGTGAGGAAACAGAGACAACCTGATTGCCTAAGGAATATTATAAAATCTGAGTAACTGAAGAAAATAATGGCAGTGTCTATGATCTGGGAAAAGGGAACTTTGGATAAGGGACAAGACCACAGTGTGAGTCTTGTGAGACACTCAGCTGTTCTTTCCCAGGAGACCCAAGATAGCTCCACTGACTGCTTTTTTATATCATTTATTTTGTAATACTACATCGCATAATGATTATGTATAATGAGCAATGCATACTGAAGTGTGAAGACTAGGAGTAAAAGTTGATAATAACAATAATAGTGATAATAAATTTTACTATTTATTTAATAAGGCCATTACCAGGATTATCTTATTTAATCTCCTAACAGTCTTATGAGGAAAGTATTAGTATTATTATCTTCATTATTTTGATGAAACATTGAAAGAAGCATATACCAATTTGGCCAAGATCAAACAGCTTAATGGAAGAGGTCACATTAGAAACCAAACAGTCTGGCTAGGGAGCTGTGCCCTAAGCCACCATGCTAGATTTATTTAGTTTGCTAAGAGGGAAGAATCATTTAAAGTCATGACTTATTCATTTTATTTAGCACTTGGCAGAGTATGTTGTCTCTGGAAGTTTGATAAAGGATTGAGTTGAAAAGCACTCCACATCACTAGGACTATGAATACTGCATTGAGCTAGCTGAATGAACAAATAACACTGTAGTAAAAAATAAGTTCCAATATGCCTTTCAAAATTAAATTTAAGATTCTAAATCCTGGATGTCCCTAAGCACTTTCTAATAGCTGTAGTATCTTTCCATTCTGCCTATTGAAAATAGTAATTATAGTGATTATATTTGTATAAAACTAGCTTTTAAAAAGAATTGTCAATGGTTACAATACTCCTTTTGTTGTGGTTGTTAAGACAGGGTCTTGCTCTGTCACCCAGGTTGGAATGCAGTGGTGTGATCATGGCTCACTGCAGCCTTGAACTCATGGGCTCAAGTGATCCAACTCAGCTTCCTGAGTAGCTGGGAGTACAGGCACATATCATCAACATCCAGCAAATTTTTAAAATTATTTGGAGAGACAAACTCTCACTATGTTGCCAAGTCTGATCAAACCCCTGGCCTCAAATAATTCTCCCACCTCAGTCTCCCAAAATGCTAAGGTTATGTATGTGAGCCACTGCCCCCAGCCTGCTTTCAAAACTTCAAAACCATATTAATTTGACTCTATATTTTTTACTTTTTCTCTCAATAATTCAATAAACCTTTTTAAGATAATCTGGACACAAACACTTTACCACTTCCTCATTACCAAAAGAAAAAAATGTAAACATTCATTTATTAACTGATTATACGTTATTTTCTTAGACCAAAAAATGAATGTGACAGTCCTGCCACTTAATTATTTCATAACAAACTATTTAAAATTTAATTACTCCTAATGCTTCCTAAAATTGAATATTAATATTTAATATTAATGTTGTTATTGTTAATGCAGTATGTGTTTTGCATACAATTTATCTGTTAGGTGCAACAAGTATTAGCAGTTTGACAGGCATTCCATGTGAGCTTAAGCTAAAGTAGAGACATGGCTATAATAAACCTAAATTTTTTCCATATTGAAAATACTCCTGGCCATGCTGTATAAAATAGGATTTTATAGCTTTTTCCAAAAATTCATCTATGCATTGAAGCAGATTATAACAACTATCTAATGGGAATACTGAACCTATCCTTTCCACCTTTGCATAGAGCTGGCATGGTCTTATATTCAGTACAAGCTTTACTCGACTTCCAAGTGATCATTCATCTCCACTTCAGTCAGAAGACTGTTGAAAGATGGAGGTAGATGTTGAATAGAACAACTGCTCTCTAGTCATTAGCCAACCCATCTTATCTAAGGTTCAGTTGAGGAAAACCACATGTAAACTGGATGGTGTGGAACATTTCCCCTCTTTCTTATTCAGATTAGCACAAGGTCAAGGATGGTATTTTCTCAGCCACTTGAAGCATTACTTTTACTAATTTCCTTCTGATGTGTCACCACTAGCCCACACTAAAGGTCAAAGTAAGAAAAGGTCTCATGAAATTAATACTTAAATATACACATGAATGTTGTCCTTAATTCTATTTCAACACATTTTGCTTAAGAAAACTGCTAAACTTTGTCCATTCACAGAAAAATAAAAATTTTTTGAGCAGTCACTTTATTTATGTCATATAGACACTATGGATCCTATCCTTGAAAAGGTTTTTCCTTTTGTGATTTCCCATGTGACTATGAAAGCCTAATTTTTGGCTCACATATCAAAGGGTAAGTATGGGTCATTATAGCATGATTTTAAGCATTACTCTGGATATCATTTTATACAGTTATCAATCTTTAAATGCTTAACTTTATAGTATCTTGTAGGTTATTTACCCTTTTAAAGTGACATTTTCCTTTATAGTCTATGCATAGACTATAAAGTTAAGTGCTTCAATGATCTTATTTACAATCCATCAAATGGTTGAAGCAAAAGGTGCTCCTTAACCTAAACTCCCTAACCTCATTCTCTGCAATAGCAGTGTATTTTTCTCTAAGGTACCTAGACAGATTTTCCATGATGGTTTCTGAAATTACTACTATAAGGTGAAAAGATTCATGATGGGAAGTCATCTATAAACTCTGGATCTTTACTCTCATTTGGTACCTGTTAATTCTGACAGAGAAGGCTAGAGAAGGAAGAAGAGTCTGTCATTTACAGTCAGAAAGATGTATTTTGGAGACATCTAGGCAAGCAAAGCACACAATGCCCAAGTTTAAAAAACTACGTATACTACAGACAAATTTGAAATAAAAGCAAGTCTCTTCTTGGCATGGTTACTTGTACTCACTGGTGCTTACACACAGGCTTGATGAAATCATGGCAGCACATTTAGACCACCTTTGGTTTTGCGATCACACATGTTCTCCTTACAACATTATTAGGATAGTAATAGCAATTTCAAAATGAATAATTATAATAAAATCAAACATTTAAAATTTATCTGCCATTTTAAAATTCATAGTCAAAGAAGTGAAGAGTGGGTCACAAGAAGACATATCTACAGAAGCCAACAAGGTGGTGAAATAAGCAAATTTGGTGGAGTTTGGTTGTGGTTAAATGGAATGGGGGCAGACAATATTTCTCTTAGGATGATTGATGTCATCTGGAAATAAAAACCCTAACAGTCTGATTACCATGCCAGAAACATCTGAATTTTTTAAAAAGCCAAATAATTTAAAAAATATTTTAAAAATTAAAATGCCAAGCAGGCCAAAGAAAACAGTGTGCCAGTCTGTGAATTTTAGCTTAAATGTGTATATAAATAGCTCAAAAGACAGCTTGTATTTTTAAAAATGAAACCTGGAACATTTTAAAAATAGTTCTTGGGACAAACTTGAGAAAAGTAAGCAATGTGGAGAGGATTCCCTGTTTAATAAATGGTACTGGGAAAACTGGCTAGTCATGTCCAGAAAGCAGAAACTGGACCACTTCCTGACACCTTACACTAAAATTAACTCCAAATAGATTAAAGATATAAACAAAAGACCTAACCCCATAAAAAACCCTAGAAGAAAACCTAGGGAAAACCATTCAGGACATAGGCATAGGCTAGGACGTCATGGCTAAAACACCAAAAGCATTGACAACAAAAGCCAAAATAGACAAATGGGATCTAATTAAACTCCAGAGCTTCTGTACAGCAAAGGAAACAATCATTAGAGCCAACCAGCAACCAACAGAATGGGAAAAAAATTTTGCAATCTACCCATCTGGCAAAGGGCTAATATCCACAATCTACAAAGAACTAAAACAGATTTACAAGAAAAAAACAAGCCCATTCAAAAGTGGGCAAAGGATATGAACAAACACTTCTCAAAAGAAGACATCTATGAGGCCAACAAACATATGAAAAATGCTCATCATCACTGGTCATTAGAGAAATGGAAATCAAAACCACATTGAGATGCCATCTCACACCAATTAGAATGGTGATCATTAAAAAATCTAGGGACAAGAGATGCTGTAGAGGATGTGGAGAAATAGGAACACTTTTACACTGTTGGTGGGAGTGCAAATTAGTGCAACCATTGTGGAAGACAGTGTGGCTATTCCTCAAGGACCTCGAAATAGAAATACCATTTGACCCAGCAATCTCATTACTAGGTATATACCCAAAAAATTATAAATTGTTCTATTATAAAGACATGTGCACACATATGTTCATTGAAGCACTGTTTACAATAGTAGAGACCTGGAACCAACCCAAATGCCCATCAACAACAGACTGGATAAAGAAAATGTGGGACATATACACCATGGAATACTATGCAGCCATAAAAAACAATGAGTTTGTGTCCTTTGTAGGGACATGGACGAACCTGGAAAGCATCATTCTCAGCAAACTGACACAAGAAGAGAAAATCAAACACCGCATGTTCTCACTCATAGGCGGATGTTGAACAGACAGGGAGGGGAGCATCACTTACTGCAGTCAGTTGGGAGGGGCTACAGGAGGGACAGTGGGGGGTGAGGAGGGTGGGGAAGGATAATAAGAGGAGAAATACCAGATATAGGTGATGGAGGGATGAAGGGATGAAGGCAGCAAACCACCTTGCTATGTATGTACCTATGCAGCAATCCTGCATGATCTGCACATGTACTCCAGAATCTAAAGTACAATTAAAAAAAATTGTACGGCATATCATGAGAAGCTTAAAATATTTATATTTGTGTGGTCATACATATATTCAATAATTCATTAGGTTACAAAAATATATGCAATTTTGGAGAAAAGACTAAAAATTAAATACTCCAGCTAATACTGAATAAATTATGTGATAACTATGATGAATTTATGTTAAAAAACATTTAACCTAATTTTGTACATATTAAGGAGTAGATAATGGATATCAGATGATGATTAAAATAAATATCAGGATTGAATTTTGTATCATCATTCAGTAAAAACAGACAAATAATTGGTTGGATCAAGTGGTGGTGTTTGTTGCATCATTTGGGACATATTAAATTCCATATAACTAGTAAATCTCTCTCAAAACAACCAGATAAGTATTTCTAGACTACATTTGCCATGTTTATTTTGCCTGAAATAAAATCATATTTTAATCATCTCATCTCCTGATCCAGAACCTGGTGTATTCCATGTCATATTAGACAAAACAACTAATATTTAGATGCTATGTATTGAAAAATGTGAATGTTGTAAGAATGGATCTTTATCATTGCTGTTTAATTTGTTCACATTTTAACTGTGCATTGATTTAAGAATAATTCTTTAAAGTATGTAAACAATATATCTTGAAAAGCTTCTGCACAACAAAAGAAGTAAGAGTGAAGAAACAACCTACAGAATAGAAGAAAATGTTTACAAAGTATATATCCAACAGTAGACTGATGTCTAGCATTTACAAGGAACTCAACAACAACAACAATTACAATAAATAATCTCACTAAACAGTGGGCGAAGGACATGAATAGACACTTTTCAAAAAAAAGACATACAAATGGCCAAGAAGCATACAAAAAACATACTGAAAATCACTCATCGCAAGGGAAATGCAAATTAAAAACACCACCAGATGAGATATCATCTTATATCAGCTAGAATGGTTATTATTAAAATGTCAAAAAATAAAAGATGTTGGTGAGGCTGTGGAAAAAAGGTAAATATTATATACTGTTGGTAGGACTGTAAATTAGTACAACCTCTGTGAAAAAAACCTTTGTGAGAATGGCTATTTCTCAAAGAACTAGACATAGAACTACTGTTTAATCCAGAGATTCCACTACTGGGTATCTACCATCCATAAAATAAATCCTTTTATAAGAAGATACCTGTACTCATATGTTTATTGTAGCAATATTCACAATAGCAAAGATATAGACTCAACCTAACTGTCCATCAATGAATTAGTGGATAAAGAAAATGTGGCTTATATAAACAATGGAATACTATTTCAGCCATAAAAAAAGGATGAAATCATATCTTTTGCAACCACATGGACAGAACTGGAGGATGTTATCTCAAGTGAAGCAAGTCAGAAACAGAAAAATAAATACTACATGTTCTTATTTTTAAGTAGGAGCTAGATAATATGTAAACACAAACATAAGAATGCAGAATAAAAAGACATGGGAGATTCAGAAATGTTGGAGGACGCAGGGCTGCAGGATGAAAAGTTACTTACTGGATACAGTGTACATTATTTGGTGGATGGTTACACTAAAAGCCCAGGCTGCACCTCTACGCAATATATGCATGTAACAAAACTGTACTGTACTCCTTAAATTTATACAAATAAAAATACATACTTACATGAATAAGAAAAGTGATTTAAAATGACAAAAATATTTAGAAAGTAATGTGAATTTATGTATGTAATAAGTACAGACATTCATACACACACACACACACACACACACACACACACGTATGCACATGAAAACATTTGGCAAAATAAGATCCAGGTAGCAAATGTTCCACACATGTAATAATCCCATGCCTTTAATTCCTTTTTTTTTTTTTAACCCAAAGTATGGTCAAATATTTAGCTTTAAACTTTCTAATGACCAAGACAAATGATGAGATATGATTAATTATGGGAATGACTATAAAGAAAAAATCAATGTCTTCATGTTATTTTCAATACTAATATGAGAGAAACCTCTGCTGCAACTCTTCAATGAATTAATGCATTGTAATATTTATCCCTTGTAGCAAATATAAGAATGAAATTAATAGCTTCTTTCTTTTTTAAATATGATACAAAGGAATCACATCAGAATAACATTATTGTGATTAATATATGAATTATATTAATTATAACATTATATTGTATAATAACGTGCTATGATATAATTTGGTTTGACATTTCTAATGACATAGCTGCACTTTGAGCGATGATCATAGAGTTGCTAGAGCAGGGTTTCTCAACCTCAGCACTATTAAAATTTGAGACCAATATTACTTTTTGCGGGGATCCGTGTGGTGCATTATAGATGGTTTATCAGCATCTCTAGCCTCCATTCACTAGATGCCAGTAACCCCACTCCTCCATTGTGAGAAGCTGAAATATATCCAGATATTGCCAAATATCCCCTGTGGGAGAGAGAAAAATCACCTCTCATTGAGAAACAATGTCCTACAGGAATGGAGGATTGCATGAAATCCCCCATAAATAGTATCCCTTTAAGCTGAGGTTGTGAAAGCTATTAAGTGGCTGCCAACTGAAGCTTAGTCTGTCTCAGAAGTACCAAGAACACAAGTATTTGTCAGAGAGAATGGTCTCAATAAACTCGGGGATTGAGACTTGACACATTGGCTGAAAATCTGTTTGTCAATGTTTTTCTCATTTTTCAACTAGTAGTTTAATTTTGTCATTGGAGATGTCAATCAGTTCTATTTAATAACTTCTTTGGACCACAAGATTCTACTACATTCATGATTTTTATTTTTATTTTACCTTAAGTTCTAAGATACATGTGCAGAACGTGCAGATTCGTTACATAGGCATACATGGGTCATGGTGGTTTGCTGCACCTATCAACCAATCATCTAGGTTTTAAGCCCTGCATGCATTAGATATTTCTGCTAATGCTCTCCCTCCCATTGCCCTCCTCCCCACAATAGGCAGTGTTGTGTGATGTTCCCTTCTCTGTAACCACGTGTTCTCATTGTTCAACTCCCATAAGTGTGTAAGGAACAGGAAAAAAAAGAAAAAGGTAAACAGGTAGTGTTTAAATTACTAAAAACAGAATAGCCCACCAGAGGCCTGGCGCAGTGGCTGGTGCCTGTAATCCCAGCACTTTGGGATGCCGAGGCAGGTAGATAGTGTTGTTAAGAGATGGAGACTAGCCTGCCCAACATGGTGAAACCTCATTTCTACTAAAAATACAAAAACTTAGCTGAGCGTGGTGTAGTCTCAGCTTTTCAGGAAGCTGAGGCAGGAAAATCACTTGCCACTACACTGCAGCCTGGCGACAGAGCCAGACTATGTAAAAAAAAAAAAAAAAAAAAAAAAAAAAAGCCCATCTTTCTGGTGAGGGAATGGTGATATTTAGACAAAGAAGAGAAGAAGGTCCTGAAAGGTGAATCACTCAGGAAATACTTGTAAGGCAGAATCTACAGGACTAGTGATGAATTGAACAACTGAACACAGGGTTTGAAGAAAATAAAAATAATTCCTAGATGTTTAATTCTGAAATGGGTGGAAGGTAATGTCATTTGCTAAATGAAAAATAATTTAGGAAAAGCAGGTTTGGTAGGAAAACTTCACATTTTGTTTGGCACAGATAGGCTTTGAAATACTAGAATTCAAGTGGCAGTTACAGATACTCTTTTTGAGTTCATAGAAAAGGTAAAAATCAGAGCAAAAATTTTTAAATAAAATTTATTAAAAATAACTTTCTGAAAACGATTAAATAATACTGTAAAAATGATGACTTTAAAGAATGCTTTAAGAAATAATTAGATAATGAGAAAGAGTTCTTGGTTATTAAAACTATTAAATTGCCCAGAAAAAAGAGGTAAAAAATATTATCGCTAATAATTCTAGCAGGCGTTTTTCTCTAAATTCCTCCTACCATTTCTTTTGATTATTTGTATATTTAATTACCAGGAACTCTTTCTTATCTTCCAATTGTTTGTGATATCCAAATTTTCAATACATATTAAAAGTTTTAGAAAACAAACAAACAAACAAAAAACCACTCAGAAAAAATAAAGGGGATAAAGTGGAAAACTAAAAAGTTCTTAGAACACTCTCCAGACTGGATGGACCTGCTGAATGCCCATTAGTGTGAGTGATACAATCCACAAACATTCTCATTCTGGTAAAATTTTAGAAAATGATAGCTAAAAAAATATGGCATATTTTACAAAAAGAAAAACAAAACAAGAAAGGAATTCATAAAATCATTACATTACTCAGTGCAATTCCAAAATGCTAGAAGACTTTAAAATAGAGTACTGACTTCAAAAATTTAGACAGACTGTTTTCATTCCAGTTTTATAGTCAAACAAATGACTAATCCTTGAGAGGAAAAAAAAAAGGACTTAATATTGTTATCTTTATGATACTTTTAAGAAATATGCCTGAAATGTGCTAGTCAGTATGAGAGTTTGGACTAAGAATGAGGAAGACCAAGCATTCAGGAAATAAGAGATTCAACCTTAGCATGGGAAAGAGAGGTGCATCCATTACTTATTGAGACATAAGGTGATAACACTGGGACAGAAGTCAGTGGCTTATTATAATGGTTGGTATGATATTTTACAACTTAGAAGAAAAGAGTTTGGAGAGAAAAAAGAAATAGATTAAATATAGACCTGATAGAGAATTGAGGAAAACTAAGGAAAGGAAAAAAGATGTTCTTAATGATAAATAGTCTATAGTATGAGATAGCAAAGTCTTCTCTCAGAGCAGGAGGCTGAAGTGTATCATCTAAAGGTGATTTTAAAAGAATAATGTAAACACATTAACTTATTATCATTTTTTTAAACTTGAAATAGCCAACAATCTCTGTAGAGGTTTTCATATAAGAAAGTTGAACTTTGGATTGAAATCAGTAAGGTTAGTAATAGTTATTTATTAAAGTCTTTCAAATAACTATTTGCTTTTATAACTTTATATATGATTTTAAAATAAAGATAAATTAATATATTAAATTCTAGGCTGATTCTTGTTAAACTAGCAAAAATATATTTATATAAACATACATACGCATTGTAAATAAGGCCCTATGCATAGATCTTTTGGAAAGTTCTATAGCATTATTTCTAAGGAAAGACAGAAAAATTTATAAACTGATCCAATTAATTCACTTGTGGGATGAGTCTATTCTAGGAGCATAATTGTAACTATGAGCTTTTTTGGCATTTAGAAGGTTATAGCTAGATTATAATGGAAAACAGAAAATAATCAAAATATTCTAAAATCTCAAGGCAGTCATTTTATGAACATTTTTGTCTGAAAGTTTTCTTAAAATATTAAGATTTCAAAAATATGTGTTTTTACATACTTTAAGTTCTGGGGTACATGTGCAGAACTTGCAGGTTTGTAACATAGGTATACACATGTCATGGTGGTTTGCTGCATCCATCAACTCACCATCTACATTAGATATTTCTCCTAATGCTATCCTTCCCTAGTCCCACACCCCCTGACTAGCCCGGTGTGTGATGTTTTGCTCCCTGTATCCATGTGTTCTCATTGTTCAACTCCCACTTATGAAAGAACATGCGGTGTTTGGTTTTCTGTTCTTGTGTCAGTTTGCTAAGAATGTTTCCAGTTTCATCCATGTCCCTGCAAAGGACATGAACTTATCCTTTTTTATGGCTGCATAGTATCCCATGGTGTATATGTGCCATATTTTCTTTATCCAGTCTATCATTGATGGACATTTGGGTTGGTTCCAAGTCTTTGCTATTGTGAACAGTGCCACAGTAAACGTGTGCATGTGTCTTTATGGAAGAATGATTTATAATACTTTGGGTATATATCCAGTAATAGGATTGCTAGGTCAAATGGTATTTCTGGTTTTAGATCCTTGAGGAATTACCACACACTATCTTCCACAATGGTTGAACTAATTTACACTCCCACCAGCAGTGTAAAAGTATTTCTATTTCTCCATCTGCTGTTTCTTGACTTTTTAATGATCCAGCATCTGCTGTTTCTTGACTTTTTAATGATCACTCTTTTAAATGGCAAGAAATGGCATCTCAATGTGGTTTTAATTTGCATTTTTCTAATGACCAGTGATGATGAGCTTTTTCTCATGTTTGTTGGCTGCATAAATGCCTCCTTTTGAGAAGTATCTGTTCATATCCTTTGCCCACTTTTTGATAGGATGGTTTGTTTTTTTCTTGTAAATTTGCTTAAGTTCTTTGTAGATTCTGAATATTAGCCCTTTGTCAGATGAACAGATTGCCTAAATTTTCTCCCATTCTATAAGTTTCCAGTTCACTCTGATAATAGTTTCTTTTGCTGTGCAGAAGTTCTTTAGTTTAATTAGATCACATTTGTCAATTTTGGCTTTTGTTTCCATTGCTTTTGGTATTTTACTCATGAAGTCTTTGCCCATGCCTATGTCCTGAATGATATTGCCTAGGTTTTCTTCTAGGGTTTTTAAAGTTTAAGTCTTGTGTTTAAGTTTTTAATCCATCTGAAGTTAATGTTTGTATAAGGTGTAAGGAAGGGGTCAGGTTTCTGTTTTCTGCATACTGCTAGCCAGTTTTACCAGCAACATTTATGAAATAGGAAATCCTTTCCCCATTGCTAGTTTTTGTCAGGTTTGTCAAATTCAGATGGTTGTAGATGTTTGGTGTTATTTCTGAGGCCTCTGTTCTGTTTTGTTGGTCTATATATCTGTTTTGGTACCAGTACCATGCTGTTTTGTTTACTGTAGCCTTGTAGTATAACTTAAAGTCAGGTAGTATGATGCCTCCAGCTTTGTTTTATTTGCTTTGGATGGTCTTGGCTATACAGACTCTTTTTTTGGTTCTTTATAAAATTTAAAGTAGTTTCTTTCTAGTTCTATGAAGAAAGTCAATGAGAGCTTGATGAGTATAGCATGAATCTATAAATTACTTTTTGCCAGTATGGTCATTTTCATAATATTAATTTCTATCTATGAGCATGGAATGTTATTCCCTTTGTTTGTGTCCTCTCTTATTTCCTTGAGGAGTGGTTTGTAGTTCTCCTTGAAGAGGTCTTTCACGCCCCTTGTAAGTTGTATTCCTAGGTATTTTATTCTCTTTGCAGCAATTGTGAGAAGAAGTTCATTCATTATTTGGCTCTCTGCTTTTCTATTATTGGTGTATAGGAGTGCTTGTGATTTTTGCACATTGATTTTGTATCTTGAGACTTTGCTGAAGTTGCTTATCAGCTTAAGGAGTTTAGAGGCTGAGACTATGGGTTTTCTAATTATACAGTCATGTCATCTGTAAACAGAGACAATTTGCCTTCTTCTCTTTCTATTTGAATACTGTTTATTTCTTTCTCTTGCCTGATTGTTCTGGCCAGAACTTCTTGTCTTGTGCCAGTTTTTAAAGGGAATGCTTCCAGCTTTTGCCCATTCAGTATGATATTGACTATGTTATTTTGTTTAAAGAAATCATTTGAGCAGGGCATGGTGGCTCATGCCTTTAATCCCAGCATTTTAGGAGGCTGAGGCAGGAGGATGGCTTGAGCTCAGGAGTTTGAGACCAACTTGGGCAATATAGTGAGACCTTGGCATGTACCTGTATGTCAGTTATTTTAGAGTCTAAAGTGGGAGGATCACTGGAGCTGGGAAGATCCAGGCTGCTATAAGATAAGATGGCATCACTGCACTCCAGCCTGGAAAACAGAGCTGAGACCTTGTCTCAAAAATAATAATAATAATAAATATAAATAAATATCCATTGAGCACCTGATCTGTGTTCAGCATTGTACTGATGTAAAGAGTACATAAAGAACCTCTCCTCAAAGCCCTTACTATCCAATACAAAAACTAATAGTCTGTATCACCAATCTATAATCAATAATGATAATGAGCACTAACAAATCTGTTCTATATTTCCTCAATCTAGCAAATGAACTTGGGATGGTTCATTTTAGACCCAAGTTAATTATTTCAACAAAAATCCAGTTTTAGACTTCTGACAAGATGGCTGAATAGGAACAGCTCCAGAGCACAGTTCCCAGCGAGAGTGATGCAGAAGATGAGTGATCTCATTTCCAACCAAAGTACCAGTTTCATCTCAATGGGACTAGTTCGACAGTGGGTGTAGCCCAAGGAGGGCAAATTGAGGCAGGGTGTGGCACTGTCTCACCTGGGAAGTGCGATGGGCCAGAGGAGCCCCCTACACAAGACAGAAAATTAACAAGGATATCTAGGTCTTGGACATAGATATGGACCAAGCAGACATAATAGACATTTACAGAACTCTCCACCCCAAATCCACAGAATATACATTCTTTTCAACACCACATCACACTTGCTCTAAAATTGAACACATAATTGGAAGTAAATCACCCCTCGGCAAATACAAAAGAATGCAAATCATAACAAACAGTCTCTCAGACCACAGTGCAATCAAATTAGAACTCAGGATTAAGAAACTCACTCAAAACTGCACAACTACATAGGAACTGAACAACCTGCTCCTGAATGACTACTGCATGAATAATGAAATGAAAGCAGAAATACAGATGTTCTTCGAAAACAATGAGAATTAAAGCACAACAAACCAGAATCTCTGGGACACATTTAAATCAGTGTTTAGAGGAAAATTTATAGCACTAAATGCCCACATGAGAAGTGAGGAAAGATCTATTGAACACCCTATGGTCACAATTAAAAGAACTAGAGGAGCAAGATCAAACAAATTCAAAAGCTAGCAGAAGACAAGAAACAACTAAGATCAGAGCAGAACTGAAGGATGCAGAGACATAAAAAACCCTTCAAAAAAAATCAGTGAATCCAGGAGCTGGTTTTTTGAAAAGATCAACAACATAGACAGACGTTTAGTCAGACTAATAAAAAAGAAAGAGGGAAGAATCAAACAGATGCAATAAAAAATGATAAAGGGGATATCACGATTGATTCCACAGAAATGCAAACTACCACCACATATTACTACAAACTCCTCAGTGCAAATAATCCAGTAACTCTAGGAGAAATTGATAAATTCTTGGACACTTATACCCTTCCAAGATTAAATGAGGAAGAAGTTGAATTCTGGAATAGACCAACAACAAGGTCTGAAGTTGAGGGCATAATTAAAAGTCTACCAACTGAAAGAAGTCCATGCCCAGACAGGTTCACAGCCAAATTCTTCCAGAGGTACAAAGAGGAGCTGGTACCATTCCTTCTGAAACTATTCCAAACAATACAAAAAGAAGGAATCATCCCTATCTCATTTTATGAGATCAACATTACCCTGATACAAAAACCTGGCAGAGACACAATGAAAAAAGAACATTTCAGGCCAATATCCAGGATGAATTTTGATGCAAAAATCTTCCATAAAATACTGGCAAACTGAATCCAACAGCACATCAAACATGTTATCCATCATGATCAAGTAGGTGTCATCTCGGGAAGGCAAGGCTGGTTCAACATATGTAATCCATCACATAAACAAAACCAAAGACAAAAACCACATGATTTTCTCAATAGAGAGAAAGAAGGCCTTTGACAAAATTCAACAGCGCTTTTTGCTAAAAAACTCTCAGTAAACTAGGTATTGATGGAAGATATCTCAGAATAATAAAAACTATTTACTACACACCCACAGCCAATATCATATTGAAAGGGCAAAAACTGGAGGTATTCACTTTGAAAACTGGTACTAGACAAGAGTGCCCTCTCTCACCATTCCTATTCAGCATAGTATTGGAAATTCTAGCCAGAGCAATCAGGCTAGAAAAAGAAATAAAGCATACTTAAATAGGAAATGAGGAAGTCAAATTGTCCCTATTTGCATATGACATTATTGTATATTTAGAAGACACCATTGTCTCAGCCCAAAATGTCCTTAAGATGATAGGCAACTTGAGAAAAGTCTTGGTATACAAAATCAATGTGCAAAAATCACAAGCATTCATATACATCAATAACAAACAGAGAGCCAAATCATGAACAAACTCCCTTTCACAATTGCTACAAAGAGAATAAAATACCTAGGAATACAACTAACAAGGGACATGAAGGGCTTCTTCAAGGGGAACTACAAACCACTGCTCAAGGAAATAAGAGAGGACACAAACAGGTGGAAAAACATTCCATGCTCATGGTCAGGAAGAATCAATTTTGTGAAAATGGCCATACTGCCCAAAGAAATTTATATCAATGCTATCCCCATCAAGCTACCATTGATCTTCATCACAGAACTGGAAAACACCTTAAATTTCACATGGAAGCAAAAAAGCCCACATAACTAAGACAATCCTAAGCAAAAACAACAAAGCAGGAGGCATCATACTACAGTAATCAAAACAGCATGGTGCTGGTACCAAAACAGACATATAGACCAATGGAACAGAACAGAAGCCTCAGAAGTAATGCCACACATCTACAACCATCTGATCTTTGACAAACCTGAAAAAAAACAAGCAATGGGGAAAGCGTTCCCTGTTTAATGAATAGTTTTGGGAAAATTGGCTAGCCATGTGCTGAAAGCTGAAACTGGCCCCCTTCCTTACACCTTATACAAAAATTAACTCCAGATGGATTAAAGATTTATACATAAGTCCTAAAACCATGAAAACCCTAGAAGAAAACCTCTCAATACCATTCAGGACATAGGCATAGGCAAGGACTTCATGACTAAAACACCAAAAGCAATGGCAACAAAAGCCAAAATACACAAATGGGATCTAATTAAACTTAAGAGCTTCTGCACAGCAACAGAAACTATCACTAGAGTGAACCGGCAATCAACAGAATGGGAAAATTTTTTGCAAGTTACCCATCTCACAAAGGGCTAACATCCAGAATCTATAAGGAACTTAAACAAATTTACCAGAAAAAAACAAACAACCCCATCAAAAATTGGGTGAAGGACATGTAGAAACACTTTTCAAAAGAAAACATTTATGCAGCCAACAAACATGAAAAAATGCTCATCATCATTGGTCATTAGAGAAATGCAAATCAAAACCACAGTGAGATACCATCTCACACCAGTTAGAATAGTGATCATTAAAAAATCTGGAGACAACAGATGCTGGAGAGGATGTGGAGAAATAGGAACACTTTTACACTGTTAGTTGGAGTGTAAATGAATTTCACCATGGTGGAAGACAGTGTGGTGGTTCCTCAAGTATATCTAGAAATAGAAATACCCTTTGACCCAGCAATCCCATTACTGGGTATACACCCAAAGGATTATAAATTATTCCATTATAAAGACACATGCACACGTATGTTTATTGCGGCACTGTTTACAAAAGCAATGACTTAGAACCAACCCAAGTGCCCATCAATGATAGACTGAATAATGGAATACTATGCAGCCATAAAAAGGGATGAGTTCATGTCCTTTGCAGGCATCATTCTCAGCAAACTGACACAAGAATAGAAAACCAAACACTGCATGTTTGCACTCATAAGTGGGTGTTGAACATTGAGAACACATGGACACAGGGAGGGGAATATCACATACTGGAGTCTGTTGGGGCTGGGGGGCTGGGGGAAGAATAGCAGGGTGTGGGGATACTGGGGAAGGATAACATTAGGAGAAATACCTATTGTAAGTGACAAGGGGATGGATGCTGCAAACCACCATGGCATGTGTATACCTATGTAACAATCCTGCATGATCTGCACACGTACCCCAGAATTTAAAGTATAATAATAAAAAAATTCTAATTTTATTTCAAACAATTTGACATCCTTAACCATAGATTTTTTAAAAATATCATACATTCTTTAAATGTTTAGAGAATGTGCTTTTTAAAAAATACACTATCTCTAGACAATCTTAATTAAGAGAAAAACTATATAAATCACACCAAAGCATTATTTATACATCTCTTGGTCTTTCATAATAAATTATGATCTGTGTTAATCCTACTTCCAGATCGTACTTTCATTCTACAGATGAAAAGTGCTTTTGTAAAATGAAGAAAACACTATTTTCAAAAAAAATAAAAAAAGACCTCAGGGAGTTAAGTCCAAATGAGGCCACGTACATAAACGTGATTTCAAGTTAGTAATTTTGTTGTAAATAATTTTGCAAAAGCCAAATAAAGGGCTGCATTGACGGTGATTCAAGGAGAAACTTCTAGTTATTTACCAGAAATTCACTTTGCCTTCTTTCTAGGCCTACAATTAAAAGATATTTTTATCTTTTTTATTTTTATTGGCCAATAATAATTGCGCATATTTATGGGGTACAATGTGATGTTTTCATCTATGTACACATTACAGAACGATTAAATCCACTTAATTAGCATATGCATCCCTCACCAACTTATCATTTTTTGTGTGTGGTAAGAACATTGACAATCTACTCTTTTAGCAGTTTTGAAATATATAATATGTAATTATTAACTAATTCTCAAGTCTCATCTCCTTTATGAAGTGTCTATAAATCAATTCTTCCCATGTAAGTTACTGACTGGTATTTCTCACTGATCATTTATCAATTGTTATCTTGTAGTTTTAGCTATCTCCTTTCCACAAGATCATAAGAAAGACTTGAAATCCTTGAAGTTAGAGCTGGAGTTATATGTACCTTGTTTTCTCTAATAACATTTAGCACATGGTCTCCAATTTAGCAAACAGTCATTAAATATTTGAAAGTCATTACAATGATAATTTTCTGCATTTTTTATTGGAAATACAAAAATTAATCTTTCAAAAATAGTATAGGAAATGTTTAAATGATAACTGCTTTTTTCAGACAGGCTATCATTCATATAAATAATTATGAAAATAATAACAGTATCAGTTTATTATCCATGCCTCTCTGATATTGTTTGAGGGACAAGACCAGACAGACTACTTTAAATTATCATAAGAGAACTGTGTATTTGGTACATTATAAAGAAATTGGACTGCTGTTTGACAAAAGATGCCTATGTAGTTGGAAGAACACTGTCCCTGATTTCAAACCCTATGAAATTTATTGTGGTACTTAACCTTTCTGAATTGGCATTCTCTTTTTTTGTCAAAAGGTATATGTTTAATATTGGGTTGTTGATAAATATCTTTATAATAAATTTTAAGATCAGGATAATTAAAATGTAACTAGCTACTGTACATTATAAAATACTTCTATATTTGAAGTTGGTGAATATTTTTGATTAAATAATTAAGATGAGAATAATTATATTTCTCTTTTAACAGCCTGAAACTTAGTTTTCTAAAATTGGTTTCCAGAAACTGCCAAGTTGTTTATTCAATCAATAGTATAATTCAATAAGGAATTCATCAAAGAAAAGTAACCCATCTGTTACTTAAACCAGAAGATGTTTTAAAACAACCTCTTTATTCCAAGGATATTTACTTAAATATTATAATTTTTTCCTCTGAATCACAAAAGTGATTATTTGAATTAACTAATGAGAACATTTTAATTTTTAAGTTGGAAAGCTACTTCTTCCCATTTTTTTTAATCCAAAAGGTTTTATAAAGCATTAAATTTGTAGCACACTGTTGAGATTTATTTGGAGTCTTTTTTGTTATCTTTATTACAAAAGAATCCTAATATTTGTTAAATCACAATATTCTAAAATAATTATATAAAGCAGGGGCTCATGTATTTGTTTTCACCCTGACATATCATAGGGACAAGATGATGGCTGCATATGGTAAGTTTTTCTGTTTGATAGAAGAGAGAAGGGATGTTGAGAGTTAGAGGTGATAATTTAGAATTTGAGATTGATAGTCCAAATGTGGGTGATATCAGAGTAGGCAGATGATTTCTTTCTAAATAAAGTACTATTTATCTTCCATTTAGAAGATAAAGTTAAGTGTAAGAATGTATTTCAATAAATTTTTTTCTTCATGCTAAAGAATAATTTTTTATATAAATGCCCAACCTAGACTATCATTAAAAGTATATCTATCTTATAAAATATTATTAAAATTTTGTTAGACACATACACAAAAGTTGAGCAGCAGAAAATTTTCCACATTACAAAAGAAATGTAGATTAAAACAAAAAAAATGATCTTAAATGTGGCTTATTTTCCTACTTCCAACTCTTATGCAGAGACATTTGTTCAGAGCAGAAGTTGATCTTGACATGACGTGGATGAGCTGGGGAGCTGCAAACAAATGATTTATGAAAAAGTGATAGAAAGAGGGGGTATGAGTAAGATACCACCTCTCTACCCTACACCTTAGACAAACAGAATTTCTGCTGCTTTGTGACTTTATTATAACATCAACTCAATTCAGTTATAGAGTAGTGACATTTTGCATATACAAATACAGAATGTTCAGTTACATTTGAATTTCACAAAACCAATGAGTATTTTTAGTTTCAGTATACTTAAGTAATATTTGACATATGTGAATATATTGTTTTATTATGCTAAGCTGTATTGCATTTCACAGATATTGTGTTTTTTACAAACTGAAGATTTGTGGTGACCTCGTGTGGAGCAAGTCTATAGGCACCATTTTTCCAACATTATGTGCTTAGTTCATGTTACTCTGTCACATTTTGGTAATTCTCACAACATTTCAAGCTTTTTAATTATTTCTATAACTCTTATAGTGGTCTGTGATCGGTGATCATTGATGTTATTACTGTAATTGTTTTGGAGTACCACCAACCATATGAATATATAAGACAGCAAATAATGCATAAATGTATGTGTTCTGAGTGTTTCACCGACTGGTCATTGCCTATCTCTCTCTTTTACTTGGACCTTCTTGTTTCCTGAGACACAACACTAATAAAATTTGGCCAATTAATAATGCCACAATGGTCTCTAAATATTCAAGTGAAAGGATGACTCATACATCTCTCACTTAAAATCAGAATCTAGAAATGATTAAGCTTATTGAGGAAGACATGTCAAATGCCAAGACAGGCCTAAAGCTAGGCCTCTTGCACCAGTTAGCCAAGTTGTGAATGCAAAGGAAAAGTTCTTGAAAAAAAAAATAAAAGTGCTACTCCAGTGAACTCATGAATGATGAGAAAGCAAAATAGCTTTATTGCTGATATGGAGAAAGTTTTAGTGTCTAGACAGATGATCAAACCAGCTACATTTAAGCCAATGCCTAATCCAGAGAAAGGCCATATCTGTATTCAATTTTATGAAGCCTAAGAGAGATGAGGAAGCCGCAGAAGCAAAGTTTGAAGCTAGCAGATGTTTGCTCATGAGGTTTTAGAAAAGAAGCTGTTTCAATTGCAGCAAGTTATCCAGAAGACCTAGCTAACACAATTGATTGAGCTGGCAACACTAAAGAGCAGGTTTTTAATACAGACAGAAGAAACTCCTATTGAAATAAGATGCCACCTTAGAATTTCATAGTTAGAGAGGAGAAGTCAACATCTGGCTTCCAAATTCAAACAACAGGCTGACTCTCTTGTTGAGGGGCTCAAGTAGCTGGTGAGTTTACACAGAAGTCAATGCTCATTTACCATTCTAAAAATTTAAGGGCCCTTAAGAATTATGCTAAATTAATTCTACCTACACTCTGTAAATGAAACAACAAAGACTGAATGACAGCATATCTGTTTACAGCATGGTTTACTGACTAGTTTAAGTTCACTGTTGAGACTTACTGCCCAGAAAAATACATTTCTTTCAAAATATTACTACTCATTGATAGTGCACCTAGACACCCAGCACTCTGATGGTGATGTACAAGGAGTATAATTTTGTTTTCATGTCTACTAACACAACATCCATTCTGTAGCCCATGGATCAAGGAGTAATTTTGACTTTCAATTATAATTCTTTAAGGCTATACCTGCCATAGGTCATGATTCTTCTGATGGATCTGGGCAAAGTAAATTAAAAACTTTCTGGAATGATTTACTAGATAACATTAGGAACATTCGTGATGCATGGGAGGAAGTGAAAATATCAACATTAACAGGAGTTTAGACGAAATTGATTCTATCTCCCATACATGACTTTGGGGGTTTCAAAACTTCAGTGGAGAAAATAACTAGAAATGTGGTAGAAAAGCAAGAGACTTGTAATTAGAAGTAGAGCCTGAAGATGTGACTGAATTGCTGAAATATCAGCATAAAACTTAAACAAATTAGTAGTTGCCTCTCACGAATTAGTAAATAAAGTCATTTTTTTTTAGATAGAATCTACTTCTGGTGCAGATACTGTGAATGTTGTTAAAATGAAAACAAAAGATCTAGAATATTACATAAATGTAGGGTTTGAGAGGATTGACTCATATTTTGAAAACAGTTCTGCTGTGGGTAAAACAACAGCATGTGCTACAAATCTTTCATGAAAGAAAGAGTCAATTCATGTAGCAAACTTCATTGCTGTCTTATTTTAAGTAATTGCCACAGCCACCCCAGCCTTCAGCAACCACCATCCTGATCAGTGAGCAGCCATCAACATTGAGGCAAAAACTACCACCAGCCAATCAAATCGTGTGTGTGTGTGTATGTGTACGTGTGTGTAAAACCTTCTTCCCTGAGTAGACCATATGTAGATATATATATAAAACCTTCTTCCCTGAGTAGACCTAACCCCCAAACTCCAGGGAAAAGTAGCATGCAAGAGGCTAAAAGCATTTTGGAGAATCTAATACATTACATTTAAGATAAAGTTTATGTGACTAAGTTTATAATCAGTGTTGCAGTGTTTAGGAAAAATCTTGTTTTACATCAATAAGTTTTTGATGCAATAAGTGCACAATGTACTGACAGAGTTTTTTTTTATTGTTTAAAAGGTAATAAATTGATCATTATATAACAAATAATAAAGTGCATCTAAACATGTTAAAGCCTTTAGAAAACTGTCACTAATTTTCATAAAAGGAACATCATTTCAGTCCCTGCTTTGGGGTTCCCTAGTTTTATGAAATACTTAATTTTACAATGCCATTGGAAAAAGAGAAATAGAAAGTAAAAGTGTTGTTACTGTAACAAAATAATAAAGTTCACCTATTATGATGTCCTTCTGTCAACTCCCTACATCACTAATATTCACTATGCTATCCTAAACCCCAGAAGGCCTCCTCTCTTACTTAAAATGGGCAATGTATTTAAAACATTTCATACCCTACCCTTGAAAAGAAAAACAGAATAAGTTATTGCTTACAATTGAATTCCATTTTGGGCTCAATGTACTTAACCTGAGTTCAAATATAAACAACTAACAAAAGAAAGATGAAATATCACTCTAATAAGATGGTCACTAACATGATCTCAATGACAGTTAACGTTTTCTGGACTCATGCCTTCTTCCTATTCTTCCTATTATTCTTCCTATTATTTGCATATGATGATAGGCTTTTAGAGGAATCTTGTGAGGCACATAATATTATTGCCATTATTTTACCGTAAAGGATGCTTAAATGCAGAAAGTTAGGATGGCTTATTCATGTATGTACAGTTAAAAAGATGAAAAGATAATTAAACAAGCCACATTATGCTGGAGTAAATGTTTGGAACCAATTCCTAGGATACTAGCTTATTAAGAAAAACATTACAGAAGATATTGTAAGAATGTATGCCAAAATCTTTTGCTTTGATATCACAATGATTTTGATAAGATACTATTTCATATTACTACAAAAATAACATAATTTTCATGATAATATGCCAAATTTGAAAACACAACATAGACATTAATATAGTAAAAGAGGTGTAATTATGTAACATAAAGTTCAATGTCTAAACTATTTCCTATGGTACCACTTTTTGACTATATTTGTTAATGTACGTGCTCTCTCTTAACAGGTAAGCTGACCTTCATTTGCTATCTTATTGATAAGGTTTGGATTTTTATCCTTGCCCAAATCTCATGTTGAATTTGAATCCCAGTGTTGGAGGTGAGGCCTGGTGGGAGGTGATTGGGTCATGGCAGCAGATTTCTCCTATTGATGCTGTTCTCCTGAGAGTTTTTATGAGATCTGGTTGTTTACAAGTATGTGGCACCTTCCCATTCACTCTCTCTCTTCCTCCTGCTCCCACCATGTAAGATGTACTTGTTTCCCCTTTGCCTTTCATTGTCACTGAAAATTTCCTGAGGCCTCCCCAGTCATGCTTCTGGTACATCCTGCAAAACCATGAGCCAATTAAACTTCCTTTCTTTATAAGTTACCCAATCTCAGGCATTTCTTTATAGCAATGCGAGAATGGACTAATACAGAATATTGGTACCTAGGAGTGGAGAATACATATAAAGATACCTGAAAATGTTGAAGCTACTTTGGAAATGAGTAATGGGCAGAGATTAAAACAGTTTGGAGAGCTCAGAAGAAGACAGGAAGATGAGAGAAAGTTTGGAACTTCCAAGAGACTTGTTGACTGGTTGTGACCAGTCACTGCTAACAGTGATATGGAAAGTGAAGACCAGGCTGAGGTGGTTTCAGATGAAAATGAGGAAATTAATAGGAAGTGGAGTAAAGTTCACTCTTGCTGTGCTCTGGCAAAGATATTGGTGGCATTGTGTCCCTGATATAGGGATCTGTGGAATTTTAAACTTAAGAGAGATGATTTAAGGTATCTGGTGGAAGAAATTTCTAAGCAGAAAAGCATTCAAGAAGTGGCCTGGCTGCTTCTAAAAGCATTTCTCATATGCATAAACAAATCACCTCAAATTGGAACTTATATTTAAAAGGGAAGCAGAGTGCAAAATATAGGAAAATTTGCAGCCTGGCTATGCATTAGAAAAGAAAAACACATTTTCTAGGGAAAAATTCAAGCCAGCTTCAGAAATTTGCATAACTAAAAGGAAGGCAAATACTAATGGCCAAGAAAATGGAAAAAAGGCCCCAAAGGCGTTTGAGACCTTTGCAGCAGCCCCTTCCTTCATAGTCCTGGAGGCCTAGAAGGGAAGAATGGTTTCATGGGCCAGGCCTCTGTGCAGCCTCGGGAAACTGCTTCCTGAATCCTGGCAGCACCAGCTTCAGCAGTGGCTAAAGGGGACCAAGTACTCAGGCTGCTGCTTCAGAGGGGGAAGCCATTATGTCTTGGCAGCTTCCACATGGTGTTAACCTGCAGTTGTGCAGAGTGCAAGACTTGAGGCCTGGGAGCCTCTGCCTAGATTTCAGAGGATGTATGAAAAAGCCTGGATGTCTAGGCAGAAGCCTGCTGCAGAGGCAGAGCACTTACGGAGAACTTCTGCTAGTACAGCGTGGAGGGGAAATGTGGATTTGGAACCCCTACACATATTCCCTACTACGGCACTGCACAATGGAGCTGTGAGGAGAGGACCACTGTCCTGCAGAACCCAAAATAATAGATCCACTGGCAGCTTGCACAGTGTGCCTAGAAAAGCCACAGGCACTTAATGCCAGCCCTTTAGAATATCCCTGGGGGACTGAGCTCTGCAGAGCCCCAAGGGCAGAGCTACCCAAGGCCTAGAGAGCTCACCCCTTGCATCAGTGTGCCCTGGATTTGAGACATGAAATCAAAGGAGATTATTGTGAAGGTTTAAGTGTTAATGACTTCTCTGCTGGGTTTTAGCCATGCATGAAGCCTGTAGCCCCCTTCTTTTGGCTGATTTCTCCATTTTAGAACATGAGTATTTATCCAATGCCTGTACTCCATCACAACTTGGAAATAACTAACTTGTTTTTGATATTACGGGCTCATAGGTAGAAGGGACTTGCCTTGTCTCAGATGAGACTTTGGATTATGAACTTCTGAGTATTAACTGAAATGAGTTAATTCTTTGGGGGACTGCTGAGAAGGGAAGATTGTATTTTACAATGTGAGAAGTTCATGAGGTTCGTGAGGGGCCAGGGATGGAATGACAGGGTTTGGATTTTTGTCCTTGCTCAATTTCATGTCGAGTTGTAATCCCCAGTGTTGGAGGTGGGGCATGGTGGGGGGTGATTGGATCATGGCACAGATTTCCCCCTTTGGCGCTATTCTTGTGATAGAGAGATCTGGTAAAAAGTGTGTGGCACCTCCCCATCACTTCCTCCTGCTCTGGCCCTATTAAGATCTGCCTATTTTCTTCTTGCCTTCTGCCATGATTGAAAGTTTCCTGAGGCCTCCTCAGCCATGCTTTCTGTACAGCCTATGGAACCATAAGCCAATTAAATCTCCTTTCTTTATAAATTACCCTGTCTCAGGTATTTCTTTATAGCAATGTGACAATGAACTAATAGACTTATAAGCCAACTGGGTTTAAAGAAGAAATGCTATTTAGAGCCAGGAATTCAAAATTGATTCTCTTCTTATGCTGAGTACCTGACCAACAAAAATTGAAATCCTAAAATTGAGATATAAAACTCTAAATGTAAAAATATTCAAAAATGACTTATTTAAAACTTTTGTTTCAAATTGTATTACAGATGAATTCAGATAACACAGGTTAATATTTGGAGTAAGTATATTTTTAAAAAATAACCCAAATTAGTGTCCATGCAACTTCAGACATAATGAAACTAAAATTACTTAGGCTTCCCGTTTTGAAGGTAAAAGGAATATGGCTTTAAATCCAGAACTCACTACATTTTTTATATGAGAAATGTTGGTTAGTGGCCACAACTTCCATGGTATCTAAATAGGAAAAAAGTTTCTTATATCTTGCCTTAAATAGTTATAGGGTTGAAAGGAATTGAATATTGTTATTGTTAATTAACAAGTTATCAGGACCTCTGTCACCAGGAGGTTAGAAAAGGAGCTGGCCATAAGACTGTCTTTCAGCTGTTGGGACAGAGAACTATCAGTTAATTAAACTCTGGGAAAACCATGCATTTTTCCTTGTTCCTGAATGTGATTAGCCCAAAACTAGCCAAAGTAAAAAAGAACAATCAGAACAAAAGCAGAGAAGCTGGCCCAAGTGTGTTTGATGAGAATGAGTATAGGAAGGCCAAACCTAGGATTAAATAAAACATGCTGAAATAGTTAGCTTCACAGGCTCTTAGCATGCCTCAAGGAAAAGTAAGCCCAAAATTTCCCAATCTTTTAAATGGCAAGTCCAATGACAACTTCTGAAACTGTAACATGGGCTATAGATAGAGCCACAAGAAAGCTTCAGGTATGATGTCTCCCTTACAGAATGCAGGTGTTAACTGGATATGTAAAATGACAACCTCTACTAACCCAAACTATTAATTAAGGTGAAGTCCTTGAAAATCATAGCACAGTCCCGCTGCACACCTCACTCCCCAAAATCCAGGGTTTTGACATAGTAGGAACCAGGTAGTATTTTTGGATATTGGAAAGCCATACACTTTCTATGGGGATTTTACTAGACATTATTGGCCAAGTAATCTAGAAAAAAATGCCCTTGTGTTGGGAACAAGGACACATATGTTTAACCTATTAAAATATTGTGAATAATTTTACTGAAAATAGTTATAAACGTCTAAACATGCATGTGTATATAGAAACAAACCTCCAAAGACTAGCTAAATACCCAAACATCCCTTGTAAAGCTATTAATTAATCACCATTGGTGATGCAAATAAAAACTTATCCCTAAAGCATGCAATTTAAAATGCCGTAGTGTCTATTGTGATATGGTTCTTGTGAAATTTAGATCAGGAGTCAACAGACATCTGTAAGCAGCTAGATTCTAAATATTGTTGGTTTTGTACAACAGGGGTCCCCAAGCCAGTCTTTGGCCTGATAGGAACTAGGCCACACAGCAGGAGGTGAGCAGTAGGTGAGTGAGCATGACCACCTGAGCTCTACCTCCTGTCAGATCAGTGGCAGCATTAGACTCTCATAGGAGCACAAACCCTATTGTGGCCTGCACCTGGGGGGGATCTACAGTGTATGATCCTTATGAGAATCTAATGCCTGATAATCTGAGGTGGAACAGTTTCATCCCAAAAACATCCCACTGTTCCCCTTCCACCCTGTCCATGGAAAAATTGTCTTCCATAAAACCAGTCCCTGTTGTCAAAAAGGCTGGGGACTGCTTTTGTAGACCATAAATTCTCTGTCACAACTATTTCACTCTGTCACAACTACTTCACTCTGTCATTCTGGTGCAAAAGCAGCCATAGACAATAAGTAACAAGTGAGTGTGCCTGTATTCTAATAAACTATTTATAAAAGCTGGTAGTAGAACAGATTTGACCCATGGGCTGTACTTTGCCAACACTTATCTAGATCATGTTGTAAAAATAAATATCCATAAAAATCATTATTCAGTATGGTAGACTTTTAAAAGTGTAAAAATCCTTTTGTCTGAATTTTGTTATATTCACTGGCATCTTTAATTTTCTTTTCAATTTTTGGATGACACATTACTAAGATAATTACTCCAATTACTTGAAGTCCATTAAAATTGGAATTTGACTCTAAAGCTAACTGTCTTGAGTAATAAATATGGCACTTTTACCAATGGAAAAAATTAAATGGGAATTCCAGGCAGCACCTCAAATGTTCACATGCATGTTTTGGGAGAAAGTATCTATGCATCTCTCAAATTTCTGCTCATTTTGCAATAAGAAGCACTGGCAGCTTTCATTCATTCTACATTTTTAAACATGTTGGCATAGTGAACAGCTTCAGAAGATATAGTTTATCTCCATCTGGAGCTGAGTGTGTGTCTGTGTGCTGTACATTATTATAAAGATAATATTCCTTTATAAGGTAGAGGTTGGGCAGGTTTGCTTGCAGCCCATTATAAAATATTCAGGCTCCCTAAGCTCACAGTTCCTCACCTTTGGCTGAAAAGAATCAAATCTCACCCTATGGAACTTGGAGGTTAAGAGGAATCTATGCAAACATAAAACTTATCCTTCTTGCTGCACTATAAATAATAAAGTTCTTTGTCTCTGATCCAGGACTGTCATGTACTCTGCCAGCATCTATTTGAAATCGTGGCAGGCTAATGTATTAGCTTATATGTAGGATAAAAGCTTACACCTCTTACAGTTCCTGATAAAATGTATTGTTCTTTTTATCATCCTTATTTCTTTGATTGTGCAGTTCTGAGTTAGTTTCTTAATCCTGATTTCTAATTTGATTGCACTGTGGTCTGAGAGACTGTTTGTTATTATTTCCATTCTTTTGTGTTTGCTGAGGAGTGATTTACTTCCAAATATGTGGTCAATTTTAGAGTAAGTGCGATGTGGTCCTGAAACGAAAACAGTGGCAAACAGAATGCAACAGCAAATCAAAAAGCTTATTCATCATGATCAAGTAGACTTCACCCCGGGGATGGAAGGCTGGTTCAACATACACAAGTCTATAAATGTAATCCATCACATAAACAAAACCAAAGACAAAAACCACATGATTATCTTAATGGATGCAGAGAAGGCCTTTGACAAAATCCAACAACCCTTTATGCTAAAAACCCTCAATAAACTAGGTATTGATGGAACGTGTCACAAAATAATAAAAGCTATTTATGACAAACCCACAGCCAATATCATACTGAACGGGCAACAACTGGAAGCATTCCCTTTGAAATCTGGCACAAGACAAGGAGGTCCTCTCTCACCACTCGTATTCAATATAGTATTGGAAGTTCTAGCCAGAGCAATCAGGCAAGAAAAAGAAATAAAGTATATTCAATTAGGAAAAGAGGAAGCCAAATTGTCTCTATTTGCAAATGACATGATTCTAAATTTATATTTAGAAGACCCCATCATCTCAGCCCCAAATCTCCTTAAACTGATAAGCAACTTCAGCAAAGTCTCAGGATACAAAATCAATGTGCAGAAATCACAAGCATTTCTATACACCAATAACAGACAAACAGAGAGCCAAATCAAAAGTGAGCTCCCATTCACAATTGCTACAAAGAGAATAAAATACCTAGGAATACAACTAACAAAGGATGTAAGAACCACTTCAAGGAGAACTACAAACCACTGCTCAATGAAATAAGAGAGTACACAAACAGATGGAAGAACATCTCATGCTCACAGTTGGGAAGAATCGACATCGTGAAAATGGCCTTACTGCCCAAAGTAATTTATAGATTCAACGCCATCCCCATCAGCTACCAGTAACCTTCTTCACATAACTGGAAAAAAACACTTCAAACTTCATATGGAAACAAAAGAGAGCCCATATGGCCAAAACAATCCTAAGCAAAAAGAACAAAGCTGGAGGCATCACGTTGCCTGACTTCAAACTACACTACAAGGCCACAGTAATCAAAACAGCATGGTACTGGTACCTAAACAGAGACATAGACCAATGGAAGAGAACAGAGGCCTCAGAAGCAACACCACACATCTACTACCATCTTATCCATGACAAACCTCACAAAAATAAGCAATGAGGACAGGATTCCCTGTTTAATAAATGGTGTTGGGAAAACTGGCTGGCAATGTACAGAAAACAGAAACTGGACCCCTTCCTGACACCTTACACTAAAATTAACTGCAGATGAATTAAATATCTAAACATAAGACCTAACACCATAAAAACCCTAGAAGAAAACCTAGGCAAAACCATTCAGGACATAGGCATAGGCTAGGACTTCATGGCTAAAACATCAAAAGCATTGGCAACAAAAGCCAAAATAGACAAATGGGATCTGATTAAACTCCAGAGTTTCTGTACAGCAAAGGAAACAATCATTAGAGTGAAGCAGCAATCAACAGAATGGGAAAACGTTTTTGCAAGCTACCCATCTGACAAAGGGCTAATATCCAGAATCTACAAAGAACTAAAAGAAATTTACAAGAAAACAACAAACAACCCCATCAAAAAGTGGACAAAGCATATGAACAGACACTTCTCAAAAGAAGATATCTATGAGGCCAACAAACATATGAAAAAATGCTCATCATCACTGGTCATTAGAGAAATGAAAAACAAAACCACATTGAGATACCATCTCACACCAGTTAGAATGGCAATCATTAAAAAATCTGGAGACAACAGATGCTGGAGAGGATGTGGAGAAATAGGAACTCTTTTACACTGTTGGGAGTGCAAATTAGTGCAACAACTGTGGAAGATAGTGTGGCATTTCCTCAAGAACCTAGAAATAAACATACCATTTGACCCATCAATCCCATTATTGGGTATATACCGAAAGGATTATAAATCCTTCTATTATAAAGAAACATGCACACGTATGTTCATTGCAGCACTGTTTACAATAGCCAAGACTTGGAACCAACCCAAATGTCCATCAACAATAGACTGGATAAAGAAAATGTGGCACATATATACCATGGAATACTATGCAGACATAAAAAATGATGAGTTTGTGTCCTTCATAGGGACATGGATGAATCTGGAAACCATCATTCTCAGCAAACTGACACAAGAACGGAAAACCAAACACTGCATGTTATCACTCATAGGCGGGTGTTGAACAATTAGAACACGTGGACACCAGGAGGGGAGCATCACATACTGCGGTCAGTTGAGGGGGTAGGGGAGGGACAGCTGGGGGTAGCGAGGGTGGGGAGGGATAACAAGGGGAGAAATACCAGCTATAGGTGATGAGGGGATGAAGACAGCAAACCACCTTGTCATGTATATGTACCTATGCAACAATCATGCATGTTCTGCACATGTACCCCAGAACCTAAAGTACAATTAAAAAAAAACCCTGTATCTATCTCCTGTAAGAGGGAGATTACTCATGTTTCAGGTAGTAAATTATATGACATAAAAAGCATTTATATAAATATATAATATATATATTTGAGAGTATATATTTATATTTACATAAACTTTTTTCTCATATAATTTTTTATCTCATATCAAATATATAATAAATTTCTGCACTTTATTCATCTCTCTCAAAGTTTGGAAAAAGTTAAAAGAGAAATGAGATGACAAAGAACAAAATAACAAAATACTATAACAACACAAATTTAAAACGCCCTGAAAAGTATAAGAACAATACCAAAGGGAAAAGCAACATTATGTTCTTATAAAATAATCATAGACAGCTTTAGATGTTGCTTGCCTTTCCTCCAGACTTTTAACAAATCACAAGTACATGTTCCAGTAATAAAATAACTGTATATTGTCAAGACATATGCATTGCCTTTGACTTATCATTTATAAGTCAAGTCACTTTCCCTGAAGATCCCACACAATAATATCCTCATATACAACATGATCTACTTTGTCTTGACCAGGAATACATATTAACACCTTTTGATCTCTGCTGAATCAGACCATAACAGATTTTCTTGGAAGATACCAATAACAGCAATTAGAAAGTTGGACACATACCTCCAACTACACAGTATTTTCTACACAACAAAATAAGTAAGCATGGCATCACCTAATCTAATCTGGATATCAGAAAGAAAATATTAACATCATATATCAAAGTACACACATGCCTAAACTCCTTAAATGGGAAAAAGAAGGCAACTAATTCAGATGATGATCACGTCTATATATTTTGGAAAGACAGGTGTTAAAAGCTGTACTCTGACCTGTGTTATGGTTAATGATTGCTATCCTTCTAGACTGAACTAGTCTTACAGATTTAATTATTTGTTGGCAAATTAATGATGAAGTGACAGTAAATGCTTCAAAAATTACTTGGTGGCATAGGCCAAATATTTTCTGTGTATGAGGTATATAAGAACTGTGCTTCTGAAACTGATGTACATACATATCACCAGAGCAAATTTTATTTATCTATTTATTTGAACCACTGAAGTATTGTTGACATACTTAATGTATATATTTAATTCATATATCTTGATGAGTTTGCATCTGTGAAGCTAACATCATCATCAAAGCCATAAATATATCTCAACTCCCAAAGTTGTCTTCCTTCACCTTTAATCACTATCATTGGGGTTATTTAAAGTTATACTATTTCAGATTCTGATTTAGTAGGTTTGGACTGGGACCTGAAATCCTGCATTTCTAACAGGGTCCCAGGTGATGGCAATGCTGGTAGTCTTTGGGGTAGCAAGCGATTAGTCTTGTTGACAGATAAATTGTAATAATACTTAATATATTTTTCCTGGGTAAGACTTCGAGAACTAAAATCTGCAACACCTGCCTTAGAAATCTCAGATGCTTCATTATGGAGTATTTCCTTGAATTTTTCCAGTCCTGCTTGATTTTTCCATAAATATATGGCCAGCTGGCCCACAATGAGCCAGAACAAGTATGCTTACCTTAACATAAGATCTCCAAACTCCTGCTAGCGTCTCCTATGCAGCCTCTCATTAGAAGGAGCCTTCAGCTTTACATTACAAAAAGACTGGGCTTTTTAAAACCTTATCAGAAGGACCAGTGTACTCCTTCATTTTCATGCTGCTGATAAAGACCCGAGACTGAGAAGTAAAAGAGGTTTCATTAGACTTACAGTTCCATATGGCTGGGGAGGCCTTAGAATCACGGCGGGAGGTGAAATGCACTTCTTACATGGCAGCAGAAAGAGAAAAAACGAGGAAGAAGCAAAAGCGGAAGCCCCTGATAAGCCCATCAGATTTCGTGAAACTTATTCACTATAGAATAGCACAGGAAAGACGGCCCCCATGATTCAATTACCTTTCCCTTCGTCCCAACAACACGTAGGAGGGACCCAGGAAAGGTAATTGAATCATGGGAAATAAAATTCAAGTTGAGATTAGGGTGGGGACAGCCAAACCATATCAACCAGTAAGACAGAAAACACTTAAAGATCTAGGGACCTTGTCTCACTGAAAAACATAAAAAACAACAAAATGCTTAATGAATTGTATTCTCACCACACACATGCATACACATACACACATAGAAATATGTACATGAGGTAATGCAAATGTTAATTAGCTTGATTTAATTATTCCACAATGTACACATATTTCAAAACATCATGTCATCTACCACAAATGTGCATTATCTTTACTGTCAATTAAAAATAAATAAGAATTAGCTGGGCATGGTGGCGCACACCTATAATCCCAGATACTTGGGAGGCTGAGGCAGGAGAATTGCTTGAATTGGGACCCTGGAGGCAGTGGTTGCAGTGAGCTGAGATGGCACCACTGCACTCCAGCCTGAGCCACAGAGTGAAACTCCATCTCAAAAAATAAAAAAAAATATGAAATAAAATAAAATAATAAAATTAATTGAGTATAACAGTACTGTACAGTTAACCATTAAAAACAAAACATAGTCAAAGAAATAATTTGAACAAAATCATGTAGCTTCTAGAAACTATATTATGTTTTACTTTGCTCTACCTGACACAAATTGTTACCACCTTGGGAAATTATATTCCAGTTACTGGTTCTGTGCCAACAGCTGAGCTGAGCCTAGATGAATCTACCCACATCTGTACTCAATGTTCCAGTCAGACTATTTGTCAGAGACCCTACCATCTGGATGACATTAAGATATTGTTGAGACTTGAACTCAGCGTAGGAGTGCGAAGTTTCTCATTTGAGCATCTGACAATGCCAGAACAGATATAAATGTGTGGAATATATTTATTAGTTATATATGGAAAACAAAGGGAGAAATCATTCGGAAAATTTTTCTGGCTGGGTGCAAAGGCTTACACTTATAATCCCAGCACTTTGAAAGGCCAAGGCAGAAGGAATCTCTTGTGGCCAGTAGTTCAAGACCAGTATAGGCCACATAAGGAGACCTTATCTTTACAAATAATAATTTAAAAATTAGCAGGCATAGTGGCACTCACCTGTGATCCTAGCTATTTGGGAGGCTGCCATGAGAGGATTGCCTGAGTCCTGGAGGTCAAGGCTGCAGTGAGCCATGACTGTGCCACTGCACTCTAGCCTGGGCAACAGAGCGAGACTCTGTTTCAAAAAAACATAAAAAGAAAAAAGAAAACTTTTCTTCTCTGGCACATTCTACATATATATGAATCAAAACTTGCTGAGACTTGTGTATTACCAGTGTTTTGGGTGATTTGGGTCTTTCTGATTTAATATAAATATAGTGAATATTAGTTTTTCTTTTGCCTCAAAGACAAAACTTATATCAGATATTGATTATGCAGTTGTGAAACTTCAACTCTTAAAATAATTCAATTTTGCATTACTGATTTTTCAATATTTATGTTAAAAAATGTATGTTTGCTACATAAATTAATATTGTCAATAAATAAGACCATCACCTGTTCATTCTAAATAAAGACAACAAATTTACAAACTGAGTACAGTGTGACTATAAAATAATATTTGCCTATTTCCTTTAATAATTATTTCTGTTATAAAACATCATTATCAACTTTATTTGTGTTTGTATGTATTTGTTTTCTATTTGTTGGTTTCTTCAAACAAACAGCCCTTGAATTTACTTTTCACTGCTTTTCTGATTTATTCAATTTGGATTTCATTATTATTATTTTCTCTATTGGCTTATCTTTATTTTTCTAAATTTTTCAATGAAATGATATCTTTATAGAAAATTGTTTTTAAAATTTTATTATTATGGATATAATACATTTCAGTTATAAAAATATGAGAGGATAGAATAACAGAGACCTCCACTGATGTTTCCTTTATACAATCATTACCTCTTTTATTTTAGCTCATGCACTTAAGGTAGCTATTTCTTAACTTAGCCTTCTGTAAATTTATAGACATATATAAATATAAGCACATGTAAGTACATAAACAAAGGGCATAATATTTTATCTTATTTATTGCAACTATTAATATTTTAAAGCCTAGAAATATATTCTTATACGGCTCTTTATTATTTGAGAATGTCTACACTGAATGAAATATTTTTCTGATATATTTAAGTGTTTTCTATTTTTCTGTACTTATGTTGCTTTCACAGCATAATACATATTTATATATACATACACTGGAGCACAGCAGGATATATATCTGTGAGATATATATATTATATATATAATATATATATACACACACACACACTGAAGCACAGCAGGATATATACAAGTATAGTGTGTGTGTGTATATATATATATCTCAGTAAAAGAGTACGCACATTTTAAAATTTGAAATACATAGTAAAATTAAACTGTATAATTTTGTGCCAATTTCCATATTTACAAAATTGTTTGAAAGGGCCTATTTACCTCTATTTTTCTATTCTTATTGTCAATTCAATAACTCTGAAATTAAGTCTTATTCTAATTTGCATTTGTTTTATTAAACACGACATTTTATTTCATAATTACTTGTATCTTTGAAATTATTATTAAATCTTGATACTGGATTTTATCTCTGATTTATGGGAGTTTGATTTCACAATTCAATCATTTGTGCTATCTCAGCAGCTTACTGAATTATCATAAAGAATGAAGGCGGCCGGGCGCGGTGGCTCACGCCTGTAATCCCAGCACTTTGGGAGGCCGAGGCGGGCGGATCACGAGGTCAAGAGATCGAGACCATCCTGGTCAACATGGTGAAACCCCGTCTCTACTAAAAATACAAAAAATTAGCTGGGCATGGTGGCGCGTGCCTGTAATCCCAGCTACTCAGGAGGCTGAGGCAGGAGAATTGCCTGAACCCGGGAGGCGGAGGTTGCAGTGAGCCGAGATCGCGCCATTGCACTCTAGCCTGGGTAACAAGAGCGAAACTCCGTCTCAAAAAAAAAAAAAAAAGAATGAAGGCATATATTGAGAGAAAAATAATTTCAAATGAAATGAGAAATTAAGAATGGTGCATATCATTTCCATTCAATATACTTTGTACTTAGCTCTGTTGAAAAAATTTTAAAACTCTTATTTAAACGGGTTTTTATTTTTTTTAAAAAATATAGAGCGTTGATTTGAAAAATGCACTGAGTCCCTTACTTCAGGGAACGTGCTAATAGATTTCCATTCCTATAATCCTCCTCCCTTGACTAAGATTTGGATATAGACAAGGCCAACCTAAATATTAGCCCTCCCATTAATCAGTCTAATCCAAGAAAAAACATGGAAAAGACTTGCCGAACACTAACCAATTTTCAGAGAGACTTATCTACCAGCATACTCTTTTTTATTAGTCTGCACTTGAGGTCTTTTATGGAAGCCATGGAGAGATTAATCAGTAATCCATAGTAAATTTAAACATATGTATGTGTGTATCTCGTATTCTTTGTCTAAATTTTACTGTGTTTATATTTGTTATTGCTAATGTTTTTCAAAAGTTATATTCAAATATTTCCTTTAAACAGGTCAATCTTGTTTTCCTTGAAAACATATTACCAAAGTCCATGATACAATAAAAATCATAAATAAAGTTAATGCTGAATGACAAATAACTTACTCTGTTACTTATTTCCGAATATTCGTAGGAAATAAGCATTTTTAATGATTCCTACTTGCAGATAGCCGTATTTAGCATGACCCTTTAAAATTTATTAAATTAATTACTTGCATTCGAGTATACATTAAACCTCAAGGAAGACAACGTTTATAAAGCACGTGTTCTCTATTGCAATAGAGAACAGAATTCACATATGTGCATGGAAATATTGCTGCAAATATATTCCAAATTGTAATAAAATAATTAATCTTGCTTTTGAATTACTATTATCTATGGGTTATCTGTGAGATTTGCTATAGTCTTATAAAGAAAGTCTATACCTTTAGCATATTTAAATCTACACTTTTGTGTGTTCCTCTAAGAAGACAAGTAGGTAAAATGATTTCACATTCTGAAATAGTTTCACAGATGATGACATTGTTCCATTTTAAATGTTTTCACAGTCTACCTGTACTTTCTAGTTGACTGCTAATTCTCTGACAGCCAATAGCAAAGACAATCAGGTACCAAAATAATTGCATGAAAATTTTTTCCAATTATTTCAAAGCAAGTCTAAAAAATAGACAAAATTTGTTTAGCATTTTTCCTGCTTCTATTTTATTAATAAACATAATTTTATATAGTACTAATGCTCACAAAAAAGCATAATTAATTTCAGGAAGATAGAAGCTTATGAAAATTCAATAATTTTGACATTTGGTTAAAATTACTTTGTAAATAATATCAAGTTATGTAAGGCTACTTGAGAAGAGAATATAAAGTAACACAAAAATGATGACATGTTTTTTATTGTTCACAATAGCCATTCAAGTGCAGGTGAATGAGAACACTGCATGTAAATATACAAAATAAATACATTCTGATTCCCAATAATTACATTATGTGAAGCCCCTACAGAACTCTCTCTCTCTTATAGGTTTCTTTTTTCCAGTCAGTCCACTCTTCATATTTGCCTCTTCAAGGCTTGCTACTTATGTGATTATACAAAAATGGAAGAAAAAGAAAGAATCAAAGATGATTCCAAGATTTTAGGATAAATACCTAGCAGAGTGAGTATGTTTCTGTTTAAAATGTTAAAAACGAAATAAAAGTTATATGAAAAAAACTATTTAAATTTTAAAATGAAAAGTTTGAACTCATTATGTTACATCTTCTTATAAATCAATGCATAGTACAACTAGAGGACTGCAATTTCATGTGAGCTGTTGGGGCATATCATTAAAAAGTAAGAACTGAGACTTAATACATGATCTATTCACCCAAGGAAAGTATATAGAAAAAGAATAGCTCTAGGTCAAGGGCTCAGGGCTCAGGTTGGTGTTTGCACATAATTAAGGAATGGTAACTGGGGCCAGCAAAATAAATAAGACCCTCCAAAGAATAAAGAATAAAACAATAATACAACTAATATTAATGCAGAATACTATTATGTCAATAATAAAAAAATGCAGTTGATTCACCATGAATAGAATATGTGCTTTGAAGCAATATGTACACGCTATTAGTCATGGGGAGTATATGTTTATTTCCACTTATGATCCAGAAACAAGACTTATTAAAAAAAAATCATGGCCTAAATTAGAAATAAAGGTGAGGTCTAGGGTAAGAAATAAAGCACGTGGCTTTTTTAAATTTACAAATCAGTTTTACTCCATAATTACGTACTGCATTTTCAGTGTAAAGGACTGTGTAGCACAAAGAAGCAAGATACTCAGTGACCAGTCTCAAAGATATAACAAGCCCAGTGTATTAAGCAGACACAGTGGCAAGTTGGTCTTATAAAGGGACAAAAGAATTCATTGGAAGAGCTGAAATTCAGGGCACTAATGCAGTATTTGAGAAGAGAGATGATTGCATCCTATACTATAATGAGAAATGTTTCTTTTAAGTGGAAGGAATATAACTGAGCATAAAGGATGGTTGGACAAAGATTGCATGAGAGTTTTAACCACCTACTATTCACACTGTTGGTAAAGGCACCACAATAGGGTTATGAGGAGGACCAACCATACAACACCCAACTCTGGCCAAATGAGATCTACAGCTGTTTGTTAGCCTCATATACTCACAGCCTGGAGTAGAAGGGCACAGCACTCCATAGGCCCTGACAGGGATTACATTTGGAAGCAAAATGAGTAAGCAGGCAGTGTGGAAGGTAGACTGTTTCGTGTGAACAGGGTGAGGTGACCCCTGGTTGCCATGCAGGATGTGATTTACTTGTTTTAATAATTTCCTGGGTGAGCAGAGAACTGAAACTTTTATTTAGAAATAAGGATATTGTACATTTTTCCTTTAATAAGGAGAGTTATTTGACTAGAGGCCTTTATCTGTGGGAACACCATGGAGAGATAAATATACGGTTAGGCTATTTGAAGGCCTCCTGATTTCACTAGATGTCAAGACAGCATGTGACATCAAGCCTCAGGTTTAGGCCTTACACTGCAATGGGGAGACAAAACATAGCCCAATATAGAGAGGGGAGCATGCATAACATGTTCAGGAAAGAGACAATTCCTCTCTCTCTCTCTCTTTCTGTCTCTCTCTCTCTCTCTCTCTCTCTCACACACACACACACACACACACACACACACAGGGTTACCACAAATAGGTGTTTCTCTGACAGCTGTGAAGATGAGTAACTCTTTCCTTATGGTTTCCTAATACTGGGACATGTCTCCTCCTGATGAACACAGAGGTCAGGTGATTTTATGGATGTCTATCAGATGTCCTAGCAAACAAATCTGAGCATTTAAAGAGCCTGATGCAGGCCCATCTGGAGAGCCAGTAGGAAAGGACAACATCAAACCCAGAGAGGAAAGCAGAATGTTTAGGAGCCTCAGTGAGCAGATGGAGAGTGGGCTCCACTTATTATTAAGTTACAGCAGCATGTCAGGCTCTCAGTCCAGAAGAGTTATCCCAACCCACAGAAGCAGAGTTATAAACTCCCTGCCACTCTCAGTAACAACAGGAGTAAATAGTTGAGAAGCTGCCACTTAATCTGTCAATCATCACCACCTGTTATTTACCTAGTGCCAAAGGAGCTCTCTAATCCATGTCTTTAAAAGGATTCTAGAGCTGGTTTACAGTGACTGAAGTGCCAAATTTACTCTGTCACTAAAAGGCCCTGGGCACCTGGAATGTATCTTTGGAAAAGAATGACAGATCCCCAATAGCTAGTATTTTCATTGCAATTATGTTATTATGATAAATTCAATAATAGATTTTTTTCTGTTAATATGATGATGAGCATGTTGTCTGCACTTGATTATTGTACAGCTTTTTCCCTCCATTTTTTATTAAAAACAAATATTACCCTCTATGCGGTGTGTATTTGAACATTGTCCATTTAGAATATATTAATACATATGCTCTAGAATCACAAAAAATCTCAATATCCTTGTTCTTTTAGATTCCTCATGTATTTAATAAAATATGTCCCCATATGTTACAAATTATATTTTCAATTCCTTTCCTCAAGAGACCCATAACAAAGCAATGAATTCACTTTGTAGAAGCCAATTCTTTGACATAACTCTAAACACAATCTTAATGCTCACAGATAAAGTCCTCAGATACTCAGGCTTTTATGCTTGGTATTAAATGATCTCTTTTGTTTCTTAATAAATAAGAAACTTATTTTTACAAAAGGCATACATCTACAAGAAAGTCATTTTATGTATTCACATTATCACTTTCTGGCCTCATCTTTGACTAATATCAGTTAATTCCCCCTACGTACTAACCTGAAAAACCCACAATTAAAAAAAATTCTAATTCATTGGTCACAGAAAATAATAACAACACTTAATTACTTTAATACTATTCACGTATAAGATACCACTTCTTCATGCAGTAGAGATCCCTTGTTTAAAAGTAAAATTTTGCAGTTAAAGAAACAGACTAAAGGAATCTTCATTTAGGAGATAGCTCAGAGGCTCTGCTTCTTAGGTCTTGTACAGTCTTACATATTTTAACCTCCTTGAAACTCAGGTTACTATCTGTTAAATGAATATAAAAATTCTATCCTAAAAGGATTTTTGTGAATGTGGCATTATAAATAGAGTGGTGGCTGTGGCACTGTATCCTGGCTTCAACTGACAGATGCCTAATCAATGTTACTTTGTAGTTTACTGCTTTCTTTTAATGCTGATCTGCCCATGGTAGTTTCTGTTTTTAATTTTTTAAGAGTACTTATTTTACATGGGTTATACATGTTCATTTTACAAAAGGCCTCAAATATGAATAATCAAATTGAAGCAAACAAAAGTGCTAACATCTTCAAGAAAGCTCTTCTTTCCTAAGACAATAATCGTTAACCCTTTTAGTATTAACATTACTAGGAATTTTTGTTCATGAATATGTATCTTTGATAAAATTGTGTCTTATTTTAGATCAGTTTTATTTTGTTCTAATATCGTTGTAACAAAGAAATATTTATAGATTATAATTGTTAAGCACAAATATACTAACTTGACAAATGCATAATAGTAACCTTTTTGTTGCACATTTAACATACTTTCAATTTAAGTTTAATTAGTAGTGCTGTAAATGAATATATAGGCAATTTAAGTTTTACACTCAATTTTATCTTTGCATAGTAAGTTCCAGGATTGGAATTTCTTTTTCTTTCTTTCTTTCTTTCTTTATTTTACTATACTTTAAGTTCTGAGGTACATGTGCAGAACATGCAGGTTTGTTATATAGGTATATACACACCATGCTAGTTCGCTGCATCATCTCGTCATCAACATTAGGTATTTCTCCCATTGCTATCCCTCCCCTATCCCCCTACCCCCTGCTATCCCTACCTTAACAGGCCCCTAACACCTACTATCTCCTACACCCTAACAGGCCCCGGTGTGTGATGTTCCCCTCCCTGTGTCCATGTGTTCTCATTGTTCAACACTCACTTATGATTGAGAACATGCAGTGTTTGGTTTTCTGTTCTTGTGTCAGTTTGCTGAGAATGATGGTTTCCAGCTTTATCTATGTCCCTGTAAAGGACATGTACTCATCCTTTTTGATGGCTGCATAGTATTCCATGGTGTATATGTGCCACATTTTCTTTATACAGTCTATCATTGATGGGCATTTGGGTTGGTTCCAAGTCTTTGCTATTGCAAACAGTGCCACAATAAACATACGTGTGTATGTGTCTTTATAATAGAATGATTTATAATCCTTTGAGTATATACCCAGTAATGGGATTGCTGGGTCAAATGGTATTTCTATTTCTAGATTCTTGAGGAATTGCCACATTAGTTCAACAATGGTTGAACTAATTTACACTCCCATCAACAATGTAAAAGTGTTCCTATTTCTCCACATCCTCTCCAACATCTGTTGTCTCCTGATTTTTTTAATGATCACCATTTTAACTGGTATGAGATGGTATCTCAATGTGGTTTTGATTTTCATTTCTCTAATGACCAGTGATGATGAGCTTTTCTAACTGAACTGGTATGTATACATTTTTTTATATATACATATACTCATATGAAAAAAATGACAAAGATTCCCTTGGTCTCTAGTTCAAATAATAAAAATTCTAATTGGATTAGGATTAGAATCCTCAAAGAGAATTCTAATTAAGTGAGTCTCAGTCCAAAAGCTCCTTAAGCTGATAAGCAACTTCAGCAAAGTCTGAGAGTACAAAATCAATGTGCAGATATTACAAGCATTTCTATATGCCAACAACAGACAAGCAGACAGCCAAATCGTGAATGATCACCTATTCACAATTGCCACAAAGAGAAAAAAATACCTAGATATACTATTAACAAGGGAAGTAAAGGATGTCTTCAAGGAGAACTACAAACCACTGCTCAAGGAAATCAGAGAGAACACAAATAGAAAATCATTCCATGCTCATGGATAGGAAGAATCAATACTGTGAAAATGGCTACACTACCCAAAGTAATTTATACATTCATTGTTATTCCCATTAAATTATCATAGACGTTCTTCACAAAATTAGGAAAAACTGTTTTAAAATTCATATGGAACCAAAAAAGAGTTCATATAGCCAAGACAATCCTAAGCAAAAAGAACAGAGCTGGAGGCATCATGCTATCCAACTTCAAACTATACTACAAGACTACAGTAGCCAAAACAGCATGATAATGGTATAAAAACAGAGACATATACCAATGGAACAGAATAGAGAACTCAGAAATAAGACCACAGATCTACAACCATCTGATCTTCAACAAACCTGACAAAAACAAGCAATGGGGGAAAGACTCCCTATTTAATAAATGGTGCTGGGAAAACTGGCTAGCCATATGTGTAGGGAACCACCCCCCACATTCTTTTGTGGCAACAAAAGAATGAGAAAAAGACAGATTAAGAATTCATACAGTGGGACCAGGGGGCCAGTGCATAAAGGAGGATGCAAAGGCCCCAAGCTCTGGTCTTCCACAATATGCATTGGTTACAATCACTTTGATCTATAGGGTAGACAGTGAGGTGATGGTGGGAAGAGGGTGACGTGATGGCAGGGTGAATCAGTGAGCCAGAACTGGTGTGTCATTCTAAAGATTGATAACATTGGTGGTTTGGGAGTTTCACAAAACAAGAACATGGGATTATCTTTAGCCTATGCTCTATGTGCAGCTGGTGGAATGCAGGCCTCACAAGAAGACTACAAATCTGGTAACATTTTAGTGCTACAAAAGGGTTTTACGTCCTTGACCACAATGTTTATGGTAACAGAGTCTAGGTCGCCCTGCACCAGAACATGAGGCATGGAGAAGTTTGCCTCCCCAGAGGCCTCCCGCAGTTTGCTGTGGTTTGTTATTCCCAGTTTATGTGTTACTTACAACCAATTTATGTAGGGTAAGTCTTTTCTCCTTTGCTGCTTCCCCCAACAATATGGAGAAAATTGAAACTGGACTTCTTCCTTACACCTTACAAAACGTAACTCAAGGTGGATTAAAGACTTAAATGTAATACCCCAAACTTAAAAAGTTCTAGAAGAAAATCTAGGTAGTACCATCCAGAACATAAACATGTGCAAAGATTTCATGATGAAATCACCAAGAGGAATTGCAACAAAAGACAAAAATTGATAAATGGGATCTAATTAAACTAAAGAGCTTCTGCACAGCAAAAGAAACAACAGAGTTAACAGATACCTTACGGGAGAAAATTTTTACTATCTATCTATCTGATGAAGGTCTAATATCCAGAATCTAGAAGGAACTTAAGCAAATTTACAAGAAAAAGCAAACAACCCCATTAAAAAAGTGGGCAAAGGATGTGAATAGACACTTTTCAAAAGAATACATTTATGCAGCTAACAAACATTTGAAAAAAAAGCTCAACATCACTGATAATTAGAGAAATGCAAATCAAAACCACAATGAGATACCATATCACACCAGTCAGAATGGTGATTATTCAAAAGTCAAGAAACAACAGAGGCTGGTGAGGTTGTGGAGAAATAGGAATGCTACCACACTGTTGGCGAGAGTGTAAATTATGTCAACCATTGTGGAAGACAGTGTGGTGATTCCTCAAGGATTTAAAAGCAGATATACTATTTGGCACAGCAATCCCATTACTGGGTATATACCCAGAGGAATATAAATCATTCTATTATAAAGATACATGCACGTGTATGTTAGTTGCAGCACTATTCACAATAGCAGAGACATGAAATCAACCCATATGCCCATCAGTGATAAACTAGATAAAGAAAATATGGTACATAAACACGATGGAAAACTATGTAGCCACAAAAAGGAACAAGATCATGTCCTTTGCAGGGACATGGATGGATCTGGAAGCCATTATCCTCAGCAAACTAATGCAGGAACCAAAACCCAAACACCACCTGTTCTCATTTATAAGTTGGAGCTGAACAATGAGAACACATGGACACAGGGAGGGGAACAACACACACCGGGGCCTTTTGGTGGGTGTGCAAGGGTAAGGAGAGCCTCAGGAAAAATGACTAATGCATGCTGGGCTTAATACCTAGGTGATGGGTTGACAGGTGCTGCAAGCCACCATGGCACACAATTACTCATGTAACAACCTTGCACGCACTGCACATGTACTCAGAATTTAAAATTAAGAAAACATAGTCTTGAATATAATTAAACTTCTGAAAATAATACGAATATTTATGTGCTTTATCTTCCTCACACTATTATTTAAATTTTAAGTCCACCATATGATTCAGCAAAACTTTTCTTTGCTAATTTAGCAACAGCTTTCTGTAAATAATCATTAATTCAGACTGCTATGTTTATCAAAATTATTTATATCCCTGTTATTCATGTATTGCTCTATATTCAGACTATTAGTTAAAATAAGACCTTTCCCAAACCTTCCATATCTCCTGCTTATGCTATAGGTAGCTAATGTTTCTGATACAATGAATACAGACATTTTGTTTACATTATGGCCTCCACATTGCTAACTGTTAAAGTTTGTCATGCTGGTTTTCTCACATTTTCTCACACATTTCTTTTGTGAGAAAAATTAGTTTGCTCACAAAACATATTTTGCAACCAATGTATTTGGATAAATACCCAAAATGGAAACAAATATTCAATATTTATGACTTCAAGTATTTGTACCTGGCTAAGAAGGAAGTGAAAATAAAGTATATGCTACATTGCTGTGCATATTTTATTTTTTTTATTTTGTGTGTGTGTGTGTGTGTGTGTGTGTGTTTTAGACAGAGTCTCGCTCTGTCACCCAGGCTGGAGTGCAATGGTGTGATCTCGGCTCACTGCAACCTCCGCCTCCCAGGTTCAAGCGATTCTCTTGCCTCAGCCTCCTGAGTACCTGGAATTACAGGCTCCCATCACCACACCTGGCTAATTTTTTTTACTTTTGGTAAAGACAGGGTTTCACTATGTTGGCCAGGCTGGTGTCGAACTCCATCAATTGAGCCTCACAAATACAAATTTATAAATATATTTTATCTTTTAAAGACTCTGCTACCACATTGTTCTATACACGAGACATTTATTATCATAGTTCTTGAAGAAGACAATAAGAGGAATCTGATTTGGGAAGACACATACACTAAAGAAGACAGTCTTGTATAAGGAGCCTTGACCCTGCAGTTAAGTGACCTCAGACTTAAACTCCTTCTGAGCCTCAGCCTCTTCACAGGAAATAGCTTAAAAGCTTATCTTGTGAATTGAAAAATTGCTTCCTCCAAGAATCATTTAATTTAGGTATAATAAGTATTCCATAAGGCAACTGTGAAAATAGATGAACTTCAGGGCTTGGTAGAGTGTCCAGGATGTTTGTATAGAATCTTGCATTCTAAGAAACAAGTTTTTCACATTTTACCATACCAGAAGTTAATGTGAAGCCTAATATTTCTTTGTTTACTGAATAGACAATGTGATTCTTTTTTTTTTAATATACAACCCTGGAGCTGATATTAATTTTTGGTGGTTATTTCCACCAATCCCACCTTAGAATTGAATGAATATAATTACCTGAAACACTAATATATGTGTTTAGAATAAATGCATTCATACATGGCTTGGTGTGTAAAATATACTGCTACAGGTGATCTATAAAATGCATTACTCCCATTTATAAGTATTGGCAGTGTATATGATGTTGAAAGAGAAGCTGATGAAGGTGGGAGGTGTGGTGGGAAGAGAGCCAGAATAGCACAAAGGGACTTTAGAGAATAAAAATATCAAATAAGAAAGTTTATGCTCATTCCTGCACAATACGTAGCAAACAGTTCTCCCTTTCCAATTTCTTTTTTGAAACTTTTAATAAAGACAGTATTAAGAAGCTTTTTTCATAAATAGGTACTATAAATTTTTGAGAAATAAGTGCAAAATAAAATAACTACAATGGTGTATAAAATTTGCAAAACATTTTTATACTGTATGATTGAGTTGGGGGTAACTAAGATAAATACGAAGGACAGAAACCATGAGAAAATATGAATTTAAAGGAAGCAGTAGAGCTGGCATTCATTCCAGTGAATCAAGAGCTTAGATTTAATAGCACCACCATTTCATCAGGAGCCAGGAGAGAAACTCTGAGGCACACCCAAAGAGATTTGTCAGGTCAAGAAATTAACCATGAGATACAGATTTTTTTTTTTTTGAGATGGAGTTTCGCTCTTGTTGCCCAGGCTGGAGTGCAACAGAGTGATCTTGGCTCAGTGAAACCTCTGCCCGCCGGGTTTGAGCAATTGTCCTGCCTCAGTCTCTCAATTAGTTGGGATTACAGGCACCCATCACCACACCCAGCTAATTATTTGTATTTTTAGTAGGGATGGGGTTTCACCATCTTGGCCAGGCTAGTCTGGAACTTCTGACCTCAGGTGATGCACCTGCCATGGCCTCCCAAATTGCTGACATTACAGGCATGAGCCACCATGCCCAGCCGAAACACAAATTTATACCAGTGGCTATTTCACTGAGTGAAGTAAAACCTACTTCACATTAATGAACATATTTATTTGTCATCTAGCTTTGGTAAAGCACAACAAAGGGGAAGAAAAAGTCTATCTTAACAAAACAAATTTACTCTCACTCCTGTTGGGGGCTAGAAGTCACTTCATATATACATATGAATACATATACATATATATATTATATATATACACACACACACATATATATAAAACAGATAAGTGAAAACAGAACAACAAAAGCAGAAACAAAAAGGATAGGATGATTTTAATTGCTTTATGATAGCAGTGTCCATAATTGGTAGATGGAGCTGTAAATTATATTTAGAGAAAGAGATACTAAACGCAACACTGAAATAATTCCAAAAGATAAAATTCCAAAAATCATGAGCTCCAAAACTATATGTTCTGCTGATCTTTGACAAGAGTGCCAAGAACATGAAATGGCTAACAAATAATCTCTTCAACAAATGTTACTGAAAAAATAATATATACACATGTGAAAAACTGATATTGAGCCCTCACCTTATTCCATACACAAAAATCAACTCAAAGTTGATCAAAGACTTAAACATAGGTCTTGAAACTATAAAATTCCTAAAGAAAACATAGGAGAAAACCTTCTTGGTCTCAGCAATTATTTCTTGGCAATTATTTTCAGATATAATACTACAAGCAATGGCAACAAAATACAAAATATACAAGTGGGGCTATAAAAAACTATAAAACATCTATACAGCAAAGGGAATCAATAGAATGAAAATGCAACCTATAGAGTGGGAGAAAATATTCACCATCATATACCTGATAAGTGGTTAATTTTCAAAATATATACAGAATTCCTGCAACTCAACAGCAAACACAACACAAATAATCTGATTTTAAAATGGGCAAAGGATTTGGACAGATATTTATCTAAAGACTACAGGCAAATGGCCAACAGGTATATGAAAAGATGCTCAATATCATAAATTACCTGAAAAATGTAAATAAACTACCATGAGAAATCAGCTCACATTTGCTAGGATGGCTATTATTAAGAAAAACAAATATAACAATTGTTAGCGAGGTTGTTGAGGAATTGGAATCCTTATATATTTTTAGTAGAAATGTAAAATGGTATAGAAGCTATGGAAAACAGTAATGAGAAATGGAGATTCCTCAAAAGATTAATAATAGAACTACCACATGATTTAGCAATCTCACTTCCAGGCATGTATCCAAAAGGACTGAAGTCAGCATCTCAGAGAGATATCTGCATTCTCATGTTTACTGCAGCACTACCCATAATATGCCCTCTCATGTTTGTTGCAGCATTATTCACAGTAGTCAAGATACATCAATAACACTAGTGTCTATCAGCAGATAAATTGCTAAAGAAAATGTGGTATATACATACAATGGACTACTATTCAGTTTTAAAAAATAAGGAAATACTGTCATTGATAACAACATAGATGTACCTGGAGGATATTATGCTAAGTGAAAAAGCCAGTCACAGAATGCCAAATAATGTATGACTTCACTTATATGAAGTTTCTAAAATACTCAAACTCATAGAAGCTGAGAGTAGAACGGTGGTTTTCTGGGGCAGGGGTGGTAGAAGAAATGGGGAGTTGTTGTATTCAAAAGGTAGAACATTTCAGCTACAATAGATGAACAATTTCTAGAGATCTGCTATACAGCATGTAATGTACATTCCAAAGTTTATTAAGAGAGTAGACCTCATGTTGTAGTCTTACTGCAAAAACAAATGAAAAAGGGACACAAGAACACTTTGGGAGGCATTGGATAATTCTATTACCTTTGTGATGATGGTATCACATGTGTTTGCATATATCAGAATTCATCAAATAGTACACATTTAATAGGTGCAGTTCTTTTTGTATCAATTATACTTTAATAAAGCTGTTACAAACTAGTACACACATGAAGAAACAGCTCAATCACAAAATATTAGCAAAAACAAATATCATATTTATACTTAAGAAGCTTCATATGCTTAAATGACCAGATCATGAAATAAGGCTTTTAAATATGTTAAAATAAATAAGAGTATTTGGAATACTTTATCATGGATGAGTATCAAAAGTAACCAAAATAATTTGAGAAAGATTCCTGTAGAACTTATAAAAATTAAATATTTAATAATTAAGTTGGAAATCCAATGAACTAGGAAGAACAGAGAACAATTTAAAAGAATATTCATGAATTGGTTGACAAATCTCAAGAAATCATCCAGAGAGAGACGCAGAGAGATGAGACCTAATCAGAGAGGGTAATAGATATGATGGAGTGTAGGAAACATTCTACTATGTGAGTAATCTGTCAGGTTTTCAGAAGGGAAAATAAAAGAAACATCAAGGAAGCAATATTCCAGGAAGTAATAATGCCCTGAAAATATTTAGAAATGCTGAAAGACAACAAGCCTTAGATTCTGTAGTCTGGCAAATCCCAAATGAGATAATAAAAACAAATTAAAACTAGACAATTTGAGGCAAAACTGCCGACACTAACTGTAGAGAGGATACATTAAAAGCTACCAGATAAAAAAGACAGATAACCCACAAAAAGACAATTAGGCTGATAGCAGATTTTCTAAAATAATATGAAAAAGCCAGAATAAACAGTCTATCATTTTGAACATAGCTTTTTGTACAGAGGTGTATTCCTAACAAAGCTATGTTTCAGAAATTATTGTTCAACAACCATATTTTGACAAGCAAAAAGGGAGATTAGTAATGTCACATTTTAGCTAAAAGAACCAAATTTGTACTCCAAACAGAAGAAAAATGACCTGATAAGAAGTTCTGAGAAACGAAGAAAATGTGAATGAATAAACAAGTATGTGAGTATATCCAAGCAAACTTTTAGATAAGATTCTAAAAATGCAAGATACAAATAAAATATAAAACATAAAAATCACTAGATTCAACACAAATATGAATAAAAGAAAGTGAAAATGGAAATAAAAGCTTTCATAAGACCTTATATATTATGAAAGAAATATATATGGATATATATATATATGAATAAAAATTAGATATGGTTATAAGTCTAACTTTAAACAGTAAATTCAAATGTAAGTTTAAATTCCGACCATTACAATTAAAGTGATAAACATAAACTGTAACTTTTAACCAATATAGGGAAAAAGAAACATGAGAAAAATAAATTCAAAGGAAGATTTACCTCCCAATAAACAGAAAGAAAGCAAGAAAAAATGACAAAAAAAAAAGCTGGAAATGTGATTTTTATTTTAGGTTTTATTTTAGGTTTGAGGGGTATGGGTGTAGGTTTGTTACATGGGTAAATTGCATGTCTCTGAGGTTTGGTGTATGAATGTTCTAATCACTCATCTGGAGAGCACAGTACCTGATAGATAGTTTTTCAACCTTGCCTCTCTCCCAGCCTCCCTCTTCTAGCTGTCTCCAGTGTCTATTATTCCCATCTTTATGTCTGTGTGTGCTCAATATTTAGCTCCCAGTTATAAGTAAGTATATGTAGTATTTGGTTTTCTATCTCTGCATTAATTTGCTTAGCATAATGGCCTCCAGCTGCACCCATGTTGCTGCAAAGAATATGATTTTGTTCTTCTACATGGCTGCATAATATTCCACGGTATGCATACCATAGAAAATGTGAGTTTGAATGCAAATGATAAATATATCGTTATTTTGTTTTTCTTTAGTTTTACACCTTTCATTTATTTCTTTGTCTTGTTGGACTTAATAGTGAATAAGGATGCTCATAGAGAGTATCCTTTGATTTACATGATTTTTAAGAAAATGGTTTTAGTATATCACAAAAGTAAACAGTAAGTTTTGGTACATACTCCTTTTTTTGTATTAGAAACTTTCTTCTATTGATAGTTTTAAAAATAAATGTATAATAAAGTTTTTTTATATTATGTTTGATTTATGATCTTTAATCTGTTAATATGACTGATAGTTTCATACCATAAGGATAGAAAAATATATTAACACATATTCACATATCAAAATGAATTAAAATATATTAATATATAACAATATATATCAAAATATATTAAATATATTCACATATTGAAATGAATAAACCTCAAGAAGTTATTTTTTTATAAAAATCCAATTAGTATATTTATAACATAATATATTTGAAATGGCCTAAAAGACACAAAACTAATATATTGTTTAGGTTAAATTATATCTAGCAAAACATAACGAAAAGCAAGGAAATAATAAACATGAAACTAAGTAGTTAGCTTAAGTAACACAGAGCCAGCTTCAATAATATTTGCAATATTATTTCTTAGACTTGGGTTACCTTTATTATAATTATAATATATCCATATGTGTATGTGCATATATATGTGCATATACACATACAACTTTACATACTCTTTAGTAGAATAAAATAGTTCATTATTTAAAACACATTTGTAAAAACCAAACTCTAAATTACTCTGTCAATAAAAACAATAATAATTTTTATATAAAGTGAGTTTTTTTTCCTGTGCAAGTATAAATATAATTTAAAATGTATAATTGCTAAATTTTATTCAGAGCCTAATCTGTACCACATCTTGTACAAAACAATGTACTTACACTACTTCATGTAGTACCATTAATATATACACTACTTTATCCACATTAAAAAAAAATTTTTTTTTAAGACGAGGTTTTACCATGTTGGTCAGGCTGGTCTTGAACTCCTGACCTCAGGTGATCCGCCCACCTTGGCCTCCAAAATGCTTGGATTACAGGTGTGAGCCACCACACCCAGCCTTTTATCCACATTTTACCCATAAGAAAACTCACAATTACAGGGACTCACTAATTTTTGCAGATAACTCAGAACTAGACATTATATCCACATGCTCAGCCACTAATGTATACCGAACCAGTTATACACACATACACACTACAAACTCACATATACACAGATTCTCTTTCTCTTTCATACACATAGCATATATCTATAGACAAAATTTTTGCATTAGTATTAAACAGTGTTAAATGACTTAGCCAAAATGAAATTTATATTAATATTTTTTTCTAGGACTTCAGCCAGAATATGATGTAAAAACAGTGCTAATAGAGCCTGATAAGAGGAAGCACAAATGTTCGCAGATAAAGTTTTTTACTAACAACTATTCTTAAATCAGATAGTTTCAAGGCAATGAAGAAAAAAAGGTCAACAAAAGGAATACATCATCTTGTATTTGAAGGCCACAATTGGATAAATAATGTCTTTACTCAAAGAATCTTCCCCTGGCAGCGTGAACAATGTGGCATTTAAACTCACCATTGCCTTCACATTCCAAGTAAACACAATCTTCTCTGAAGTAATGAGTGCAAACTCTCATACATATAATGGTTTCATAAATGTCCTAATCATAGAGATTTGTCTAAGTGACATTTACATTAAATTATCATATTACAGTAAAAATTATCTAAATAATTGTTTTAATTTTTAATGTTAATTGAATTTTAATATAATTTTTCATTTTAATTTTTAATAATTTTAATTATTACATTAAAAATTTAACCTCAGGAAAATATTGTGAAGGATTTCATCCATACAATTTTGGAAAGTTTCCTTCTACACATTGGCTTTATTATAATAAATCATTCTTGATGTTAAAGAACTCATGCAGTATTCCTAGCTTCTAAGCTCCTTTAAATGTGTGGGTATGGAATGGAAGAATTAGCTAGGTGAAGAAAAACTTGAGATCCAAAAAGCAGAAGAAAAATATAAAGGCCTCAGCCTATCAGTTGACCATATTAAAGCATAGTTAGTGCCTTTGTGTAGATTTCTTCTCAGGAAGGAAATAATTTATTTCATTTATGTATATCCAACCTACAATAAATACAGTTGAAAGCAATTGATGACTTGTAATCAAATAAATATACTAATTTATTTTCTCTAAAAGAAAACAAATGTCTTCATAGAGATTTTTCCCTAATTGACTTTTTAGAAAACAGACCTTGTAAATCTTGGATTGCTATCTCTTTCTTTTCTTTTAGACATAAAAAATGATCTTCTTGGAGAGGATTTCTAATCTCCCAGTATAAAGGAATTCTCTTCTCATGATCACATTACCATATTTAAAAAAATCCTATACATCATTTATTTCTAATTTTTAAAAAATAATTTATCTGGCAATTTTGTTCCTGAGTCTTCTAAAATGTAGGCCAGGAGAGAAGGGTTATTTTTTTTTTATTTTTTGCCAAATCAACCACTATCTCTTTAACATTGGATTAAAAGTATATGCTGAACAAGAATAAAAATGACCTGTTTTCACCTCTGTGAGAGTGAATAATAACATGCTGGTTTACTCCACGTGTGTCTTACCCTAGAGTAGGTAAGATGCTGATAGAGTAGAGTACATGCTGATAGAAATGAACACAGACAGATTCTTAGACGGACAGGATTGGGTTGTTACTGAAACTCAACCTTCAAGTCAAGGACAGTCTAAAGCATAAAACCAAAGCTACAAATTCTGGATAAGATCCAGGGACCAGATTGAGAACTCCCATTCCATTTGGTGTGCTTTCTCCTAATTGGTCCTTATCCTTCACCTGTTTTACATATACATTTCCTCCCTTGAATTGGTCTTTTACATTATTGTGCCTCTTTCTGAATGGTACTATTTTCAAACCTACCCACAAACCCATCAGTAGGCATTTCCCCATTCCAAGCCCATGCCCATAAAAACTGCTGGATTCAGCCTTGTGGCTGGCAACCCACTTTCAGGTCCCTCCCACAGCCGAGAGTTTTCTGTTGCTCAGTAAATTCTACTCTGCCTTCCTCAATCTCTGGCACCTGCACATCTCATTCTTCTTGGTTGGGAGATAAGAACTTGGAACTTGCCAAACTATCAGAGTAAAAGAGCTGGTAACTCTTCTACTTGCCAAACTACAGGAGAAAAAGACCTGTAACAATACTACTTAGAATATAATTTCATCCAGCATTGATCATTTCTCTGACTTATAATTTTATCGTCTTCATTAAAATAAAAACCCATATATTATCAGAGTGAACACATTAGTATAGGTCCATTTATCTAAGGAGTATTAAAACCATCCTGTATTAATTTAATAGTAGCATTTTATTAAAAGGTAGGAGGAGTGGAAACATAAATGAAACAACACTGAACAGAATAGTAAATCTACCAATATCCATGAGATGTGCTGTAATATTAACACTAAATTTCTGGTAGTTCATGTGAAAGATTAGAAAAGAAATATAAAGGGCAAAAAATAAATTTTACTGATTTGTGTCATTTATGTAGATATTGGCAACTGCATTTAACTGGTCATCCACACCTCTTTATGCAAATTTGAATAGCACATTAGGGAAAAAGGAATTGAGAGCAGAATTAAAAGAAAATGAGGATCTATACATTCAGGTTTATAATATCACCAAAACCCTAGAAAGTAACCTGACAAAGCATATGAGCAAATAATTTATTCATCTCTCCCTCTCTCTCTACATATATATATACACACACACACACACATATACACATATACATTCATTCTCTATGTGTATCTATATATGCTTTTTATAAAATATTTAATTTTCTACTCATCTAAGAACTGCAAATTAAAATGAGTTGCATTTTAACATACACATAAAAAATTCAAAATAATATTAAAGGCTTCCTTTTTCAGCATTGCATTGAATTGAACATACATGCTTTTCTCCTAACCCTACTGAAACTTCTCTAAGATTATTGAAGAAAATGAAAGAGTTATGAAATTACAATAATAAAGACAAAGGAGTGAGACCCACCAGAGAAAAATAAAATTAAACGCCAATTTGGGAAGATAAAAAGCTCTTAGGGAAATGTTATTGCTTTAGCTTGCTGTAGGAATTAGCAACTCAATGTTTTGCAGAGGAGTTCAGTATAGAGAAGAGGGCCTGGATATGTTCAGGAACAGTGGCACTCAATACTGTGAAGAGTGACAGGGAAGAAGAGGACAAGAAACAGAGGGATTTTCATAACATCTATACATAGAATAGATGATGCGTCTTCCCACTGCCAGAATTTCAGTTGAATTTCTACTGCTAAAATAAAAGTTGTTGGGCATTAACTTGCTTTAGATAGTCATATGGGTACGTTGATTTAATCTTCAAAACAAATACATGAACTAGGTATTTCTCATCTAGGTATTCATCCCTAGATGAGAAAATTCTGAGAGATAAACAAACTTGCCCAAGATCCTTAGATAATAAATGACAAGAGAGATTTGAGCTAAGAAGTCACATCGATGATCCAGGCTCTGAACCACTAGGCTAGATTTGCTGCCTCTCATCCCTAGCCAGTAGAAAATCTAAATTTTCTGGAAAATTTAGAAAGACGAGATCCAGGTACAATAGAGGACACAAGTGTGTATGTAACTGAAAAATAAAAAAAGAAAAAGGTAAAAAGATAGCGTCTAAATTACTACAAATAGGATAGCCTACCATTGATCTCTCTTTCTGGTGAGGGAATGGTGATATTTGGACAAAGAAGAAAAGAAGTTCATGAAAGGTGAATCAATCAGGAAACATTTCTAAGGCAGAATCTACCAGACTAGTAATGAATTGAACATAGGGTTTGAAGAAAATAAAAATAACTCCTAGGTGTTTAATTCTGAAATGGGTGGAAGGTGATGCCATTTCTAAATGGAAAATATTTTAGAAAGAGCAGGTTTGGTAGGAAAGTTTCACATTTTGTTTTGCACAGAGAGGGTTTTAAATACTTATTAGCTTTCCATGGCAGTTATAGATATTCTTTTTGAGTTCATAGAAAAGGCAAAAATCAGAGAAAGAATTTTAAAATAAAATGTATTAAAAGCAACTTTCTGAAAAAGAAGGTTCAATAATACTATAAAAATAATGACTTTAAAGGATGCTTTAAAAATAATTAGAACATGAAAAAGAGTTCTTGGTTATTACAACTATTAACTTGCTCAGACAAATGAAGTCAAAAATATTATCTCTAAGACTTCTAACAGGCATTTTCTCTAAATTCCTCCTACCATTTCTTTTGATTACTTCTATATTTAATTACCAGGAACTTTTTTATTTTCTAATTGTTTATTTTGTGATCTCCAAATGTTCATACTTATTAAAAGTTTTAGCAAACAAAGAAACAAAGCAACACTCATAAAAAATAGGGGAGAAAGTGGAAAACAGAAAATTCTTAGAACTGTCTCCAGGCTGTATGGACCTACTTTGAATGCTTAATATTATGGGTGATGTAATCCGTAAACATTCTCATTCTAGTAAAATTTTAGAAAATGATAGCTAAAAAACACACAGCATCTTTTACAAAAAGAAAAACAATACAAGAAATGAATTCATTAAATCATTACATTTCTTAGTGCAACTCTAAAATGCTAGAAGACTTCAAAACAGAGTACTGACTTCAAAAATTTAGAGAGACCATTTTCATTCCAGAGTTTTATAGTCAAACGAATTATTAATCATTGGGAGAGAAAAAAAGACTTGGTATTGTATCTTTATGACACTTTTAAGGAATATGCCTAAAATGTGCTCATCAGCATAAGGATGTGGACCAAGAATGAAGGCCAAAGATTCAGGAAACATAAGATTCAACCCTAGCATGGAGGAAAAAAGGTACATCCATTACTTACTGAGATAGACAGAGATAACTCTGGGACAGAAGTCAGTGGTCTATCATAACTGTGGGCATGATATTTTCCAACTTAGAAGAAAAGGGCATAGAGAGAAAAAGGAATAGTTAAATAGAGACCTGAAAGAGAATTGAGGGAAAATAAGGAAAGGAAAAGAGATGTTCTTAATCATAAATAGTCTATACATTGACAATGGTTTTAAGTCAAAGAAAACAGTAATTGTAGGAAGATAAGGAAGTAGGTGTGGGTGGTAGGAAATAGCAAAGTCTTCTCTCAGAGCAGGAGGTAAAAGTGTATTATCTAAAGGTGATTTAAAGAGAGTAATTTAAGCCCATTAATTTAAAATCATTCTGTTTAAGTTGAAATAGCTAACAATCTCTGTTGAGGTTTTCATACAAGGGAGTTGAACTTTGAATAAAAATGGGTAAGGTTAGGAATTGTTATTTATTAAAGGCTTTCTTGTACTATTTGGTTTTATAACTTTATATATGATTTTAAAATAAAGATTAATATATTGAATGCTAGGCTGATTCTTGGTTAAACTAGTAAAAATGTATTTCTATAAACATACATATACATTGTAAATAAGGCCCTATGCATAGACCTTTTGGAAAGCTCTATAGCATTATTTCTATGGAAAGACAGAAAAAATTCATAAACCGATCCAATTAATTCACTTCTGGCATGATTCTATTCTAGAAGCATAATTGTAACTATGAATTTTTTTTTGGTATTAAGAAGGCTATAGACAGATCATCTATATTAATGGAAATAGAAAATAATATACATATTCTAAAATTTTAAGGCATTTTATGAACATTTTTGTCTGAAAGTTTTCTTAAAATATTAAGAACTCAATATATGTTTATTGAAATTAAAAAGAATTCAGATAATAGAATGCTGACATTATTTGAATAGCATTAAAGAACAAGTTTTTTTGGAGTGTTTTCAATTGAGTAATAACATGTTTCACTGATTCAGTGTTGTTTAATATGCTTTTATTAAAGACAAATACTTCAAAATGTATACTTCCTTGGACTTTGCTAGGATAAATATAATAAGTCTTTATAAATTTTACCATTATTGAATCTCAAAGCTTAGGATTTTGACTTTTATTAAACATGACATTTATTGATCTTTCGACTGTGTAAATGTGGTGTAACAAAACTTTACCTTTGTCTGTACAACATATGAAATCTCCAGCAGACTAGAATCATTGTAAACACGTCTTCTCTTTGAACCTTCTAACAAAGTACTGAGAATTACACAACTCTTACAAACTGTGAGTAGCAGGAAATCAGCAATTTCTTTATCAAGAAGCTAATTTCAAGGTGAATGATTTAGGAACTTCATGATTTTAGAACAAGGGAAATGCCCACATACATATTAAGCTTCTGATTTGATAAAATAGAACAACACCTGGCATCACAGTCAAAAATATACTTTTGAATTACAAGTATAGATATAGAGACACTTGATTATCGAAAAATGCTATACATTGAAAAAATTATGATGGTAAAAATTCAATCCTATTCTGTATGGAACTACAGAGCATTAATGAAAGTAAAAGTTATAGAAATACTACAAGAAAAATACATTCTAATCTGAACAGATTAAGAAATTTAGAGGATAGCAATGTTTCCATAAGGCTAATGACTAAATCCAAAAGAGATATTTAAAACAACAACATAACAGCAGCAACAACAACAACAAAACCTTGTAATCACCACAAGGGATTTTTCAAAAGTCACAAATGACTTGGGTTTACTTCTGTAAGACATTGCATCTTACAGTGGTCAACTTCAGGAATCTGCTCATTATAAATTTGTGATAATACTAATTCATTTAAGCTCTTTAAGAATAATGTAAAGTGATAATAACATGCCACACAAAATGTTATTAAAGAAATAAAATTTATGAAAAATCCTTTACAGAGAACCTGCTACCTAGCAAACTCTTGGTAAATACTACTTCTATTTCCTTTACTAATTATTCTTGCTTTTAAATATAATTGCTCTAATATTTGTAATTTTCTTCATGATTTCTCAGAAATCCAAATATCTCCTTTTTCAAATAGGATAAACCTAGATTGGAACAAATTAGCACTTGACACTTAAGAATTATTCTAAGGTCACACTGTATTTAAAATACAATTCTGTATAAATTTCAATCACAATTGAAATTCATATAGAATAGCTTTCTGAGATTAAAGAAAAAATACACATTGTAGATATAGACATACAGAAACACACATACACAAATTATATACGCAAAGTAGAATAAAAATATGATATAGAAATATATATTTTTTTGAGATGGAGTTGCACTCCGTTGCCCAGGCTGGAGTGCAGTGGCGCGATCTCTCCTCACTGTAACACAAGCATAGCCTCCCGGTTCAAGCTATTCTCCTGACTCAGTCTCCTGAGTAGCTAGTATTACAGGCACTGGCCACCATGCCTGGATAAATTTTTGGTATTTTTAGTAGAGACTGGCTTTCCCCAAGAAATATCATTTTTAAAAATTATAATCTGCTATAGAAAACCACCTTATGGAACATATTAGATAATTTTCTGTATGGGCTCCTAATTACTCATAGGTAATAGCCTAAATATTGTCTAAATATTAAGAACATAATTAGCAACATGTTTCTCAAGTTCAGAATTTCAGGGTAGAAATTTTAGTCTTAGAGCTCCTCTATTTAATCAGATTCACTTATTTTCTTCTTTGGTGTTTGTTTGTTGCTGTTGTTTCTTTGTTTTGTTTTGGCTTTACATACTTGTACTATTCAGCTTCAGCAAATACTGCAGGCTTTCTTATCTATTTAAAGTATCATAGAGTTTTAATTGTCAGTAGTATTCTAAATATAGAGTATCCTGTTTTATTTATGCATTTCCATATATTCCAATATAATGAAGAAATATCACTTTTATTTGTGGTATTTAGGGAAATAATGATTTCTTCAAACTATCAAGTTTGGTCAATCATTCTGATTTGATTTCTTCTGCTCCATGGAATGCCATTTTCTAGTTAAGAAGCTGATAATGCAAGTGTTTTAATGGAGACAGCAAGATGGAAAATCAAAGGACTAGATTTCTACTTCCAAATGAGCTACTGACTAGCTGTGTAGTCCCAGAGAAACATAAATTATCTCTGGGCCAATATTTCATAATTTATAAAATGAAGGGATTCTACTATAGTATTAATAAACCTCTAGTTTCACAAATGAATTTATATTATCAACCAATTTCCAGGTATGTGTTGTAGCAGAATCTCTTAAACTCTACTGGTGTAAATATAAATTGCTAAAACCCTGTACAGCAAAATAAACTATCAACACAGTACACAAACAACATACAAACTGTACATCTGACAAATGTCAAGTATCCACAATCTATAGGGAACTTAAAAAATACAACAAACAAAAAACAACCCCATTAAAAAATGGGCAAAGGACATGAAAAGACACTTCTCAAAAGAAGACATGCATGCAGCCAACAAATACATGTGAAAATTCTCAGCCAACAGATACATGTGAAAAATTATTACTAGTCATTGGAGAAATGCAAATCAAAATCACAATGAGACACCACCTCACACCTGTCAGAATGGCTATTACTTAAAAAACAAAAAACAACAGATGTTGGTGAGAATGTAAATTAAGTGGTATAGCTAAGAGAGCTCTTATACAACACTTGTGGGGATGTAAATTAATTCAGCCATTGTGAAAAGCAGTATGGGCATTTCTCAGAGAACTTAAAATAGAACTATCATTTAAACCAGCAATCCCACTACTGGATATACACTCAAAAAATAAAATAAAACATTCTACCAAAAAGACACATGCACACATATGTTTATCACAGCCCTATTCACAACTGTGAAGACAGAATAAATCAGATGTCCATCAATGGTGAGCTGGATTTTTAAAATGTGGTATATATACAGTATGGGACACTGTACAGCCACAAAAAATTAAATCATGTCCTTTGCAGCAATGTGGATACAGCTGATGGTCATCATCCTGAATAAACTAAGGCAGGAACAGAAAATCAAATACCACATATTCTCACCTATAAGTGGGAGCTAAACACTGAATACACATGGACACAAAGATGGGAACAATAGACCTGAGGTCTGCTGAAAGTTGAGAGTTGTAGGGGAACATGGATTGGAAGGTTACCTGTCAGGTACTATGCTTACTACCTGGATGGTGGGATCATTTTCACAAGTCTTAGTGACAGGCAATTTAGTCATGTACAAAACCTGTACCTGAACCTCCCAAACCTAACCATAGAAGAATTTAAAATAATTAATGAAACAGATAAATAAATTTCTAAAATTAGGTTGGAAATCAATTGAGTATTACCTCACATAGTTGAAGATGCACATACACTATCACAGCATTTCATAGCCTAGGGAAATTCTTCTAAACATAAATAAGGAAATTTGTGTAGTAATGCTCACAGCCACAATCTATTACATACCAAAGCTAGAAATAATCCAATTTCCCTTAAGAAGAGTAGCAGATAAACTCTTTGCATAGAGGACTAAAAGTGAATGAGTCACTATGGGACACATCAACACAGATGTATTTTAAAAGCATATATTTTTTTAAAGTCACGTGTAGACTAATCACATTTTTCATTAATATAGATATATAAATGTATATGATTTAGGGTGTACCTTTATCTGATAAAATATAACCAATGCCAAAGAATAATTAACACAAAATTCAAAAAAGAATTTTCTGAAGTAGACAGGAAAGGATTTCATTGGTGGAAAGTGCTCAGGGGTTTCTAAATTCTATTTCTTAAACTAGATATCAAGTATACAGAACGATATTGTATTATCTTTTAAATTATACCTAAATGTTGCAAACACTCTGCTGTATGTGATTATGTGCATGTAAGTTTTATGTTTTCAAAATTAATACCTCTTAAATGGCTAAATTATTGCTGTCATTTCTAGTACAGAAGTCTTTTAAAATCACATGAATGATGTTTGCAGAATCATCATAATTCCTGTAAATGATAGGGATAACAGCATCTCCAATTTTCATTCTGTTGAGGTGGAAAAAGATTCACAAACCCTTTCCATAGCTTTATTTTTACCTTTGGCCTTGGTGGTGATCAGTATGCCACTAAATTTCTTCACCACTGGTCAAAAGTGTTTCTAAGTCCACATCTGTAATAATCATCTTAGCTCATTTACCTAAAGTGTTTATCTGTCAGTGACAGCAATGGCTGCTAGAGTAATTGAAATTCTCACTTAAGCAGCTCAATTGAGAGCGTTCCTTTTGGCCTTATGTGCTGGAGAGAAACTCTGTCTCAAACTTCTGACATATTTATAGGGGTTCTAATAATTAAGAAAGCTTAGTTCAGAAAATAAAAAGTAAATGCTGAAAATCACATTGAAATTTTGACTACCAATGGTCAAGTTCTTAATGAGTCCCTGGGTAGTTTTATCTTAGAGAGCTGTCAAATGGACGTAAGCCAATGGTTGGCAAAGCACAAAGGAATTTGGAAATACCCATTAAAATATAACCTAATCTAATTACCCTTGATGTGAGAAATGTTTTTCATAATATTCTTAAGAAACAGCCTAGCTTATTTAAAATACATGGAAAAGCAAAATACTTTGTTTTAATGTATTTTTGTGCAAATTTCCTTAGAAAAGTGGAAATATTTGATAAAATGCCATTAAGCAGTGTTTTGTATTTTAATATTTGTAGTGGCTTTCTTGAACCAGTCTGTATATCTTATGATTTCACTTGACCCCAAGTCTTTGTTTAGTGATTTAATTTGAAATTTATGTCTTTATAATTTTTATGCAGCATGATATTCTTTAACTGATACACTTCAGTGAACCCCTACAATAAAGCAAAAAAATTTCAGAAGTTTTGTTAGAAAATATAATCCTCTCTTAAAATTTATAACTTTTTACCCTTTTGATTTGAAATAATTTTAGACTCCAAGAAAACTGCAAAAAGTGCAAAAACTTTCACATACCACTTACCCCCAACCCCATTCCTCAAATGGTAATATTTTATCACATTTGCTTTTTCATTTTTTCTCTATCTCTGGTTAATCATTCCTAAAATTAGTCAAATTTATTAATCTTTTCAAATAATAACTAAATATTGGGATTGTTTTCTCTTTAATATTTATTTGATTTCTTTCTCAGTAGCTTTCTTTCATTTGTCTTCTTTGGATTTACTGTCTTCTTTTTCTAATTTCTCAAGGTGAATGTTTAGCTCATGAGTCTGAATCCTATGTTTTATGTTAATATAAGCAACTAAAGTTGTACATTTCTCTCTATTAACTACTTTCAATAATGTATTATGTTAAATCTTTACATTTATTGAGTTTTAAGTGTCTATTTATTTTTATTATTTTTCTTATTTGAGCCACAGATCACATAATAGGGTGGTTTTCATTTTCCAAGCCTCTTCCCTGTTGTGTTGTGATTTAATTTTATTTTGTTTAGAGATGGTGATATGTGTAATATGCAATCTGTAAAATTCCTTGAGTTATTTTATCCTTGTATATAATGTATAATGATTATTCAATTAAAATACATATTATCAAGTTATTGGATAAAGTGATTAAAAATAATAATTGTATAGTTCAAATTGGCTATATTATTACTGATTTTTTTGTTTTCCTTATCTGTTGACTACTAAGCCATGTTTTCAAATGTGTGTCTATAATGATGTATTTGTCAAATTTCCTTGTAGTCCTAATTCTTTCTATTTTGAATATTTGAAATCGTAAAGTAAAAATAGTTTATAATTTTTTATTTTCTTTGAAATTTAATTTTTAAAAACTATAGAACAATCTCCTTACTTCTAGTAATCCCTTTTATCTAGTTTTTTTTTTTTAATTGTACTTTGAGCTTTGGAGTACATGTACACATCCTGCATCCTGCAGGACTGTTGCATGGGTATCTACATGCCATGGTGTTTTGCTGTCTCCATCCCCTCTACCCACCCCTCTGTCGTGTATATCAGGCATTTCTCCCAGTGTTATCACTTCCCATCCTCCCATCCCCTGCTGTCCCTCCCCTCCACCCTGCCACCTAGCCCAGTGAGTGTTGTTCCCTTCCCTGTGCCCAAGTGTTCTCATTGTTCATCACCCACCTATGAGTGAAAACATGTGTTTGGTTTTCTGTTCTTATGTCAGTTTGCTGAGAATGATGGTTTCTAGATTCATTCATGTCTCTACAAAGGACATGAACTCGTCATTTTTTATGGCTGCATAGTATTCCATGGTGTATATGTGCCATATTTTCTTTGTCCAGTCTATCATTGATGGGTATTTGGGTTGGTTCCAGGTCTTTGCTATCATAAATAGCACCACAATGAACATACGTGTGCATGTGTTTTTATAATAGAATGATTTACAATCCTTTGGGTATATACCCAGTAATGGGATTGCTGGGTCAAATGGAATTTCTATTTCTAGATCCTTGAGGAATCACCACACTGTCTTGCATAATGGTTGAACTAATTTACACTTCCACCAACAGAGTAAAAGTGTTCCTTTTTCTTCACATCCTCCTGAGCATCTGTTGTCTCCAGATTTGTCTAGTCTTTTTTGATTGGTAATAATATAGCTACAACAGCCTTCCTTTGGTTAGTATTAGGAAAACGGTTTTACATACATTTACTTTGAATTCTCAAAGCAAATTTCGCCAGACAATATCAAACAGGAAAGGAAGAATTTTTTCAAGGCTTTGCAATGGGAGAGAGGTCAGAACTCAACCTAAAATCAACTCCAATGAATCAAATCCAGCAGTGTTTTTAAGTGCTGAAGGGAGCTAGTGAAAAAGTATTCCAGGACATTATGGGAGGTTGATCAATGGGACTATGTCCAGAAGACTGAGACATTCCTGAGTTTGTAAATGTTTTACTTGTGATTAGACTATTTGGTTTTGCTAATTGGTGCTGATAGAAGGTAGAGTCCCAAGTACTCACAGAATCTTGGCGATAGGGCCTCTCTTTTTTGACAATTACATTTGAAAAAGATAGTTCCTAGGCCCTTGACAAAGACACTCTTGAGTTGTAACATTGGTAAGAGTTTTTAAAAATGATTTTAATTTAAAAGGGTAGGGAAAATAATTTAAAAGTACAAGTTTTCTAAAGTAAATAATATTCTAAATTTTAATCAAGCTGAAGGGAACATTAGACTTTCTTGGTCACATTTCTGTGTTCATATGTTTTAGATGAATTGTTTATAAACAGCTATGGTGTCTGTCTTCAAAAACAGTTTTTTTGCATATAAATAGTACATTGAAAATACTTTTTTTTAGCACTTAGAAGAAAACATTACAACATATTTTGATTTCCATAATTGCTATTGAGAGATCAGCTCTTATTTAATTGTTTCTTTATAACCATTTTTTGTTGTTGTTGCCTTCAGTTTTATTATTGTGGGTCTTGATATAAAATTCTTCTTATTTATCCTTCCTGGGGATCTACTGCATTTTCTAAATATATTATTGTTGTCTTTCATTAACTCTGGAAATTCTCTTCAAATATAATGTCTTTCCAAATTTTTTTAAATTTTTTTGTTTTCTTTTGTTTTGTTTTAATTTTTTTGTTAGCCTGCCTCAGGATCTCTTATATCTAAAAGTTGTCTTTGGTTCTTTTCAAGTCTGTCTATCAAATTTTAATAGGCCCTTGCTTCTTCATCATATTTTCAGCTCCCTTTTTTGTTTCTTAAAATATACAGAATTTCACCCTCTTTTACCATTCTGTATCTTTAAATTCATTTTCTGTAATTTTTTGGCTATAATTCTGCATGCATCTGTATTCATTTTTACTATTCGCTTATCACCATTTATACCTATATATTATGCATAATAACATATTTGTTGTTTACTTTTTTTGTATATATACATATACATATATATACATACATATGTATTTGTTTGTATGTGTATACAAACATGTATATATACATATACGTGTGTATATATGTATGTATACACATATGTACATATGTATATATATGTATACACACACGTACATATGTATATATATATGTATACACACACATACATAGTGAACTTGAGTCCCTTGCAACTCTGTCTTTGGGAATATGTTGAGACCTGAGTTTAAATTGACTTTCTTCAGAGAGATTTTGCTTTGTTTCTGCCAGATGCCTAATGTCATTGATGACCCAGGAACACTCACACTAAATTTGTAACATTAGAATTTTCAAGATTTCCAAGTAGTTGAATTTCAGGTATCACAGATGCTAAGGGTTTGGGCTTGTTAAGAATTCTCAAAGGAGAACTGTGCATGTCTGTTTGTGTTTGTTTTTCTGTTCCATGCTTAGACATAAGTATTCAAGGACAAATTTTCACAACTGTTTTCTGAAGGAAGTTTTTGTTTGTCAATTTGTTTACCTACTGCATACACTGAGCATGCTGTTTATTTGAGTTCCCAGATTTCTCCGGGTCTAAACTCTAAACTTTTCTTCAGTCTGTTCAGACTCACAATCTTTATTGTTATAATGCAGGCCAGGGGATATTAGCAGATACCCCTTGAGCAAATGTTCAATTTAAATTAACCTGCTCTTGTAAAGTCTGTTTTTCTTTTTTTTTGCTGTGGAGTTTTCTTATATTGTCTCTGTCACAGGCAAGCTTCTACAAATGAAAGTAACACTGTAACCGGCATTTCAATGATATAATATGATGAATTTATTTGCCTCTAGACTTTCAATTGGTGCCAACATACACCTAGTATATCTGAAGACATTCCCATGGGTATATACTCATTTAAGACTTTTGTATTCTATTTTCGTAATTGAGATTTGCTACATTATTACTTTATTAATTTATTTTTGCCTGGTTTCAGTGTCAAGGAAAGTTACTTTATAAAATGATTTAAGATGTCTTCTCCCTTTTTCCTCACTTTAAAATAGTTTTTAGAATAGAGATATTACCATTCCTTTGAAATTTAAGGTTTTTATTATATGAAGACATATATAGCACTGTCTAATGTGATAGACCTCAGATGACTGTGTGTATATTTATCTATATTCTTACCTTCCACTTTCTCAATCCTGGAAAAGCATATAAAAAAGGAATATTCCAAGTAATTATTACTTGTTTATGTGTTTTAAAATCCACAATTTTTCCCATTTAATTATAAGTTGTATGGCATTCTTAGGTTGCCATGATCATTCTTTGCTAGTTTTTTAATTTTAACTTTCTCTTGGTTTTGCTGTATTCCCACCCATATCTCATTTTGAATTGTCACTCTCAAAATTCCCATATATTGTGGGAGGGACCCAGTATCAGGTAACTGAATCATAGGGGCAGGTCTTTCCTGTGCTATTCTCATGATAGTCAATAAGTCTCATGAGATTAAATTGTTTTATAAAGGGGAGTTTCCTTGCACAAGCTCGCTTCTCTTGTCTGCTGCCATGTAAGACCTGCCTTTGCCCTCTGCCATGATTGCAAGGCTTCCCTACCCACATGAAATTGTGAGTCCATTAACCCTCTTTTTCCTTATAAATTAGCCAGTCTTGGGCATGTTTTTATTTGCAGTGTTAAAATGGACTAATACAGGAATTGGTACCAGTAGAGGGGGACACTGCTGAAAAGATAACTGAAAATGTGAAAGGAACTTTGGAACTAGGTAACAGACAGAGGTAGAACATTTTGGAGGGCTCAGAAGAAGACAGGAAAATGTGTGAAAGTTTGGAACTCCCCAGAGACTTGTCAAATGGCTTTGACCAAAATGCTGATAATGATATAGACAATGAAATCCAGTCTGAGATGATCTCACATGGAGATGAGGAAGTCATTGGGAACTAAAGCAAAAGTGCCTCTTGTTATCTTTTAGCAAAGAGATTGGCAGTATTTTGCCCCTGCCCTAGAGATTTGTGGAATTTTGAACTTGAGAGAGATGATTTACAGTATCTGGCAGAAGAAGTTTCTAAACAGCAAAACATTTAACAGGTGACTTGAGTGCTATTAAAAGCACACAGCATAAAAGTTTGGAAAATTTGAAGTCTGACAATGCAGTAGAAAAGAAACTTCCATTTTTGGAGGAGAAATTCAAGCTTGCTGCAGAAATTTGCATAAGTAATGAGGAACCAAGTGTTAATCCCCAAGACAATGGGAAAATGTCTCCAGGGCATGTCACAGACCTTTGCAACAGCCACACCCAATGCAGGGCCAGAGGCCTAGAAGGAAAAAATGGTTTCGTGGGCCAGGCCTAGAGTCACTCTGTGTACATTCTAGAAACTTGGTGCCCTGCATCTCAGCTGCTCTAGCCATGACTAAAAGGGGCCAAGGTACAGCTCAGGCTGTAGGTACAGCTCAGGCTGTTGTTCCATAGGGTGCAAGCCCCAAACCTTGGCAGTTTCCATGTGGTGTTGAGCCTGTGAGTGCAAAGAAGTCAAGAATTCAGGTATGGGAAGATTTGAAAATAATTTTCAAATTATTTTCAGAGGATGTATGGAAATGCCTGGATGCCCAGGCAGAAGTTTGCTGCAGGGGTGGGCATTCATGGAGAATATCTGCCAGGGTGGTGCAAAAGGAAATGTGGTGTGGGCACCCCCACACTGAGTCCCAACTGGGGTGTTGCCTAGTGGAGCTTTTAGAAGAGGGCCACCGTCCTCCAGACCTCAGAATGTAGATCCACTGACAGCTTGCACTCTGCACCTAGAAAGCCACAGACACTCAAAGCCAGCCTGTACCCTGCAAAGCCATAGGGGCTGAGCTGCCTAAGACCATGGGAACCCATCTTTTGCATCAGCATGAACTGGATGTGAGACATGGAGTCAGAGGAGATTATGTTGGAGCTTTAAAATTTGACTGCCCCACTGGATTTCAGACTTGCATAGGATCTTTAGCCTCTTCATTTTGGTCAATTTCTCACATTTAGAATGGGTGTATTTATCCAATGCCTGAACCCCCATTTTATCTGGGAAGTAACTAACTTGCTTTTGATTTTACTGACTGATAGGCAGAAGGAACTTGCCTAGTCTCATATAAGACTTTGGACTGGAGATTTTAAGTTAATGTGGAAATAAGACTTTGAGGGACTGTTGGGAAGGCATGATTGGTTTTGAAATGTGAGGACATGAGATTTGGGTGGAGTCGGGGTGAAATGATATGATTTGGCTGTGTCCCCACCCAAATCTCATCTTAAATTGTAGCTCCCAGAATTCCCATGTGTTGTGGGAGAGACCCAGTGGGAGGTAATTAAATCATGGGGGTGGGTCTTTCCCATGCTATTCTTGTGATAGTGAATATGTCTCAAGAGATCTGATGGTTTTATAAAGGGAAATTTTCCTGTATAAGCTCTCTCTCTTTTCTTGTCTTCCACTGTGTAAAATGTGCCTTTTGCCTTCAACCATGATTGTGAGACCTCCCCAACCATGTGAAACTGTGAGTTCATTAAATTCTTTTGTCCTTATATGTTACTCAGTCTTAGGTATGTCTTTATTGGCACTGTGAAACCAAACTAATATTTGGATCATTTTTCTTTTTAAAAAACTAACAAATAATAATGATGGGTGTCCTAAGTATGCCATACAATTAATTTTTAAACAGAAAAAAATGTGGATTTGAAAAATGAAACTATGTTGTCTTTTTCTTTTTACAATCAACAATTATTTGCATTTAATTATTTGCATTAAAAATGCAAATGTATTAACTGGAACTAATTACAGTTTTTTTCCATGACTTCTATTTGTACCACATTTTATCTTGTTATAGTACAACCTCAAAAAATTATTTTAGAAAAGTTCATGGATGGTTAATTGCCTCAGTCTTTAGATATCTGAAAATATATTAATTTTTTAGTTTACTTCAATGATTGTTTGGCCAGGTTTAGGATTCTATGTGCAAATAATTTTCTCCCATGAAGTAAACTTTACTTCAGTAAAGTTTACTGAAGTGGTGAAAGTATGAGCTGGCTGGCTGGTTTGATCTAGCCTTGCCAATTCCTAGAGGTGGGGTCTTGGGCTACTTATTTAACAACTCTTGGCCTTACTTTCTTCATTCCTAACATGGAACTATTCATTGTTTCTCAGTTTAGTTTAGTAAACACATTTATTCAAGTTCATGTGTCTAGATTCATCATTTAGTTTATTTTGTTTTGTTGAACACTAAAAACTCAGGCTAGTAACTAGCTTTTCTTTGTTCTTTGGAATACTTTATAAATAACAGACCAGAATTTAAGACATATAATCAAAATCAATGCAAACTAAAGGTACAACGTTTACAGTTAAGGTATAAAAGAAAAAAATGCATTTATCTCACTGCCCAGTAACAATAAAATGTAAGTTTTTATATCATGGGAAAGAGTACAATACCACATCATGATTTCATTGAGTACTGTAGAAAGTTGTCTATTGCACTTTTCTGGATTTCCTATCTACAACATTTAAATTACAAAGACATATCAACTGTACATGAGTAGTGAAATGTACCCCACTCTTTAGCTTTTTTTAAATTACACTGTGATTGAATGGGTTGTCAACATACTAACAGGTACTTTGCATATCAGTGCTTACCTTAACTAGTTTACAGTTGGATTATGATTTAAAGAAATTCCCTGAAGACCAGTATTCTTTCAAGGTCTGCTGCTTTTACCATTAGACGTCAACAAACATGAGTAAGGTGGCCTGATCTCTTTAAAAGACTTATTTTTCTAGCTGGATAGCCATTATTCCGCACAGTAAGAAAATATATAATATAATTTATTTCAATAACTTTTAAAATAGAGGAACCATGAAAGGAAATGAGTTATGACTTCAAAACATGGAAGAATAAACCCAGAGGCTTCAAGGTACACTGGTGTTGGGTAAATTAAATCACTAAAAAAATTGCTCTGTCAGTTCAATTTACCTTGCACATTATGTATAGACAGCCTTCCAGTTTTATTAATGAGAAGAATTTTTTAGATAATATCTAAAAATATGCCCCAAATTATTTGACATTTGGCATATGTTAAGAAATGCAGTTAAAATAGTAAACAAGTTGAATGATTGAATATGTTAACTGTGCTAGTATTCATTTCCTGTATTTTATGCATGGGAAAGGAGAAAAGGAAAGGTCTATTTGTTTAGCCCTTAAGTGCATTCACTTCCATACAAAGTAGATATCCCAAATGAGGACTCCTTATTTCCAGACTACATTCTGTATGCATTTAGAAGTTGGCATGCACAGAATCACTGCATTAAACAGCTGATGTCTTTGATAAAATGAGTTTCAGTCAGTTTTAAATCCTTTAAAATATTCTGAAACTAAATAAACTTGGGGGGAAAATGATTCATCATCTTATTCTTTCTGGAGGCAATAAATCAGTGTAGTTGGCAGACCAATTTTCTAATGTGAGTTTTGCAAAATATTTAAACAAATATGATGTTGAACATCTAAGGGACTCTCTCTGAAGGGCCATTTCCCACATTTCTTAAACACTCTGAGACAAAATATTAATTAATCTTACCTCTCCTGAGCCACTCATGATATGCCATATGTTGTTATTTATTATATATTTCATGCTTTAACTATTACTAGTTGATAAACTTGTCTTTTACAGTTAAAATGGTGCTTTTTAATTTACCTGTGGATTTTCAGGCATAACACTGAATCTGTCTCTTCCCTCTAAAATAAGGTTCTTCATCTTTCACACTGGTGCTTGAATTTCTATGAATTTTGTGACTCCTTTTATGTGAAAGGCTGCACAACACTCTGGGTGTAAGTTCTTTATTTTTCTGGAGTAAATTAAAATGAAAAGGCTCTCACTAGCCAGATTAGAAGGAAGTCCAGCATATTGTTTATCCTCCTGCCACTACTTCTCTCCTGTGGATGATCTGAGAACCTCAAGACATGCAGGAAAAAAATGCTAGCGCACAAGTCCATTATTCTCCCTCCACAGAGCGGAACATCTCTATAATCTATCATCCAGCTACAATTGTTATTTTTCTTGCTACATTTGGATGCCAGTGTCGAACTCTAAATTCTCCACCATCTGTAGCAACTCCATAGGTTTCCACTGCAGTCAAGTCTCCCTGGCCAAATTTTCAGCGAATGTGTGCTTCCTAAGCTATTCATATCCTTTTCTAGTTCCTGACAACCTACTGCCTTTAAATCTTCACTTTAAAGGGCTGTTAGTTCTTTTTCTGGAAAATAGTTCTTGATTATTCCCTAATAATATTTCCATTTTGAAACACAATTGGCTAACTTCTTTTTTCTCCAGGAATACTATTTACTCCTTGTTGATAATTTTCTTCATAAAAGAGGCTAAAATAGACACCACTCACTTTTCACTGCTTACACTAGAAAATAACCCCTCCACTCACAGCAAAAGTATAAGCATTGATAGGGTGTGTTATTGTACATAACAGATGCAGTGGAGAAATTTGATACATTAAGATAAATCAATCTGATCAAATGAAATAACAAACTGTTTTAAAGACTTAAAAAGTGGGTATACAGAAACCTTTTTAGATATATAATACTCTGACGGAAAGTGGCATAGTTTAGATGCTTTATTTAACTATCTGTCAACAAAAGATTTGAACTCTGTAAAATATTTCAAGAGATTTAGTCTAAGCCAAATATGAGTGACCAAGGGCCTGTGACACAGCCCCAGGAGATCCTGAGAATATGTGTCCAAGGTGATCAGATTACAGCCTGGTTGTATACATTTCAGGGAGACATCAGTCAATACATATAATATATTTATTGGTTTGTTTCTGAAAGGTGAGACAACTGGAAGTCAGGGCTTCCAGGTCATAGACAGATTCAAAGATTTTCTGATTAGAAATTGACTGAAAAAGTTTATCTTAAGGCCTGGAATCCACAGAACAGTGTGTCTGGGTTAAGATAAGGGGTTATAGAGACCAAGATTTTTATGTGGATGAAACCCCCAGGTAGCAGGCTTTAGAGAGGACAGATTGTTAATGTTTCTTATCAGAATTAGATAGGTGCCAGAATCTCTCCGGGATCAGGGGAAAATATGTGGAAAGGGATAGGGATTCTCCACAGAATGTACATTTTTCCCCATAAGATACAGCTTTGCAGGACCATTTCAAAATACATCAGAAAAATACATTTTTGGGTAAAATACTTCAATTTTTTTCAGGGCCTGCTATTTGTCATGTGATTTTATACTAGAGCCAGGCTCTAATTTGATGTTTCATCACTACAAAAAAGTCTTAAGACCTCTGTTTTAATGTTAATACTGGTCCGTTATGCCCAAATACCAAAAGGAGGAGGGCACAATGAGGCATGGCCAACCCCCATTCCCATGATGGCCTAAACAAGTTTTTGAAGTTACCTTTGGAAAGCCTTTGGCCAAGAGGAGGGGTCTGCTCAGTCAGTTGGAGGGGTCTTAGAATTTTTTTTATTTATGCAGTCACAAAAAATATCCCACCTGATAAGTATTCTTATTTTCTAATGTAACAATGATGGCTATAACACGTAGAATTTTCAGTGCTATTGGTTTAGTCTCTAATTTCTCCAAGGCACTCTGTTCCTATTTGTTAGCTACTTTTCTTAACCTTGATTATGACCATTTATTAGTGTTGTAAATATAATTTTAATTTATATAAACCTATTAAGTATGTATGTAAAAAGAAAAAGACTGTTAGTATGAAAGTAAATTTAATGCTTTGAAAAGGCTTCAAGGAGGTATGTCACTTAAAATATAAAATAAAATTGAAACTACTTGTTGAATTAGCTATGTCAAAGTATAAATTTTATAAACATTCACAAAATGTCTTTTATAAAAATATAAAATGAACAAACCATGTTATTTAACTCAGTAATAAAGGACACTGGTAGGATCATAACACAATTTCCAATAGCATTAACAACATTATGGATATATTTAAAAAAAAGGCAAGCTAATTTAAATTGCTAGGTTAGTTACAAAACTTAGTCAATATCCTAAAGAGCATCAAAATCATAACTTTTTGTCAAAATTGTTTAGATTAGTATGTAACTTTACTATATACAGATTCTGAGATGGATCAGAGACACATCTTAGGGGCTTGTGGGCCCCTGCCAAGTATGGAAATAAAGGAAAATCTTGAGTTCTTTCATAAGACACTCCAGGCACCTAACTAGACCTGAGAAATAAGTAACTCGATAAGCAATAAGATAATGGTGACTTAAAATAATAGCCAGAGAAGCTAGAATTTTGGAACGTTTGGTTTCACTACAGAAACTACCAATAGCATCTTATTATATGTTGAGTTGTTTTTCAGAAACCTGGACTCCCACAAAAGGGATCCTCCGGCACCTAGACCTAAGATAAAGGAGAACTAAGAGTTGAACTCTGACCACCATTGTTTGTTCTAAATTTCTTCCTGAGGGACCTGGAGGAAGTCACATCCCACAAACCACTCCTGCTTCAGGATCTCCTACCCTTTTAGGTTAAAACCAATGTATCTACAAGATACGGAAAAAGTTGAAACGTTAAGTATTAGCTGTCTGAGCCCCTTTGCTTGGTGCCCTGCAAATAAATATCTCCTCACTTTCCTCCACTGCAAACCTCAGTGTGGATATCTGGTCTTACTATGCAGTGCAAGTGGACCCAGTTCAGTTCAACAAAAATTCTAATCAAATAACAAACAGAAATGTCAATGTATGTTCTCCTAAAAATTAACTAATACTTGGGTAGGGTGTCTCAGTATGAAATTTGAAGAACATGTACTTCCCACTTATTTTCAAATCTAGAGTACATTTTCTTAACATATGCAGGAGATGGGGGATAATGTAATAAATCTATAGAGGTAATATACAATCAGAATGTTTTGCATGACTTCTTTAAAATCCGGCTTCATTTTAAAACTCAAACTCAAAATTTTAACCTGTTTTTTATATAAGAAAAATATTGCTAAACACCTTTAAAAGAATGCATACTCAAATGAGAAATCTCAAACTGTACCAGAAGACTAGTAAATATGTATTCAAATATTATATATTGAATAATATTTTTAAATAAATATGCATTAATTTTATGATTAATCATTGGTAGCTAATAACATCCTTGTTCAAACACAGAAAGATAAGTAACCTCCACTCTATCATGACAATGAACAATGAAAAATCTAAAATGTGTGACAAATTTTACATTTTCTTTATTTTTGAATTATCTTACCTGTTTAACAATTATGTGGCATTGGAAAGAAAAGAGGTTTGACCTAGCCACCAATTAGCTATACAGATTTTGATAAGTTATTTAATTTGAGCAGGTTTCTGAGGTCACTGGTAGATTAAATATTCTGTAATCTTATATTTCTAGTTTATCTAGCATGTATGAAGGGAGTAAAGAGGGCCTTTAAATAAGATTTAACATAGTATATTCAAAAGGGCTAGGTTTTGCAGCCAAATAATCAGAATTTCTATTTCACTTTTAATGTTGTCTAGTTATTGACATGGTTCCATCACTCTCAGCATTTCTAAGCCTCAATTTCCCTCTCTTTAAAGTTGAAGTAATAATAATTATATGCATTACCAATGTGTTTTGAAGATTATAAAAATGCATCCTGAATAAATGCTAACTTTGGCAATTACTATTTAAATACTTCAATAACATTATTAATGAATAAAATAAGTAACTAAATTATTATGAAGGAACTCATTGTCTCAACAGGTACAGTCTACATATTATAAATATTTTTTAACCTGCATGAGCATTAGTCAATACTTACAAATCCAGGCCAGTGACTTCTTGGAGTCACTAAATCTCGCTTATTCTTGATGACTCAAGGATGTTAATCTAAAAATTTTCCTCTATGCACATATAATTTATCCCCACTCTAATGGATTATTCTTGTGGCATTATATAAGATACATTACAGAATAGATAAATGGATAACAAATAGAATCTTCATATGGATTTTAAGTGGATGAGATTAATGAATTCTGACAATAGTGGAGGGTAACTGACAACATGAATATTGATTAGATAGGAACAATGGGGTTGTAAGAGTGATGACGGTCAACTGAATTATGAAATAATAGTGTGTCTTCTTCATAGCATGATTGTAAGTATAAGATCTCCTACAGTGAAAAGTATTATCCCCAAGGTATTGTTCTATTTTCTAAAGTATTTCAGTACGATATTCTCAAATCATGTGAAAGGATTTTGTTAAATGACTCTAACTCTACCTACAAAATGTTTTCATTACCCACTATTCAAAAACACAAATTATATTAAGAGCCTGGATTTATTACCATGTCCCACTGTGGATTAGTCCATTTGCACATGGGTATAAAGAACTTCCTAAGACTGCATAATTTATCAAGGAAAGAGACTTAATTGAGTCAGAGTTCAACATAGGTAGGGAGGCCTCAGGAAACTTACAATCAGGGCAGAAGGTGAAGGAGAAGCAAGGACCTTCTTCACATGGTGATAGGAGAGAGGAGAATGAGGAGCAAAGAGGGAAGAGCCCCTTATAAAACCATCAGATCTTGTGAGAACTCACTCACTAGCATGGAGGAAACAGCCCCCATGATCTAATTAGTGCCACCTGGTCTCTCTCTTGACACATAGGCATTGTGGGGATTACAATTCAAGATGAGATTTGGGTGGGAACACAAAGCCTAACCATATCACAATGCTTGTAAAAATTATCTACAAAATTTATGTAATAAGTGGTTAAACTGTTTGAATGTGTGACACGTTCATCTTTGTTTTAGTAAAACAAAATTATTTTTGCTGTAATATTCATCCCTTGATATGTGTTTTGTCTTCCAAAGTATATCTCTTATCCTGACAATGTGAAAGTCCTTGACATGGTTTATGATAGGTAAAATCTCAACACTGTGTTAATTGCCTTGATTTGAAACATATCATTCTTCTTTTTGGGTGTGTTGATATATGATTACATTTAATTTAGAAATTAAAGCTAAAAGAAACATTAGTAATCAATTAAACTAGCTCTTTTCCTAAGAAATAAAGACACTGAAATCCATAGATGTAAAACCACAAATCATACACTCTTCCAAGCTAAAAGTCAAAAACACAAACCTCCTTCTCTCTTTTTAACATTTACAGGTACCTGTTCCTGTCATGTGTCAGGCAATTTTTTAAAGCTATAGTTGATAAATAGATAAAATAGATAGAAAATACGCCCTCAAAATCCCTTCAAGAATTCAGTGGACACTTCTAGCTTATAGGAAGCTGTAATTCCTAGGGCTTTTTCACATTATTATGTCAGATTAATTCTAACTTGTAAATTTGATTTTTAAAACCTGAAAGTAGACCTTTATACTTATTCATCTTAAATTTCAGCTATTTAATCATCATTTTAGCTTGCTTAGGTCTATTTGAATTCTGATTCTGTTTTCTATCATAATTTATTACTCATTTTCTAAACTTAGATTAATATGTTTTATGTTTTAATCAAGCCTATGATCAAATATTTAAGAATTCTTGAAGAATATCACTAAAACCAGTGTTTTCTATAAGTAAGGGAATCAAATAGATTACATATTCAAACAGCACCCAAACAAAACAATGCTTTGACATTTTTTTGTTTTAAAATCAAGCAAGTCTTATTCATAACTATTCTATTAAATCTACCTATAAAAGTTTTGGAATAAGAGAAACTCACATAGATGTAAGTCAAAACACACACCAGGTATAATTAATAATAGTAGAAAATGATAAAGTGTTTAAACAATTATATGAACAGTGACCTACGGACTTTCATAGCAAATTATGACATTTAACCTGAGAATACAAAAAAATGTTAATTCCAGAAAAGTGATAATTAAAAATATCAGCACACATTTTTTAATATTATAGAGCTATATGTTTAGACCCTAATATAGATATGTCAAGCTTTACATTTCTTATTCATAAATGGAAAATTGCCTTTGTTGGGGAGACACAGTGGAGTGTATCCAATATTCAAATTAACTCTATTTTTAAAAAAAATCTGAATATAAACTTCCACTTCAGTATTCTATTTTAATAAGTAGTGTATGATTTCTACTTTAGGTAAATTTATATTGTTATATAAATTTATATATTTGGGAATTCTTGTGTCTTTCCTGTATCCCTTTTTCCCAACTGCTAACTTTATTTGCCTTGCCTTGTAATATATAATAAAAAATTTTAATAGCAGAATATTTCAGTGTGTTAGATAACATTTTGCTGAAGTAGTTCATTAATACTGATAGATGAAATGTCTGTCTTTGTTCAGAAGCGATAATTTTATTATGATATTATGTTTTCATGGAAGTAGAAATGTTCCTGTTTTGTTTCATTATGTCTGGATTTCTCCTAAATATGTAAGATACTGAAATAATATAACATATTAAAATATCTCAATAAAAAATAATTGTAAACCCTAAATCAAACATTGCATTCTTGTGTTTGAAAGCAAATGTTGGTACCCTCCATAGTGTAATGGATATTAAGTGGTGCTGGGAGATAAATTGCTGTCTACAAAAACGCAGCTTGTAAATACGCAGGTGTCTACCTCCCAGAGGACAAAAGACTATTTATGCCAGGCAAGTTCTACATTAATTTTACTGCTTATGCATCTCTTGGGAGGCAACTGACAAACCACTACATTTTTAAAAAATAACATATAAGTTTCCTCTGATCCATAGTCTTTCTTGTTTACATACTTTTTTTTCCAGACTGTTGAATTTAAGAGCAAAGTAATCAGAATCTGAGATTTCCAAGGCCAAGTTTTATTTTTCCTTTAGGACAATAACTGAACACTAAATTTCTCTTTTCTCTTTGTAGTATCTTTAAAAAGAAATGATTTTCAGGATACAGTCCACACCTTAATAGGAACTTGTTGTAAACTGTTCAAATACATCATGTACATTCCAGATTACTATTACTTTTCACCTTGACTATTGCAATATCCCTAGATGATATCCTAACCTATTTCATAACATAGGCAGAAAACGTAATAAAAAATGAAGTGCTTACTATGACATGTTTCTGTTAAATGCCTTCCTTGGATTTCTATATGTAATTCAAGCTCTATCTTTTGGCCTTGTGCCTCAATCATACTAGTCTTATATTTTTCTACTGCTCATCTAAAAACTTACACTATGATAACAGGATACCATGTGAAGTCATACAGTTACACAGGTACACAAACACACACACCACAAAGTATAAATACATGTGTGCACATTGAAGGTTTGTTTAGTTTTTAGTAGGTTCTATTTATATAGGAAGCTTATCTCAGTGTCATGTTATCTTTGACTTACAATTTATATTTAATAGTAGACTGAAAAAACTTTACTATTCTATGTCAAGATTGGTCAATAAAAATAGATTGAGCAAACTGAAAGATGAAAGCTACTCATATTGTCATATCAGTAGGACATGGTATAAAAAGTACAAGTTGTGACATTCAATTTAAAACTCCAGGTTTGGTTCCATGTATTTTTGTTCATCAAAGTCCTCTTGATACCTTTCAGAATGTGAAAGTGAAAAGATAAAGGGTTTTGTCTCCATTTGTAATAATTATATCCATTTTTCTTGATATGTTACTTTACTTTTGAAACTAAGTTTTCTAATCTGTAAAGTGAGTTATACTAATATGTCACGTTTTAGGTTATGATTATTAGTGAAGCTTGTTAAAAAGAGTCCTATACAGTTCCTGATGAATAATATTTAATAAATTTTAGACATTATTATTCATCAAAGCTTAAGATATCTATTTTATTAATGACAGAATTCAGAAGATTAAGATAGCAAATAGAGAAGTTTCCTAGAATAATTACAATCTGTGTTGGATAAATTATTTCTGAAAATAAGTTAACAACTAGAGAAAGTGACAAGTCATAAAAGAAGAGAATATGTGATGAAAACTTTATTATTTTTTGCCTTGCACTGGATTGAAATCTTGTTCCCACTTTCCTGCTTGCTATTATAATTTACAATTTTTAAATATACAATTTAGACTTGATGTAAATATGTCATTGAATCATCCATGTTTATGCTTTCAGATGAATCTAGAAAAAGAATCATTGATTTACGTGGGACTAAGATGCTAACGCTCTGTTCATAAAGGGAATCCAATAATGTGGTATGATAAAATATACCTCTATGTTAAAAGAAAAGATAGGAATTCAAGTCCAAAGCTCTTTTTCTAGTTTAGAAAAGAAATTGTGCGGTGATTTAGAACTTTAGGTAGTATAACTTCAATATCAATATAACAAATTTAAGATGACCAATTTGAACTAAGTTATATATTGTACTTCAGATGACATAATTTATGAATTCTGAATTCAGCATACCTTAAAAATATTTTGTATATGCAACTTTTCTGGGGACGTTTTCCCAGAGAAGGAATGTACATTTTCTCAATCTTTCCCATGCTGGATAGAATGGGAGGGATGATAGATTGAGGGATGTTATTAGTGTAATACTAATTCACAAGAAGATTTATCTCTAACATTTGGTTTATATTTTTTTTAACTTTCTGAAACTTTTTTTGTCTTTCTTTTTTTGGGGGGATGTGTGGGGATTCAGAGAAGATCCTGAAAACTTCAATATCAAATTCATGAAACAAATTCTCCAGAAACATATTTTGTGAATCTTGAGCTTACTTAACTAAGTTATTTATCTCTGTTCACAAAGCATATCATGTGTTAGTCTTTGTATTTGTCCATTCTGAAAGAACTACCTGAGACTGGGTAATTGATAAAGAAGAGTTTAATTGGCTGACAGCTGCACAGGCTGTACAGGAAGCATAATGCTGGCATCTGTTTGGCTTCTGGGGAGGCCTCAGGAAATGTACAGTCATGGTGTAAAACAAAGGGGGAGTTTACCTCCCATGGCCAGAACAGAAAGAAAAGTGGGGGAGGTGCTACATACTTTTAAACAACCACATCTCATGAGAACTCTATCATGAGAATAGCACTAAGGGATTGGTGCTAACCCATTAGAAACCGCTTCCATGATCTAGTCACCTCCCATCTGGCCCCACCTACAGCACTGAGGATTACATTCAATATGAGAGTTAGGTGCGGACACAGATCCAAACCATGTCATTCCCACCTTGGTTCCTCCCAAATTGTCCTCCTCACATTATCAAAATACAATCGTGCCTTCCCAACAGTCCTCCACTAGACCTTTGCTCTAGTTCCCAGTAAGTTTTTTATTTCCATCTGAAACCTCATTGGCCTGGCCTGTGCTATCCATATCACTACAAGCATTTTGCTCACAACCATTCAACAAGTCTCTAGGATGTTCCAAGTTTTCCCTCATCTTCCTATCTTCTTCTGATCCTTCCACACTCTTCCAATCTCTACCTGTTTCCACATTTTCACATATCTTAATAGCAATGCCCCACTTCTAGGTCCAAATTTTCTGTATTAGTTTGCTCTCACAGTGCTATGAAGAAATACCTGAGACTGTTAAATTGTCCTAGTCCATTCTCATATTGGTATAAAGAACTACCTGAGACTGGGTAATTTACAAAGAAAAGAGGTTGAATTGACTCACGGTTCTATAGGCTGCACAGAAAGCATGTCTGAAGAGGTCTCAGGAGACTTACAATCATGGTGGAAGGTAGAGAAGAAGCAGGCACATCTTACATGGCTGAAGAATAAGGAAAAGGGCAAAGCGGAAAGTGTCACACATTTTTAAACAACCAGGTCTTATGAGAACTCACTTGCTATCATGAGAATATCAAGGGGAAAATCTACCCTTGTGATCCAATCACTTCCTTTCAGCCCACTTCTCCAACATTGGTGATTAGAATTCAACATGAGATTTGGGTGAAGAAACAAACCCAAGCCATTATCAGTAATTTAAAAAGAAATGAGTTTTATTTGGCTCATGGTTCCTCAGGCTGTACAGGAAACAAGATGCTGGCATCTGCTCAGCTTCTGGGGAGGCATCAGGAAATGTACAATTATGGCAAAAAGCAAAGGGGGAATACAGCTCACAAGGCCAGAACAGGAGGAAGAGAGGGTGGGGGAGGTGCAACACACTTTAAAACAAGCAGATCTCCTGAGAACTGGATTATGAGACCTGCACTACAGGGATGGTGCTAAACCATTAGAAACCACCCTCATGATCCAATCACCTACTACCAGTCCTCATCTACCACCAGGTTACAGCACTGGGGGTTATATTTCAACATGAGATTTGGATGGGGGCACAGATCCAAACCATATCGGTCTTTCACTGTAGATTCTTCATAAGCAGGAAATGTACCATATTTCTATGAAATTCTAGGTCATAGGAGAACACCTCATATGTAATATGAATTAAAATGTAGTTCTATGTTTATAATTGTGCAATTAAAATATGTAATATTTTTAAATTGACTAAGAAAGGACAAAATATTTTCAATCATGCTAAATAAAAAAGGTACACACTTTGTTTAATCCCCCCACAAAATACAATCCCAAATGTCTTCTCTCAGCTTCTGCAGGTAAATTCTGCTTAGATCACACAGTATTTTGTAGTTATAGACCCTCCCCCTCTCTTATCAGGTGCTATTAATCCTCAGCTAGGTTACGTTGGCCAAATGAGAAGGAGAGACACCTGAGTGGGGTACCTATTGTCCTCCAGGGCAGAAACTTCTGCATTAACTTCAAACAAGGAGGCGGGATGACGGCTCTTAACTTGGACAAGTGGATCACTTGTATAGTCTAAAAGTGTTCAGGAGAATGTGAGAATTTGTGACTTTCAGGGGCATTAACCTGGGTAGTCCTTATCATAATCCCATTCTTTCCAAAGATGGAACTTAGCCATGGCATAACAGACTTGCCTTGCTTGATAATGTATTTTTTGTTTTCTGGCTAATGTGGGTACTTATGACCAGTGACAGTATTTTTACTGCTACCCAGGAAATACGTGATTCAGCAACTAGCTTTGCACACCCAATTTCTCTGACTGCCTGCTTCCCTATGAAGAGGCTTCTACCATGTAGTTTACTGTGCACTATATTCATTAAGGAGTGTTCTCATGATTAACACCTGTGGAAGGAAGGGGAGCCAGCATTAGGCAGAGAAAGGTGCTGAGCTTCAATAAAAACCCAAGGACAGCTTTGAAACAGAGCTGGTCTTAGATAGAAACATTCAAACTAGAATGGTCTTAGATAAAAAAAGGCCATTAGAAAACAAATATTAAGATGATAATTTTATATTGTCTAAAATATATACGTATATTGTGTGTGTGTGTCAATAATTTTGCTACCTGTGAAGAGAGTAATATACTAAATAAAATAATTAATGAGCTGGATTAAAAAGTATAACTATATAGGCCCTAAAAGAGACCCACTTAGATCTAAATAAAAATTAAAATGTTAGCAATTGAAAAAATTATATGACAAAAAACATTAAATAAAATAGATATTTTTCCAATTAGATTTCAAGGTAAGAAACGTCATAAAAAAGCAGGAATTTTTAAATATAAGTTTAAAAATACCAGGCTACTGGGTAGATATAAAATCAATCAATTATTAACTACCAAATACTAGCTTGGAAATGTAGAAAGCAAAAATTGACAGAACAAAAAAGAGTAATAGACAAAGCACATCACAGTAGACTTTTAACTTCTGCTTAGAAGAATGTAAATCTTTAAAACTTAGAACTTACATCTTTCACACAGTAACCAATGGAAAATGAAAAAAATGAAAGAAAGAAAAAAAGAGGAATGTTTCTAACTTTCTTTGTTAAGTAACTAAAACTTTGACATCTAAGCATGACATATATATTAAAAGAAAGGTAAACTTTGGGCCAATATTTTTCAAAAAGATGCCAAAGTTTCATACAAAATATTAGCAAATCAAATCTAATAGAGAATATAGCATGACCAAGTTGGCTTAATTGCAAGTATGTGAATTTGCTTTAATATTTCCAAAATCAATGTGGTTTATCATATTAATAAATAAGGAAATAATATAATTATGCTGATAAATAATACAAAAGAATTTAATAGAATTCAAATATATGTATAACAAAATGAAACAAAACTAATAGCCAATTTGAAGTAAAAGTGAAATTTTTTAAGCTTATAAAATTATCTTTAGGTCAGGTGTAGTGACTCACACCCATAATCCTAACACTTTGAAAGGGCAAGGCAGGTGGATCACCCGAACCCAGGAGTTGGACACAAGCATGGGCAACATGGTAAAAGCCTATTTATGCCAAAAAAATAAAAGATCAGCTGGCCATGGTGGTGCAGTCCTGCCTACTCTGGAGGCTGAGGTGGGAGGATCACTTGAGCCCAGCAGGCAGAAGTTTCAGTGAGCTGTGATCCTCCCACTGCACTGTAACCTGGGCAAAAAAATAAATAAATAAATAAATAAATAATCATTAATAAAACATATGATATAAGCTGGTTAATGATGAAATATTGTATATTCTCTCTCTGATTTGGGAATGAGAAAAATACCTTAGTTTCAGCATTGCACTGGAGAATCTATCCAGTGTTATAAAGCTAATAAATTAAAATCATGAATATAAAAATTAAACAGAAGAAATAAAACTGACATGCTCAGCTGCACAAATGTTTATATTGACAAATATAAAAAGATCCTGTAAAGAAATAATTATAATTTGTTATTAATTTGTAAGTTGATGAATCTAAAATCAATATGTGAATATCTATTGTATTTCTAGGTACCAGCTACACAAAACTATGTAATGAAATTTTTTAAAGATTTTATTTAACATCATCAAAAAGCTAGTAAGAAACTTTTAAAATCCTATCTAGCATTCCTACAGAAAGACCACAAAAAATTACTAAGAAAAATTAAGGAAGAGCCAGGCTAATAAAGTGATATACCATTTTTGAGTAGTAGATTTTAAAGAAGGCAATTTTCCCCAAACTATACCTAATTCTAAAATGTATAGGGTAATGCAAAAAGGCCAAGCACAGCCAAAATAATAGTAAAAAAGAAAGTTAAAGTCGGGTTTTCACAACCATATATTAAGTGATATTATAAAATGACAGTAATTAAGATAGTGTGGTATTAGTATGAAGAAATTGGACAGTGGAGTTCAAGCTTAATAAAGGTTGTAAGAAAAAAAAGTGTCCAAACAGTAAGAAATATACTTTAGCAAGAAGAACAAACTGAAATAGACTCATCTAGAAAAAATCTTCACAGAATTAAAGTGTGCCAATGGCAGTTTAAGTAACTACCACAATTTTCAACTAACTTTAGATGATAGTAATATAACTTAGAGCCCCTACAATGTATTCTTTGCAACAACAGACACACAATCATTATCATCATCATCATCATCATCATCATCATCATCTAGACATGGAAAGAAGAAAAACAATGTGACTGATAGTTGAAAGGTAAAATAATGAATATAAACAGACCCAAACAGAATACAAACTTTAAAACTATTAGTCAAAACTATTAGTTCAAATATTAACTATGTTAATATTTAGAAGTTAAATAAAAGATGGACAAACACGAAAACTGACTATCTTGGGCAAGTTGCAAAACATTTCAAACATTTTACCTATACATTTGAAAATGGAAACTAAATGTACATATTCCTTGGAAAAAACAATTTGGTACAATGTAAGAAGAAAATCTAAATAGGCTTGTTCTACTAAAGATACTAAATTCATAGTTAAAAACCTTCCCAGAAAGAAAGCTCCAGGTCCAAACAGTCCAGTGACTTCTGGACTAATGAATTCTTTCAAAAATTCATGGATGAAAAACATGCCATTCTTACATAAATACTTCTGAATAATAGAGAGAGAATTAACACCAACACATTATGTGAGACTAGCAAAATCTTGATATCAATACCTGATATAGATATTACAAGAGCATACATTTATGGTATATCTAATAAACATATAATAGTCATAAAAGTAATTTTATCAAATATAATTTAAGTAAGATATAAGAAACAAAATATGATGAATTGAGATTTAGCATAGCAATGTACATTGCTTAACATTTTAAAAAATTAATATAATTTAACATATTAACAGAATAAAAGATGGTAACTATATAATCACCTCAACAGATGCAGAAAAAATATTTGATAAAATTCAATATGCTTTTATTATTAAAAAACTACAACAAACTGTAAATAAATGAAACATTTATTAATATAAACCTTCGTTTTGGTTACTATTGCTACGTAACAAACCACCACACATTTTCTCATGAAAAATTACTTTTTGCTATTATGTTCATATAGTATCAGTTCTGTGGATCAGGAATTTGGGCAAAGCCTAGGAAGAATGGCTGTCTCTGTTCCATTGTATATAGGAATTCAGCTTTAAATACTTGATCAGTAAGGTTGAGTCAACAATTGAGGTTCACATGATGGTATGATATGGGGATGCTTTTACTTACGTGTCTGACAGTTGTTGCTGGATATCAGCTGTGTCTCTAATTGGGACAATCATAGCACCATGACACTTCATGAGGCCTGGACTCAAATGATGGCAACCTCAAGTTTGTCAGATTTCTTAAATACCAAATCAAGTCACCAAAAATAAACAAATTAATAGATAGCAGAAAATTATGTAGCTAACATAATACTACAGTGAAATATTAAATGCTTTCTTCTGAGATTCTAACCATTGCAGGACATTCACTATCACAACTTCTATTCAACATCTGGAATGCCTAGAAAATGCAATAAGGGCAGGGAAAGAAAATATATAAAAATGGAAAAGAAGCAATAGAAATTTTTATTTACAAATGTCCTAATTGCATGTGTAAAAATACAAGAGTCTAAAAATAAATTGTTAGAATTAATAAGTATATTTTATAAGGTTGCTAAATACAAGGCCATTATACATATAAACAATAAAAAATTAAAATAATATTTAAAAATAAATTGCTAAATATAAAATAAAAAGCGAATACAAATAAATTAAAATATCACATAATGAGGAAGAAATCTAATATGCATTAAAGACCTATACTAAAATCTATAAATTATTGTACATTTTTTGCAAAATTTCAAAATATGGGATACATTCTTAAATGTAAATAAATAGAACTAAATCATGCTCATAAATTGTAAGACTAGATATTGTTAAGGTGTCAATTCTCTCTATATTAAGCATATTACATATTTAATTTATATATTCATCTATATAGTATAATTTTAAGATAAATCCCAATGAGATGTCTGTGTGAAAACCTTTTCCTAAAATTAATATGGAAATGAAAAGACCAAGACTACCCAAGAGAATCCTAAAAGTGAGTTAGCAGAATTATCCATTACAGTACCAGATTTCAAGGCTCATTTTGAAGCTACAATAATTGAACCAGTGCGGTAATGGAAACAGACTACTGAAAGAGAAGAGAAAGTCCAGAAATTGACACACATACACTACAACAAGATATACATAAAAGTGGCATCGCAATTCAAGGGTAAAATAGTGGCCTTCTCTATAAATGGTACTGTAGCAATTGAATATCTGTATTTTAAAAAGCAATAATATTGACCCTTTCATTATATCATATTCATAAGTTAATATTTACACATAGATTTTAGGCATAAATGTAAATGTACAACTGTAGACTCTAGAACAAAATATAAAAGAATATCTTCAGGACTTTGGTTCATTCAATGATTTCTTCAGGTGAATTAAAAAAAGAAAAATATAATTGATTAACTGAACTTTATTAACATAACAGCTGTTTAACAAAAGGCATCCTTAAGGAAATGAGTAGACAAACCAATTACTGGAGGAAATATGTGAAATATATCTGACAAAGGGCTTGAATAATAAAATACAAAAAGAACTATTGAACTCAATAATAAAACAGCAAAGATCTCAATATTTTTTAAAAATGGATAAAATGCATAAAGAGACATTTCAATCAAAATCCATCCAAATCCCTAATTGGGATACTTAAAGATGCACAAAATCATTAGTCATCAAGGATATGCTAATTAATTTAGATTGGTTAAAATTTCTAAAAATGAAAACACAGAATGTTGTCAAGGAAGTAAAACAACTGAAACAATCATAACATATATGTTATTGTAACATAACATACAATATATATATGAGCCAGTAATTTCAACTCTAGTTACATATTCATAGGAAATTATTTATAAATATTCAAGAATAATATGTACTAAAATGTTTATAGCATGATAAAACAAACTTAAAAACAGCCCATAGATAAGAAAATAGATAAATATATCGTGATATAATCATACACAACGTAAGTTAAAAACAAGAAGTTATATATACAAAGCTATGTATGTCACAATCATTATGTTATGTTGGGAAAATAAAGACACAAAAAAGCGCATACTACAAAATCAGTTTACACGAATTTCAGGAGCAAACAGCTATTGCACGGTGATAGAATTGAGCTGTATGCACATGTGTGTGTGTGTATATATATATGATGTGTGCATAGATTTATATACAACACACACACATACACACATATATATACACATACATGCACATTTTAAAAAATGTTCCATAGAGGACATATAAAATATGAGTAATAACATGTAAGATACTGAAATATAGTTCTGATGTGATTGGTAGAGCAAACTTACCAGCACAATATTTAGAAATTATGTGTTACTGGAGACCATAAATTGTCATGTGGTTTCTCAACATGATCATGTGGTTTCTCCTGCAGCAATCAGCAGCCCATATGTTGAGAGATGTAAGAATATGGTTGTATGAATCCAAAGTAGGTGCTTTGGCAACATGGGTAAGACAATGAATAGTATTAAGATGGCAAGGCTAGGCCAGAGAGGAAAGAAAGGCAAGTCTTTTCAGAATAAACTGATAAATTTGGACAAGACAGAGCCATCTTGAGACAAGAGCTCTCAATGAGGAGAAAGTATATAGAAATGTAAGAGAAGAGGTGTATGTATATTCTATAATGCAAATCTCACTCTCTCCAGCTGCACCTCTGATGACTCCTCAGGTTTAGTCCTTCTCCATGACAGACTTATGCAGCAAGATATTCCATCACTTTCTACATTTGTTCATATGACTCCCTCTTCATTTCAGGCAGCAATTGCCTCTAAATTTCTCCCTATGCTGCAATTATGTTCATTTCTCCACTCTCAAATCTATTCAATTATCAAGTCATCCATGAAACATTTTTGGATCCCTTGTACCTCTAGAGAAAAATCATTTCTATGTGATTTACCAATAATTTTTCTGGTTTTCTACCACTGTATTAAATGTAGCAGTTTACCTGTACGCAATCCTCTACGTCACAGACAGTCTTGAGTGTATAGAATCTGATCTTCTTCCTGTTCTTAGGCCAGTATGCAATGTATACTATAATAGCTCCACAACAAAAATGAATGGTTGGATGAATACAAGTTCCTCTACTGTTCTCCTTTTTCTCCTTCTCTTTCTTCCCCCATATCTCATTCTTTTTTTCTTCTCTGTCACCCTTACCCCTTTCTTTTCTGCCTCCTATTTCCTCCAGGTCTTCTCCTTCTCCTTTCCCTCTTCCTTCTTCTGATTGTGAGGTGGTTCTAACTTCAAATAACACTTAACAGTTAAATTGAAATACTCATTTTCCTAAGTGGATATTTATAAAATAAAAATGTGTGATTATAAACAAGTGGGGAATAAATGAATTTGCAGAGTAATTTTGCTACACTTTGAAAATATGTTTACATTTTAATTAGAGCTCACATAAAAGCTAAACTGGTACCCCCATGAAATATTGTAGTCGCCACTCTCATTAAAGGAGTAATTAAGTTCCTAATTACATTGGTTTATGTCCTAGATAACAGCAAAAAATAAAGACATACTCATCTAGGAATGTATACTCTAAAATGAACTTACACATGTACATTCATACATGTATGCTTTTTTCATGCTTTTCTGCTTTACTGAAATGACTTTTCTCACCCTTTCTGCTTGATGAAAACCCTAGTCATAATTTAAAGTTTAACCTAAATATTTAAAAATCATATTTTTTCATGATTTTTACTTTATTTTCATACTTAAACTCCAAACATTTTTTTCTCTTTTTAAATTTTACGGATGTACATGAAAATATTATTTGAAGATTTAATAAATACAAATACATCAAGAAAAATATTAAAGTTCCATTTTTTCTCACTGAAATGTCACATTACTAATCAGAGGTATGTATTATCTTTATTTTGGTAAACTTCCTTTACATACATCTATTTATATACAAATACACTCATATACATACAATATACACACATATGTATATAAATATATGTACACACATATATACTATGTATATATATTTTTATCACAGATATTATCATTCTTTGATTTATTCTCCAATGTTCTTTGATTCTCCAATGTGCTTTTACTTAAAAACACATCTTAAAAATTTTTCCCTATCAGTAAATCGAGCTTCAACAGAATCCTTTAAAAGGATACACACTGTTCTATAATATGGAAGTGCCCTCTTTGATGTAAAAATTGACATCTAGGTTTTTAGAATTTTTCCAGTATTACAAAAGTGCTGTAAAATATACAAAAGTTAGTTTACTGAAATGCTGGTATTTTAACAAATTGATCTGCAAGAGACCCAATTTATGCTAATAGTTTATAAGCACTCATTTCTCACATACTCATTAGCACTCTTATTAATCTTTTAAATTGCCAACCTTACAAGTAAAACAGTTATTTCATTGTTATTTAAATTTTGCATTGCCCTGATTTCTAGGGAATCTGAGAACAATATTTTCATATGTTTACTGGTCATTTGAGTTTCTGCATGTTCATTTCCTTTATATATTATTTGCCTAATTCCTTGTTCATTTTATTTTTCTTATCTGGGTCAGAAGAGGTTATAATATAGTTCACACATTAATTCACTTTATAACAACCTATATTATATCCCTCATTTTATTGAAATTAAGCAATTACACCAGCTTTCATTTTTTTCTTTCTAAACTTATAAAAATAAACAGCAGAATAAAAATATTAAATCTATAAACAAGCAATAAAAAATGTCACATACACATACAAAAGATCACTTTTCAGGTTAAAGCAGCTGAGGTAAATACATGATGGGGGTGTGAAATAATGAGAATGCATTCATAATTTGGGGGGCACATTAAAATATTTTCTAGTTAATGTTTTACTTTATTTATGCTATCAATCCTGTTTCTAGCCACAAAAATAATATGTGCTTAATTAACTAGCAATCTGAATGAGTATAGTAGTTGGAAAATAATTTAATTTTAGAATATTCAGATATATGTATAAAATTTGAATTAATCTCCATAATAATAATCTCAGTAATCACCTGATAACTACCACCTTACTATTTGCTAGGTACGATCTTTGCAGCTCTCATAAGAACTCCTCAATTTACAATTCATTTACATCTCCATTCAAGAAATGATACAAATGACTAAGAGAGAGATTGAATAATTTGTCACAAGTTCTGTTTCTGACACCTCTGGGTTCTAAACCTGCTCAAAGTGACACCAAAGCCTAAGTATTTTGTACCACATACCCTTGTTATTCTGGAATCCAAACGTGTCTTCTTCAAATATCTAGACATATGCCTTTGTGACACTGAATTTTGATAGGCAGCTGTGATGGGAAGAGTAACATATCCATGTCCTAATCATGGGATTCTGTATATATGGAAACCTACATGGTAGAGGGGACTTTACCTCTCTCATTTAGTTCAGAATCTTACAATGGAGACATTGTCCTAGATTATCCAGTGGGTCCAATGTAATCACAAGGGTCTTTTTAAAAGGGAGGCAAGACAAATAAAGACAAAATAGACAAATGGGACCTAATCAAACTCCACAGCTTCTGTACAGCTAAAGAAACAGTCATAAGAGTGAATCGGCAACCAATAGAATGGGAAAAAATGTTTGCAATCTACGCATCTGACAAAGGACTAATATCCAGAATCTGCAAAGAACTAAAACAGATTTACAGGAAAAAAACAAACAACCCTATTCAAAAGTTGGCGAAGGATATGAACAGACACTTTACAAAAGAAGACATACATGAGGCCAACAAACATGAAAAAATGTTCATCATCACTGGTCATTAGAGAAATGTAAATCAAAACTACATTGAGATACCATCTCATGCCAGTTAGAATGGCGATCATTAAAAAATCTGGAGACAACAGTTGCTGGAGAGGATGTGGAGAAATAGGAACACTTTTACACTGTTGGTGCGAGTGTAAATTAATTCAACCATTGTGGAAGACAGTGTGGTAATTCCTCAAGGACCTAGAAATAGATATTCCATTTGACCCAGCAGTCTCATTACTGAATATATATCCAAAGGATTATAAATCATTCTATAATAAGGACACATGCACACGAATGTTCATTGCAGCACTGTTTGCAATAGCAAAGACCTGGAACACCCCAAATGCCCACTGATGATAGACTGGACAGGGAAAGTGTGGCACATATACACCATGGAATACTATGCAGTCACAAAAAACAATGAGTTCGTGTCCTTTGTAGGGACATGGATGAACCTGGAAACCATCATTCTCAGCAAACTGACACAAGAACAGAAAATCAAACACCGCATGTTCTCACTCATAGGCAGGTGTTAAACAATGAGAACACATGGACACAGGGAGGGGAGCATCATACACTGAGGTTTGTAGGGGGGAACTAGGAGAGGGACAGCGGGGGGTGGGGAGTTGGGGAGGCATAACATGGGGAGCAATGCCAGATATAGCTGATGGGGAGGAAGGCAGCAAACCACATTGCCATGTACGTACCTATGCAAAAATTCTGCATGTTCTTCACATGTACCCCAAAACCTAAAACATAATAATATATACATGTATATATAAATAAAAAATAATTTTTAAAAAAGGTAGCCAAGAAAGTCAGAGAGAAGAATTTGAATGTGCTACTCTGTGGGATGGAGGAAAGCAAGTGCCCTCTAGGTGCTGGAAAAGACAAAAGAACAAATTCTCCCTAAGACCATTCTTAAAGGCAAATCTGATGTAAGCCCAGGGAAGCCTGTTATAGACTTCTGATGTTAGGAACTGCTAGATAATACCTTTGTGTTGCTTTAAGCTACTACGTTTACGGTAGTTTGTTAAAGCAGAAACATGAATCTAAGAGATTCCTAGGGGTAACAACTCCTAGAGTGACTTTTTGTTTTAGCATTAAGTATATGAAGCTGATTCTGCTTTTCATTACATTCTTACATGCCAGTCATTTTTGTTGCTTTGTTTGCAGAACTAATCTCAGGCCCTTGTGTAATTTGGAAAGTTTTCAACCCTTCAGAGCTACAGTTAAAGTGATCACATTATGAGCTATGGCACCATAATTTTTTGTTTATGCCCGTTTGCCCACGCTTATGCACATTTGCACACACTCAAGTATGATTGTCTAAAGGAAAATACTTCCAGTAGCTTACACAATTTTTAGAAAATGATTTTAGGGAAGTATATAGTAGTAAAAAAATGTAAACGACAAGATTTCTTAGTGATTTTTATCCACAAAACTAGGCCACACGTTAAAATTTTCAACAATAAAAAAATAAATGTCATGTGTGGGATGCAATAACCAGAAACCTTAATTATGGTTTATAAAAAAGTAGCAATGTTTTCTTAGTGTATGCCTTTTCTGATTTCATCAAGGATTATTTCAACTTAATTTGATGCTAGTTGAATTAAGCAGTAATATATTGAAAGTCAGATACTTGATTTCATTTTCTATACTTTACTATATTTTTATTTTTATTTTTTTTTGAGAAAAGCAACCAAACTTAAGAATAAAGCATAGGGGTTTTACTTTTAACTTGACATTTATGAGAATATCATTAAATGGTGTTTAATCTAAAAACATTGTTATCATAGATTTTATAAAGGAATCAGTAATTTATTGGGTGTGTTTCTCTGCTTTTAACATTTTTGAGATCTATAATTATTTTAATTAATATTTTGTGTAATTTGGATAGAAATAGAAATTGTGATGGCAGCAGGACAATAGAGTATTTATATCTTTTTTCTTTCCAGCTTTTTAAACTCAATAATTATAAAATTTTATACTGTGACTATACAAACAGGCTACTGAGATTTAATAATTTATACTATATTAGGGTTTGCAGAATCTTTAGATTTTTATCCAACCCCCAACATTTACATTTCAGAAAATTCAGCATTGCTAAGTAATTTACATAAATCAAATAGTTAATCAAAAACTAGGTACAGACCCAGAATCCATAGTTCCTTAATATGTGTGTGCATATAAACATGTGTACATATACATGAAATATATGTGTAAATACATGTTAAATTATATATTTATATACGTATATTCATATATAGAAAAAGTATACATTTTATATCATGAAGCTTCATGAGATTGGGGAAAAAATACAACTAGGTAGGCATACAGTCTCAAAACCATCTGTTTTGATTTCAAATTACTGATTAGTAAGACCATAGATATTCACTTATAGAAAAGGAAAGAAGGTACAAATCACTTCATTTGTTTTGAGCTATTTTTGACAAGTGGACTATAAATTTGACTTATTTAAAAAATATAGTCATAGAGTCAAACAAATTAGCAACAGGGCAGTGGTTAATAAAGATAAATCAAGGTAAGGTTTTTCTGGATGGACGCAAATCCTTTCTAGTGAGAATAAGCTTAAGATGAAGCTCAAAGCACCCATGCAAGAATTTATATGTTATTATTATATTATATATTGTTGTAGAGCTTTCTCGTGAAATGCTTATATTTGCCTTCTATTTGTGCTATCTCAAATTGTGTCTGGTTTTACAGTACTAAAATTTAAATTGCTTTGTTTGTATTGATTAAACATTATTTTGGCATAGGATTAAAATAAATCTAACAATTTCTATATTTAATAATTTTAAAGAGAAAAACTTATTTTAACTACAATCTTACTTCTATCTTAAATAATTAGTCATGTGCACCCACATGACTCAATTTATTTTAACTACTAATTTTTGAGTATCATCTATGTAACTGATGCTGTGCTTGATGCTAGGGAAGCAAAGATAAATAGAGTTCATGATTTTGAAAAGTTCATAATTGGCCTCACTGAGATTAAAAAAATAATAATCAAATTATAATACCATATCCATTCATTGACTTTACATAGAGTTCTTGAGCATGGTGCCAGGAACCAACAGTGGTTCTCACCCACCCAAAACTATTTTGCAGCTGATAGAGGAGAAAAATATTAACCAAATGATAACGCAGGGAAATGTAAAAATGTAAATGTTAAAATGTCAGTAAAGGAGACAGAAATCGTACTATGATATCTTGTAATGGGGGATGGGTTGAGATTAGAGTTCTGGATAATGAAAGCTTTGCTTTCAGAGGAGATATGAAGAACAAAGGCATTAACCAAGCAAATAATTTGAAAAGAAAAACTCTCCAGGCAGAAGAAAACTACATATAAAGGTACAAGAGGTTTGAGAAGTATGAGAAATTAGGAGAAAACATGAGAGACAGAGAGATGATCAATCAGTCTGGCAGAAAAAAGAAGATTGCTGGGGAAATAAAGCCAAGATGAGCGAATGGGTTACTGGGTTAAATACTGTTAAAGAGTAGAGAATGATGAGAATCTTGAGGTCATAAGTTACTTAGCAGAAGCAGTTTCAGCAACTGCTGAATCAGAGAATAGCACCAAACTGAAGTGAAGAGTTGTGAGGAAATAAAGACGTCATACTAAAAAATATTGAATAATTTTGCTGTGAAGAAACAGAGAGATTGGTAGCTGAAGAGTGATAAGAGTTTGAGTCAGACTTCTTTCTTTCTTTCTTTTATATTTTATGGAAGAGCCTTAAGAAAATTTAAAAATTATAGGAAAATTTTTAGTATTTAGAAGTGTATTTATAGTTATAAGTTCTTTAAGATGGCAGGGGATGATAAAAATCTCAGATGAGAGAATGAACAGAGACTCTCTATTTATAGTAAGGCTATAGGATAGATAAATACGTAGTTCATTTTATGTTTGTTAACAGGAAAATGATGGAATTCCAATATGTGTCTTCTTTTTTCTCTTTGAAGTAGGTGGTTAATTCGGGTGATAAAAGTTAGGGTTATGTAAAGTTGAATGGTTAAGGAAAGTGTGCAGATTTAGAGATGCAAACAGTATACATGCAAGCATAAAAGCACAGTTGACAAGTAGTCACAGAAGATTACTAGGCACTGTGTGGACCTACTTAAAGATGGTGACCATGAATTTATTGTACATCCAATCTGATCTTTCTCTATGGCTTTCTCTTTTTTTTAATGTGTATTTATTTACGCAATTGAATGTATGACATTTACCCCATTCTCTGTGGCTTTCTCCAACACTGATTCACATTTCTTGGCTTGACTTTAGGCAGTTAGAAAGCAGATTTCTAATCAAAAGACAATGAGCCACCTACAACCAAGCTAGAGAGAAGAAGGAAAGGAGAAATGTTGAGAAGTCAGAATACACAGGAATTTATTACTGCATAGATATTATCTGCAAAGTGGAAAAGTAGTCCATGATGACTCCTAGATATTATTCATTTTGATAAAGAAAAAAGAGTAAAACTGGAAAAAGCAGTGCATTAGAGGAAAGAAAATGAGCTTTTCTCTCAAGATGCTGATTTAATGTTTTTATGGACACTGGTATGGCAATACTTAGCTGAATGTTGGATAAAATGAAACTCAACAATATTCTAATATAGTAGTACCTATTTGTCAAATATTAACTCAGAGTATGTCTTTAATTAAATTCTGAGAATAGATAAGATTTCTCAGGAAGGCTACCACAGATAAATTTGACTTGCGTATAATCTACTCAATAAATTGAAATAAAAGATTCCAGAGTTTTAGAACATCAAATAAATTTGTCCTACAATAGCATTCAGTTGTTGGAAAAGAATCCAAAATATAGTCATGTATTCCTCTAACTTAAGAATATATTGATGAAAAATATTTAAACATGACTAAAAATTATACCTCATAAAATCACTAGACTATGATAATTTATATATATATGGAATATATATTATATAAATGTGTAAGACTGAAAACACGTGTACACATTTGAAGCAAAATGTGTATTAGATGGGTACTCTTATTGATACTCAAAGCTCCCTTTTAAATCGACTCTTAATTTAATACCTCTAGTTCAAAATCAACTTTTGATCTAGGTTCTATTTTTTCTCATGAATCAAGTACTTTGTTTTCTCTAATTTGAATAATGAATCACTCACACCAAATTCATTCATTTCATCACTCACAATAAAAACAACCTCTAAGAAATTCATTAGTTTGCTCATAGTATCAATTGCTAATGCATTGTCTTAGATATATGTATTTAATAAAGTATGGTTTCACAAATAAATCACTGTATAGTGCTACATGGGCATTTATTCTGACACATTTAAAAGTTTTTATTGTTATGAATTAGGACTTAAGTGACTTAGGTTTAATTTTCATAAGAGAGATCTACCTATGAAAAGATGGTAATGATAGCAGTCAATTCTACAGACTAACTGAAATTTTTCTGCATTTTGTCTAACTGCGATATTTAATATTTAGTTAAAACAGTATATAGATTTATCAGGTTTTGCCAAATTTTACTTCCATTCATAATAATTTGGGGAAAAATTTAACTTGATTTTCCTTTTAATATCATGTTGATGTTAACATTTATAAAGAACCAAACCAGTTAATATGGTGAATTCCTTATTAAACTGAATGCATTGCAGTGCTCTTGCTAAATGTTCTTAGATGTTCTAATTTGAAGTCTAGATGTATACTTGGTGAAAATGTGGATATGATTTTCAGGGAAAACCATTCTTCCTTTCACTAAAAGGAACCACCGCAACACACACACATGGGAAAGTCCTAGATACTTTATTGTATATTTGATTATACCAAGATTACCAATAGCTTTTTCTGCAATTGGAAGTTTCAAAATAGTAATTATGTGCTATCTTTACACATATGTGCTTTATAATAATGTCAAGTTAGTATAATATATGCTATTTGCCATTTTGAAGTTAAAAAAAGCAAATATTCAATTTAATGTTCAAATGTTAATAATCCAGAAACCCTATTTCTTTTCTCCAGAAAGCCATATTATATAACGTATTATAACTTTCAGTAGTCAAGCAATAAAAGTGTCTAGTTTGTTTATACAATACAAAAGATTTAGTTCTGATCATTATTGTGTCACATAAGTATCTGAAGGTTTTGGTTATCCTGCCAAATAACTCTTAAATGAGAGAACAACTTCAAACCCTAAAGCATCCATTTGGAAACTGCAGGAGTGCTTAGCGTGAACAAGGAGAGAAAGCACTGTTCTCATTCTCTCCAAGGGGTAAGTCCTGTTTCTTCTCAACACTTGCTCTTGCAGCTGAAAGTTGATGTACCCTGAGGAATACGGCAGGATATAAGATAGATAAATATGTAATTGGTTTTATGTTTGTTAACCACAAATCTGCTATCATTACTGGAAGAGCATTTCTATTCTGGTTTTCCTTTAGGTTAAGCTTTTCCTCTTCCCTATAAGATCTTCAACATATCAATCCTAGGAGAATAGATCCGGGGTGAAATCAGCCACCCGATAACCAGTTTTAAGACTGATCTTAGTGTCTTCCCTGGAAATAATGTCTCATAACATGAGAGAAGAGCAGAGTTCTCTTATAATAGGCCTTGCAACAAGTATCTTGACATTAGCACAAGTCTTGCTTTTTTTCATATATTTAAATATTTTATACAAATATAAAAGTTCCTTTTGAATCAGTCTAGGCAAGCGGTAACATCCTGAGAAAGTTATTTTTGAAAGGAAAAGAAGTAAGCCATAAAGAAGAAGAAAAGTGGTTTATGAGAGTGGGAAGCATAGTGGATAGAAAAATTAACTATCAATGACCAGAAGAGATTTGTGAAATATGCTAGCTTTCTTCAGGGATTCCCAGAAATAACAGTAATATGCTGAACTACCAGTAATAGACTGAGTTTTCAGCATTTAAACAGAATGAGCCTTCAAGGAAAGTGTAGCCCGCATGTTGTACTTTTTGATCTCTAGATCTGATTATTTATCCTGGGAAAATATTGCAGTGAGGTTGTGGTATATGGTACATATAAAAGGTAAATAATTTTCAATGAGACAGATTTATAGAAGCTATTGTATTATCAATGTTTTCTGTAAATCAGTGTGCAAATATCACAACAGAAAGGAAGAACAGAGTTTTCTAGAAAGTGTTTTCCTCCAAAAGACACACAGTTTTCAGATTTTTGCTGAACCAGCATGGCTAAGCTTTGGAAAGACTCACATATGTATCGTGGGAACTCAGGCAAGAACTGGCCTTTGAAGGATTGAGAATCACACTGATTAGCTTAATTGAAACTGTAGTTCTGAGTTTTCCTTTATTCTGAGTATGTGCAAATGTGAGAGGATGGCTGGGCGTACTGTTAAATGTTGTATATTTGGTAAGAGTCCCGAAAGAATGTACCTGCTTTTCTAGGACAAGCTCCACACCATGCAGAGCAATTCCAATATCAAGGCTGATCATCTGTCCAGAGATGGTCATAAAACTCACAGACCAAATCTGTAAAACATTTGTAAGTATTTAGCTGCTCCCGAGTAGCTTTCACAGCTAGCTAAATCATTTTCTCCAAGTGGTAATTGTTTCAATGTCTCAAAACATTAAAAGCTATTAGAGTCTAATGACCCAAGTCTTGTTTTTCCTGTCAAGGTGGAAACTTTTTCTGATGCTCTAGATCTTTTTTTATTAGTGTTTAACTGGCTACTAGTCTTACAAAATATACAATTATGTCCACCTACATACCACAAATCAAATACATTCAATTAAATTATAGGTTCGGAAAAGTTATATTTTTGGTTCATTTTTACTTTAGTCAAAATGTTTTATATATCCAAAACAGTCATTCTCATGGTCCAATGAAAGACGTAAGAACATCCCCAAGTGACATAAAAACGCACATGTAGCAATGTTATTTTGTGGGGGGTTTTTTGCTACCAACATTTGCAGTCTGTATTTTAACAGAGCTTTTTAATTTTCACCTGGTGAAACCTTTTGTTATAACCATGAGAAAGTGTTATTCACTGATTACTTTATGATTTTTAGGTAATTATCTCCTGAAGAAGAATCCAAGCAATGGTGGCAGCAGCTCCAGCCAGCCTGTTATAATCCCAGCTACAGTAGGGAGGCGTGGCTGGGGCTGACTGCTCCAGGGAACAGGGAGGAGCCCCACCTATACAACCACCAAAACCGCTGCTGCAGACTCAGGCATCCCTGCACTCTTGGGGGCCTGGGAAGGCAGCCCAAGAAGGCGGCCCCTGCCCTCGCAGGCTCAGAAGTGGCTGCCCTATATGCCTGGCTTTCCCTGCTGTTGCACTGGCTCAGATCCCGGAGGAGCAAAGTAGGGTGGTGGGGGGTTGGGGGAGCCCCGGGAGCTATGAACAGTGGGAGGCAGCCCCAGGTGGAAGGAAGTGGGTCCGCCAGTAAGGTCCCTCCTTCAGGCCAGGGAGGATCTGCAGGCTGCTACCAGTCTCACCAATTGGAATGGGAATAGTGCCTTTTCCAGGTCAACCCATGGAAACCCATGGTCAGTCAGCACGCACTTCCTCCCCTCTGAAGCCTATAAAAAGCTCCAGGCTCACCAAGAGCTCAGCAGACGTCAGGAAGACCAGCAGGAGCTGCCCTCTCTGCTAAGAGCTTCAGAGACTTGCAGAGACCTGCAGGGACTGCCAAATGACCTGCGTGACCTGCCTAAGGAGAGGAGCTACCCTCTCCAGGGCCTCCCTTTTGCTGAGGGCAGCAGATGTCAGCACTACCAGTGAGGAGAGAGGAGTTACTCTCTCCAGGGTCTCCTCTCTGCTGAGAGCAGTGGACCTCGGCAGGAGAGAGGAGTTACTCTTTACATGGCCTTCTGTCTGCTGAGAGCTAAACACTCTGTGGATGACCTGCCTGCCCAGAGAGGGGAGCCACCCACTGTCGGTCTCCTGAGCTGTTCTAACACTAAATAAAGCTCCTGTTTGTCTTCTTCATCCTTTACTTTTCAGCAAACCTCATTCTTCCTGGACACAGGACAAGTACTCAGGTAAACGGCAAAAGTGCCACTGGCAACAGAAGTTTCAGGGAAAGAAAATCGACACCCTAAAGATCTCATAACAAGTGTGGTACAGACTTTCTTTACTGCAATTTTTTTTTCTTTGTGGAACACTGTTGTTTATTCTGTGATAGTCAGCACCCTATATTACAAATGGTACATAGCTAATCAAAATTTTAAACAAAACATGACAGTTGATTGAAGGAGAAAATTATAATGTTGGTTATTATAATTACACTGGAAATCCATTTACATGCTCCTTTATGCCTAATTTCAGATATTTCAACCTTTAATGTAACATCAGCTCAAACATTGTCCAAACTAAAGAGGAACTCTATTGAAGAAATATAAACAAAGTTAATCTCTTATTAAAGCAGTACATGTGAAAAGGGAGAAAAACATAGAGTGCAAACTAAATGCTACACTTTTGCATTTGTCGTGGGAAAAATAAACAGGAAAAATATGCTCATTTATTCAGTCTTTTATGGATTAATTTTTTAAATATCCATTAAAATTATCAAGTTGGTTTAAGACAAGCTACTATAATGCTAAATTATATGTAGCATTTGTTTAGTAGCAGAAGAGAAGAAATATCAAATCTGACATTTAACTTAAATTGTAAAGTATATTTAAAAATATACAAAGTTGTATTTGAAGTTTAAGAGAACTTTCTAGGTCTTACTAGGCTACTTAATTTGAATGCTTATTATGTTGTTTTAAGTTTGTATAACATTTTTCCTGATCACTCATTGCTCTGTTAGAGAAAAATAAATTATCACCAAATTTCTATTTTTTCCTATCATTTATTTTCATATAGTCAACAAATATTTACTTATGTTTTACTACATGGCAGTTACATTAAAGATTGAGTACATGTTGATGAAATAGGAAAGAAAATTATGTCATTTAAAATTAGTAGCAAAGCCATTTTAATAATAAAGTGAAATAATTTAAAAGGAAAATATTTCAGTAATTCTAAACAAACTGAGTTTTTACTTAGTGATTAAAAAAAATAGTGCTTTGCTTGACAGAAGAAATACAAGCAATGGGTTAATACAGTTTTGCTCTGGTGGTTATGGAACCATAATTGAGACTTTGTGTGCAATTATCCTTTCTTTTTTTATATAGCTGCTACAACTTATCGTAATCAGGATCAACTGACTGTTGTTAAACATTCAAACTCAAAATTTAGAAAGCATCTTAAAAAGTTAGATTTGCTTCCAATACCACATCCATTATAACAACATGAACATTTTAAACATATGTTATATCTCCTAAATGTGTAGCTTTAAGTTAACAATGAAATAAATCCTAACAATTACCGTCTTTGGTTTCTGACTTTTTGTTTCTGACAGAAGTAGTAAAGAATCCATTTTTAAGAGAATAATTATAAATTATATTGTTGAATTTAAAAGTTAGGAGATAAAAATAAAATGAAAAAGAATTAGCATTTGTGCCTCTTTGTGAAATTTTCTTCATTCACATTGAACCAAGCTAAAGAAAAAGATGTGAAAAATATCATCCCTGCTGAAAGGGAATGCCTCTAGCTTCTTTATACAAATGCAGTTTTCTGGAAGTTTAATAGGATTTGGAGCAAATGAAAGAGGACCTCAGATATCATATAAAACTCTCTTAATGAAAAGCATGGAAAACTTTATGGGAAGTAAGATAAATAAATCTCAAAATATCCTACAAATGTTTTCCAATATAGAGAGACCAAAATTGTGCATATGTGTGTGTTTTACAGGAGATAGAATAAATTTATTTTCAGTAAATTTCATCAGGGCATGTCAATAAAGCACAAAAGGAAAGACTGACCAATTATATGTCATCAGTTTTGCTTAGCAACTAAATCCCTAAATAGAAAAGATGGGTCTAATGGTAAGCATGGAGAGTAAGCAATTGTGTAAACATCTATGTACAAGAATTGTAGCAGCAGACTAAAAGAAGCTTTGGAATGGAGAGTAAATAAAATACATTTAAATTCAATTTTTATTGTCATTACATCGGAAAGTGAAGCAAGATACACCAATCACTTCATGGCTAAGAAGAATTTAAGATATTCAACCAACTTTCATGGAATTTAGATTTTTTAAAAAAATATAGACTTTAGCATTAACTATGTCCATAGGTTCTTCTCCCTCCTCACAAGTAACTGAATGTCTGAACAATGACTACACCTCAGATATCCCACAATGAGATTTAGGCATAAGTTCAAACAGTGGATATGTAAAAAATAGTCCATATATATGATTTTCAGGCAAATAGTTCATTTAGACATTTGTGGCTTCTGATGAAAAATAAATAATACCAAAATAAATGGGAATAATGGAATAATTTTGTAGAGAGGGAATAGCAGTGAAGGACAAAGAGGAGGAGGGGAAAAAGAAAATCTTGCGAAAGATAGATTTCAAACATGCTTGGAAAGAAGATTTAATCTAACAAAAAAAATTTTAAACAACCCACATAATTCCAGCACCACAAATGTGAAATTTGAAATTCTGAGCAATAGAAAACTGAATGTAGAAGAGCTGGATAATGAAAAAAAATCATTAAGAAGAAAAAGGACCATCACAATAGCTAAACAGTATAATCAACAGAACAAAATCAATACTGAAGACATAAAACTCAGTGAAACAAACAGCGGACCTATGATAATGTGCACAGTAACATTGCCTGATGTGAGATAGCCCATGTAGAAAAAAAGGCATATGTGTGCTTATGCTTATGTGTGTTTGCAATGGATGTGAAATTAGTTTGAGAAATGTGCTTAGATAAAATTGTTTACAATCAACTATAAGATGAGTAAGCGCTTTAAATATGATAATACACAATTTTTAATCTTCCTGATATTAATAAAGTTCATATATATATAACTAACATTAATATTTCCATGAAAACTCTACATTGAAATGTAGTTTGAACAATATCTTAAATTGCAGGGGTCTAAAGAAGGCAATAATTAGAGAAAACATTTAAGAGAGAAAAAGAAAACTACCATAGATAAAACATATATCTAAAAGAAAAATTATAGCAAAACGAAGAGAAAATATGCTGAATACTATAAGAAAAACACTTTTTTAAATAAAAAAGTTAATATGAAAATTCCAGGAAAAATTGTTTAAGATAAAGAAACAAAAGGGCACATTGTGGTGAAGATGTATAATGAGAATATTACTGTATTGTGATTAAGAACATAGATTTACTCAGTACCATGTTGAGAGAAGTTATATAATTTGCCTTATCTTGTGATGTCACTAGAAAATTACAAATAATTACATTTACTTAATGATGTTTATATATTTAATATATTTAAACTCCTCAATAAATTTTGAAGCATAGTAACTTCTGTAGATATTTTACTGTCAATATAATAACGTTATTGAATTCTCATTTTACTAAAGAATTCTACAGACATCCAGGCCATTTACAAACTTAAAACTATCAAATTTGTCTTTTGCTTTTTAAAATAGATTTTATGTTTTAAAAATAGAGCAAAATTAAACTGAAGGTACAGAGATTTTTCATATGCCCTCTGCCGCTACACATGCATAGACTCTCCTATTTATAGATACACTCCACGAGAATGATGCATTGATAACAACCGATGAATCTACATTGACACATCATTATCAACCAGAATCTATAACTTACATTAGTGTTCACTCTTAACATAGTACATTCTATTTGGACAACTGTACAATGACATATATCTACCATTATAATATCAGAGTAGTTTCCCTGACCTGAAAATCCTTGTACTCTTCCTGTTTATTCCTACCTCCCTGCTGAACATCACTTATATTTTTACTGTCTCCACAGTTTTGCCTTTTTCAGACTGATATTTTTGGGATCATACTGTATGTAGTCTTTCCAGTTTGGCTTTTCTCATTTAGTATTTGCCTAACATTTTCCTCCATATGTTTTCATGGCTTGATAAGCATTTATTTTGAGCATGGAATAATATTTCCCTGTCTGGATGTACCAACGTTTGTTTATTTAACAACCTACTGAAGGTCATCTGGTTGCTTACACGTTTTGGCAATTATGAATAAAGTTGGTATAACCATCACTGTGGGTATAAACTTATACCCACATTTTTGTGTGGGTATAAACTCATACCCACAATTTTGTGTGTATGAGTTTTTCAACTCCTCTGGGTAAATACCAAGGAATACAATTGCTAGATTGGATCTTAGGAGTATATTTGCCTTTCTAAGAAACTGCCAAACTGTCTTCCCTCTTGGCCGTACCATTTTGCATTCCCGACAACAATGAATAAATGTTCCTGTTGTTCCACATCTTCACCAGCACTCGATGTTGTTGGTATTCTGCATGTTGAGCATTACAATAGGCGTGTAGTAGTATTTTATTATTATTTAAATTTGCATTTACTTGATGACATACGATGTGGATTTTCATATGAGTGCTTATTTCCTATCTGAGTATCTTCTTTAGTGAGGTTTCTGATAAGATCTTTGGCCTATTTTTAAATAGAGGATTTTTAAAAATGTTGAGTTTTAAGAGTTCTTTGTATATTTTGGATAACATTTATTGGATGTGTGCTTTGCAAATACTTTCTTCTAGTCTGTGGCTTTTCTCATTTTCTTGACATTGTCTTTCACAGAGCAGGAGTTATTAATATTAATGATATCAGTTTATCAATTATTTTTTCATAGATTGTGCTTTCTGTGTTATCACTATACCCAAAGTCATCTAGATTTTCCCCTGTTATCTTCTAGGAATGTTACATTTTTGAGTTTTATATTTAGGTTTTAGTTTTCATTTTTAGTTAAATATTTTATAATTTTGCTTTTCTACTTATTAACATATTAGTTATACTTTTTTTTGTACATGTTTTAGCAGTTGCCCTTTAAGCATACATATGTGTACATAAGCAGATATTATTGAATATATTGTTGCTATTGTTATTTTTAATAAACTGTTATCTGGAGAGCAATTAAGAGTAAAATGAAGTTTTTATTTTACCCCCTTATTCCTTCTTTGATGTTCTTTCTTTATGTAGAACTGAGTTTCTGACCTTTATCATTTTCCTTCTTTACTGTCAACAAGTGCCCTCAATTTATGTTTGTCTGAGAAAGACTTTACTTCTCCTTCCCCTCCTTCACTTTTTAAAGATAACATTTCAGAGGATACAATCATAGATTGTTAGATTTTTCTCTCAACACTTTAAATATTTTACTCCACTCTTTCTTCCTTGTATGGTTTTTGAGAAGATAGATGTATTTCTTATATTTACTCCAATGTATATAAGGAAAAACCTTATTCCCTATGTCTGGCTTCTTTTGAGTTTTCTAAAATTATAATTTTCTATAGTGTAAAAATTATATGCATAGATGTAGGTTTTTTGGTGTGTATCCTGCTTGACTTTCTCTGAGCCTCTTGAATCCGCAGTTTGGTTTGTGACATTAATTTGGGGAAATTTTTGTTATTATACTTCCAATACTTCTATTCCTTTCTCTCTTATTCTGGATTGCTCATTACATGTATGTTATATCCTTTATAGTTGTTCCACAGTTTCTGAACATTCTGTCCTGATAGCTAATTTTCAGTTCTTTTTCTTCCTGTTTTTCATTTTTGGCATTCTATTGAAATACCCTCAAACTTCTATATTCTTTTCTCAGCTGTGTGCAGTCTATCAACAAACTTATCAAAGGCATTCTTCATTTCTGTTACAGTGCTTTTGATCTCTAACATTTTTTTTTCTGAGAATTTCTATCTCTATGCTTACATCACCCTTTTTCTTTAATGATGTTATTTTACTGATTAGAGCCCTAAATATCTTCATCATAACTGTTTTAAATTCCTAGTCTAATAATTCTAACTTTCCTGCCATATTTGAGTCTGCTTCTGTGGCTCTTCAAACGGTGTATTTTTCTTTGTTTGTTTGTTTGCTTGCTTTTTAGTATTTCTTGTAATTTTTCTTGACCACTGGATATGGGTAAAAGGAACAGCTCTAAATAAGCCTTTAGTAATGTGGTGGTAAGTTGTGATGGAATGGGTCGTGTTGTATGGGTAGGTCTCAGTCTTGTAGTGAGTTTGTACCACTGGATTTTAACTTCACAGGTGCGTTTTCATTTTCCCACCCAATGCCTTTGGTGAAAAATAATTCAGAGAGGAATGAAGTTGAGTTTTTTCCTTTACATAGGTCAGTTAGACTCTGACAAAACCCAGGTATGTTTAGGCTGTGGTTAAATTGTTTCTTCTGAGGGAAGACCTTGTAATGAAGAAAAGAATGCTCTGGCACATTATTAGATGGTTCTTCTTCCCCACACTCTGATGGGAACATGAGGGATCTTTTCTCTGTGCAAACTTCGTTAATTTCCTGGAGATAAAACTCACAAAAGTGTGGGGGCCTCCAATGACTGGGTCTTGATACTATTCTGTATCAAGAGTAGTTGTTGATTTTTTAAGCTTATTTTTACTTTTGTTAGAGTTTAGTGACAACTTCCAGCTTCTTATATGTTGGATTGGAAACATGTTGGATTGGAAAGCAGATCTGTTTCAGATTTTTTTCACTTCTTAAAACATGTGTGTGCACATGTGTGTGTGTGCGTGTGTGTGTGTGTATGTAATTGTAATTTTAGGATCTTTAAGATTCTTAAATTGTGAAATCAAAATTAAACAAATGTCAATATATTGGTTTATTTACTGCATATTGTTTCTCTTTTAAATAATATCACATAAAATTTTACAGATAAAATGACTATTCTATCTCCATATCTTCTTTTTTTTCTTCCAGGAGTGAACACTATCCGGTACTTGATTAATATTACTCCCATGAGTATAATGTGCTTTTATACTCTCACTGCATCAAGGTATTCATAAAGAAATGAATAATGTATTATTTATTTTCGAATTTAAGAAAATGGCATTATTTTATGTTTTCTTATGTGTACTCTTTTGTAACTTAGTTTTTTCAATCAGACTTCTGACATATATGGTGTATTAAAAATGTGGTTTAATAATTTCAAATGCTGTATAGCATGTCATTGTATGAATAAATAAAACACCATTTATTTAACCATGTGTTAGGAATAAAAAATGTATCTTAGTTTCAAGTACAAAATTTGAACATGATCATCTAACTTGACCATATATTATGCTATGCAAAAAAATCAATAAATTTCAATATTTGTAATATTACATTTTTTAACATAAGTTAAAACTAAGTTAAATGAGGATGGAATATATTTAAATATTAAAAACAAAAACAACTTTTCTGAATAATGTCTGGGTCAAAAAATCAACAAAAATATAAGATATCTATACACAATGAATAATTAGGAGAACATAGAATTAAATTATGTAAAAATAAAAATATAATGTAGACAAAGCACATTTCAAAAAATTTATAGTCCTCATTTTTCTGGCAGCTACCCAGTGATACATGGAAATAACTGAAATTCCACTCAAGATGATGGAAAAATAATGACACTTAAAACCAAATAAAAGTAATAGGAGAGCATGAATAAAGATTCAGGAAAAAAGTTTAATGAAAAAGTATCAGAACAATTTATAAATAAATCCTAGAACTGGAAACCAAGAAGTATTTAATATATTGGATACAGTGTGGAAAGAATGAACAACTATATACAAGTATAAAAAACAAGTGAAAAAAATATTTTTTACAAGAAATTAAAAGAAGAATTAAAGACATTTTTAAACTAATTATTTAAAAATTGTTGATAAAACTGACTAATAGGAGTATAGAGGAGGATGACTGACTATGAAGAAGCAGCATAAAAGAATGAGAGAATTTTATGGGTGACAGAATTGTTTTATATACTGCCTGTGTTGATGGATATATGCATTTGTCAGAATTCATAGAAGCGTAATACCACAGTTAATTGTACTGTTTGTAAAGTTACAAAAACATTTATCCAAGATGGTAGAAGAGCCTCAAATGAAATAATAACTGTAACCAGTGATTCTTATTGTATTATGAGTAAATAGCAAAACCACATTAATGTGGTAGAGAAAAAAAATACTAACCTCAGTTACTTTGGAAAATATTATTTTGCCTGGATCCTGTGATACTAAAAGCAAGGATACAAACATAAAAGAGTGAACTTTGAAACATGCTCTTGATCCTCTATGAAAGTATGTGTCCTAGATGGGTTACATCTACTTGGAGAAAAATATACCTTCAGATTTGTACAGAGGCATGATTCACTGTTGGAAATATGACCAAAAATACTATCTGGGATAATGGTGGTCCTTCATAGAAATGAGAAGAATAATATATCTTTCATTAATTCAGGAAAGGTCATATAAGCATAAAATCAGTAGAAATATGATTATAGAAAGATATCAAGTTAATTCTATATTAAACTACAATTAAAGGAAATATTGGGACAGAGTCAAAAAAATTCCTTAAATAAATTTGAATGATACATTTCTTCTTTGAAAGTGTCCATATACATTAGTGATTAAATTTTGTAAATAATCCTGAAATTAAGAATCTTTTTAATTTTAGCTTGCCACTTAAAGTATTATACAAAAAGAAAAATTCTGAAACAAAATATTAGTAAATGTTTTATCTGAGTAAATAGTTACAGGTGATGTGATTATTTGCTTTCCAAATTTTACAATTTTAAGACAAAAAGAATACATGCATATTTAAAAGATAAGCTTTTAATATTCCTTTAAAAAGACTTTGAATAAATTTAAGAACAATATTTTTAAAAAATTATATAACTTTGAAAATATATTATAATGTAAAGTCTTAACACTGTGTTTTCCATTGCCATTCATTACAAATATTTGTTCATCCTTCTCACTCCACCCTGTCAAAAAAAAAAAATAGATTTTGAATGCCTAAACTCCACTGTGGCTATATTTGAAGAATGGGCCTCTGATGTATTAATCGTAGTTTAGGTTAAATGAGGTCGTAAGGGTGGGGCCCTGATACTATAGAATTATTTTCCTTATAAGAAGAGGCACTAGCAGGATATGAGGGTTCATGCCTGTAAACCCAGAATTTTGGGAGGCTGAGGCAGAACCACTGATTAAGGCCAGGAGTTCGAGACCAACCTGGCAAACACAGTGAGACCCTGTCTCAAAAATATAAAAATAAAAATTTTAAAAAAGAACCAGATATCTCAACCTTTCTCTCTCTTCCTCTTTCTGTTTCTCTTTCTCTCTTCCTCTTTCCCTCTCCTTCTTTCTTTGCAAATAGGCACCAAGGAAATTTCATATGCAGACATAGCAGGAAGGCAGCTGCAAGCAGGAAGAGAAGCCTCACCAGGAACCAAATTTGCTAGCAACTTGGTCACTGACTTCTAGCCTCCAGTACTGTGAGAAAATAAACGTTTGTTGCTTAAGCTACCCAATCTGTGGTGTTTTGTTATGGCAGCTAGAGCAGAATATCATATTCATGATTGCTCATACCTCCTTGCTCTCTCAACCATATTTCTTTATAGGAGCTCCAACTTCCCAGCAGTGTTTTACTTAGTAATATGGTTAGATAAGTTCCTTGATAAGGTTTTCAATGATATGAGTAGTTTTTGTCATTACTTTAGAAAAATCACTGGGGAAGAAAAGGCAGTTGTGACACTTATTCCCCCAGCGCTCTCCCTACTGAGGTGGCCAGTTGCCAGTGGAGTTGTTGCCCTATGAAAGGCCACTAATTTTATGCAACGACCTCATAGCTCTCCCCTCTAGCACCCTTCAAGCCAGAGAGAAGCAACATCGCACTAGTATTAGCCCTCAGCTTATTCACCCTTCCCCTTTGGTTTCCATTAACTTTTAAACACTCTCTTCTTAAATCATGTCAATTGCCTCTTTTGAGTGCTTTATTTTCTGTAGGGAAACAGATTGATATGAAAAATGAAATTTTTACATTCTAGCAAGTTGAAAGCAAAAAGGCTAATTTATCCCGGGCACATTATCATTTGCCTGTGGTCTCACAAAAGCAGGGAGCTTTATAAAAGCTGTAATAAATGCTGCCCTCAAATACTGGAATAAAAATAAAAGTTAATATTTCCAGTGTATGGTAAAAGCAGGAGTGTTTCTTTTCATTCCATTTTGTTAAAATGCTAAGCAAAAAGAAAACACATATGTTAGCCCATTCTTCAGGCAGGAAAGTCAAGACGACTTACACATTGCTTTTGTATACGTACCCCACTAGCTGTCACAGGTTTAAGAGACCTGATCAAAATGACACAAGTTAGTAGAAGAGCGTAAGCCAGATCTAAGCCTTTTTTGCATTATGTTCTCTGAAACTGGATTCAGGGACTGGTAAGCATAAATGACAGGTTCAATGTTTGAAAGAAACTAAATTATGTCCCCATATTACACAAATATATGGGATGAAGAGAAATTCGGAAAATAGTCATGGAGAAAAAAAATGAATGGAGCTATGAGTAAAAGGCAACATAGAATCCATGATTACCATAAAATTTTCAAGTTCAACACTCTCTCGTTAGATCACATCTCAAGCCAAAAGGAACATGAACATCAATTCCCAAATTCCTGGGGAAGAGTGAGGGCCTGGATAGTTGTGTGACACAGAGTATAAGTGAAACCATTGCTTACAAGGAGGTTTTCTGCATTCAGGCTGAAATATCAAGAACACACTGGCTACTTTAATTTTCTCGCATCATGTCAAAAGTCACAACAGAATGTGTGTGAAGAAATATGACAGCTCTCTAGCACACTTCTATTGACTAATTTTTTTCTAAGAACTTACCAACAACTTGTCACCATAAAGTGCAAGTAGTCAACTAAATTTCTGAATGAATAACAATGCCATTTTGTTAACTATTGTTCATTATTACAAGGCAGTGCTTTTGCATTTTTCTTAACTATTTATCTCCAAAAACAAGCATCATACACAGAAAATATAATCATCAATATTTACATAAATTGATAGGTTACTCACTATATTAAATTTTAGAATTCCCTTATATGTTTTGCTTTCCATGAGGCATAAAGTTTATAAAATCCCATTTGTTTTATCCCTGAGTTTCATTTTTCTTTATGAAGTTGTATATATCCTGCTGAATTTCATATGCCTGCTCTAGGAAAGACTGCTACATCAGCACTCTGACCATCTCAGTTGTGTAAACTATGCAATAGTTAATTTAATTAAACATCAGGGGAAAAAAAGTGACATTTTGTGGAAAAAAGAAAAAGACTGCTAAAACATTAGGGGAAGATGAATGTTTTTCTTTCCCTTCCATAAATGTCAAACTCAGAGAAGAATGAGTTATCAGATTTCTGTTCTGCAAGTTAGAGCTAAAGACCAGGGACGTAGTGTTGTTCAATCCCTACCAGATATGACAAATGATAGTAAGAATAAAGAGAAAAGGAGGTTTTTCTCATGCATTTCTATAATGAAGATAAAATGGAAGCTTTAAAGTTTTTTATGCTGATATAAAGTGAAAGTTGATACATACTTAACACTGTACAAAGAAAACTTCAGTTTTACCACACTACAAATTATCATGATTTAATTTTATACATGTAATCCAATGATAGTCTTTTCTATATTGGAAAAGAAACAATTTCCATAAAATGTTAGTATCCACTTCTGTTTCGAGATACATTTCTAGGTTAGTTATTTCCATTCAGATCTAATGTCAACATCAAACTTCAGCCAATCTTAAAATCTTTGTAATTACTTCATTTTCTTTACATTGTTTTACTCAAAGTGATAGAATAAAAATAGAAATTCAAACACATTTATATTCTAGAACTGTATAAAGTTTATTGTTAAATTAATTTTTATTAAAATTTCATGATCTCTTCATATTATCTTGCTCTTTGCCTCTAATGATTTATTAACTGTTCCCCTAAAAGTCTTCAATAGACAGTCAAGGGTCCATGGCATAGGATACTTTTCTTTAGCTCTCATTCTAACAGTGAACAGCCTCACCAGCCTTCAACTGGGCACATGTCTATTTTGGGTGCTTTACACTTTAAATATGAAATAAACCACTGCCTGAGCATATCACTTAAAAGAAAGAGCAAAACTTTGATATCTAAAAATAAACAATAATCTGATGTGGGCTAACATGAATATACACAATTATTTATTTATAATGAAAAATAATAAAATAAAATAAGAGTCAAATATATCGTATATCTTTTTAAGGTATGCTGGACAGAAGTTGAAGAAACATATTATCTAAGAATATTCTTGACATGCAATAATATTTTCTATATTGTTAACTGATAACAAAGTAGGGAAAGTATAACAAACCGATTAAAGTAGTCAAGAAAAAATTACTGGTTAATCTATCTATGAATGATTTTTACTCTCTTTTCTTTGGTAATGATTTTTGCATCTTTTACTTCATTTTCTAGTTTTCTTTATTGAATATAAATTTTGTTAATTAAAAAAGTAATTTATAAAGGAAGACTGCAGTAATTATCATACAGGTGACCATTGTTTATTTTCTGAAATCTCCCTATTTTTAAATATTTTAAAGCACAAATTAAGCTACAAGTATGGAAAGTTAAAGGTGTTAAGGAGAAACATTTTGAAAGAAACTGTTACTAGGGGCAAACCTTTTATGCTTTCTGGTGGAGACTGAAAGATATAATAAGGTTTTGACAAGTGTATCATTAACATTCTGTGAGAACAGTACGAAATGCTTTCCAGACTTCACTTTAAGAAAGCATTTTTTTCTCCCAGGTGCAGGGAATCAGCAGATATATCCTTATATGCCTCAGCTACAGGGAGCAGCCTTGGCCAGCATGCCCTATCTGGAGAGTGTATACCTGATTGTTCATTATTTGTAGGTGGAAAGATCATGTTTGCCAAATTGAGGACAACTCAGAAGAGCCATGCTAGTTCCCAAACATGCCATACGTTGGGCTGGGGCAATTGTTGAGCATTACAGCTCAGCTTCTTCCTCTGTCCAATTCTGTTTTATCCCTGATATAGTTCGGTTCTGTGTCTCCACCTAAAATGTCACATTAAATTGTAATCCTCAGTGTTGGAGGTGGAGCCTGGTTGGAGGTGACTGGATCATGGAGGTGGTTTCTAGTGGTTTAGCACCATCCCCCTAGTGCAGTCTCATGATAGAGTTCTGACAAGATCTAGTTCTCTAAAATTGTGTAGCACGTTGTCCCCCTTCCCTGTCCCTTCCTTCTTCTCCAGCCATGTACTATGTGCCAGCTTCCCATTTGCCTTTTGCCATCATTGTAAATTTCCTGAGGCTACCCAGCCATGCTTCCTTTACAGCCTGCAGAAACATAACCCAAATTAAACTTTCTTTTTCATAAATTACCCAGTTTCAAATTGTTCTTTATAGCATAGCAATGTGAGAATGAACTAATACAGAAAATTTGAACCAGAGAAGTGAGACATTGCTGTAAAGATACCTGAAAATGTAAAATCAGTTTGGAACTGGGTAACAGGCAGAGGTTGGAACAGTTTGGAAGGCCCAGAAAGGAAGATTAGAAAAAATCCCAGCTGCTCCAGCTCCAGCTGTAGCTAATAAGGCCCCAGATATGTCTAAGGACACTGCTCTAGAGGGTGCACACCATAAGCCGTGGTGTCTTCCTTGTGATGTTAAGCTTTCAAGTGCACAGATGGTAAGAATTGAAGCTTGGAGACTCCACCTAGATTTCAGAGAACATATGGAAAAGCCTGGATGTCCAGTCAGAAGTCTGCTGCAGAAGCTGAGCCCTCATGGAAAACCTTTATTAGGGCAGTGTGGTTGAGAAATGTGGGGTTGGAACCCCCACACAGAGTCTCAACTGGGGCACTGCCTATTGGAGCTATGGGAAGAGGACCATCATCCTCTAGACCCATGTTGGATCCACCAAGAGCTTGCACAGTGCACTGGAAAATCCATAGACACTCATGGACAGCCCATGAAAGCAGCTGTGGCATCTGTACCCTGCAGAACCACATGGGCAGAGCTGCCTAAGGCGTTGGGAGCCTAGTCCTTGTATCAGTGTTGCTGAATGTGAGACATGGAGTCAAAGAAGACTATTTTGGGGCTTTGAGATTTAATGACAGGCCTGCTGGGTTTCAGACTTGCATGAGGCCTGTAGCCCTTTTGTTCTGGCCAATTCTTCTCTTTTGGAATGGAAGCATTTACCCATGTATCTTAGAAGTAACTAACTTGTTTTTTATTTTACAGGCTCATAGGTGGAAGTGACTTGCCTTCTCTCAGATAAGACTTTGGACTGTGGACTTTTGAGTTGATGCTGGGATGAGTTAAGACTTTGGGAGACTGTTGGGAAGGCATGATTGTCTTTTAAAATGAGAGAAGGTCATGAGATTTGGGAGGGGCCAGGGGTGAAATAATATGGTTTGGCTGTGTCCCCACCCAAAACTCATGTTGAATTACAATCTCAGTGTTGGAGGTGAGGCCTGGTGGGAGGTGATTGATTTATCACCATTCCCCTAGTGCTGTCTTGTGATAAAGTTCTCATTAAATCTGGGTGTTTTAAAGTGTATAGCATCTCCCCCTTTGCTCTCTCTTCCTCCTGCTCCAGCCACATTGGACATACCAGCTTCTTTGCCTTCTGCAATGATTATAAGTTTCGCAAGACCTCCTCAGCCATGCTCCCTGTACAGCATGTGAAATCATGAGTGAATTAAACCTATTTTCTTCATAAATTACCCATTCTCAGATAGTCATAGCAATGTCAGGATGAACTAATACAATCCTTCTGCCTTTTTAAAGTGTTGATCTCAAGAGTATTTTCAAATAAACAACTGACACATTAAACCATCTCAGAGTCTGTGTCCTAGGGAATTCATACAGAATCAAATAAAGCAGAATAAGAAAAATAATCCTAATCCTAAGCAAACACCAATGATTCTATTATAATGTTATGGTATATTTCTATTTGGGAAAATTATTCCTCTGTTTTCTTGGACATGGTTTCTTCAATATAAAATTAAGGATCAGTGTATTGATTTTCCCTTAATATGCTGTCCTCCAGTCGGATCCATATTACTGCGAATAAAGCCGGCACAGAAGGACATTGTATGTTATCACTCTTATGTGAGAGCTAAAAAGGATAATCTTATGAAGGTAGAGTGTGGAATGATGTTTATCAGACAATTGGAAGGATAGGAGGGATTGAGGAGAGGTAGGTTAATAGGAACAAAAACACAGTTACATAGAAAGAATAAGTTCTGGTCTTCAATGGCACTTTAGGGTGACTACAGTTGACAAGAATTTATAGTGTACTTTAAAATAGCCAGAAGAAAATATTTGGAATCTTCCCAATATGAAGAAATAAAAAATGTTTGAGGTGATGAACATTTTAAATATTCTGATTTGATAATTATACATTGTATGCATGAATCAAGATATCACATGTACCTCCATAAATATGTACAATTATGTATCAATAAAAATTAGCATTTTTATTTCCATTAGACTCTTACCAGAATTGTATTTGTTTTGAAGCTATAAGTTTAAAATTAAGAAGACTTAATATATTCCATCCTTCTAAAAAGCAACACCATAATTATCTTCATCTATTCAAATCCTATTCTTTCCTGTTTAATTCAGTAAAGTTTTAATTAATTCTTCAAATAGAGCCTGCACATTTCTTGTTAAGGATATTACACAATCTTTTAGTGCTTTCTCTCAGTTGTGAATGAAAACTTAGTTTCTCTTGAATGTTCTGATGTATATGTAATTTCCTTATTACAGTAATGTTAACATTCCCTCAATGAATCACTTTGTAAATATTGTTTTTTCTGTATTTTTTTTATGTTTATTATCTTAAAATTATATGTCATGTTGTTTTTGGCACATCTCATTTAATTTTTTAAAGTTAAAATTTAATATGTAAAAACTGTTTAGCATATTTTATTTAATTTTTCAATATGTGTTCTGGAAATCATTAATATACCAATCTACTGCAGCCTCTTTGAGAATACCCCATTAGAATGGGAAGAACTCAGTTTTCTTGGCAAGGCAAAAATTTTGGTATTGTTATAAGATTAGTAAGTCAGTTTAGTGTCATATATTTTGCTCCCCCTTATTTGCTCATAATAAATATTAAACATAAATGTCTGGAGCAGTAGCTTTTAAATTTCTGTGTGAAGAAGCACTGGGGTGCTTGTTAAGATGTGATTTTTAGACTTTTCTTTAAGAAAACATGATTTTGACTTTCTTAAAGGTGTCCCAAGTGATCCTGATGTAGGTGGGTCCAGACATATTTTGAATGATACTGGGCTGATGGTGCTGGGCTGTTCAAGGATACCTAGTACCTGGCATAGCCACAGCCTCAAGAAAAGTAAAACTTCTGAGATGAATCCACAGTGATAATTGAATGCAGTCTTTGTGAGGGGAGAAATTTGCCTGTTTTGTTCACATTGTTGTGTTTCATTTTAAAAAGCACAAGATGACATATACTGTAGTTATTTGCTTTTTACTCAACATGAGGAAATTTATAGAAGGATTTTATCTAAACTCAGTTATTATGATGACTATTTATAGTCAGAGTGTACATTTATAATTTACTCTATTTTTACTTCTTTTCCAGGTGTTTGGTTTTGTTGTTGTTCCTTTCATTTATTCTCTTTTTCTTCCTTTGTGTTGTATGATTTCAGCCATTTCTCTAGTCTTCTAGTGAGTACACCAACTATTTTATATAATAATTTATGTAGGCTCCCACTAAGATACTTTTATCTGCAAATTATTATTTTTAGTCTTTCACATTATGTATGAAATTATTTAGGTTATTTATTGTTCAGGCCCTTTTTGAAAGCTATTGCTTCATTTTGCTTAGGATCTAGTATAACCAATAGAAGTTTTGAGGATCTTTTGATACTTTTCTGATGTTTGCCTATAAAAATTCTATTTATACTTCAGATTCCTGGGAATATTTTCAAAATTCACTAAAATATCACCTTCTTTATTGCAGACAATATTTTTGGTACTTTTCAAAAGGGTAGTGTGAATGTTTTCAATATGCCTATATTGAACTATATATTCTTCCATTGTCTCTTTATTTTATTTTCTATGTTATTTTTTGGAGCTTATTTTATAAAAATTCCAGTTCAACTTACAATTTTATTTTCCCAGATAAAACTTTCAACTCAAAAATTTATTCTCAAGTTGTTAATTATTTCATTTAGTGTTTATATTGAATTTTTATTGAGTTTTATGTTTTACTTGCAAATAAATTATAAATTTTTCAATATATAATTTTTCCTCTTCTTAATAGTATCCTATTCTTGCTTATATTACATATCTTTTTTTCTTTTCTTTGTTTTTCTTGAGACCGAGTCTTGCTCTATGGCCCAGGCTGGAGGGCATTGGTGCAATCTTGGCTCACTGCAACCTCTGCCTCCGGGGTTCAAGCAATTCTCTGCCTCAGCCTCCCGAGTAGCTGGGATTACAGGCACATGCCACCATGCCTGACTAATTTTTTGTATTTTTAGTAGAGATGGGGTTTCACCATCTTGGTCAAGCTGTTCTTGAACTCCGGACCTCGTGATCCACCTGCCTCGGCCTCGCAAAGTGCTGGGATTATAGGTGTGAGCCACCTTGCCTGGCAATATCTTTTTTATTTATAAATTTATAAATTATGCTCATGTAAAGCATTTTTGTCTCTACTAAATATTTCCCCAAGGATAAATATTTTTAATCTGATGTTTCTTTTTCATAATTTGGTCTTTCTCAGATTTATTTGATAATTAAAGATTCCATTTGATTTATTTTCTAAATATTGTCTCAATATTTACATTTGAGAGCACTTGTTATTGTTAATCTTCTGGAGATTACAGGCTTCCATGACAGAAAATTAATTATTTTGGTTGAATAATATATTTAAATAGTTAAATATACATATACATATAACCATTATTGTTATTAGCCATCATATAACTTAAACAAACATTACATTAAAATAGCAGTTTTTGTTCAAAGGAAATTTTATTAGTCACTAAAGGAAGTGATTTCTAAGATACTATTTATCTATTAAAATGTTACATTTCCTGGTTGTTTACTGGCTAGAAAAAAATGTTATATATTGCTAAGAAAAAAACTAATCTAAGAAACTTGTGGCACTGTTAATTTTTGATGGGTATATCACTGTTACTCTTGATATTTCCAGAGTAATAATTCCCATCTTGTCAATTACTTATATTTATCAAGTTATACACAGAGGCAGCTAGGGTTTATTTGAAAATCACAATTTTTTACATAGGAAGTACTTTTCAGTGTGTAATGCATTTTGACGCTTCACCTCATTTTTTAAAAAAACTTATAATTCTTTCCCAAGGGATAATATTCTGATGGCACTATTTAAAAACTGAATGTCCTTTCAAACACACTTTCAGCAATGTCTTTAAAAAATAAAATAACAAAATATTATTTTTAAATGTCAGAACTAATTAAATTCATTTTTCCATAACATATTCATTTACCATTAGGTACGCTATCTTCTTTCCACTTCCCTGGTCCCATTTCTTCCCTTTCCTCTTATATCCAGAGGCTCTTCTGGCTTTTTATTTTAGATCCCCTTTGTCAGTCCTCATTGCAATGAAAAACTGGCCATAGTCCTCCAAAATTTAGATGAACCTTCCTCCACCACTTGTGTACAGAGGGACATGATGTAATCCCAAAATGGTATCTTGCTTTTGTAAGAGAAAAAAATAGAAGCGCAAGGACATTTTTATCCCAGTGTTTTCCACTCTTAATAATACTGAAAACTTTTTAAAATATAGGTAAATAATTGTTCTTGCTATGGGAGAATAGATTGTGCAAGAAGGCAAGAAAATGTATTTGCTTCCTAGAGGCAAAAAAAGACTGACCATAAACAACAGGTGGTGGAAGGAGAAGAAGCTGAGAAAGTATTAGAAAAATGGATGGGAAATGCTACCCCACTCTCACTTAGACACATACAACTATTTTCCCCTTCAGAAATCTCTGTGGGAATGGTTTCTTGCCCTGTGAGCAACTGCCTCATCCATCGTAGCAAGGAGACAGTGCCAGCATCCTGATTGTTCAATGTGTTGTTGCCTACAGCAGTTAAAATTTCCCAGTTCGAGAGGTGGACAATGTTTTAAGTGGGGTTTTGAGGACTATTCTAAAAGAAGACATACAACTGCTCTAATTCCAACTAAAATTCAAGCCTTAACAGATGACATTTAAAGTCTTTTATTTAAACAGTAAGAAGTAATAACAGAATTTGTATAGTTGATACAATGCTGCTAGTTTTGCCTGGAATTAAAGACATAACCTGAAATATTTGACCTAAGAGCTTGAAGTGACTTGACCACTCTTACTGTGTAAGGAAAGTAAAATGGTCATCCACTGGATGCCTTTCTAATCCCTAGGAAAAATAAAGGTGTAGGCACTTAAGGAAGAATTATTTATCTCAGAATTTATGGGTATGCTCACTACACTCTTGAATACTAATTATCTTGGGAGAAAATATTCTAGTTAGTATTTGGATGTTTTGAAAGATTAGGTAGATTAGAAAAGCTGAGTGAAGAAACTCAACTAAAAGATATAAAATCCCTCTTGCTTGGGATAGAAAAAACACCACCACCATAGAACAGAGGTTCTCAATCCGAGGCATTTTATCTCTCCAGGGGAACATTTGGTGATATCTATCTTTTTGACTTCTGATTGGAGCAGTGTGGAAGCAGAGCTGCATGCATTTAGTGAGTAGAGGCCAAAGAAGATGCACAGGACAGCTCCTACCACAAGCAAAGCATTATCCAATCCAAAAAGTGTCACGGTAAAGAAACTCCCAGAGAAAGTAAAAAATCGTCACATCATCAGAGAACAGCAGATGACCATGGCAGTGTTGTGATGAGATTAAAGGCAGGATATGCTTCAAGGCAGGACCTGATGTGCAATTCACATTAAGAGAAGGAATGTGGCAGAAAATGCACTAAGTAGGTGAGTTTAAAAATACAGGGATGACATTATGGCACAAACAGATAAAAAATCTTTAGGACAACTGTCTATGTTAAAAAGTTATTTAAAGCTCAACAATTCACCCAAAAAATTAAACAAGTTTTCTTGATAGAGACTCAAATTGTTAAATCTAACATTCCTATTACAGAACCAATAATTCTATGGACTACTATAAAACTAATGGTGTTAGATATTTATTTTGTTAATTTGAGAATAGTGGAAGAACAAAGATTGTACAGTATTCTGGACATTGTCTTCCACCTTTTACCTTCTCCTAAACTATTGTTTGTTTTATTTTTTTTCTGAAAGAGCAATAAATCTGTATTAACTTTTTCTAACTTTACTGTCTGTGAATCATAAACCATGTTAGCCAATATATCTCATCAGAGAAAAGACTTTACATTTCATCAGAGACACAGAGCATGACATTATCAACAGTGGCATGAGAAGACTTATAAGCCAAAATAATTTGGCTTATGACTTGTCCAGTCATAAGAAAAGCCAAATTACTTTTCTTGTAAAAGCTAAGAGACAGCCATCATAATGCCTGCTCTTTTAGGAAAGCTACATATCTTTGTTAGTTTGGGAAATGTCTGTCTAAAACACTAAATATGTCTGCAAATTTTCAAGTAGAGAAAAGAAAATCAAGATAACATGAGAGGTGAGACAAGAGCAGTGGGTATGATGTTAATGACAACACAGTAAAATGAATAATTGAGGAAAATAAGCAAGTATAGAGATTATAGCACTTTTATGTTATATTTCAATTCTACCAAACATTATGTCTTACGTTTTGATCCACAGGCTCTGGTGATTACAATTAAGGAATGAGCAGAAAACTGATATTTTGAGAAGACAATATATTCAGTGCTTCAAATCACACTGATAAACTGTTATACTGATGTATAGATTCTTTATATAATCATAGGTCCTCATAGCAATGGTTTTGATATTTCTGGATCCCTAATGCTACTGTGTTATTTTCTACCATTCTTAATGAGCAGGAAGGTTTGCCCCACTACTTTCAACCATGAATCTTGAGATGTAAAAAATAGAAAGCTTTTGACACTAAGGCAGGACTCCATCTGCATTCATGGTTTCTTGTTCTTGGCTGAGAATCAAAAGCAGGAATTTGGACAAAAATGGAGAATCATTTTTAGGGCTGCTATGTTGTTATGAATACACAGTGGTGGCCATTTTAGGCTATTGTTCTCTGCTTTGTTAATTTTTAGCAAATTAGGATTAAGGACCAAATCTTTCCCTACAGTAAATAATTAACAGAATGAAGATAATTTCAAAACCAAGTCTCAAAAATAAGAATCTTAAGAATAAAAACTATTCTTTCAGTAATGTTTTGTGGCTCAAGATTGATTGTGAATTGTTGGAAATAATGAAATGCTTGATTTACATCAGATGTGCTAAAAGCTTTGTTTATGTGTTAAAAGACAATGTGAAGTAATGAGAAGATGTACCAATTTGAAATCTAAATTTGGATCAAATACTAAGCTATTTATTAGGATGTAATAGAGAATATAACAAATATATGAGATAAATGTAAGCCTTTAGCTATGAAGTTGGTATAGATTAAAACAGATACATTAATTTGCCCTGAAAAAAACAGTGAAATATTAACTACTTAAAGTAGTTTGTTTACTAAACATTTAACTAATATAATTTTAATCTCTTAAGACGAAAAGTAAAATCAACCTACTAATGCCAGATTTATTTAAGACACAGGTATTGTATATTATACAATTTATGAGGATAATCTGTTTTCAAACACTAGTGAAACAAATAGACTAGCAAAAAGAAATGTAGTCACAAATAATTAGGCACTCATTTAACCTAAATAAAATATTCTAGCAAAATGAAACTGCAATGGTTTCACTCCTTTGCAAATGAAATTTGTTAGTTATTAAGGTCATGAGTTTTACAGATATTGAAGCTTAAAGAATCAGATTGAGTTGCACTGGTAACCTCCATTTTTAGTTATGTTGATCTCAAAATTATGCATACCAACATTCTACATTTTAGTTACATGAGCACAAAATTCTCTTTAAAAATTGAATGCCTTTATGAATATTAGTAGAATCTTACCTATGCTTCAAAGACCATGAAGACTCTTGTGAGATACATACATATATATGTATATAGAAACATTCTAGTTCCCACTTTTGCTCTTTCATCCCTTCTGCCATGTGAGGACACAGCTTTTATTGCCTATGGAGGTTGGTACCATCCTGGAAGAATATATGTATATATATGATATGATTTGTGTTTTACAATTTCATATTGTAGAGGTTTACTTTTAAAGAGATACTAGGTTTAATGGCTTAATGCCTCAACTAATGGATAACATAACTTTTTGCACCAGATTGATATAAATATGCACATAGTTGTTGTTAAAACCTGTGAAAGATTTCAGTTTTCTCCACGTGCCAGCTAAAATGTTAGGTACTATCTTTTCATGAATGATGGCAGAAAGCTCACCTGTCTGAATCAGCAACAAAGGACATAATACTCATGGAACAGCAGGCAGCATGGACATGATATTATTTGTCCTCTTTGCTCTTCATGTACCACAGGGCTGAAGCATAGATGCTTTAATGGATGCTGTTTTTGCTGAAGATTTACATTAGGACTGAGTCAGTCCCTGAGTCTTATATGCTATAATTACTCATGATATCAGTTTCTTAGTGATAATATTGATAAGGCTCATGATTCTGTTTATGACAAACAATTCATTGAGAGCTTACTATGGGCCCTGCTTTACATTAAATGACTAAATATTTCCCATTATTTATTTATTATGAAATTTTTGCAATAACACTGAGAAATAGAAACTATTGATATTCCCAGAGGAGATGAAGGAACTAAAACAAAGGGAACTTAATTAACTAAATTCAAGGTAATGTGTTATAGAATAGAAACAAATCAAGATGTGATGTCTCACTGGACTCTTATAAGATTTGCAATCTTTGCTATTGTATTTAAGTAAATTATACGGAGAACTATGTTTGAAAGATAAAATTTATATATTGCAATGAAATAATATATGGCCTTTGCAAGCCTCATGTAGGACAGTGGTTCTCAAAGGGCAGGCTTGAACCAGCAACATCAGCATCACCACTTGTTAGGAAATGTACATTTCGTGCCCCGCCAACACCCTACAGAATCACAAAATCTGGAAATGTGTCCATGCAAACTGTGTTTTAATTAGCTCACCAGGCGATTGTGACACATGCCGAAGTTTGACAAACACGTTGGGAAAAACCATAGGTGGCTTCCAAATCAGGAAAAACAAAAATAGCATAAAGCAGATAGAAAAGTTATATTCTGAAAAACAGGGAAATTTACATGCTTCATACAGAATATTTATACTCTGAGTTCTCTTTCAAAACTTTAAGTTAAAGAATACCCTAGTAAGCATTCATTTTTTCCAAACAGGAGTCTGAAGATTTATTTCTTTTCCTGGAGAATGTAAATGACCCTAAATAAAATCCTTACATATGTGAAATGTGAAATGCTCAGAACTCTCTCAGTTATCCCACAGCAAGAAGCCACCAGCAAGTTCTGCAAATGATCACAGAGATTCCAATCAGCTTTTTAATGCCCCACTCTAAAAGTTTGTACAAGTCAAACTATAACAGAATTATGAATAATGAAGGTATTCTTATGAATATGAGAATTATAAATAAAGGCATATATATATGAAATGTGTGCATGTCTGAAAATATACATGTATATTTCATATATATGTATATTTATATATGTATATGAAACATGTATTAATATATTCATATATGTGAAATATATATGAAATATTCACATATATGTATATGAATTATGTGTGTATATATGTGTGTATGTATATTTATGTGTGTATATGTATATGTATATGTGTAGATGTATATTAATTACATAGAGGTTGAGCCTATGATTCTGGTCTCATTACACTATCTTGCAATCAAACAAAGTGCTTTCTCCAGGCTTTGAATATAATGAGTTGAGCTGTATCTTCATGTAGTCATCCTGAATCCTTATTTTTCTAAAATAGAACCCTTTGTTAATTATTTTTATGGCAATTATTGCTCTATGTTATGATTAAATCATAGCTAGTCTGACTTTACAGGTAATTTTAAACTAGTAGAAGAGAGTGTGGCTTTGTACAAAACAGTGTAAAGTCATCATCAGGTCATCTGGATGAATCCTGAAACACATTAAACAGCCAGTTTTACAAACCTCTAATATATCAGTGCTGTAGTATGTAACATCAAACAAATGTAAGTAGAATTAATTATTTTCTTACTTTGAATTGACAATACATTAAATGTTAAGTCTGGGAGAGTTGTTGGCAAGTTTCAACAGTGAGAAACATGTTATTGTCAACATGTTCTGTAATGCAGACACTAAAAACCTCAGCTTTCCAATGTGTTCACAGTATTGGAAATATGAATATATATTACATATAATCTAATACTTATTATAAGCTGTTCCCAGTCTATGTATTTCAAAACCTTTTCAGAAAGGAAATTGCCTAACATGTGGACTTTTACAAAAGAAACGCTACATTATTAAAAAAAAATACACACACACACTTAAAAAATTGGAAACAAACCTGAGAGAAAATTGAACAAAAGATATGTACAGTTCATAAAAAAGAAAATGCAAATGTTCCTTATACATATGAAAATATATTCCATCTCAGTAATAGGAAAATAAATTAAAACAATAGATATATCACTTCTTTATTTCAGCTATCCCTGGTGAAAATTCACTACAGTACAACTTCTGAATAGGGTAAATTGGCAATATTAAATAAAATTAGAGATGTACTTATATGTTTGACTTTCCAGAACAGTAATCTGAAGATATTCAATCACAAATATAAGATAATGTATGCACAAATTTGTTTATGAAAGCATTGTTTTCTTATGTGACTAGATAACTGAATCAACTTTGATAAATGGCCTAAACACCTCTGTCTGCTAAAATCATGCAAAACTACTTACACATCCTGTGGAATGGAACACAGAGCTAACTGGGATCTAGAAGTTAATGCCTGTAGTTCCTTCTCTAAATTCCAATCCCCAGTCTTGTGTACCATAAATAATAGAACCAGTTGAATTAACTGGTTTCTTCTGTATACTTCTAGATTATTAAATCACACATTTCTTCCTCGGAAATATGAGTGTAAGCACAGCAATAACATTGGTATCTGACCTATTTTACCCTTCCTGACCCTTCTCTTTTCAATCCAACATTCCACCAATTGGAATGCTGAATCTTTCTGTTCTTTGTTATGTGTCAGCAATATCCTTTAAATTGCATTTTTTAAGAGACAAGTTCTTGCTATGTTGTCCAGGCTGGAGTGCAGTGGCTAGTCACAGGCATAATCATTGTATACTGCATTACTGAACTCCTGGGCTCAAGCCATCCTCCTACCCCTACCTCCTGCCTCAGCCTACTGAGTAGCTGGAACTTCAGGTGGGCAGGGGAGTTTGGCTCTAAGCTACATATTCTTTCTTCCTAAAATGGTATTGAGTCTTTCCTCTTCTATAAATTGAGTGGCTGTAACATATTCAAAATTTTACTTGCATTGCACCTGCACTGGGAAACATTATAGCAATGAGTGTATATCATCAAGAGAGAATAGAATATTCTGTTTATCTAGTGTAAGAATGGCAAAGTTAAAAGGAAACAGAAAGAAAACAGCTTTAGGTCCTATTTTTTCCTGTGTTATCAAATAAGTAATAAATCCTTGTCTAAGGTAATATTTCTTTTAGTTTTAACTACTACAAAAGTTACCATGGTAACTTGTACGCCAGAACAATTGAGCTGTTTGTTACCTGAAAACTTTGTTTCCTATAAATGTAGAGAAAGTTAGAATTTGCAGTTTTATATAAATAGTTTTCTCTATGATTTGTGACTTTCAAATGAAGAGAATATACTGGGTTAATTCAATAATAAGCAGAAAATATTAAGTTCATTCAATAATAAGCAGATATATTTTAATGGTCATAATTCTTACTCTATGAGAAAAAATTTAATTAAGTATATTTTAGTACAGTAATATTGATACTTTGTACTATTAAAATAAATTGACAGAATTATTTATTCTTGTATTTTGTGTTGACATATTCTTAAGAAATTTCAGAAAAAGCTTAAATACTGGCAGCTTGAAAGAGAAAAAGTCCTTCCTGTTATGAACTGTGCAATCAGTGCTGTATGCTCAGGTGCCATGATTTTAGTGGCTGTAAGTGAAAGGCACCATCTCTTGTGCCTTATTGGCAAGGATGAAGTCTGCATTTCTGACCAGATTTTATTATGTACACATTATTTTCCTGCAGAAATTGTGTATTTTTACTCTATTGTTGAAGGTAACCTAGTGACACAAAAGGAAATTGAACTGCTTTTCATAAGCTTTTTATTGAGCTGATATGACCTGAGAATAAAGTTTAAATCTTACCAAATGTTTAGATTTTCAGTTGATTTGACAACACAGTAAAATAGCCAACAAGAGTTTGTTAGGCTTGGTTATGAAAGTACATTATCAATGTGTCTGAGGACCCATATGTGTTCATGCAAGATCTTAATATAGCTAAGATTAACCTATTTTTAAACAGTACATTTGTGACATTTTCAAATATTGTGACATATTTGTATTTAAACTATACAAATAACAATTCAAATGAAATATTCCTAAATGGGTCAAATTATATCTAAAAATGTACAGAAAGTACATTATTACTGCTATATTTATAACCTTTTGGACACTCTATTGTATTTATTGAATTCTTTTTAGTTTAATAATGAGATACCTTATTTCCAGGTGAAAGAGAATTTTATGTTTTCTGATTATGCAATTATATTTTCATTATATTATTGCCAGAAAATGTTTGCAATATTAATACTTATAATAAAATAAGAAAGTGTTCAAGAAGTTTAGAAACATTGAAAATGGAATTTAACAATAAGTTTATCCTATGGTTCCCAACGCTTTGAATTCCTATACATGTCACCAGTCTCAAAGAAATTTACCTCTAAAGAATAAGCTTATTTACCTATAGATGGTAACACCCACCTCTCAGAATAACTGCATGAATCTCTAAACAAATTTAGAGACATTGGGATTACAATATATTGATCCCTCCATTTTTCTATCTAATCATCTATCATCTATCTATCTAGTATCTATAACTTCAGAATATACATAACTTTAACCTGTTACTTGTTTCTACTTTTAAAGTACATAAAGCAAAGAAGAATAAACATGGCCATGACAAAATGGAATTATTTTTATGTGCTTTATATCCTATATCGTCAAGTCCAGTTCTCAGTAGTAGTACAATACTCTACTGATATGAGTATGCTGTCTGGGAAACAAGAAAATGCTAGTATTTTAGATTGATGCTTATTAATTGTAATATATACTGCAACTTTAAAAAGTTTTAAGTGAGCAGAATATACTTAAATTGAGGAAATATTGATTTTATTTATTATTATTACATGCTATGTTGATAAGTTCTTTAAATTTAAAAATATAAAAACACAACATAGCAAATTCATTCTAACTCATTGTATCTGTAATAAAACATATTTTAAAAATGTGTATGCCCTGAGCAAGAAAAGGTTATTCAATACAAACATAGTACTAATTTAAAACCTTGGCCGGGCACAGTGGCTCCCGCCTGTAATCCCTGCACTTGGGAGGCCGAGGTGGGCGGATCACGAGGTCAAGAGATCGAGACCATCCTGGTCAACATGGTGAAACCCCGTCTCCACTAAAATACAAAAAATTAGCTGGGCATGGTGGCGCGTGCCTGTAATCCCAGCTACTCAGGAGGCTGAGGCAGGAGAATTGCCTGAACCCAGGAGGCGGAGGTTGCAGTGAGCCGAGATCATGCCACTGCACTCCAGCCTGGTGCCTGGCAACAGAGCAAGACTCTGTCTCAAAAAAAAAAAAAAAAAAAAAAAAATCATAAAACCTAAAGATACAACATTGCAGTACAGGAATATTTCATATTAATATATGTAGGCTCTATTTTCACCACATAAGAAAATAATGGTAGAGCTGTCCTTATCTTACTAAACAAGTGATTGTCCATACTTAAGTCAATCTTTGGTAGCCATTGTAGAAAGTAGTAAACATTTTTATAAAAACATTTTAATTCTGTACTTAATATTACTTATACTGGAAGAGAGGAAGAAAAGGAGTACAAACATAGAAAGATTTCTGAATCTTGGAAAAGAACACACATGCACTTTTACAGGTAAATGGGAAAATCAAGGTTAGTAAAATCCCTACTGATATCAGAATTATTAGTCATCATATAGAAAACAAGAGTAAATAGTAAATACCCCAAATGAGATTTGTGGCTGGTAAAAATGTTTTTTTTTTGTTCGTTTAATGAAATCCACTGTGGATCTTGGTGATACATATTACTTCACAGAACACAAGTCCCTAAAAAAACAATTAGTGCAGGATAAGGTTAATGTACATAGTGTTTTCTTTAATAAGGAGACTTTCAATACCCAATACTTCCATATAATTAAGCTTCAAATGAGCTCTATTAAAAATTGAAAATGAATGAAGATATTTTGAGTATCCATTTTGTGCTAACTCTCTGACTAAAGTAGCACATGTACAGGATGGACTCAAAAAGAATAATGAAGACTTGAAAACTGAACTGATATTGAAGTCATCACTCACATAAAATGATACAGAATTTCCATTCAGAACTATACTGGTATACAAAAGGAATCCATTCATTAAGGAGGACAGTTTTTTTTGTTTTTTTTTTTTAATCATAGTGACAAATGTTCAACCACTCTCAGGATTTCCTGCATTTTTTAGAAAATTTAAGTCAATTTTTGAATGTCATTCTACCTGTGACTTTTGGAGTATGGAAAATAAGCATTTAATTGGTCCATAAGTAAAATAAACACCTTTATTCCTTGCAGTATGACCCTGTCTTTGCAAAGTCTTGATAGCTTGTCTATGTTTAACTTCTATCTACTGCTTACTTAGAACAAGACACTGGAAGCTATAACCAAAAGAAAGAATAAGATGTGAGAACTGTAGAGTTTCATGAAAAAATATGGGAGTCTTCTAGGAAGCACATCATACTAAAAGATTCCAGAAATGGTTTGTGACAGAAGGGGAATCTTTATTTCCCTTCTTTCCCAGTTACACTTGACACCTTTGGGGAAATAGCCTTTAATTCAGATTTTTAATATATATCATGGACATTTTTTTTTCCCAGAAAAAGAAAATCCCGCTCTGTGGGGTTTTGATTTTTTAAAGCTCCTCAGCAGTCTCCTCCCAGGCATGAGAATCATAACATGGAGACCAAGATTTCACTCATATCTAGAGAAAGTGCAGTGCTGTAAGTGGCTGGCACATCGACCCTTCCTTAGGGGTAGAACACTGTCTCTGCCTTGTACTGTGCCTCTTAGAAGAAAGACGGGACAGATAATAAAACTAAAAGGGCTATGACTCTCATGAGTCTTGGTTCATCTAGGAATGGCAGACCCAGCCTCCTCTGCTCTAATGAACTGCTAGACAGGTCTTTGCTCCTGTCCCCTCATAAGGCATGGATAGGACACATTCTCCTTTATCATCAATCAAGTGTTTCACATCTATGCATATATTCTTCTGAAGGAAATTCTTCACCACAGCAATTACTGAACCTTGGAAGGTGCTTCTGGTGAAGTTCCCTGCTACTGATTCAACCTCCGAATCTCAAGTATTTGGGGGTCTTTCCTGTCTATCATGGCTCTCACCTCTTCTGCAATCCAGTCCACAGCAGTTTCTACTACCAATGAGTCTTTTTTTCTCAACTGTAGTGATGGAGGTGATAAACTGCATTCAATATTCCTTAGTTCGTATAAGGACATTTTACCCTTCTTTGTGGTGTGGTCTTCCATCTTCTCCTTCCCTCTGTGGAGGGCAGTGGATATTATTAAAAGGGTTTCTCTGATCCTATTGGTGTGGTGGTAGTGGTAGTGGTGGTAGGTATGTATAAAAAAAGGTGTGTACTGTGACTAGTTAGAGAAGATGAAGATCCTTCAGTAGAGTCTGGCCTTACTTTCTCTTAGGAACTGAAAACAGTCTGTTTGCTTGCAGGAGGACATTTTCACACCAAAATGTCTCTTTTTATTGCAGCTAGATGTCATCATCTTGGTTTTCTTCTTCTTCCTCCTCTTTCACTTCTCTTTTCTGTTGGTTTTTCTCTTTAGCCAGGCCACAGTAAGATGGAAAGCAAGGAAGCTGAAGCCCTCATTGACCCATGCTCCACATGCTTCTGAAGGACCTCCATTCTGGGAAAGACCTGACAGCAGGCCATTCACCTGAAGCCACTGTCCAGGGCCACCAACCACTCAGGCATCCTGGGCCTGGAACTCTCCTCCAGAGCTAGGGGCTCTGCTGGGTTGTCAGCCTCTCAGGCTTTGCTGGCCAAGTTGGCCTCACTGTCAGTTAGGAGTTCCTTTTAGACATATGAGAAGAGAGTGACATCTGTATGGATCTTCTCAGGCAAGGCCACTTCTGTTATTGTCTTCTTTAGAGACTGCTCCAGTTATTTCTCTGTATCCCATAAGATAGCCACACCCTTTTTCATTTGGACATGCATGTGGTAAATTTTCATGATCCTTTCCTCTTTCATATGTATTGAGGACATAAGGGGTTGTTGGCTAAATGAAAAGGAAAGCAGACACGTGAAAAGGCAGAGGAAGTCTTTCTTTGCTCCAGATCCTGATGTAGAGGGATCTCAGAGGATCCAAGACAAGCAGCATCTTGTTGTAATTGATAGCTTGAAAAAAAATTTCAAACATAAATAAATTTGAATAAGTGTATGTGAAGTCTGTAGGAGGTAAGATAGCCATAAAACTCTGTATGTGGTCATGTATATGTAAGGTTTCAGAATTATGTAGGTGGTATGTGTAATGTGAGGTGTGTACTTGGTATATCTATGTAGAAAAAGAGTAAGTGGTGTGTCTTTGGAGTTTTAGGTATGTTCCAGGATGTATCTTTTGAGTGTTTCTGGTGTTGGTAAAATGAGATGGTGATAAGTGTGTATGTGTGTTATGTGATATGACACTACCTGTGAATGAGTTCAAGAGTGATACGTGTTCTTTCTCCTAGTTTTACACAGTAAGATGTAGAGTGTTAGGAGCTCTCAGAATGTGCAGTTCTATGAAGAGCCAAAGGCATTGTTGATGAGGTGACATATGTCTGAGAAAGACTACATATGAAAATGTGTTCTCTTAAAAACATGCACATTTTCTAGTTTGTTTAGCATGAGGGAGTTAAAACATAATCTATGTGAGGAGATGTGAAGTACTTATGAGATTCACATGTGAAGGAGTGAGGCTGAGAATGATTGTATGCAGGAATGAGGATAGAAAGGTGTACCTATGTAATGCTACTAGAAAATGGGAAAGATGGATGGAGAGTGAAGATGTGTATTTAAGTAAGTGGGAGAAGAAATTGGGCCATGCTTGGTGTGAAGGACTATAACTTGTGAGTGTGTTTGAGCATGAGTCTGTGTCTATCTGAGGAGGAAGGTTCTGGCCAAGTTCCCATGCATGTATCAGTGCTACTCACTGCCTCACTCACACTGCCCTGGTGTTCGTACGTTGGAAGTTTGTGCTGAGGAGCTTTTTCTTATTCTTGAAGGCACATTCCCTATTTATTCTTTCCCAGAGGCATCAATCCTAGTCACTCTTCCCTGAATCCCTTCCTTGTTTTTGAAGGGAAATTAATGTAAGTAGAAAATGGGATGAGCTCCTGCCCAAGCTCAGACCACATCTTGGCATCTGCCTTGCCATCCTCGTCAAGAATGAGCTCAATTGCAGAGGAGACACAGGAAATATTCTAAGGCAGAGGGATTTTCTCCTGCTGCCTGACTCCACACTGGGACCACCACACATCTAAGCAGAAGCCTCTTGAGAATTCCAGAATTTTCAAAAATCCTCTTGACGATTCCAGATATTTTTTAAAAATTGATATATGGTATAATCAGAGGTCTGTGTCCATTTAAAAAAGACATGTTGAATGAATATTTTGTGTCAGGCACTGTTACTACTCATGGGACTTGATCTCACAGAAATAAAGGTGACATTTCTATTCAAAACTTCAAAATATCAGTTAAAAACAATATTGTATGTACTGCATAAAATACAATATGTAGACATTGAAGATTAAGCATTCTTATTAGCTCAATTTTTCTTATGACAGATTATGCAAGTAAGGAATATGGAGTTCAAGTTTTATGAAGAATTGTGTATGTATAACTATATCTACATTTACAGATATATACAGAGAGGTATAGATGTACATATAAATAGATAATGACTAGATAGCTAGCTAACCAGATAAATACATATGAAGATAAATGTTTTTTCAGGTCCCCTAGCAACTGGGCATGATGCTGAAAGTATTCAAATGAAGACTTTAGAGACTTGCCCCAGTCTCCTCTTCTGAAAGTGCACTTCCACATGACTCTTGAATTTCTAAACTTGTTATTCATGTCCTTTAGGAGCCTGTTTTAAAGAAGACAGGGACATGTACATGTCCATTTTTGCCCACTGATGGGCAACAGAGGTCCTGAGTGGTCCATGAGAGAAGGAGCCATTAATGTCAATTGCTGAGCAAAAGAGCTTAACTCCAGTTCTAGACCGACATTCTGCCACAGTTTTCCAGCTCCTTCCTCCTCAGTCCCACATCTCCTCCACCCTCATACCATTGTGAATGAACTTGTCTACAGAAGAGTCACAGGAGATGTATTCTGAGTTGGAGTGGTTCTAGAGAAACAGAATATTAAGGATGGAGTTTTTTCACTGGTTTTGGGATTTCAGGAGTTGGCTGCTTAATATGATTAAAACCCAAAATGCTAAGGACTTCGCTTCTAATAGTATGGAGAACACTGATAGCCCTGCATGTGAACTGTTTAGAGAGTTTTCCAAAATAAATGTATTTGACATTCCTGATTCACTGCTCATGAGAGGCCAGGAGTTTAGTGACTCCAAACATAATACATTTTACTATATGTGGAGAATCAAGGAACATAATAAAGTTGGTTGGTTGCTCCTAAGTCCACTGCACAAAGTGATGAAAGAAAATGATGAACTCAGGGATTCTAACTTCCTACTTCAGAATCAGATACTGACCCTCAAATCTGCTAAGATTGCGCTGAGCTAGAGTCTTATCTGCTGTAGAGAAAGAGCTGAAATTGTTGGCAATCAGACAGAAGCTCTTATCATGCAAGTGACTGACCTGCAACAAAAGGTGCACGCCCAGCCTCACCAGGTGTCTACTGTTAAAGTGAGAGCATTGACTGGAAAAGAATGGAACCCTGGAACTTAGAATGGGAATGTGTAGGAGGACTCTGATGAAGCTGGGAACACTGAGCTTGTAAACTCTTATGAACCTATTTTTCCAGAAGAAAAAGCTTTCTCATCCCTAGTAGTGGCAACGTCTCCTCCCCAGCCCATGCTACCATCAGCCTTTCCACCTTTGTCTGAAGAGATAAACCCTGTGCTGCCTGAGGCTACAGTGATGGCCTCCCCTGAGGCAGCTGCCAGGCAAGATAACATTAATTCTCCTCAGGAGCCATTCCCAAAACCTTTGATTTCTTCTAGACCTATAACTAGACTTAAAGTCCCAGCAAGCCCCTAGAAATAAGGTTCAGAGTTTGACCCATGAGGAGGTGTGCTACCCTCTAAAAGAACTGCTTGAGTTTTCTAATTTTAGCAGAAATTTGGAGAATAGGCATGGGAATGGATATTAAGGGTGTGGAAAAATGGTGGAAGGAACACAGAGTTGGATCAGGCTGAATTTATTGATTTGGGTCTACTAAATAGGGATTCTGCATTTAATGTTGCAACTTGTGGAGTTAAAATAAGATTCCAACAGTTTATTTGCTTAAATGTTAGCTGAAATGTAAAGTAAAAGATGGACCACTGTTAGCAAGCTAGAAATGCTTGATATCCTTCCTTGGCTTAATGTAGAGGAAGGGATCCAAAGGCTTAAGGAGACTGAGATGCTAGAGTAAATTAGTCACTTTAGAAAGATTCATCCCAGCTGGGAGAGTCCAGAAGATATACCATTGACCAATGCTTTGCAAAATAGATTTCTGAGGGCAACATCAGCATCTTTGAAGAGCTCTGTAGGGACTGTTCTTCTCTGTATGCCAGATCTAACAGTGGGAACTGCAGTCACTCAACTACAAAATTTAAATGCAATGAGAATAATTATATTCAAGGTGGCAGGGGCCAAGTGGCAGCACTTAACCGTCAAAGGCAAAGTAAGCATAGCTACCATAATGAAAAGCAGAGGCAAAGCAGCAATCAAATAGTTTCACTCATGTAGAGCTCTGGCATTGGCTAATTAATCATGGTGTTACTACAAGTGAAACTAGTAGGAAGCCTACTGCATTTCTCCTTAATTTATACAAGCAGAAAACTTCCAGATCAAGTGGACAAAGACTAATTTGAATTATGAAAACAGAGAATCACAGCCCCTAATTTCCAGACTTGAGCCTCTTTACAGACTCAAAACCCCTTCAATGAAGGGGAGGCTAGGTCCCCTTGAGGAAGGACCCCACTACTCTACTGACAATTTATCTGTTAATCTTTCTCCCATCCTTCCCCAAAGAGACCTCTGGCCTTTTGCTAGGGTAACTCTGCACTGGGGAATGGGAAATGATTAGACATTTTTGGGGACTACTGAACACTGGATGTGAGCTGACATTGATTCCAGAGGATCCAAAATAATATTTTTGTTCTCCAGCTAAAGTAAAGGCTTATGGAGGTCAGAGAATTAATGGAGTTTTCACTCAGGTACAACTTACAATGGTCCAATGGGTCCCCAGACTCATCCTTTGATCATTTCCCCAGTGCCAGAATGCATGATTAGTGTAGACATACTTAGCGGTTGGCAGAACTCCCACATTGGCTTCCTGACTGGTAGGGTGGGGAATGCCAGATGGGAAACTATTAGAGATGCCTTACCCACAAAAATAGTAAATCAACTCAATATCTCATCCCTGGAGGGACTGCAGAGATTAGTGCCACCATCAAGGACTTGAAAGATGCAGGGGTGGTGATTCCCACCACATCCCCATTCAACTCTCCTATTTGGCCTGTGAAGAAGGCAGATGGATCTTGGACAATGACAGTGGACTACCATATGCTTAACTAAGCGGTGACTTTAACTGCAGCTGTTGTACCAGATGTGGTTTCATTGCATTGGCAAATTAACACATCTTCTGGGACCTGGTATGAAGTCATTGATTTGGCAAATGCCTTTTTCTTCATTCCTGTCCATAAGGCCCACCAGAGGCAATTTGCCTTCAGCTGACAAGGCCAGCAATATACCTTTATTGACCTACCTCAGGGGTATATCAACTCTTTGGTTGTGTATCATAATCTTATTCAGAGAGAACTTGATCACTTTTCACCTCCACAAGACATCACATTGGTCCATTACATTGATGACATTTTGCTGACTGGATCCAGTGAGCAAAAAGCTTCAAATACACTGGACTTATTGGTGAGACATTTGCATGCCAGAGGCTGAGAAATAAATCTGACTAAAATTCAGGGACCTTCTATCTTAGTAAAATTTCTAGGGGTCCTGTGGTGTGGTGTAGGGCCTGTTGAGATATTTCTTGTAAGGTGAAGGATAAGTTGCTGCATTTGGCCCCTCCTATAACCAAGAAAGCACCAAATGCCTAGTGGACCTATCTGGATTTTAGAGGCAACAAATTTCTCATTTGTTACTTCAGCCTATTTATTGAGTGACCTGAAAGGACGCCAGTTTTGAGTAGGGTCCAGAACAGGAGAAGGCTCTGCAACAGGTCCAGGCTGTTGTAAAAGCTACTGTGCCACTTGGGCCATATGACCCAGCAGATCCAGTGGTGCTTGAAGTGTCAGTGGCAGGTAGGGATGTTGTTTGGAGCCTCTGACAGGCCCCCAAAGGTGAATCACACGAAGATCCCTAGGATTTTAGAGCGAGACTGCCATCTTCTGTAGATAACTACTCTCCTTTTGGCAGACAGCTTTTGACCTATTACTGGGCTTTGGTGGAAAGTGAACATTTTGCTATGGGGCATCAAGTCACCATGGGACCTGGGCTGCCTATCATGAACTGGGTGCTTTCTGAGCCATCTAGCCATAAAGTGGGTAATGCACAGCAGTATTCCATCATCAAATGGAAGTGGTATATATGTGATCAGACTGAAACAGGTCCTGAAGACACAAGTAAATTACATGAGGAAGTGGCTCAAATGCCCATAGTCTCCACTCCTGCAACCCTGCCTTCTCTTCCCCAGCCTGCACCAATGACCTCATGGGATGTTCCCTATGATCAGTTGACAGAGGAAGAGAAGACTATGAATCTAGGATCATCTAGAATTCAGAGTAATTATTTCTCTTTGAGTGACAGAAAAAAATGGCTTAAAGTAAATTTTTATGCATGAGGGTGATTATAAGGAAATGACACATGAGGATAGGGAGTACAGATAGGTCTACATAGGGATAAGTATATGAATGTTGGATATGAAAATTTATGGATATGATGTGGTCTTCGACTGGGTGTCTTTGTACTGTGCCTCAAGTTTAGCTCTTGAGAATCTTACAACTTTTTGCCTGTCTGTGTTTTCACACCTTCCTGACAATATGACATACCATACCCTCTCCTGGTTCATACTGACGTACTTCCTATGCTTCCCTGATAAAACTTTTATTCCCTTAGTCCCTCTCCCACCATTTCCCTTAGTAAAATCCAGTTCTCCACTGATCTCCTTTGGCTTACTTCAGTCATCTTAGTTGTTTGTCTTCTGGAATTTGTTGCTTCCACTGCTGATCATATTTAAAACTACAAAGAAGAATTTTGAGTTTCTTTCTGGACTGGGTAGCCCTGTGTCAACTGATTATCAGAACCACACAAGTCATCTCTGGGTTATGCCTGGATCCAGCATCACTTCTGCATGGTTCTATAGTCTCTTCTTACTAGCACCAGTGAGCTTGTTTTCAGATGAGATGCAGGAGTAGTCCGATGAAGAATCAGCTTCCTTAACTTTGTGGTCTTGAGTTGGGCACAGCAACTTGTATCTATCTTGCAGAGCCTCTTTTTGTAAATTCAGCTTTCCTGAGAAATTAAATCAGATATGTGGTCCAGTTTCGTGTTTCTATGTTTTTATCCATCCTTAAACTTTTAATAGGAGTCTACCCTGAGACTTGTTCAGTGAACACACATGGCTTCCATACTTGTGGATAGGAGAAGCCACAAACTTCGTTGGAAATATCAGATTCTACTTTGAATGTTGGAGTTGGCTCCAGTCTATCCCCTCCTACCACTGAGTAATGGTCCTCCTTCATAGGACTTACTTGTTTACTCTTAAACTTCATGTTAACCACAACTATCTGGTTTCCTATCTTTCTGGGAAGAACTAAATTCCATCTCCACAATTTAACATCATTGCTAAATGTTGTTTTGTATGTATGCGTTTATTTGTGTGTGTGTCCTGTTTTTTCCTCGCACTTTACACAACCGCGCCATGTTTACATCATCATAGTCTTAAACAAAACAGGTTTTACTCCTGAGTAAATAAATTTTTATGACTTTATACTCTCATCCCTGAGCAACCAGTTTTTAAGTGTTCAAACTTCTTTTCAGTATTTTTCTCACTTCTTTGAGCCACAGTTTCTTCTTCATTAAAAGGAGAAAGTACTATTAGAAAATGCATAACAACATTTACTTACCCAATGCCCTCAGAAAGATATCAAATAAAGGAAAATGTAGTTTTTTTTTTTGTTTTTGTTTTTGTTTTTTGAGATGAAGTCTCACTCTGTTGCCCAGGCTGGAGTGCAGTGCCACAATCTTGGCTCACTGCAACCTCTGCCTCCCAGGTTCAGGCAATTCTCCTGCCTCGGTCTCCTGAGTAGCTGGGATTACAGGCGTGTGCCACCACATCCAGCTAATTTTTGTATTTTTAGTAAAGACAGGGTTTCACCATGTTGCTCAGGCCGGTCTCAAATTCCTGACCTTGTGATTAACCCACCTCAGCTTCCCAAAGTGCTGGGATTACAGGCATGAGCCACCGTGTCTGGCCGGAAAATATACGTTTAATGAAACTTAGTCTAGACCACAAACCACTATGTCTATACAGTAATTCAGAGTGGCTTTGTGTAGGTACCACAGGCCTTAAGCCACAGAGATGAGGATCTGGGTCATCTGAACTTTCTCTTTACTCTCAGACTATTTGAGCTTTCAAGAAGACCTGTGTACACACATACATCTCTCCCTTTTTCCCTCCATCCTTCAGTTTGATCTGGGTCATCTGAACTTTCTCTTTACTCTCAGACTATTTGAGCTTTCAAGAAGACCCGTGTACACACATACATCTCTTCCTTTTTCCCTCCATCCTTCAGTTTCTTACTCGATCACTTACTCCTCCTCTCCTCCACCAAAACTAGGAATCTTCTTTTCTTCCTTTTTAGAAGGCAATTCCTCGTTACTCTATGCTCAGAGAATATGCTGACACAAATCTCTTGACATTATTGCAGCTTAGGAAGAACATGTGCTTTCTAGATTTTTTTGTTGTTGTTGTTGTTTCTGTCTCATGTTTAAACTCTGGAGAGCTACTCGAATTAGGCACTTTGCTCCCTGAAACTCAGCTCTCAGAGAGTCAATTGATGATGACAAAGAATGAAATTTGTCCATTCAAAACAACAAATAACTGAAAACATGCTATCTTTTCATTGACTAGTGCACAGTACCTCATCAGGGCTGTTATATGACAAATCGTTGCTAAGGACTCAGCAGTATTTTATGGCCTACTGATGACATCAGCGCACTCCAGGAATTAAGCTAGTAAGCACAGAACGACAGGTCTGTCACAACCCATTACCTGAGACAAGTTCTTTTATTCAGTGGAAACTCTACCATTAACTTGAGTTTTTATATCTTGCATGTGATATCAAAACTAGAAGATAAATGACTTAGATTTAACAAAGAAAACTATTTTATGTGTCTAGAGATAGTGGATTCTAAATCTTCCTAAGAGTGAGGATAAAGAAGTGGCTGAGAGGATTAGGCTTAGAACCATGTTTGTCTTAGAAAATAGTAAATGTTTTGTCTTGTTATTATATTACATGTAAGGTATATGTTGGTATTTAGGTATGGAATTGAGAACATTCATGATTCCATAAAACCCTAACATTTATTGAATTTTCCCTGCTAGTGAGAAGAGTATAGTGCATTTTTGCAGTGAGATGTGTCTTTAGCCACTCTTCCTCATCACTTCCCCATTGGTTAAAAGAAGATATAAACCTTGGCTTTATAACTCTGGCCCTTGCCAGGAGTTCTGTTCTTGTCAATCCTGAAGTTGTCTCTGTCTAGGTTTCCATTTCAGGCCCAAGTCTGTGTCTCCTGGAAACACCTAGATCCTGCAGAGAGTTTGAATTCTGGAGCAGCTCCATTCTGCCTCCCATCCACCACAGATTACACCTCATCTCTTAGGGTCAGTATGTGTTTTTTTCAAACTTAGTAATTACTATTTGAATCAGGTCATAATGTAGCATCCTTCCATCTCCTTAACCCTGAAGACCTTGTTTTGGGGTACTCCCTTTAAACACCATGGCCACTGAATGATAGGTACATTTATCAAGAAATCTTCAGCTTTGTTAGTTATCAGAAAAAGTAAAACTAAAACAAAAAATTGACATCTTTCATATATCAAATTGATAAAACTTTGAGGGTCAAACTATACCAAATGATTACAAGGATAATGGTGAAAGAAGAAATCTTCATGAACTAAAATTAAGAATTGACATATGTAGATATATTGAAAAACAACTAGGCAATTTTTATAGAATGAAATAAGCATATAATTTATAGTTCTACAATCTCACTCCACAAAAATACATTTGCAAACGTGATATTCATAGCATTATTTATGCCATCAGGCATTTGGAATCAGTAGTTTTCAAAAGTATGAATAAGCAAATTATGGTGGCTACATATTGTAGAATTCATTCCGAAGACAGAGATCAAGCAGATTTAAATATACGCCTGTTGGAAGGAACATCAGGAAAGGACTGGTGATCAGAGATAAAAGAAAAAATATGACTCAGTGAAATAGTCACACATGAATTCCTGAATAGCTAGTAACTGAGAGTATTATTAACTTTATAGTTTGTACTTTTTAAACAGGACAAAAAAAGAATAATCTCTTCCCAGTAAAAAATGGCTCAGATTAGGTCTAGAGCTAAGGGAAAGGATTATTCTTATTGTGTTAATTTTCTATTACTGCTATAGCACATTAGTACAAGATTAGTGGCTTAAAATATAAATCTTTTATAGGTCTGGAGATCAGAAGTCTAATAAGGGTCTCAAGACTTAAAATCAAGGTGTCAGCAGGGCTGGTTCTGTCTGGAGACTCTAAGAGAAAATCTGTGCCTTTTCTTTTCCAGGTCCCAGAGGCTGCCTGTAATCCTCAGCTCTCCTTCACTTTCTTCATATTCAAAACATGTAACTCCAACATCTGCTTCCATTGTCACATCTCTACTCTGACCGGCTCTCTCTTAGCTCCCTTTCAGAAAGACCCTTGTAACATAGTCACAGGTTCTAGGGATTAGGAGGTTGGCGTTATTTTTCTGAGGGGGAGGTTAGGGGCAAGGGTGCATTTTTCAGCCTACAACCTCAAGACAAAAACAGTAAGTATCAGAGAGACTGTACCTATAGTAAAACATAGTAGTCTGAGAACAGAAATTCCAAATTAAGTAAAGGCAATAGGGAAAGTTTGCACAGCAACTTTGTAAAGATATTGAATAAAACAAAACAGAATGAAATAAAGCATACATTCCAGTTTGAAATTAAACAACTGAAGGAACAGAAGAACAATTACATGAGAATTCTTCATGTTATAGAATTTAGTGACTAGGTTCAATAAGAAAACTAATATAAGTCAATGCAAAGAAATAAAATGAAGAATTTACTGAGGAAAAATAGAGATTCTAAACAAGGTCATAACAGAATAAATAAACAAATTAGAATCATAGAGAAATAGATTAAAGCTTAAAATTTAATAATTGGTATACAAACTTAAAGTAAATGTGAAAGGAAGAGACAAAGATATAATTAATGAAAATATGATAGATTTTAAAAAGAAAGGCCAAGTGACGCAAAAATAACAATTAGTGTTTCCAAAGTAAACAGGTTAACAAACAAAAGAGACAATTATTGAAGATTTAATGCTATAAAATATTCATAGAATGAAGAACTACAACTACATATGAAAATGATACTTTTGTTTAGAAAACAAGACTGAAAGAGGACAACTTACAGAAATTAGTTACACTTAGTATATGTTTGATCTTTGATGATAAAACAAACTAAATTCTTCACCCACTCTAGGGAAAAAAGCCAGTAACTTATAGGTGCTAAATATTAAGCTGGTCTTGCACTTCTGAAAAGCACTATCTATTGTTTGAAAATAGTATAGCAGTGTTTGCAGGTATTGCGAGAAAGAAGGTGTAATTATGGAATATTATTTGCAGCCAAATTTTTATCGAAGTGTAAAAGCAACTGGCAAATATTGTCAAATGTATGTCAAAAATTATTCATGGAATATGTGTGCTACAAGGTCCCTTCTTTAAAAAGTCACTTAACTCTAATACAGTGAACTAAATGTTGAATGGAAATGTCATTAAAATAAGATAAGTGCAACCATCAGTGCCTGAAGACAGTACAAGATTGACAGCAAACATCTGGGCACAGAGGTAAAAGTGGGGTTGAGTGGGAATTGATTGCTCTTACTGTATCATGTGTTATGAATAAAGTTCAGGCTTCGGGGCTTTTCCAGGTCTACTGTTCCAGACTCTTCTGTCATCCTGTTGTGTTTTACCATGTGCTCTAACAATATCTAAATCCTGAGAATAACACTGCATGATCTTTCCCATCTCTGTGCTTTTGCACAATCTGTTCTTTCTGTCTTGAAACCGTATTTAAAATCCTAGACCTAATTTTTATCGAATTTTGTAAAGAATATGGCTGATTGTTCAACTTAAATCTTTTCAGGTCATAAATTTTGTTGTATACATCTCTGCATACCCAGTCTAGCATCATATTTGGTGACCAGTATCCTCCTTCAAGCAAAAAAAAAAAAAGCCATACATGGATAATCATAATATTTTAAGAGCAAACAGAAGTATTCATGTATGCTCTGAATACAGCATACATGAGCCTTAGTTGAAAATTATTAAAGAAAATTTGTTTGACAATGAAATCCAACCAACTAAAAGACAATTTTAAAAAAATCACTTTTGTGTTATGAATGTGGTTAAAGGACTAGGGATGGTGATGGTCACTGAATCTATTTAAATACAAAAATAAGAAATAAGAAAAATAGAGATTTCAATTACAGAAGAGACACAAATTTTAAAAACTTTCACAAGGCAGAAAAAAACTATAATTACCAGGAGATAGAAACAGAGAAGGTGTGTAAAAACATGCAAATTTCTTCACTTTAATGTCAGGATTTAATTGATGATACTTAAAAGTGACACTTAAAATTATATCCAAATCAATATTTTGAATCTTTATACCTAATCACAAGAAGTATTTTAAGTATTAATAAACTCGGTTTTTGTTTTCTTTTTTCTTTTTTTTACTTTGGAAATTTATTTTATTTTAGGTTCCATGATATATGTGCAAAACATGCAGGTTTATTACATAGGTAAACATGTGCCATGGTGGTTTGCTGTGCCTGTCCACCCATCACCTAAGTATTATGCCCCACATGTGGTAGTTATCCGTCCTGATGCTCTTCTTCCCCCTGCCCCAACAGCAGGCCCCAGTATGTGTTGTTCCCCTTCCTATGTCCATGTGTTCTCATGGCTCAGTTCCCACTTATAAGTGAGAACAGGTGGTGTTTGGTTTTTTGTTCCTGTGTTAGTCTGCTGAGGATGATGGTTTCCAGTTTTATCTATGTCCCTGCAAAGGACATGATATCATTTCTTTTCATGGCTGCATAGTATTCCATGGTGTGTATGTACCACATTTTCTTTAGCCAGTCTATCACTGATGGGCATTTGGGTTGGTTTCCTATCTTTGCTATTGTGAATAGTGCTGCAGTAAACATATGTATGTGTGTGTCTTTATAATAGAATGATGTATAATCCTTTGGTTATATACCTGGTAATGGGATTGCTGGGTCAAATGGTATTTCTGATTCTAGATCCTTGAGGAATGGCCACACTGTCTTCCACAGTGGTTGAACTAATTTATATTCCTACCAACCATGTAAAAGCATTCCTATTTCTCTGCAGCAGTTCTAGCATCTGTTGTTTCTTGATGTTTAATAATCGTCATTCTGACTGGTGTGACATGGTGTCTCATTGTGGTTTTGGTTTGCATTTCTCTAATTATCAGTGATGTTCAGCTTTTTTTCATATTTTTTTTTTGGCCACAAAATGTCTTCTTTTGTGAAGAATATAAGGAAATAAACCTATCTAGATAATTTCTTTACACTCCATTGTTACCTACTTCTTGCCCTTAGCCTCAGAGTAAGAGAATTAGCTGCCTTCATTCAGCTTTATTCTCACCTGAAGCTTTGCAGAGCCTTCTGACCTTTCAAATGGCCTGCTTCTTTCCCTATAGCTTCTCCCACCTCCCTGATTGATCTCCTACATTATATGACCAAGAAGATTGCTGAATTATCTGAGGCTTTCCTTAACCTCTGCTTTATATAAATTATGACAAATATTTATTCTGTCATTAGAAATAATAGAATGATGTATATAAGGGTGTGTCTCTGTGTGTGTGTGTGTATGTGTGTGTGTTTAAGACAGAGTTCTCCTTATAATACCATCATAACTGTATATTGAATGTACAGATTACAAGAAAAGACGTAAGTGAGGTTGGTTTCTGAAAAGACCTGCCTTGAATCAGATTCATAAATATAAGACAGAGGAGTGGTTTAAGACCATGGGCTTGGGAGAAAATCTGACACTTGAGAACTATAAAAGTTTGGGCAGACAAGTGGAACTTTCTATGTTCCAGGTTCTTTCTCTTAAAATGGTGGTAATCTTACGGAGTTGAGGATTAAATGATAAAGAGCAATATACACTTCTTGGGATGATTGTTAACACTTAATAAATGTATTTCAAAAGCTGACTGTGTGCTGAGTGATTTCACATACATTGTGGGTATAAAAATTACAAACACAATTTAAAGAATTGAAGTTTAGAACTAAAAAATTTGGTAAAACCAAATTGAAGACATATCATAGTAATTTAATTTAGGCATTTATTCTGTTTAAATATTTTCACATCCCACTTAGTTTTATTGATGGAAGTCATTTTAGTCAATTTCCTTTCTTTGTTCTCTTTCATTAGCCCCAAATGACAATTCTCATTTTCCTTTGACAGTCTTATCAAAGAATTGCTTTTCTAAGATATTCTTGAAAGTTGGCATTGTGCTGCCTTGATGAATATGCTTCTGTTTTCCTTCTTTAAATGTACTTTAAAATGGGTGCTCTGACAGATTAGATGTAAAAAGTTATATCTGTTTTTTGGCAATGACTATTTTTTACTACCTGTGGTGATAAAAACATCTCTTCCTATGGTGATAAGAGGATATTAAACATTTTATTGTGCCAAATTACCTGTAGTTAAGTTTCTTCACGGGAGTTTGCATAGCAGAAAAAAGTAATCTTCTACAAGTTTTTAATAAATGGTACTTGCTAACCAACAAATGGTTTCCAAACACAACTTTTTAACAGAGTCATCAGTGCTAGCTGCCTGGTATCAAGATTTGAGATTTCTTGGGGATCCATTTTATTTTATGTTTTTCAATTATTATAACAAATTAATATTTATTTTTAGAGTTTATTAACTTTATTTGCATAAAAAAGTCACTATGTTAGTCTTACTAACAAGAATAACTTTTAACAAAAGTGACTTATTTCACATAGTAATAATTTCCTCACATTTCCCCATTATTTTAAATTTATCTTAACACTAATTTTCAAAGCAAAAGGAAACATAGGACTGATATAGGGCTGAACCAGTGAAGTATACTTTATGATAAAGACAAATGAGAAAATCTGAGACCTCTGTAATCCTAAAAATGGAGAGGAAACAGTCCGGAGCATATTACTAAAAATCAATTTAAGTACTTACTTAATTTGTGAAAGGCTTATATAAATATAACTTAAACATACTTTAAAAGGAAAAGCAAAGACAAAAATTGACATCTATAGTCCCTCCAAAGGATCTTACTCAAATAGGAGTTTAAGTAATATGCTAGTAAAAATATAATAATTTTTAGACCAAAAAGCTCACAGAAGAGGCTTTAATCATCAAATGTAACGTTGCCCCCAGAAACCACAATGTTAAATTGTGCTTTTCACCTTCTGCTCTCTTCCTATGAAGGATGAAGAAGCAGCTGCAATTTCTGTTTTTTTAGTTTCAAGACTTCTTTGTGTGCTTTTATTAAACTGATTCGTGATCTGAGATTCATTTTGCTGAAAACCTGAAGTTTTGCTTTTAAAAGCTGTTCTCTGTAATTTATTTCAGAGCCTTAAAGACATATAAAGAATTGAAAAACACTAACTGAAACTTCCTGGCTTCTATACTTTGCTTGTCATTTCTTACATACAAATGAAATTCAAGTATATCTTCTTCAGGTAACATTTTTGAGAGTGGTTTGCTGTTGTTGTTCTTGTACTTTAACTGAAGAATGACAACTACTTTCCTTATTTCAGGTCCACCTGACTTTCCAAATGAAGTCATCAACACTATCTCTATCCTCAAACATGGAAGACTATAAAACCTTTCTTCTGTGCTATCATCAAAAGACTCTCTTCACATAATTCTTCCCATTACTGTTAACACCAATTGAGTTATTAGACCTTTTATTTTTTGCAATGTGACATAACGATTTTATTTTAGGGTCAGCAGGTATCTTTGGGGACTCAGGATGAACTACACAATCCGTTTCTGAAGGTTTTGATGGAGAATCCAGAAAGTCCACTGCTTCAGGTCCATGTTTCATCTTGTCCATTTTTTCTTTGGAATGATTTATGGGTTTCCTTGTCAATATTTTCGCTTTTTTTTTAACCTGTTGCTCATTTCTTATTTATTTATTTATTGAGATGGGGTCTCACCCTGTCACCAGGCTAGAGTGCAGTGGTGTGATCTCAGTTTAGCTCACTGCAGCCTCTGCCTCATAGGTTCAGGACATCCTCTCACCTTAGCCTCCCAAATAGCTGGGACTACCAGGGTGTGCCACAACACCTGGATATTTTTTGTAGTTTTAGTAGAGATGGGGTTTTGCCATGTTGCCCAAGCTGGTCTCAAACTCCTTTGAGTTTGAGTGGAATTGAGCTCAAGTGATCTACCAGCCTCAAGTGGAATTGAGCTCAAGTGATCTACCAGCCTCAGCCTCCTTAAGTGCTGGGATTACAGGAGTGAGCCACCAAACCCATCTTTTGCTCATCTCTGTGTAGATGATCTCAAATTTACATCTCTAGCATTCTCACAGCAGCTCTAGTTCCTCTTTAAACTTCAGTTTAAGTGAGCAAGCACCACCACAATGTCAATATGAAAAACAAAACAAAATATATAAACAAAGAAAACATGAGAGTCTTGTCCTTAGTAAGAAAAGACTGTTCAGGGAACTCTTGCAATAGGTAGGGCCAGGATCTCTGACCAGAGATTTACAAGTGTCTTAAAGGTCAGACAGAAAGATCTTTCCTTTTCTAAGAAGGCATAAGCAACACTAGAAGGAACTGGTATTGGGGAGTGGGATGAGTAGATGATATGGTCACACAGTTGAGCAGGAAATGTTTTTCTTCATGGTTCTGATTCTCTAAAGGGTCCAAAAGAAATAATTGTTTCACTTTCCAGTGCTTCTGCAATCTAAGGGCAAGTCAAAGTTCAGAGGAAAGGAGAAAAGCCTAACTAAATTTTGTTTAGTAACATTAGTGGGCAGTGTATTCAGATTGGTCAGAAAGAACAAAACAGTGTAGGCTATGATTTCTTAGTCAAAGAACGGGGATTTAGTGTGTCTATGTCTGGTCTGGTCACAGAAAAAGGAGCCATCCATTAAAGTTTTTGAAGTCTTTTGGAGAAGGGTGGTTATTTACAGTAAACTGTTTGATATTTGATAGTACACAACCACATAGGGGATTTCTTATCACTGTTTTCCAGGAGCACAGGGACCCGGCAAAGTCTGGCATTCCCAAAATAAATACTAACTGCTATTTTACCTAATGAAACATTATTTTACCTCAGGAAAATATTATATCTTTCTAACTTATCTCTTCTCATCAATAATATCCCTAAAAATGTGGTTGCTCTGTGGCCAGCATCCACTGAAAGACTCTTTGAAGGGATAACCCACTCTCGACTGATGCAAGGAAAGTACCATACACATTTGAGGTAAATGGTTGGCCTTCCTCTCTCGGCATCCTTCTTGCCAATCATTGAAACATCTGAAATGACCTTCGACTTGGGAGGGTTATTATAAACTTTCCAGAAGACAATTCTAAACTATCTTTTTACAGTCTTTATCTCACTTTACCATGCATCATTTAGCATCCTCATACGGCACTCTGCTTTCCCTTTTCTGGCCCCACTCTGCCTTCTGGAATCTTCCATTAGCATCAACACTTTCTGTGTCTTCAACTGTTTTTCATTGTTTCATTTTCATCACTTTGATGTGAAAAGGGATGCTGCTTCCCCCATGGTCTCTCAAGTGGAATTTGCATTTTCTCTTCTACTCAGCATTTCTCCACATTGAAAGGTTAAGTCTATCCTCTGTTTGCTGTGCAGATATGTCCAGACTATTACCACACCAATCTCTTGTGAAACTCTCCTCCTTTTCATTGTTATCAATGATCACACTCTTGTATGTTTACCCCAAACTGTTCATCTTCTAATAGCATCCATGGTATCTTCATTGTCTACCTGGATACAACCTTAAACAGAGAGTGTCTCAGATATATAAATAATTCATCCGCTACCACATTTATCCAATTGTTCACCAAGTCTTTATTTTTTTCTAAAATGTTCTTATAATTAATGAATTCAATAGGTACCCTATTTACATGGTGTAAAAATCAAAATAATATTTATAAGTATTCCCTGAAAAGTTTTGTTCTCATCTATGTCAAAGCTACTACATTCTTCCAACCTCCTTTGAAATAACCATATCAATTAGTTTTGGATATTAATGTTTCTTCTACAAAAGCAATAAGAGAAAATAGTTAAATACCATTCTAGTTGCCTTCTCTTTCCTCTACACAAATTAACATACTATCGACACCATTTTCAACTTGCATTTTTAACTTAGCAATGATGCTGACAATCTCTCTAGAATAATATATAGGAACATTTTTCCTTTTAAAAAAATTGTTGGTTATACATTATAGTTTATTTAACAAATTCCCTATTGCTGGATCATTGTTTTGTTTCTCATCTTTTGTATTACAAACAATGCCTAATTGAATAAACTTAGATCTATGCTATTTCTTATATGTTCTGTTTTATCTGTAAAACGGATTCCCATAATGGGATTTCAGTTAAAGGGGTAAACATATCTATAACTTTGTAGATAATGTCATATTCCCTTCCTAGGGTTATATCATACTGCACTTACATCAGTAAGTTATGTAGTGCTGCTTTTCCTCTTAGCTTTCTCTACAACATATTGATAAATTTTAATCTGATGGATGTGAAAATGATATTTCAATGTAGCTTTCATTTCCACATCTTCTAAATGAAGTTAAACGTCTTCAAATATGTGTCTTCTTTATTTTCCTTTGAAATGTCAAACCATATGTCTTTTGCCCTTTTTTGTACTGAATTATTTATCATTTGTCATATAAATTCCTAGGAGCTTCTAATATAAAAGAGGAGTTGTTCTTTTTCTCTGATATGGCTATTTTTTTTCTTGGTTTGTCTTATGTGTTGTGAACTTGCTTATATATCTTTCTCTTTTTACCATACAGATGTTCTTGTATACATGTGCTTAAATGTAACAATACTTTATTTTATGGCTGCCAGGTTTTGGGTATTAGTAAGAATCAACTTCTACACGCTAAGGTTTCACAGAAAATTTTTTTCTAGTACTTTGATATATAGACATTTTACATGTAAACCTTAGGTACTATCGAATAAAATAAATTGCCACCTGTTATGACAATATAGTCTTTTAAAAAGTCCATCATCATGCTACTGACTGAAATGCCACATTTACATTAAATTATCTTATGTTTATTTCAGGATTTTCTATTTTGTCTGTTTGTTTTTATGTCTTCACATGTGCCAGAGTTACAAGGTCTTAATAATTAAGGCTTGTTTGTCTGTTTTAATATGTAGAGAACCTAATGTCTTCTCATTGCTCTTAATTTTTAGGGTTTTTCTGACTAGTGTTTTTTTATTCTATAAAAACTTTAAAATCAGCTTGAATAGATCCACAGGATAAAAATGAAAGAATGCTATTTTATCATATTTACATAATGCTTAGAAATTTACTGACAGATAATTTATCTTTTTTGTATTAAATCTATATGTCCAAAAACACTGAAAGCAGTTTCATTTTTCAAGTCTCCTTTTGGCTTCTCCAGAAGCATTTTAATTTTTCTCATATAGGTTTTACATGTTTCTTGCTTAGTTGTAGATATTTTATTTTACTTTTAGTTTTTAAATGAGATCTCTTTCAATGTATTTTTTTTAGCTAGATGCTTTTATATATGAAGATTGTTGGTTTATATAAGTTAATTTTATGGTTATCTTAACCCACACTTCTTATTCCTTTAATACATTTATCATGTCTAATTTCATTGGCTAATACCACAAGTAAAATGATAATAGTAATAGTGATAGTGGTTATAGAGGGAATGTCCCTAGTTCTTCTCTACTAAATAAGCTGTTAGCTTTTAAGTAAAAGCACACATTTTATCTTGTCATCAGTTTGAATTTTATGTAATTACTTTGAAATCAAGAATCAATGTTAAATTGTATCATTTGCTTCCTCAGTTTCTATTGAGAAAATCATATGAGGTTGATCTTTGGATTTAATATGGTGAATTATACTACCATTTAACATGGTGAATTATGCTTTTGTATTAACTTCTTAATATTGAATATTTATTGTGTTTCTGAAATTAATCCAACTTAGTCATGCTGTATTACCTTTAAAATGGTAAATTTCCTTGACTTTCTTAGTTTACAGATCTGTTTTTAAGCTGCATTAATTCTGTACTTCATTTTATTTGTTATCAACTACATTATTTTTCATGACCAATATTTGCACATAGTACATTTAATATCTTATATTTCTTAATTAGTGTTTACAGTATCATTCACTATATTTCTTCTGTCCTGTCCCAAAAATGTACTTGTACTGATAAATATTGTTCACTTTATTTTATTGTACTGTCTTTCTCTTCTAGTAATTGTGCCAGAACATCTTTTCATGATTCTCTCTGAGACAACTTTTTCCTGAGGCATTGGCCCCATTAGCACAGCAGTGTAAATCTTTGTAGAGAAATCAATGTCCAAATCCTAGTTTGCAAAGTTTAGAAGGTGAAAATCAGGTGGTTTCTCAAGGCAGAGAGTCCTGGCACTTCCTTTTTTATGTGATAATCACTACTTCCTGTTGTGTTATATTATTGTGAGATATCCTGGATAATCACCATTTCCTGTTGTGTTGTATTGTTGTTCACTCCTGACCTCACCTGGGATATCCTGGAATAATCCTGATGTTACTACACGACTCCTGGACACCTCAAAATATATGGTACGTTTTCTGCTTTCAGGAAGTAAATATTGTGGCACCAATCTACAAAAAAGTCAATGGTGAGAGACCAAGGAATACCTTAAAACTTCTTATTTACAAATATAAGGCTTTGCTCTGTTATGCTCTTAGATGCTGTTTTATTGAACACACTATTACCCAGCCACCTTTTATTTCTCACCCCTTGTATTTTCTGTTTCTGTAATAATTTAACAAAGCCATGAGCCTCGTTAAGCCTTCTGCATTATGTTCATGATTGAAGTTGTACAAGAAAAAAAAATGTAGATCCACACTAATTTATCATATTTGGAGGAAACAAGTTTCAATGTCATTTTCTGTTAATAGTTCCTTTCTCTGTTTATTAGACTGATATAGTGTAAAGGCTGAAAACTGACTGAGGCAAATAGGTAATATCCTTAGCACGTAAGTTTAAGCACCAATGCAATGTTTGAAATAAAAGACTTTAATTTTAGTTTAATAATATTTAATGCCTTTAATGAGGTTAGATAAAATACCAAGGCTAGAACTATCCCATCCTAGGAGGCCTGGCCATACACATAAGAGCTGTAGCTAAACTCAAGTGGCCCCTAAAGAGATGGCTGAATAACCATTTTTTCTATAAACCCGGAGGAAAAGTGCATAAAATGAGTTCATATTGCTACTGTTGCATCTGCTAAAACTCTCTGAAAGTGCTTTTCCTCCCCAAGAGGAAGGATCGTGTTTCCTTGTTGAGTCATAGGCTTTTAGAGCACCAATTCTCACTTTCTCTCCTTTTCTAGTTGTTCTGTCTTCCCTGATATGTTGAGAACCTGTAGCCCTAAAGGTGCCTACTTGACTATAAACTACCTGCTTCTTTCTTCTCCCACCTTAGCAACAATAAAGCGTTAAGACTTTATCCATAATTTACAATCTATATAATATAGCTCCACTTATTTAAGAAGAAAATATACATTTCTAGTTTCATCTCTACAATTAGAAAGTTAGTTTATCATCAAACTAGTAGAAAGTTTATTGGGAATTTCTGTTTTCCTATAAGCTGGAGTGTGATAGCTGGTGGTACCAAGAGCTGTCAGCTGGGGCCTTTTGCTGGATGACACAGGTTCTACTCTTTCCACTCAGATTTTAAATCTTCTGCACCAGGGCTCATCTTACACACTGGTGGTGGAGTATCAGATAATATAATCTTCCTCAAATTCAGGGTAGAGCTCTTAGGATAAAAATAAAGCTTCTGTTGAAGAGAATCATCCCAATTATTCAAGTCCCACTCAAATTTACAGGTCAAACAGAGAAAGGCAAAGAGTAAAAACCTATCATGTGTAATTCACAGATGAATTTGAGTACTTCACTTAGACCTCAATATGCCTGCCCCTCCTAATTTAAATGTGTATGTTCCAATTCAGCTTTTTCTTCAGTGACTGTTGTTCTTGGTTGCACACTGCAATCACCTGAAAGCTTTTAAAAATACTGTGCCTTGTCCTATCCCACGTCTATAAGGACTTATTGAATTGATCTGGAATGCGGCCTGAGCGTTGTGATTTAAAAAGCTCCTCAGATGATTCTAATATATGTCATAGGGTGACTAATACCTCATTTAGAATTCTTCTTCCAATCTAGTGAGACCAGATATCAGTTCCTTCCCAGAGATCAGGACTGGCTGCATAATGTATGGCACACAGTACAAAATAAACATACAGAGTAACTTGTTCCAGAATTGTTAAGAAGTTCAAGACTGCAACAGCAGAATATTAAACCAAGAATGGAACCCTTCTAAATACGAAGCCCTATGCACAGGTGGCATGCCTAATAAACTAGCCCTGCCTGACATGTACTGGTAGTTGTTAAGGGTTTGTAGTCTTGTGGATTATTCTTTTCTGCCGTAAGTTTCTGTCCTCCCATTCAGTCTCTTTAGCCCACTCACCTGTTTTCTTTTCTATTTTTTTTTTTTTTTGGAGACAGAGTCTTGCTCTTTCACAAGGCTGGAGTAAAGAGGCAAGATCTTGGCTCACTGCAATCTCCACTCATAGGTTCAAGCGATTCTCTTGCCTCAGGTTCCTGACTAGCTGCGATTACAGGTGCACGCCACCACACCCAGATAATTTTTGTATTTTTTTTTTAGTAGAGACAGGGGTTTCATCATGTTGGCCAGGATGGTCTCAATCTTCTGACCTCATGATCCGCTCTCCTTGGCCTCCCAAAGTGCTAGGATTACAGGCATGAGCCACCGCGGCTGTCCTCACAATTCTTAAGATTGCCATTATATTGTTATCACTCCCCAACCTCTGCTATGATGGGTAAAGGTGGTGTTAAGAGTAACCTGAGTTATAGCAGAATCTTCTCTTTCCCTGGCTACCTTTTCTAAAAGTGTCATTGTCCTCTTTTTCTTACTTTATTGTTGCTGAAAAATATTTATAATTGATTTTGAAAAGTGTGTTTTAAACTTTAATAGGTGTTGGGGAAAAGAGATTCTTAGATCTGGCTTTACTACATTTTTACCCACTATACAGTTTACAATTTTGATTTTCTCTATTTTAATATAATTTGTTGTATTTAAGTAATGAAATAACTTTAAAATTAAAATTAGCCAAAACAATGAGAATTAGAAAAGATCCTAAAGTCCCCATTGTACAAGAAATGGGTGTTCTTAAAACAAATCTCCCATCTTGGGCTAAAGAAAACTGAAGTCTGACATAACTACCAGATACTTAATTCTGCAGGACTTTCTGGACTTTCTTACAGTCATTTATTCCCATTTCCATTACAGTTTCTTCTCTCTATCAGCTCTTCCACAAACTTTCAGAAAGGACACCATAAGATTCACCTCTGGAAAGAGATTTAAGAATCATAGAAACATAGTCCCTAATAATCATCATGTCCTTCAAGATGAATTCAGTTTTGACTCTTGAGCCAGGATTGTAACCAAATATCTGAACCCTGCACTCTTTTTCCCTTAGAAAAGATGGAGCTGTCAGCACCTCTGGCAGGCCTCTGTATCTAATACTTAGCTGGCCTTGTGGCGTGCAGTGGATTTACAGCACACCATGAGTGGGGAAGGAGCTAACATCACCATGAAATAGTGCCGTGTCAAACAAAGTGGGAGAAATGCTGCTCAGTCAGGCTCTCAGGAAGACTTTAATCCTCACTAGACCAGGGCTGAAGTTTATATGAGAAGCAGATGTGAAATCTCCTCTGAGCATTTAGCTGACAGCAATTCAACAAGAACAAACTGGAAAGGAAAATAATGTTCACTAATGCGAGATGTATAATAGTGAGCCTAACAGGTTAATATGGTTCTAGTTGGTCTAGGATAATCCCTAGTTAAAATCCCTAGTTAAAAAGAGACAAAAAAGTACTTTGTTCCTCTCTTTTTAAACACGTTCTTTCAATTCTTTGAGGTTAAGTTCCAGTCCAAATGCTTAAGTGTTTTCCCTGATGACATCAATGCTATCCTTTTCCAAATGTTTTCTACAAATTATTGATCTACAATTTAAAATACATACCTACTGTATTCTGTTCTGTTGATAGGCAACTCATTTTATATGTTAGAATAATGATATAAAATGCACACAGATGCTTTAATATATGCATGTTTTGTCACACCAACTGAAATGTCTGCTGCTATGACCAGCACCACTGGGCAAGCTGTATACAGTTATTTTGGTCTTAATAATTTTGAATGCATTGCTAGGAACCAATTATCTAACACTTAGTACAATTGGGTATTGTTGGATATATTGTAAGGCAGAATTATTTTGTCAATTCTGAATGAAGCATTATTTTAAATAAATATAATCCTTGTGAACTTGGAATAAACTTAGTAGAACTATAATAACATGTTTTACCTAGATTTGAAGGTTTTTTTAATGATACAAAAAAGGTGAAAAGTAGAGGGATAGAAGGAAATAGAAATTAGAAACACAGAAAAGCATGATACAGTGTGAGGTAAATAGAAACATCTTCTTCAGCATGGGTTCCCAACCCCCAGGCCATGGGCCAGTACCAGTCTGTGGCCTGTTAGGAACCAGGTTGCACAGCAGGAGGTGAGCAGTGGGCAAGCAAGTGAAGCTTCATCTGTATCTACACCTGCTCCCCATCACTTGCACTATTCCCTGAGCTCCACCTCCTGCCAGATCAGTGGCGGCATTAGATTCTCATAGGAGTATGAACCCTATTGTGAACTGTGTGTCTAAGGGATCAAGGTTACATGCTCCTCATGAGAATCTAATGCCTGATGATCTGTCACTGTCTCCCATCACCCACAGAGGGGACCATCTAGTTGCAGGAAAACAAGCTCAGGTTTCCCCTTGATTCTACATTATGTTGAGCTGTCTAATTATTTCATGAAGTATTCGAATGAAATAATAATAGACATACAATGCACAATAAATGTAATGCTCTGGAATCATCCTGAAACCATCGCCCACTCCAGTCTGTGGAAAATTGTCTTTCACAAAACTGATCCCTAGTGCCAAAAAGGCTGGAGAATGCTGTTCTTCAACTTCTGTACCAAACATATATTGTCCAAACCTCAGGGGTTACTTTTTCCCCTAAGGTGGTAGACATATGTTTTAAATGTCTATTCAAACACAGTCCCATAGGAAAATGTTTCTTGTAAAAATCTGGCAGATCTTGGGGTAGAAATTTAATATGAACCAAAAAACTGCCCAATTAAAATACTTTTACCAAGCCACAAACTGATTTTGTGGTAAAATATTATTCCATGGGGTAAAAGTCAAAACCAAGAGATAATGCAATTTCATTCCTAGTTTTAGCAGGATAACAAATTTAGTGGCCTGAGTTCTAACTTCTAAAAAATAAAATATCCCAGTTTAGGGCAAAGAAAAGCAAATTCTAATGTTTTCCCCCTATATGATTTATAATTTTTTGAATCACTTCTACCATGAATTTAAACATAATATTAACATTTCTAATTAGCTTCTCTTACTTTTATAAATGTATGCCCTTCCCTTTAGTTCATTCAATGGGCTTTGTCTTCCTACTATCCCCAGAAGCAAGTATATATTAAGTATCAATTATCAAATGAAATATATCATTTGGTTCCCTGTGTCATCGCTCATCTCCTTTGTACCTCCATCCTCAACTAAATTCTCAGGCATAACCCATCAAATCTAGTTCTCTTCCTCTACTTTATAAGAAAAAGCCTTACAATTTATTACTTGTTCTTTTTTTAATCAAAAAATTACTCTTCACTTATAATTCAAGTTTGCTTTGTATTCCAATCAATTCCTTCTTGCTTTTACTAATTTTACTGAAATTTCATGGAAATATTCCATAGGGCAGTTATGGAGTATTGAGAGCAAAGGATATCAGCACTATGCAAAGCACAGTAGAGTAACAAATAAAGGGCCACAGCCATGTGCAATTAAAAGAAAAAAATCAAACCTAGCTCATTGGCTTGCTCCTGTAGTCCAGTCCCAGGTACTTGAGAGGCTGAGGTGGGAGTATCCTTTGATCCAGGAATTCCAGTCCAGTCTGGGCAATATAATAAGTCCCCATCTTAAAAAAATAAATAAATAAAAATATTCTGAATCTAAGGCAGTGCTACTGAATTGAGATGGGTCAAAGATTCTGGAATAAATGCTAAATTAGTAGACACACAAACACATTCAAATGATATATTATGCAAACCACTTTAAGGAACAACAATTTTATTTATGAAAAAAAATTACTTCAATAACATATTCCAAAGAGAGTGCTTCATTATAACCACAAAAAGTAATTTTTAGAAAATATTTGCTCCATTCGTTTTGATTTAAAATATTATTCAAGCATTTTACTTCATCTTCCCCACTGAGTTTTTCTTAAGGCTACCCATACCATAATGTGTTCACCCATACTGGTTTGCCAGAAGACAAAACGTAAGAATTTATATTATGTTTTATGACCAAAAAGCTCCAAGACTCTGAAGCACTGCTCCTGGGAGGCATATGATTCTTGTTTCTGTGGTTAAAAGGAAGCATGTGCTGTTTTCCTGTATACAAAGCAGTGAAATCCAAGATTTAGTTTACTTTCTCTAGGACATTTCAACTGACTCCTCCAAAACCAGTTATCTGGAACACACAAAATAATCCTAAGTGTGGTGAGTGAAATCCATCACTTTATTCTCTGTTTGTGGAAATTAGTATTTGTTACTTAAATGACAATTTTTTAATCATAAAAAATATGTGCAGCAGGAAGCAGATGAAGCTCTGATAGAAAGCAGCAGCAACCTCCAGGAAAGGTGCACAAATAAATTTGGTGAAAAGGTAGAAGCAATCTAATCGTCCACGAACAGATAAATGGATAAACAAAATGTGCTATATACACATAGTTGAATATTATTCAACATTAAAAATCAGATTCTTACACACACTACAACATGAAGGAACATTAAGGAGATTACGTATGTGAAATAAGCCGTAAGTGAAATAAGCCAGTCACAAGAAGAAAAATACTATATGATTTCTTTTCTACTAGGAAACTTGAAGTAGTCAAATTCATAGAGACAAAGAAAAATTGTGGTTTCCAGGGGTTGAGGGGAGAATCCAATGGGGAGTTATTGTTTAGTAGGTGTAGAGTTTCAATTTTACAAAATGTAAAGGGTACTGTGGACAAATGAGTGTTATGGCAGCGAAGCAATAGGAATGTATTTAATGTCACTGAGCTGCAGTTTTCAAAATGGTCAAGATGTTAAATGTTATGTTACATATATTTCATCACATTGTTTAAAAAATGAAGAGAGCCAAAATAAATATAAAAATAAATATGATAAGCCCCCTAAATCGTATCATTGGACTTAAGATTGATCTTTGGCATCACAGAAAGCTGGGATTGAATTTGTTTTGCCACTAACTGATTCTATGTTCTTGGACTCTCGAGGACTAACAAGGAAGGGAATAGGTATATGTTTACTATTGTTATTCTGACTTATAAATGAGAAAAAATTAAGCCATTTACCTTGCTAGGTAAATTTCGTAACATAAATTGATTATACTGTAATCTATTAGGTGATTGGGAGACAAGATTTGCTTTAGGCAGATTGTTCCTGCTCTGATCAATCATTTCAAGCCAAAAACTAACTGTGGATGCAACACAGCTGCTATATTTGAGGGGTCTGCTTTTTAGTTATTCTAACAATGGGCAATAAACAAAGGCATCAAGTAAGAAACCTACGATTGAGTTCTGATGGCAAAAAAAAATCACACTATTCTTGAATTAAAATTAGATTAGACCAGTGCTAGATTTGCTCAGAAATATTTAGGTTTTATACATATATACACACACTTATACATCTATATATGTATAAATAACTATACAAACACCTTTGTTATTCAATTTTTTGCAAGAGGTAGAAATAAAGTTTTTATTACTGTGAGCCATGACCTCTATGTCTCTTAAGGCTTATTTTCAGGAGAAAAATAGATAACATGACATCTTAGAAATATGATGATGAGAAATATTATTAGATCTGTTACTTGAAGACAATATCTAGCACAGAGTTCAGCAAATAGAAGGCTCAATATCTGTTTCTCTCCTTCCACATTTCTCTCCAATGTATACAGTATATTAATAGGAAAAAGAATAAAACTCAGAAAATAAGATATAAATTTTTTGAGGAGGCATTTGAAGGCAAATGGGAAATATGGAACATCAATAATCTACCTAAATCTCTCTGATTAACTATGAAAGATCAGATTTCTCATATGATGAGATATTTCTGAAGAGGCCTGGTTTATATGGTAATCTATGCCACATAACCATGAGAATTTTATCTGAACTATATATTACATTTATATCTAGTTAATTATCAAAATAAATTGAATATTTAAGTCCAAAATAGTCTGACTAAAATATAATTGATACTATATGAGATGACTGTAACACATTTCTTCTCAGGAGCTAAAATTGCCTTAAAGAAATAAATTGTCACAGTCATTCTCTCGATATCCTGTCAAGGAAGAAATTAATTTTTTTAAAAAGTGAGTACTAGAACTAACGGTAGGTGAGAGAGGCTACTGGGCCGTAAAAATCAAGGAGGCCCTTGTTGTTAGGGTCCTGCAAGTGAAAGTCTCTTTGACTTCTGCATCTGAGGTACCTCACCCTAGTCCTGGCCAAGAAAGAGAGGTTTGGAGGTAAAAGCTTATTCTATATGAGGTGAAGCCAAAAAGTAACCAAAAAGAATACAAAATTAAATTATCCACTTTAATTCAGCCTATTTACATTGATATGCTACTGGCCAAACACCTATATGCCCATTCACATGTAAAAGATGATGGTTTCTAGGAAACATGATTGACTTGAGATTTTGGTCCCAGAAATTTTAAGCTTTCTAGCTTACTTTCTTAAATACATTAGCACTAAGTAAGACAAGATATAAGTGGAAATGCAGACTTTTAAATTATAGTAAACTAGCTATTAAAAACAAACAAACACACAAACAAAAAACACTGCAAGAACCCTAACAGGAAGCACGTGAATGCTGGCCTTGGGATCATAGTTTTTACATGTTCACATGGTTTCCACCACGTAAGACTCTGTAGATGTACTTAAATGCAGATAAAAGTTCATTTCTAAGAGCCAAGTGCAGGGGCGGAACAGACCAGAGCACTAATGGTGAATCTGTCAATACACTTTGTGTAACCTTTTGCAAAATCTCATAAATTATCTGGGCATCAACTTCTTCATTTATAGTTAAAGATCGGAACAAATAGTCTCTGACGTTTATTCTGACTTGAAAACTCTTTGATCTCTTGACTATTGCTGTCACTTTGTGATTAATAAAACCACTTTTCCTTAGACTCTCAGTTGAGGAAAATATTGTGTTGACCTTACTGAAGACGTACCCATGGGTTTAGTTGTGGACCTCCAGAAGACATGGCAATGCTAGTATCTAGCAATTTAGTTGGAATACACAAAATTTTTATAATAGTCTTTAGAAAATCAAACTAAGAACATTCTACTATTTTGTTCTTGCTTTATCAATCTTTCCTCACATGATAGAATTACTAGAGCATAGTTAGCATTGACTAAAATCATTATATATTGTTTTCCCTCTTGTCATTTATAATATCAAAGTGCCCATTAACTGGAATAAATAGCAAAGATATTGCTAAATACATAGAGAAAAGTGCTCTTTCAGAACAGCTTTTCCAAATATAGAGCTCCAGTTTTAAAATATTGTAGTTTCAGCACCACTTAACCTTTGTTCACATAGCTACAGTAAATGCTCCTTAAATTAGGAAGATGTCCTACTACAACTGAAAACCACATATTCAGTTAGCCAATTCTGTACGTTAAGCCACCTCACTTTGGTGGTTTTAGTCGAGTCACTGACTATTAAGAAGTGTTCATTACTGCCAATAAAACAATTTGCTCTCATTTAAAAATATCCTGAAGTTTTATGGTCTTCAATAAAGTATTAAACTACAGTATTCTGTAAGCGTTTATAAAAGGGAAAAATACTGGCAAAACAGAAATATCATGCCTTCATAATAGTAATATTTAAAATTAAATAATTTTGCTGGATATAGAATGATGAGAGATACGATCAGGTTACTGGTATAACTGTTCCATAGTCACCAGTCATGAAGGTTCATTTGTGTCTAGACAATGGCTTGAACATTCAACTCAATAAGTGGCATGAATCCTTTATGGCTCACTATTGTGGACAACCCAGTTCAGAGTTTTTGTTGCAGCATCCAAAATTAACTAACACAAGAGCAGACAACCTATGGCCTGTAAACCAGACCCAGCCCACTTCTTGTTTTTATTAAATACAGTTTTACTGGAACACAGCTATGCCCATTTGCTTACTATTGCCTATGGTTTGTTTCTTACTATAATAGTGAGATTAAGTTGTTGCAACAGAGACCTCATGGCCTGAAAACTTGAAAATCTTAACTATCTAGCCCTTTGCAGAAAGTTTGCCAAAACTGATATAACACATTAATTCAGGGTACTTTAGCTGTGGTCTATGTACATTGCAAGAGTTATTTGAGCTTAGTTTTGTAAAGGATCCTTCCTAAGTCCATAGAAATATCCCATTTCTCTTCTCTGTTTCATAAATTCGTTTGCTTTTAAAATTAGGATTTTAATGTATTTTAACTACACATAGCATGATTATGAACTTAAGAAAAAGGAATGTTTAAGTAAAGAACAGATACAGTATTTATTTGTTCTCAGGTTCCTAACTTAACAGTCAGGGAGATATCCACCTAAACCTACACAAACTTGATCTTACAGTTATAGACCATGTTAATGTACATTCATTTTCTCTTCACAATGCCAAGAGGTAGACAAATTAAATATTCTCTTCAGAACACTAAAGATGATGCTTAGATAGGTTTCAAAGACTTACAAATATGATATGACTAATTTGGGGAATTAGATATTACATAATTTGTCTTTTAGTCAACTTTATTAATTAAACTTTTTCTATAAGTGATACAAAAATATCTGCAGTAAGTTATCTGTACACCATTACAAATGTTTCTTTTTATCAAACTTTCTTATTGAAAAAACTCCTGCCTTCAAGAGAGTTTTTAGTAACTTATGTAGGAAGTGAACAATAATATTGTCCCTAACTAGACCAGTGTTCATCTCCATTAAGTGCATACTAAGGAAAGCATTGCTTTAATAATACTTTCTAGACCTACTCCACTCAACTAGAAAGACCAAAAATATATTCAAAATCAAGAGGGAAGTGCCAAAAATCTTTTCTGGTGCAGAGTAGGAGCTAGGGCAACATAAGTAGGCACACACCTTGGCTGTAAAATTTAAAGGAATGACAAAAATCTTGGTAATTAAGATACATTACATTTTAGGATAATATTTTTAGAAATCAAAACTGATGCAAAAATCCATAGGAAACAAAATATCATAATTTAAATTAAAGATGGATCACTAACAGTGCCCTATAAAGCTGTATTAGACCATGAGCCACAAGAAAAAAAGAAAAATCAGTAATATTTATCCTTTTTTGAATTAATTTTGATTTTTGGTGTCCCCTTACATTTTGCACCTAGAGGTAAGTGTGTCTCTCACCTCATTCTAGTCTCACCCTGTTCTTCATCCAGTTATCTAAAAGTTTATAAAATGGTGAGTAAGTTGAAAGGCTCCTTTGTGAGTAGCTGAGAACTTCTGGCAGTTTTGCTAACCAAAACTCTACAGCAGATATTGATAACACCAATCCAAGAAAAGACATTCCCTCCTCCGGTTTTTCCTTTTTGTCCCATTTTCCTCCTCTTTCTTTTTATCCCTTGACATTACTTTCATCAACACACAGAAACACAAACTGAGTCTTGCCTCTTATATTCAAGGATAAATGAGGGCCTTATCTTGGCTCTTAGATCTAGATGTTGGCCATAGGCTATCAGTACACCAAAAAAATTAAAAATGAATAATTGTCCTAAGAAATGTGAAAGCCCAAGGGACACAAGTAATTTATTATTAAACATAGACCCAATTCATTTTCCCCTTGAATCAACAAGCAGCAGAAGAACTAGGGAGTATTAATTTAAATGTCACCACCCACTGCAAATGTTTCACTTCACAAGTCCTCCAGGCCATGGCTTAGCTAATTCATAGAGTACTGCGTGGCCAGTTTTACCATTAATGAGTGAAAAGACAAAGAGGATTTGCAGCCATTTCTTTTTTGGAGCATGGTAAAGCAATGCTGACCCAAAGGTCAACCAAGAAAGTCTTACATTTCCCTCAGTTTAATTTTGGGTAGATTTCTTCCTAACTATAGACCCTGATTCCCCCGACCTTTTTTGGGGAAGGGGGTATATTTACTTTAGAAAATTTTTTACTGTAAATTATTTTTCTGCTCCTTTGAGACGTAAATCTTCTCCAAGTCTCTTAGCACATTTATAACCCAGAAATGTTATTCTTCAGGACCTGGGAACCTTCCCTTTGACATTGTAATCATAAAGAAGATAGTGTCTGCTTCTATACATGGTCCATAAAGAAGATATGGACTGAATCATGTCCCCCCAAAATTTATTCATTGAAGTCCTAACCCCCATGTGACTGTATTGGAGGTAACACAGTTCACCTTAGGAGGTGCTAAAGGCTAAAGAGGTCAGAAGGTGGAAGTCCTCATCTAGTAGAACTAGTGTCCTTATAAAAGAGAAAGAGAAACCACAGATCCCTGTCTCTCTCTACCATGTGAGGACACAGCAAGAAGGTAGCTATTTGCAAGCCAGGAAGAGAGTCCTCACCAGAAACTGCTGGCACCTTCATCTTGGACTTCTCACTCTCCAAAACTGTGAGAAATAAACTTGTGTTGTTTAAGCCGCCCAGCCGTATTTTGTTACGGCAGCCCATGCAGACTGAAAGAGTGCTCTCTCTCTTAGTGTCTCTTGAAACACAGAAGCCTAACTTTGGTAAATGACAACTAGCAAACAAAGATAACCTAATCACACGGACAAACTTCCATTCTAATTTCCTTCACTACTTTTCCATTAGGTCACCCTAGTGCTTAAAAATTCTACTGCTTTTTGTGTGAGCCAAGTTAAACTCAAATCTCTCTTTCTCATTGCAATATTCTTGAATATAGTCTTCCTTGCCCACTTAATTCAGTCCAGCACAATTTTTCTTGGACAGGTTTAATTAATAATTAGTAATCTATTTATTCTCTGCAATCACCTTGCTATATGCATTTTTACACAAAAGCATGACTGTTTTAAATACATATGGAATATTGTTAATGTTAAGCATGCCCTGAACGAAGAAACTACCTAAACAAGCTCTGTGTGAGCAACAAGGCTGTTTATTGACCTGGGTGCCAGTGGGCTGAGTCTGAAAAGAGAGTCAGCGGAGGGCAGTGGGATAAGAGTTAATTTTAGAGGTTTATAGGTTTGAGATAGGCAGTGGAAAGTTACAGAAGTTACAGTTCAGGGTGGTTTTTGCAAGCCCAGCGGGGGGGTGGGTATCATCTGGGAGAGGGAGGGTGTCACAAGGTCCAGTGTCACAAGGTTGGGTTATCAGTTAAGGTGAGAAGAGTTGAGGCAGGAACAATGGCAAAATGTTGTAAGGTCAGTTAATTGGGCTTTGCAGGAGCTAGGCATTCTTCTTTTTGTGGTTTTCCTGTTACTTCAGACTTTCTGGCTCCGGGAGGCCATCCAGAGGTGTACGTGCAGGTCACAGGGGTTGCCATGGTTCTACTAAAGTATGGCCTATGGTACAGCCAGTTCAAAAAACTTGCATTACTGTCTTCTTATGTTAATAATATAAAAGAAAAAAGTAAAAAGTAGAAAAAGTGGGAGGAGGCAGTGAATATTTTGAGGGCAGTACAGAGGGGTGATGGGCCACATTTCTCAGAGCTTCTTTGAGCGGGGCTGGGGGTAGCATGGAAGCCTAAAAATGGAAAATAATTTAGACCACTGAGAGGTTTTGTAAGAATTGAGAGTTCATAAATATTGAGCCAATAAAACATAATTTGACTGCAATTACTTGTAGTATTTCTGTAAAGATATTTTTTTCATAAACCAAGCACTGATTTTTGACCATTTTATTGACTTTCTCTCATTCCTTTTTAATATTCTGGTTGTTTTTGCTACGTGATGATTGTAGGTAAACATAATCACTTAATTCAGTAAAACAGAATGTTTTCTGTTTTCCAGAAAAAATGTGGGTTCAGTAAGTCATTGTATCCCCAAATAGATTTACAGTAGAGTAATCAAAGTTTCAGTTTGTCCTCAATGAACCCTGTTTTAGAAAGCCCAGAGTCCGAGGAAGCTCTTAGTTTCAACTTTAATATATTTCTCTTCTTCCTTTGGTTTTCTCTAAGACCTAGCAATCCACCAGGTCATAGGAACACAGCCAACTGCTGATGGTCAATGTGTTCTCTACAGGGCTGATGGAACTGAAAAAGATATAGTAAAGGAGCAGGGGGTGGGGAGTGGGGCGGAACAAAAGAAAAAGAGGAAGAAAGGAAAATAAAGAAAATCACTTTCTTATGCCTACTACCACATGAAAGAAATTAATTCTTGACATATTTATTAATAATTGTTAAGTACATTTACACAGCAAGTGTGTCTGTTTTTATGCATGTATAAGAGTGTTACATTTAAATATATTTTCAAATTTACTTATCCCCCATTAAATGCAAGTTGCACCAGTATTATTATGTGAGTGATGCCAATGTATTTTAGACAAAAGATAAATGCCTCAAAGAAAAAGCAGCTCAATATATTCACTCTGTACAAAAGAAAAATGAAAGACAAGTTTAATAGCGGAACCAAAAGCTGAGAAACTTGCAAAGGTGAAAAGTGTTTGAGTTATTGCTTCTGTGAATACCCCTAACATTTTTATTAACTTCCAAATGCATAATAATGACATTTTAGGCAATTTACCATACTTAGAAACAGATTTTAAGAGAGAAGTTATTCCCTGAGCCGAGTTCTACAGCTATCATGATAATAAACATTCCCTGTACATGGCAGCATTCAGCTGGCCCTATGTTCTTACACCTTCAACTTGACAGACCCAAGGACACAGACACAGTTATAGTGAAATTCAAAATTCTTCAATTGGTGTTGCAGTTAAAGTGTGTTTTCAGTTTATGGGTTATTTTCTTCTGCATATAATATGAAAAAACTATAAAAGCACATTTTTATTCATAATCATATAGTTTTCTATTTTATAATTGTATTTATTTTATTCTGTCCATTGAACAAAATCTTTTAGATGTATAGTTAAAAATTAGTTAATACCATTTATTTAAGTGTGTATTACTCTTAAGGGAAACAATATTGCCTGTTCATATCGATACTATTTGATATGGAGCTCGGTTTTAGAATACATATATTTTTCTATGTTATGTTTTTTTAAATTATCAGTTACTACTAAATATAAATATCATTTTATATGATTTCTTTCATCAGATAAATTTATAAAAGCAATATATTTGTCCAGAATTAAGTATACAGAAGTGTTTTCTTCACGTTTTAACAGACTCAAAGAATGTAGCTTTCATCTATCTTGCCTTTTCATCTAGTTTCCTAATAATCCTATTCTGTGCATATCAGAAATTCTTAGATGACTGCTGATATGGTTTGGCTGTGTCTGCATCCAAATTTCATCTTGAATTGTAGCTCCTACAATTCCCATGAATTGTGGGAGGGACTCAGTGGAAAATAATTGAATCATGGGATTGAGTCTTTCCCATGCTGTTAGCATGAACTCATGAGATCTGATGGTTTTAGAAGTGGGAGTTTCCCTGCACAAACTCTCTTTTTGCCTGCTGCCATTCAAATAAGACTTGCTCCTCCTTGCGTTCCACCATGATTGTGAGGTCTCCCCAGCCAGGTGGAACTGTGAGTCCATTTAACCTTTTTCCTGTGTAAATTACCCAGTGTTCAGTATGCTTTTATTAGCAGTGCTAAAATGAACTAATACAACTGCTGAACAGGTAAATGTTCTAACCCAATCCCTGGAAATTCTGATTCAATGATGCTCAAGTATGCTTGTTGACTTTCAGTAAAACTGCCTTATTTCATTAAACAGTTCTTGATAGGTCTGGATGACTTTATAAATGATATAAAATAATATTTTTCTTCTAATTGGGAAATGTAAAACAAATCCTATGAAGAAAAAGCTCTTAGATATGAAAAGCATAAAGGACAACATATCACCTGTCCTTTCACTATGGACTTCTGCAACTCATGAGTCTGTTTTTTTCACTTATAGCTTTTCATGGAGTCTCACGTTTCTAACTTTAGAATAAGAAATTAACTCTGAAAAGAATGAGGTAGTGAATGAGGGATGACTCCGTCCTTCCTGTGTAGTAACAGCTAGATGGTGTTAAATAGCATATGTAAACTATACCAAGCAAAAAACACTCCTGATTACTAATTAGGAGTCCAGCTTTGTGCTGGGCATGGAAGGTCAAAAACAATGAATGTTATCTACATCTCCACAGAGCATGAAATCCAATGAAATTCATACTCCAAAGTCTGAATTTCTACATATCACTGAGATCATATCTCTTTATAAAGTGACTTTCTTTCTAGGCAAACTTTAATATTTTTAGGGACATAATTTTCCACCTTTTACTTTATTAGAGGGATATGTGGGAAACTGGTCTAAAGTAGTAAAACATTTTCTGCAATCTGGTCCCCTCCATTAGTCTAACTATAGACCTGCATTACCAGAAGGAAGACACGGCCATCATTGACAAAGAAATGATGATACACAAAGTGAGAAGTCTCCTGTTAGCCCATGAAAGTAACTTGTATTTTTATTTACTAACAATCCTTTTATTCTCTCCACTCTAGAAGCTTATTTTAGTATGTGTACTAAATCTGCATATGAAAAAAAGATTTAAAAACTCTAAAAGATAAGTAAATAAAAGTTATTGAACAGCATATTTGAAATTTATTATATTGAGCAAGGATAAGTAATAGTAGACATCATCTTTTTTCCTTCCCTATCACTCTTTAATCTTCTATCACTGTTAAGGTATTTGAATAGATTTGTAAAGTTAGTGGAAAATCATTTTGCTGCTTTGCAGTGATGATAGCCAAAAAAAAAAAAATTGCTATAAAGCTGAATGTGACAAAATTACAAAAACAAACAGAAACAAAACTAGATAGGATTTACTAAAATCATATCCCTCAAATCAGATCACAGAAGTAAACACTCAGGAATGTCCTATAAATTTTGTGTTGATAATAAGGTGTGGAACCTGAATCCTTTGGGATTAATTTCAAATTCCAAAATAAAAAAAATATTTTAGAATTAGTAATATAGTTTGGATATTTTTCCCCACCCAAATCTCATGTCAAATTGTAATCCGCAATCCTGGAGGTGGGGCTTTTTGGGAGATGTTTGGAATCATGGGGGCAGATTTCTCATGGCTTGGTGCTGTCTTCATGATAGTTCTCATGAAATTTAGTTATTTAAAAATGTGTGGCAACTCCCCCATCCCCACACTTGCTCTCTCTCTAGCTCTTTCTCTGTCTCTCTCTCTCTCTTTCTCTCTCTGTCTTTCTCTCTCCTCCTATCTTTTGCTCCTGCTCTCATCCTGTGAGGTGCCAGGTGCTGCTTTGCCTTCTGCCATGATTGTAAGCTTCCTGAGGCCTCATCAGAAGTTAAGCAGATGCCCAGTGCCTGCAGAACCATAAGCCAATTAAATCTCTCTGTTTTTAAAATAAATTACCCAGCCTCAGGTATTTCTTTATAACAATGCAAGAATGGTCTGATGGAGTTAGTCATCTTTTCTTTTTTTTTTTTTCCATTTAACTGGGAATTTAAATTTTTTTTTTTTTTTTTTTTTGAGACAGAGTCTCACTCTGTCACCAGGTGCCAGGCTGGAGTGCAGTGGCTTAAAAAACTTTTTTTGATGATTTGAGTTATAAAGTTGGACCCTCAGCTGTGAACCTAGAAAGAAAAAGCAGGAAATGAGAATCCCCATTTTTATCTTTATTATTGAATGTGAAGTTTTTTCCTAACTTTGAAGAGTAAAATGCATCATGAAGAAAACTGATGTCATAATCAAAATGTATAATGTAAAAAATTAAGAATTTTGATGTAAAATGTTATAAATGAGTAAGCTTGTTGTTGAACATAGATTCAAATTAGGCACATTATAGATGTTTAATGAATATGAATAGGTTAATTCTGCATATTAGTTTTTAATCTAACATTTTTAGTGCCACTCCTGATAGAATTTATGAAGTTACTTTTTATGCTTCAAAATATGCAAAAAGAAACCTCCCAATTGAGTGTTACTATCCACAGAGAAGAATATACTTTTAAATTATGTCATAAAGTACATGTATTTCAATAAAATTGAGTCCCTCTCCTCCTAATCCACTGTATTTTATCATACTATTGGAAATAACCTCTTCTTGAAGAAGGTTGCTTTTATTCTCTGAATGAAATAAGTATTGAAATGAAGAAATCATTTTATACTATATTCAACTGGCAAATTATAAAATTCTAATAGAATAAAAATTCTAAAATGTTATTACTCTACTGCAATTATAATTGTTGAATAGATTTAAAGAAATCAGGGTTTAATTGCTTTAGCTAGGACTTTCATTTCCTTTCACTATCTACCATATACAATAATGATAAAGTTTTGTCCTTTTTGTAAGCTCCTTTTAATTGCATTTTGGTAATGTCTTTTAACAACATAAAGAGTGAGGCAGAGGATTAACGCATCAAATTAGTACTTAATAATAGAAAGGTAAAAGTATCTGCAAGTAAGAGAAAACTATGGGGTTATTTGTGAGAATCTGAGCCTAATTACCAGTTTAAGAGTTGGTTCAAGGTGGACAATGTTAATCTCTACTTAAAGGTAGTATATGAGGCGGTAAACAAAATAAAATGAACAAAAGCACAGCAATAAAAACAAAATTACTACAACAACAATGACAATATCCTGGATGTGTAAAGGCCTGAAACAATGAAGTTCAGGTCATGGGAGTACTGTTTAATTAAATCTCACTTTGATCTTGGGCAGCCATATCATTATATCAGTTTAAGTTTCCTTACCTGTGAAAAAAGGAGGTTGGGTCAATGGTCTCTAAGTAATTGTTCAGCTCTAACAATCTTCATACTCATCTAACAAATAATAATTTCAATAAGGCCTGAGATCAGAGTAAACTTTTGTTAACTGAGTCTGATTAAATGCTTTCCAGTATTGCTAGAGAACAAATTGTCAGAGTTCAGCCATAACATACATAATAAAATATGGAACAAGAAGTAATTTTGATGAAATGGCAGCATAATATAACCAGTTTATGTATTTAAGGTGTGATTCAATGGAATCTGTACTAAAACAAGCAAATGAATGGAATTCTATTTATATTAATAAAATATAAAATATTTATTCTAGAAATTTCTTTGAGACCAATTATTTAATTTAATGAGAAGTAAACAAGTCCAGCAGGGCAAAGAACTGTCTCAAGACACGCAGAGCTAATGAGACAGTCACACATTATATTCTGACCTTTTGATTCCTAAAATTATGCTGTTTTTTTTCTGCTGTATTGTGATAAATTTAATTTCTTGTAAATAAGGAATGTGGGAAATTAAATGACCCCAATTTTGTGCTCTCAATGTCTGAACTCAAAAGTATTATGCATAAGGCATACAATAAATTGCTTATTAACTATGCAAAACTAGAACTCTTTATGTAATTCTATTATTTAAAATAAAGTGGCCGGGAGCGGTGGCTCACGCCTGTAATCCCAGCACTTTGGGAGGCCGAGGCGGGTGGATCACGAGGTCAAGAGATCAAGACCATCCTGGTCAACATGGTGAAACCCCGTCTGTACTAAAAATACAAAAAATTAGCTGGGCATGGTGGCGCATGCCTGTAATCCCAGCTACTCAGGAGGCTGAGGCAGGAGAATTGCCTGAACCCAGGAGGCGGAGGTTGCGGTGAGCCGAGATCGCGCCATTGCACTCCAGCCTGGGTAACAAGAGCGAAACTCCGTCTCAAAAAAAAAATAATAAATAATAAAAAATAATAATAAAATAAAATAAAATAAAGTAATTGGAGCATGTATTTTTTCTTTGTTCCCTCCTGAAGATACAAAGGAAAGATAAATTTAAGAAAGAATAAACCAACAAAGAACACAGAAGAATAGGAAAGATAATTATAGAAATGAAGTTTGGAATCTAAAAATGTATATGTTTATGAGTATTAGATGACTTAGATGTAGAAAGCCAAACAATTGCCCATTGAAGAATTCTAGAAGTAAACTAATTAATACCAAAGAATAGCAGAAAAAATTAAGGAATTGGAGGGAACAGAACTTTCTGAAGTTGGGTTACTGACTCTTTTTCCAATTTTATATAGCCAAGAAGACAACTTTTCTCCCATCAGGAGTAAGCCAGAATTTTCCTCTCTACAAAGATTGAACTACATAGATGCAGTATTAAGAAACATATGGCCCCTGCTGAGAATATGGAATCCATTCTTCCAATTAAAAAGGGGAAATAAAGGAAATGCTTTATATTAATCCGTAAAATGCAACATTCTTCTTCCACGTGATTTGAGCACACTGGAAGTCATAGTTGGAAGTCTCAGGACTTACCACTATAGTGGATAAATCCTTTCTGAAGGAGGCCCCAGAAAGAAACCAGAAGACGGCTGGGTGCAGTGGCTCACACCTGTAATCCCAGCACTTTGGAGGCTGAGTCAGGTGGATCACAAGATCAGGAGTTTGAAACCAGCCTGGTCAACATGGTGAAACCCCATCTCTACTAAAAAAATACAAAAATCAGCCAAGTGTGGTGGCACATGCCTGTAATCCTAGCTATTCAGGAGTCTGAGGCAGGAGGTATTCAGTCCGGGAGGTAGAGGTTGCAATAAGCTGAGATTGTACAACTACACTCCAGCCTGAGCAACAGAGCAAGACTCTGTCTCAGAAAAAAAAAAAAAGAAAACAAAAGAAAAGCAAAAGAAACCAAAAGACACCCAGAGTTGAGTATTTGTCAATAAAAATAGGTCTAGCCTTAATAACCTACAATTAAGCCCACAACCTAAAAGCTACAAATATACACAAAAAACTTCCAGTCAGATATTTTAGTGCCTATGTATTTTTCTAACAGAAAAACACAAAGACTAAATTAATGCAAGTTGGAGACTAGTAAAAGCAATAATTACAAGAAAACTATTAGTTATTTAAAAGCTTCAGAAGAATAAGGGGAGATATTACATCAATGAAGTTAAGTTGTATAGAAAGCTACAAGAAAAATAACATCAGATTATGAAAAATAACTTGTTAAAATTAAACATCAGATGGCAAAACTCCAATGTAATGAAAATGTGAAAGCTAAGTTGATAAAATATATAACTTTTTTTTGACACTAATGAACTTCTCTGTGTCAGATGCTACAGGTAGAGTAGTAAGGAAAAGAGACAAAATTTTCTCATAAACAATTTTTTATACCAGTGGGAAAGACAATCATGATAAATAATAAAATAGTATACTAGTAGTGTTATGAGCTGAAGAAAAATAAATAAAGAGGAATAGAAATATAAAATTGGGGGAGAGAATTGAAGTTGTACATGAGGCAGCCAGGAAAAGCCTCAATGTGACTTTTGAGAAAAAGACCTGCAGGAAGTGAGACAAGCAGCTATATTGATAACTGAGGGGAAAATGTCTCTCACAGGGATGCTTGGCCTGTTCTAAAACACCAAGGGCCCAGTGTCTTGGAATTGAGAAAATCAAGGGAGATGAGAGGAGAAGAAAATTAAGTCAGGGAAGTTAGGAAAGCAAGATTGTATAAGATCTTATAAGTCAAAGCAAGGTGGACCTTGAGCAGAGAGGTGATTTGAGACTGTCAGAAGTTAGAAATGAAGAAAAACATCTCACATAACTGTAGACAATATTGAAAGACACAATAAGGAAATAAACATTGTGCAAAATATAATTAGAATAGCAATAAAAATAAAACTAAATAGTAAAAGTATTACAGAAAACATTAGAGGAAGGGGGTATAGAAGATCCAACATATATAAATTTAGAGCACCTTCCTTAAAAGAAAATCAAAACAATGTCTTGTCTAGCTATATACCTTTCTAGGAGAAAAAAGTTAACTTTCAAGAAATAAAAAAGGATAAAAAAGCTTTGACCATATATATGAAAAGTATACTATGTGTGAGATAAAATTGATTCAGAATATTTCACACCAAAACCTATTCTTATAAAAAGTTATGAAATCTAGCAATAAAGAAGTTTTTGGGTAACCTGGCAAAAACTCGATTGTCTCAAAAGTGGAAACAGTAGACTGCCTCGGATTTCTGTAGAGTAACATTCAATACCAACAAAATACTCAAGGAAAAAAGATGTCAAATAGCTTATTTTCAGCTCTCTGTCCTTCAATTATAAAGAGTTTTGATTAAAGCAGTCATTTTCATGAGTCTTTATCACAAAAGCTGGTAAAGAATATGCCTCCATCAATCAAGAGTTGACTGGAAAACCACTTCAAAATCATTGGCTCTGGTTTATTTACAAATAGAACTAAGTCTAAACCGAATGCAGATACTAGAATTACACAGCAGCATACAAATACTATATACATTAACAACATATATGGTTAGAAGCCACAATTTGAAAAGAAAATAATAAAAAATTATTTGATTTGAAGTGTTTGTCAGCTAGGCACAGTGGCTCACACCTGCAGTTTCAGCACTTTGGGAGGCAGAGGCAGGAAGATCGCTTCAGATCAGGAGTTCAAGGCTAGCTTGGACAATCTTAGTGAGACATATTTCTACAAAAAATTCAAAAGTTAGCTTGGTGTGCTGGCACATGTCTGTACTCCCAGCTACTTAAGAGGCTGAGGTGGGAGGATCACTTTAGCCCAGGAGGTTGAGGCTGCTGTGAACCATGATTACACTACTGCTCTCCAACCTGGGTGACAGAGAGAGACCCTGTCCATAATAAAAAGGGGTAAGTTTGCTGATTAACTCTTGTTAATGTACGATAAGCAACTATAGTATTCAGGAGTCAAAGCATATCATTTACTACCAAAAAAAGATAAGATTTATCTACAAACTCAACAATAGCAAGGAAATCATTATGAAATATATTACTATGTAGTATTAGATGGTAAAGAACAGGAGAGCTGAAGAGTGGAAGAAGATATTTGCTCATTTTAACCTTTCTCATTGTAGAGCAATAATAGATCTTGATAAATATTGTTTAAAGAAACAGGACATTTCCATTGAAAGGGAAAATGAAATATTTAAGACTGCTACCCACACATAAATCATCCAGGATCATAAACTGAACAAGAAAAATATGGCAATACTGGTTAATTAGCAAGTCTGAAGGAACAATTAGAGCAGCCTCACACCCAATGTGTCAGAGCACATTACTACTACATTAATATGCTAAAGTATCAATTCCACCTGGCCGTGTATTCAGGGAGGGCTTGGAGCAGCCAGACCCCTAAGAGGGTCACAGACAACCAACAGTGATTGGTCTCTTCTGTCTACCACAGTATTTTTCAAAATATAATCATTTTCCATATATCATAAAGTAAAAAGTATACTTTTCAACATAGCTCTACATGTACACATAAAAGAATTATTATAACATTCTTTGGTCACTCTCCCATATATAATTTTGTAATGATGACAAAATTTAAAATAGTAGGTAGGCAAATAAATGCAGTTTCTGAGATTCACTCAACTAGATACAAAGTATATTCAAACATTTAAACGTTGCCTTCATTTTTTCCCTTGTGAAAGCTGTTATAAAATTGAACCATTTTAAAACAAAAGAATGACATTTGATATTCGAAAACCTAAGTCAGAATGTTTTCTTTTCATGGATAATATATTGAGCATTCGACCTGAGACATTTTACTTTCTGGACAATTTGACTTCATAGCCTTCAAACCGTTTTTCAAACGGACCAAATGATGTCATTACTGTGGCCATATGTACTTTAACCCTAGGTAACCCTTTAACACCAACAAGCTCCTGCTTAATAGTTTCAGACTGTAGTAGGGAAGACTGTCCCCTAAGGACCAAGGGAGTCTCTTGTTAAATCCAAGAGCCACAGAGTAGATTCGATGATATAAACTACATTTATGGGAATCTCTGTAAAACCAAGTTTGACATTTCTTAACTTATTTTCCAGAAAACAGTTAAATTTTTAGAATACTTATCATAGTTGTATTCATTTTTAATGAATAAAAATTTATACATTTTTATTACCTTTCTAAAAATATGTAATCAAATTTTTAAATATATTATGAATTCAGTGTGAGAGAAAGACAGAGATCCTATTATATTTTTTATTATGGGGCCATTATATTAAAGAAAAGATACTAAGAAAAGGGCTTATTATTTTTATATCTAATAATTTCAACTAACTGCTAAATCCATTTTCTTCCCTAGAATGTACGCATTTTTAAAACTCTTCATTTATTTCATAGTCATAAAATTTTAGAATTTATCTCTCCTTAATATGTTAGAAACTACAAAAGCAATATTAACTACTAATCTATTTTAGTTTAAAGACTCATATAGGGATATTATAGATCACATGATGGAACCATATTACCTATAATGAAGTATACAGTAGAGCTTAATAAATAAAAATTAGGCAGTGAGTAAAAAGTTAGAATTTTATTTTGTTTCATGAAGTATAATTTCAATATTAATTAACAGAAAAGGGGGAGTAATTAAGCTATGTCATATGGAAAGGTACAATTAAAAGTATAGTTTACAATTAATGGTGCAAAACCATTAGGACTCTGCTCAGTGATCTTTCTTCTCTAACAAAACATGGGAAGGGACTGCTGTTGTATAGAATTTTAATTAAAGGCCCAAAGCTGAGAAACATTGGGCACGGTTTATAGCAAGACCTTAGATACACCCCTTCGGGCTAACAAAGGAGATGGTGAAACAGTTCTCATCAGTCTCAGCTCTGTCATCCATTTTCATGACTGTAAAACAAGGCTAGAGTTTTGTATGAGATTGCCTGATTGGCCTAGCTTTGGCCACATTTCACAATGGCATGCAGAAGTGTTGTTAGGAGGTGTAAGTGGAATGTTTGTTAACAAAAGAAACTAGAAAAGTGTGCTTGGCAGAAAGACAAACCAGTAACTTTAAGAGAAACTTGTATAAAGTCAGAATAGTATCCAACTGCCTTAGGAGAGGACAGTTACCCACAATTCTTTCAACTCCTCTGACTATGAAGAGGTTTGACTGTGAAGTGTGCAGGGTGAGGCCAAATCTATATGGAGGGTACCAACAACTTCATCTTGGAAAATCAGAGTGATATGAGGTAATATTTGAAGTGGGTGTTACATTCATTTATTTGAAGACATGTAGCAACTGATTTTTACCTTCCATCTTGATTCAATGCATTGAAGTTCTCAATGAAAAAGCACTTCTTTGAACAAAAGTAAAAGTTTTCTTGAAACCAAAATGTGTAATATACATGAAAAACTGCTGGCACATTAAATGGTTTATTAAGAAATTAACTAAAATGATTGTCAACACAACATGTGATACTTTCTGAGTGTGTTTAACCTCATTATCCTTTGTTTTTTGGGAGAAGTATTAACATTGTTGGCAATTTAATTTTAGCTTTCCAAGCAAAATTTTGCTTCAGAAACATCATTTGCCTTGGAAAACATAGTAATAAATGGTAATATATAAAAATTATCATTTTTTTAATTTCAAATTACTCCAAATCAGGCAACATGACATGGTCTTGGACACAAGTAGTTTATTTAAGAGGTGATAAAGAAGCTCAGATAAGGAAGTGGGGAAAGATAGGGAAGCCTGAAAAGCCATATGTTTGATTAAGTGTAGATTACTATTGTGAACAACTAGACACAGAATTCCCTCAGAATTGACCATGGAGGGAAAAAGATGCTGATCTTGAGTGGCTGAGGTTGTTAAGGATTTCCCTAGTCTACCACATACTTTTGGGCTGCTGTTGTCACAGGCCAAGCAGGCTTCTGCAGCAGTGGCAAAAGCAGATTCGATATAGACACTAAATGCTTAATGTGAAATCAGTATGTAGGGTAATTGTCCACTGTAGTTTCAAAGGAATTCAGAAGTAAACTGAATAGATATAAAATGAGAAATCATGAGTGCCACTGTTCACACCTCAAATCACCCAAATATTTTCATGTCCCATATTGAGCATACCTGGCTACTAATATTCCAAGCTACTAGTCAGCCAAAATATCTTTTAAAAAAAAAAAAGCCAAAAACTAGAGAGTTCATGAAACAAGCTAGAATCTTACTGCCCCAAGAGGTTCCAAGGCATTAAATGATAGTAATCTAATCTCTTCTATCACCTATACTATATCTTTTTAAAAAAATTAAAATTTATGTATACTTCTACGATCTAAGTTGTTTATCCAGGGGAATGACCTAGGTTTCATCTCTGAGAAATATAAGCTCCTATTTATATTGGATTGCTGCAATTGCATATTTACTGTTTTCACTGATTATGGAAATACCAAGATTCCCCACAGTGCTTTCCAGCCTCCAGACATATTCTGCCCTTTCTATAACACTTATTAGCAACACTGGATCCTCAAGTATTCATGATTATCAGTATTGATAACATCCAACAATACAATAACTTCTTTCTTTCCATGTTCCTCTACTAAAATAAGCAGACGTATATTTTTATGCTATTGAGGGCACTGCACTATTTAATGACCATTGATTCCACACACTGTACCTCATATCAAAAATACTTTTGGGCATCTTCCCACAACTATAATCTGTATGTTAGTTTATTGGCTGAGTTTTAAGAGACAATTTCAATGTTTAATCAGATAGCAGCTTCTGGATGATGCAGTAGGACCAGAGGATTGTTTGTATACATACCAACTGTCACACACTCACCTCTTTTATTATAAAATTGATCTTTGGGTCCAAATAATGTTATAGTGGATCACATTTGTGGTAGACATGCCACTTGTACCCCCTGTATTTTTCCTATTAGGAGCAAAGTATAGTATTAAAGTATTTTCTACTATGTACATAGTAAATCCTGGAAGATGACTCCCAAACTTATATGGCCAGTAACTTGACATTGTATCACTCTTTGATAAGTTACTTCAACATTTTAGTAGATGGGAAACTCTAGTAGAGGTTATTTCAACAATCTAGTAGCTTGAAATAACTTATTAAAGATAGATTTTATCTACTAGACTGCTGAAATAACCTATCAAAGATTCATTTTATCTGTATCTTTGGTAGTTTATTTCAACACTCTAGTAGCTGAGTGGTTCAGTATGTGATAGGAAAAATGTATGATACAATCATGAGTTACATTTCCTCTGATGGACTTTGGGTCTTCTGAGCTGTTGTGATATGTAATATTGCATGCTGGTGGACCAAACATACTGTTTGGATAATAATGCTGGCTAACGCCCTGTGCAGAAGAAAAGTAAACCCAGGCTTATAATGTGTCTTTTCCTATTGAACAGATCTATGAACTTTCCAGAATGGAAGGGTCCAAATGGCTCAGCTTGTCATCAGTAGACAACTGGAATTCCTGAGGAATAGAGCCATGTTGGGATGTCAGCACTGTTGTCTATTGCAAATAGGTTGAACATATGGTGACAGCAGTCACTAAATGAGCCTGGGTAAAAGGAAACTCCTAATGTTGGGCCTATGCATAAGTGCTGCCATGGCTACTTCAGTGAGCTCTAGGTCAGAAAACTGGGTCAGGTTTGGAAACTGGACAAGAATTGTGACATTTTGGTGGAAAGCTAGCTCTCAGCCTCCAGGATGTCCACACTTCTTTCAGTGGTACATACTGAACATGCAAATGATTGGCCTTTGTTGGTTGCTCATTTAGTTTTGCATCTAGGGATGGCATGTTCTATTAACCATCTCCCTAATGCTCTGTGACCAAATTCCTCTAGCTACCACTTTTACTCTACTACTCTGTGACATCTGGAGGTTAAGTGCTGTCACCTGGCTTCTGTTATTTCAGGGTTTGGTCAGCCCTATAAGTATTAGTGAGCCTACTGTCTATTCTCCTGGCCTTTACATAAATATCATCATCTGTTTTTCAGGCTTACATAGTATATTCATACCAGCTTGCTCATTTCTCTGAATCTTTTAATTATTTCCCCCAACAACCAACCATTTCTATTCTGCCATTTATGTATTACTTAGTATGAGCTGTCAGCTTTTCCGTATTCCTAAAAGCCATTGTAGTTCTCACCATCTCCTAAGGTTCATGACAAGGCACTTATTACTATGCCTCAGGAGAATTCTCCTAAAAAAACTCAGAAGGCAATCTTACTTATACTGCCATGGCTCTTGAGAGTTCGTGATGGTTATATTTTACAGTTTCTATCAGTATAGTTACTTTTCTCCCTTATCAGAGCCAGCACATTTCTTGGTGGATTAGGCTATAATTTAACCATAGTTTAAAGACTAGTGACCAGAAAAGAAGATAGGGACCATCCTGAAATTAAAACATGACTTGCAGGAGGGAAGAATCTGCATCACCTTAAGACAGTGGGAGAATGGTAGCTCTTAACAGAGAAAGGTGTACCATTTCCGCAGGCTCAGAGAGCTCAGAGGTATCTGAGAACGCATGTTTTGTAGTGATGTTTACCAAGTGTTACCACTCTATGTGCCTGGGTCTCATTCCTTTCTGAACAGCCTCATAACCTTAGAAAGCATACTCTTCTTCTACTGAGAGTTTAACCTCCTTTGAAGATAGACTACTTTGAGAGTTAAGACCAAGATCTGATACTCAGCATGCTCAGCTGTCTTGCTGCAGTGGATATTAAGACCTTCGAATGCTATCAAAAAGGTCTTCTGGCTTTCATATTTTATTTGCAATTGACAATTAATTACTCTCATTTTTTTCTAGGGAAAAAAACAACTTTCCAGAACATCAATAAGGTGCATATGAGTATTTCCACAGGCTGCTTCTGCTACTTTAGAAAGTTTATTTCTACTAAATATCTCTTCTCAGAACAATTGTTTCCCCATTAGCATCGCCACTTTATCACAGGAGGCATTTCATATTATGAATCCAATCTTCTTCGTTGTCCCACTATCTTTATAATAAAATCCTGGACCTGATATTTGGCATGATCTTTTGTCCTGCTTCAGAAAATAGGAATTTTCTTAACTGTTACCATGGATGTCTTCTGGCTTTCACAGCAAACCCTGAGTAGAGATTTGGCTTTGCTGATGCTATTAATATCTCTTTGTCAAAGTTTTAGGGCAGTTGGCAAAGCCAACCAAAAGCATACTCTTTGTAATCACCATTACCCCTACATTTGGTAGAGCTATTGCAAAATGCTATGGTCTGAATAGTTGTGTCCCCATCATTCCTCCAAACTAATATGTTAACATCCTAAGCCCAAGGTGATGGTATTAGAAGGTAGAGCCCTGAGAAGTAATTAGGCTATGAGGACAGAGCCCTTGTGAATGGGATTAGTGGCCTTACAAAAGAGGTCCCAGAGAGCTTGCTTGACCCTTCCAAAATGTGAAGACACAGCAAGAAGGCGCTATGTATGAATCACAAAATAGGACCTTACCAGAATCTGCTGGTGTCTTGATCTTTAACTTCCCAGTCTCCAGAACTGTAAGGAAAAAAAAAACATCTGTTGTTTATAAGCAACCCTGCTTGTGGCATTTTGTTATAGCAGCCCAAATAGACTAAGACATATAGTTGCTTCCTCCTCCACCCAAATCATGTCAGAGTCACCCCACGTTGGGTGCCACTATAGAGGTCACCACCTGTGGGGGTCTGTCCTACAGATCCTGACTTAGTGACCAATGAATAAAGAACACTGGCACACAGATATTATGCTTTGCCAGTTTGGCTGAGTGTCCATGGCCACTTACAGACTCTCAGGAGAGTGGTGTAAACAGTTGTGATCACCAGCCCTCCTCAGCCAGTGATACTCACATTTATTTAGTAAAGTTTAATTGACAAAGGCTTGAGTCAACACCACTAGAGTAAGAAGATTAAAGGGCAGGTTCTGAAGCCCAAAGCAAACCTAGCTAGTTTGTTTACTCATTAGAAGGTAATCTCCCTGGTTGACCTCCCTGCAAGAGGGCCATCTGGCTCAAAGGTTAGTTTTATAGGACCACATGAGTAAACAAGCTAGCTAGGTAAACTACTCATGTTCCTTTGTACTTGTACCCTAATCTCTCTGGCTCCTGCAAAGAGACTCTGGCTGCCTTCAGCCAAGAACCATAGAAAAAAAAAACCTTTAGGCCTTCCAAAAGGGTTTGAGACTATATTCTATAACTTTCTCTAATATTTTTCCTTTAATACTTTTGCCACCACCCTGAGTGAATCCCCACAAAATCACATCCCAGTTTATCATATGTGAGTCTCTTGGCAAGAAAGATTCTGTCACACTGCAGTGGTTACTGTCATTCACCCTACTTACTATCAATCAGGGAATCTTTTCTTGCCATCTGATATGGTTTGGATCTGTTTCCCTACCCAAATATAGTGTTGAATTGTAATCCCCAAATATTGGAGGCGGTGCCTGGTACGAGGTGATTGCATCATAGGGTTTACTTCTCCTGGTTTAGCACCGTGTCCTTTGGTGCTGTCATTGTGATAGTAAGTTCTCCTGAGATCTGGTTGTTTAAAAGTGTGTGGTACCTCCCTGATCTCTCCCTTTCTCCTGCTCTGGCCATGTGAGAATGAACTAATACACCATCTGAATGATTCAATTCCAGAATCTTGTTCCAAGGTTCTTTCTGCACACATTGCCATCATTAACCTCCATAGTATGGCGGAAAGCTCTGAGGCCCAGAAGCAGACAGATTCCTGAGCTTGATGGGACAAGCTGTCAGCATGTACATGAACTGTCCACAGTGGTTACTTAGAGGTAAGCCTAGGTTGTATATGGTGGACATCAAAGTGTCTGCTATAATCATTTAGCCATTCCCCTTAAAAGAATAATTCCAAAGAATTGCTAAAAAATGTTTTTCTTCTGCCTACTTACTAATTTTCTAAAAAGTATATCTAAAGATAAAATATCAGTTTGAATATATAGTCAATTCATTATATATGCATGTCCACATTATCAATCCTAGCACCAAGGCAAGTCAACTGTGTTATTTGAGCCAGCCCAGTATATCTAAAGATAAAATATCAGTTTGAATATATAGTCAATTCATTATATATGCATGTCCACATTATCAATCCTAGCACCAAGGCAAGTCAACTGTGTTATTTGAGCCAGCCCAGAAACACCCAAATAAACTATAAAATCATATTTGTTGCAGCTTTTAATCTGATTTAATCTAATGGAGTTTTTAAATATGCTTTATCCTAAAATTAATTTGGAAAAAGGTCTTATACACTAAAATCCCATTTACATATTTCAAACTATAGTATCAAAGATGACATGCAATGAATATCAACCTGATTGATTTTTGACATTTCTATTAGAAAATCGATAAAATTAAATATAGGAATAAAGTCTGAATAATGATATACAGGTGAGAGATAGTCTCAGTTGAAAATTGAAGAAGAAAAAAAGTAAGCTGGTCCCTCTATTCTCAGCCATTAAGATACAATACATTCTTTTTTCAAAAACTTCACTTCCTTTCTCAATATTATAGAAAGAGTAGGGGACTTTCGCCAAGATGGCCAACTAGGAACAGCTGTGGAATGCAGTTTCCAGCGAGAGCAACAAAGAAGGCAAATCATCTTTGCATTCCCAACCAAGGCACCAGGTTCATCTCAATGGGACTGGTTGGACAGTGGGTGTATCCTAAGGAGGGCAAACCGAGGCAGGTTGGGACACTGCCTCACCCAGGAAGTGCAGTAGGCCACAGGGTACTCCCTCCTACCCAACAGAGGCCATCCGGGACATCTGGCAATTCCGGAACTCAGGTTCAGATGCTGCACTTCTCCTGCGGTCTTTGCAGCCCACAGACCGGGAGATCCCCACATGCTGACAGGCACCACAGGTTTCCAGAGCAAATCTGGGTGGCCAATTCAGCTGGCACTGCAAGTTCCCAGCACAAATCCAAGCAGCCATTTTGACTGGCACCTGGAGTGCCTGTGAGATAGAGTCACCCATACACCTGAGAGAAAGAGGGCTGAAGGTAGGGAGCCAGGTCATCTCGCTCCAGGGGTCCCACCCCCACGGAGACCAGCAAACTGAATCTCACTGGCTTGGGATTTTCCCAGCCAGCACAGCAGTTTGAGCTCAACCCTGGACGGTAAAGCTCTGTGGGGGAAGAGGCGTCAGCCATTACCGAGGCAGCTCTAACCTTTCCTGTGTCAAAAAAAACACAAAGAAGTTTACACAGCAGCTGCGGGGAGCCCACAGCAGCTCAACGATACCTCTGCAGGCAGACTGTGATGAGAATCCCTCCTTTCTGGGCAGGGCATCTCTGAAAAAAAGGCAGTAGCCTGTCAGGGACTTATAAATAAAGTCACACCTTCCCGAGACAGAGCACCTGGGAAAAGGAGCAGTTGTGAGTTCCACTGCAGCAGACTTAAATGTACCTGCCCAGCAGCTCTGAAGGGAGCAACAGAGCTCACAGCACAGCACTGGAGCTCTGACAAGGGACAGACTGCCTCATAGAATGGCTCCCTGACCCCTGTATATCCAAAGAGTCACATCATACAGGAGACCTCTGGTTGACATCTGGCGGGTGTCCTTCTGGGACAAAGCTACCAGAGGAAGAAACAGGCAGCAATCTTTGCTGTTCTGCAGCCCCCACAGGTGATTCCCATGCAAGCAGGGTCTGGAGTAGACCTCCATCACTCCTGCAGCAGAGGGGCCTGTTAGAAGGAAAACTAAAAAAACAGAAGAAATAGCCTCAACATCAACAAAAAAAAAATGCCCACTCAGAGACCCCATCCAAAAGTCACCAACCTCAAACACCAAAATCAGATAAATCCACAAAGATGGAAAGAAACCAGTGCAAAAGGGAAGAAAACACCAAAAACCAGAATATCTCTCCCACTCAAAGGGATCACAACTCCTCACCAGCAAGGGAACAAAACTGGATGGAGAATGAGTTGGATGAATTGACAGATGCAGGCTTCAGAAAGTGGGTAAATAACAAACTTCTCTGAGCTAAAGGAACATGTTCTAACCCAATGCAAAGAAACTAAGAACCTTGAAAAAAGGTTAGATGAAATGCTAACTAGAATAACCAGCTTAGAGAAGAACATAAATGACTTGATGGAGCTGAAAAACACAGCACGAGAACTTTGCGAAGCATACACAAGTTTCAGTAGCTGAATGATCAAGCAGAAGAAAGGATATCAGAGATTGAAGATTAACTCAATGAAATGAAATGAGAAAGCAAGATTAGAGAAAGAAGAGTGAAAAGAAATGAACAAAGCCTCCAAGAAATAGGGGATTATGTGAAAAGACTTAATCTACTTTTGATCAGTATATCTGAATGTGACAGGGGAATGAATCCAAGCTGGAAAACACTCTTATCCAGAACTTCCCCAACCTAGCAAGGCAGGCCAATATTCAAATCCAGGAAATACAGAGAACACCAAAAAAATATTCCTCAAGAAGAGCAACTCCAAGGCACATAATCGTCAGTTTCACCAGGGTTGAAATGAAGAAAAAAATGCTAAGGGCAGCCAGAGAGGAAGGTTGAGTTACCCACAAAGGGAAACCCATCAGACTCACAGCAGATCTCTCAGTGGAAACTCTACAAGCCAGGAGAGAGTAGGGGCCAATATTCAACATCCTTAAAGAAAAGAACTTTCAACCCAGAATTTCATATCCAGCCAAACTAAGCTTCATAAGTGAAGGAGAAATAAAAGCCTTTATGGACAAGTCATTGCTGAGAGATTACATCACCACCAGGCCTGCCTTACAAAAGCTCCTGAAGGAAGCACTAAACGTGGAAAGGAACAACCAGTACCAGCCATTGCAAAAACATAACAAATGGTAAAGACCATCAACACAATGAAAAAACTGCATCAACTAACAGCCAACACAACCAGCTAGCATCAATAATGTCAGGATCAAATTCACACATAACAATATTAACTTTAAAGGTAAATGGGCTAACTGTGCCAATCAAAAGACACAGAATGTCAAATTGGATAAAAAGTCAAGACCCATTGGTGAACTATATTCAGGAGACTCATCTCACATGCAAAGACACACATAGACTCAAAATAAAGGGATCAAGGAAGATTTACCAAGCAAATGGAGAGCAAAAAAAAGCAGGGGTTGCAATACTAGTCTCTGATAAAACAGACTTTAAACCAACGAAAATCAAAAGAGACAAAGAAGGGCATTACTTAATGGTAAAGGAATCCATGCAACAAGAAGAGCTACCTATCCTAAATATATATGCACCCAATACAGGAGCACCCAGATACATAAAGCAAGTTCTTAACAACCTACAAGGAAATCTAGACTCCCAAACAATAATAGTGGGAGACTTTAACACTCCACTGTCAATATTAGACAGATCAACAAGATAGAAAATTAACAAGGATATCCAGGACTTGAACTCAGCTCTGGACCAAGTGGACCTAATAGACATCTATAGAACTCTCCATCCCAAATCCACAGAAGACACATTCTTCTGAGTACCACATCACACTTACTCTAAAATTGAACATGTAATTGGAAGTAAATTACTCCTCAGCAAATGCAAAAGAATGGAAATCATAACAAACAGTCTCTCAGACCACAGTGCAATCAAATTAGAACTCAGGACTAAGAAACACATGCAAAACTGCAAAACTACATGGAAACTGAAAAACCTGCTCCTGAATGTCTACTGGATAAATAATGAAATGAAGGCAGAAATAAAGATGTTCTTCAAAACCAATGAGAATGAAGACACAACATACCAGAATCTCTGGGACACATTTAAAGCAGTGTCTAGAGGGAAATTTATAGCAATAAATGCTCACATGAGAAGCAAGGAAAGTTCTAAAATTGACACCCTAACATCAAAGTTAAAAGAACTAGAGGAGCAAGATCAAACAAATTCAAAAGCTAGCAGAAGACAAGAAATAACTAATATCAGAGCAGAACTGAATGAGATAGAGACACAAAAAACCCTTCAAAAATCAATAAATCCAGGAGCTAGTTTTTTGAAAAGATCAACGAAATCACTAGCCAGACTAATAAAAAAGAAAAGAGAGAAGAATCGAATAGATGCAATAAAAATGATAAAGGGGATATCACCACCAACTCCAGAGGAATACAAACTACCAACAGAGACTACTACAAACAACTCTATGCACATAAACCAGTAAATCTAGAAGAAATGGATAAATATCTGGACACTTACAACCTCCCAAGGCTAAACCAGGAAGAAGTTGAATCCCTGAATAGACTAATAGCAAGGTCTGAAGATGAGGCAGCAATTAATAGCCTACCAATCAAAAAGTCCAGGTCCAGATGGATTCACAGCCAAATTCTACCAGACATACAAAGAGGAGCTAGTACCACTCCTTCTGAAACTGTTCCAAACAATACAGAGAGAGGGAATATTACCTAACTCATTTTATGAGACCAACATCATCCTGATACCAAAACCAGGCAGAGACCCAACTAAAAGAGAAAATTTCAGGCCAATATCCATGATGAACATCGATGCAAAAATCTTCAATAAAATACTGGCAAACTGAATGCAACAGCACATCAAAAGGATTATCTATCACGATCAAGTAGGCTTCATTCTGGGGATCAAGGGTGGTTCAACATATGCAAATCTATATATGTAATCCATTACATAAACAGAACCAAAGACAAAAACCACATGATTGTCTCAACAGATGCAGAGAAGGCCTTCGACAAAATTCAACAGCCCTTTATGCTAAAAACTCTCAATAAATAGGTATTGATGGAATGTACCTCAAAATAACAAAAGCTATCTACAACAAACCCACAGCCAATATCATACTGAATGGGCAAAAACTGAAAGCATTACCTTTGAAAACCAGCACTAGACAAGGGTTCCCTCTCTCACTCTTCCTATTCAACATAGTATTAAAAGTTCTAACCAGAGCAATCAGGCAAGAAAGGAAATAAAGCATATTCAATTAGGAAAAGAGAAGTCAAATTGTCTCTATTTGCAGATGACACATTTGGATATTTAAAAGACCCCATCATCTCAGCACAAAATCTCCTTAAGATGATAAGCAACTTCAGCAAAGTCTCAGGATACAAAATCAGTGTGCAAAAATCACAAGCATACCTATACACCAGTAACAGACAGAGAGCCAAATCATCAGCAAACTCCCATTCACAACTGCTACAGAGAGAATAAAATACCTATGAATACATTTAACAAAGGATATGAAGGACCTTTTCAAGGAGAACTACAAATCACTGCTCAAGGAAATAAGAGAGGACACAAACAGATGGAAAAACATTCCATGCTCATGGTTAGGAAGAATGAGTATCGTGAAAATGGCCATGCTGCCCAAAGTAATTTACAGAGTCAATGCTATCCCCATCAAGCTACCAATGACCTCCAAAAAACTAGAAAAAAACACTTTAAACTTCAATTGGAACAAAAAAGAGTCCTCGCAGCCAAGACAATCCTAAGCAAAAAGAACAAAGTTGGAGGCATCATGCTACCTGACTTCAAACTATACTTTAAGGCTACAGTAATCAGCATGGTACTGGTACCAAACAGAGATACAGAACAATGGAACAGAACAGAGGCCTCGGAAGTAATGCCATACACCTACAACCATCTGATCTTTGACAAACCTGACAAAAACAAGAAATGGGAAAAGGATTTCCTGTTTAATAAATTGTGTTAGGAAAACTGGCTAACCACGTGCAGAAAGCTGAAACTGGACCTGTTCCTTACATCTTATACAAAAATTAACTCCAGGTGGATTAAAGATTTAAACATAAGACCTAACAGCATAAAAACCCTAGAAGACAACACAGGTAATACCATTCAGGACATGGGCATAGGCAAGGACTTGATGACTAAAACACCAAAAGCAATGGCAACAAAAGCCAAAATAGACAAATGGGATCTAATTAAACTTGAGACCTTCTGCACAGCAAAAGAAACAATCATTAGAATGAACTGGCAACCAATAGAATGGGAAAAAATTTTTGCAATCTACCTATCTGACAAAGGGCTAACATCCAGAATCTACAAAGAACTAAAACAAATTTACAAGAAATAAACAACCCCATCAAAATGTGGGTGAAGGATATGAACAGGCACTTTTCAAAAGAAGACATTTATGTGGCCAATAAACACATGAAAAAATGCTCACCATCACTGGTCATTAGAGAAATGCAAATCAAAACCACATTGAGATACCATCTCATGCCAGTTAGAATGGCAAACATTAAAACATCTGGAAACAACAGATCCTGGAGAGGATGTGAAGAAATAGGAATGCTTTTACACTGTTGGTGGGAGTGTAAATTAGTGGAATCATTGTGGAAGACAGTATGGCGATTCCTCAAGGACCTAGAAATAGAAATTCCATTTGACCCAGCAATCCCATTACTGGGTATATACCCAAAGGATTATAAATAATTCTATTATAGAGGCACATGCACACATATGTTCATTGCAGCACCGTTTACAATAACAAAGACTTGGAACCAACCCAATTGCCCATCGATAATAGACTGGACAGGGAAAATGTGGCACATACACACCATGGAATACTATCCAGCCATAAAAAATATCCTTTGCAGGGACATGGACTAATCTGGAAACCGTCATTCTCAGCAAACTGACACAGGAACAGAAAACCAAACACCACATGTTCTCACTCATAAGTGGGTGTTGAACAATGAGAACACATGGACACAGGGAGGGAAACATCACACACTTGGATCTGTTGGGGGGTGGGGGACTAGGGGAGCGATAGCAGGGTGTGGGGATGTGGGGGAGGAATAACATTAGGAGAAATACCTAATATAGGTAAAGAGGGGATGGAGGTAGCAAACCACCATGGCATATGCATAACTATGTAACAATCCTGCCAGATCTGCACATGTATCCCAGAACTTAAAGTATAATAAAACAAAAGTAAATAAAAGAATTCTAAGATTAGTAAGTAACTTTTGTAGGAGGTTAATCCTATCAGTGAGATATAAATATCATCTTTTCAAAACGTATCTAATCTCAAATATTTATGTAAATTCTGATAGTTACTATAAACATTTCATAAGGAACAGGCATTTAAAAGTACATATCAATATTACACAATCACATAATCATCTGGTAATGACAAATACTGAAAATAATTATCAATATTCTCTACTACTGCCATTTTAGCTATATATCCTTTTATGATAAAATTGACATATCTATACTTTCATGATATTTTATTTTAAAGTAAAGTTCTATATTATCAGTAATAAAAAGTACATGCTTATATAGGCAATTCTAAAATAAAGTAAGATGATTAAATTTATGATTCAGATTTTTCCACTATTTTTTTCATTAAATAGCTTAGGAATTTATGTGAAAGAGAATCATACATTGTTAACATCTAAACAGAAAAGGAAATTCACAAGAGCTCAACAAAAGTAAAAACTCTGCTTCCTAAAAATATTACATTCTGTCGACATTAGCATCACAAATGTATTACATCTTTGTCTGTATATCTTTGTATACAATATACAAAGATATTTTTCTGATTTCCACAGAAACAGCGCAAATTATTTCATACTAAGCTAATTGCCATCTCACATTTGTTTTGCTTGTTTGTTGATTTTCCCATCAATTTTCCATCTGACTAAAACAGTGTTTTTTAATAAAACTTTAAACAAAAGATAAAGGGAAACTCTTTTTGCATTTCTCAATAATTCTTTCCTTCCTGTGATTCAGTGAGATTCCACTCAAAAGGAAAAGAAAAAGGACATTTGGATTCAAAGGAAAAGAAACAATTAGTAAAAGTTGACTCATGAATATCTTTGAAAAAATATTTAAATTTAGTGACAATTTATTATGAACTGTGAAATATCCAGAAATGTACACATATAAATATTTACAACACAGACAAATACTACAAATATCTATCCTTCAGTTGTTCCTATCTATAAGTAGTAAATAATTTTGGACCACTCTTTTCAGTTGTGTCCTCTATAAGCCCAGTAATAAAATAATAGAGATAATGTGAATAATAATTATTGCTTATAACTATTATCACATAATTATATAGATAATTTATATATATGACTTTATGAAGTCCTCATAACTAATCTATTTCTTTTATTTATAAAAGAAAACACTGAAACTCAGAAACAAGTATTAAGTAACTTTCCCAAACTCTGAAGTCTCTAAGCCTTTATGTAATACTGCCTTCAGTTTCATATTTCTTTCTGCATCTCACTGATTTAACAGTTTCAACCATACACCTTTACTCTTTATTTTTTTCTTCATTTGAGATTACCCCATACACCCACAGTTATCTTTACAGGTGTATGGCAGCACCTGTAAAGATAACTGTGGGTGTATGGGGTGATCTCAAGTGAGATCATACAGTACAGATTTGTGGTACAGATTTGTACTTTGTAGTGCAGATTTTCCTTTGGCCTAAGGGCAAAGTGTATAAAACTCTGCTTGATATACTAGCATAAATCATTTCTCTTATTGCATTGGTTTTTCCATTTATAAAGATTAAATAAATTCACCTTTAGGATTTAGTCTTAATACCATAATAAATTGTTAAATTTATAGCAAAGGCAGAAGATTTTTAAATTTTCCTTGCTAAAGCATTTTATATATTAGTGAACTCTACCCAAAGCTTCTTTGCCACTAAAGACAGCATATATGCCATAATCTTTGGATTCAAAATTACCTGGTAGTGTTGGCCCCCAGAGGTTGCTAAATCTAATCTTTAAAAAATGCCTTATTTTATTTGCTATTAACCAAATGCCGGAAAAGCCTATCAAAATTAAACTTACAACAGAAATCATTTTAAAATTGGACCAAAATTTCACTAGAAAATATAAAAGACTAACAAAAATACATGAAAACAAGCAAACACATTAGTGTCCCTAGTTTTCGAATTTCAAGTTTACACCTGTAAATAACATAAAAATTATTTGTAAACTGTTTCCTGAAACCTCTAAAAATAAAATCCTAAGAAATAATTATCATTTTTTTGCCTGTATCACTGTGATAAACATCATACTACATTTATGCAAATTATGCTGTGTTCTAGGGTTGGTGATACCCCTATCAAAAAAAATTTAGGATCAGAAAGTATGACTTTTATTTAAATAGATTAGTTCAGCCTGAATATTCCCATGTTTTTCCTTCTGAAATTTCATGAAAATTACCAGCTTTTCTGAAATGTGAGATTTTTAGAGTTCACTTCCTGAAGACAGTAGTTGGAATGTGATGATGATAAATAGATATAACAGTCACAGAAATATCACATAAATTCAGAGAAATGAACAGCAAATGCAAAAGTTTCTGAAATTAATTTCAGTAGTTCTCAGTGTGTTACATTTTTAACTATTAATGCCTTGGTTTTCCATAAAACATTACCTAACATAAATAAATACCCAACATTAACCACTCAAATCTGATCGATTTTCTGTAAACTTAACACTACTGTAAAACATAAACTCTATCAATTTTTAAAGTCATGTATATGGAGTTATCAGAAAGCAGCAGACAGTTTTATGCTTTTGAGCCGCAACTGGCCCTGTGATGTTGAGGCAGTATAAATTCTTGCGCCTCAAAGAACAAAATTTCAGAATCTAACAAAAATATCTTTTAAAAAGGAATTCTGCTGGATAGACTGGAAATGCTCTAAATGATGTAGCTGCCTACACCTAAGATTTAATGTCAGCAAGTCAAAGGAGAAAAAGCAATTTTGTGCCAAGAAATAATCTAAGTCACTTGTGTTTGTAAGCACTTATCTACTACTGTTGGCATAACTTGCTTCCAAAAATTGGGTAAACTATAATAATCAGAGACAAGAATATTGGAGTATTTCAGCAATGTTGCTATATTTTATCATCAATAATATCAGTAACTGGCTCTGGAATACATTATCATAATTCAATATAACTTTTTAAAATTTAATTTTAATTTTTGACAATATGGGTAAGTAAAAAATATAATCATATAAATCATTCAAGAATTAAAAATATGATCTTTATAAGGTTATAATATAATAAAACAATAGAAATTTTAAAAGTATATAATATATAATTAACCATTAGCATGACCTTTAAACATCCTCAAAGAGAAACAGATTTTTAATTAAAGTATTTTGTATTTTTATTAATGCTTTTATTTTTTCTTTAACAGGGATGCTATAGAGAATATTTGTTCATTCGCTTTTACGGAAAATGTTAGACCTCATAGAATAATGTTCTATTATCTGCATAAGTCATTTGGTGAAAATTTTATGAATAACTATAAAACTTCTCAAACAAGGTTACATGAAACCCTGGAGTACATGTCAAGTGTATTTGAATAAACTGTTATAGGACAAAATACATTCAATTAGAACACCAATTTTATTCAAAGATTTACAGAGGAAAATTAGTTAATGTTTGTTTTAAACAGCTTTTGAGAGATCCTTTAAGGTAAATGAAAATCTAGTGCTCTTCAGAGAAAAATATAAAAATTAATGTAAAATTTTAAGTAGAAATACAAAAGTTCAAAGCAACTTCATATTCGAAGCAGAGCACATGAAGAACATGAACCCACAAAGATGGCTCCTCTCGTTATTTAATATTAGAACTTGCTATTCAAGACGCATTTCTGCTTGGAAACATGCAATGCACAAACACAGCTGCAATCAGAGCCTGAACATATCTGAGTAAAGCAACCAGTGGATTATAAACTCAAACCCATTAGCTAATGGATCTGGGTTTTTCTTGCTGCTACTCCCCATCCCATATTTTATAAGCAGTGATATACAAGAAAATGGCTAGCAACCAGCTCTCTGTAGTTAAATAAATCTACTGATATGAATACATACACAGGTACAAGTTTATCATAAATTTTACTGATTTAAAGAATACATGACATAAAATTTACCAATAATAATAAAATATATAATACTATTATTGTCAATTTCATATGGCCAATCGATTCTCACATAATGTTTTAGTTAATGTTCACTAACTTCTTGTATTTGTTACCAACATATACTTGAAATTGATGGCACTGTAGTTGCAGCATCCATGTCAGTCATATTTTTGTTAGCTTTAATGAGTAGGAGAAAGTAAAACAATAAAATTAAGACATGTTTCGAACTATACTCATTTGTCAATGGTGTGAATTAATTTTTTAATGAGAATAATGGCTTTCAAATATTAAAGAATTTTTTTGTACCATTCACAATGTAACAGCGATAGACACCATACATTTTGAAGTTCAATCTGCATTATTAACATTTTCCCCTGTCACCTAGACAAACACAAACTCACTCACCTCCCTATTTCAGGCTAAAAGCATGATGTCACCAAATGCAGAGTTGAAAAGAAATGTGAAGTAGCTCACCATTATCTGGTCTTCCCACCCTAGAGATTGTTACAGTAAGTGTAAGGAAGCTCAAGATCATAGACAAGAGAAGATAAAAGCCTAAAATTAATAGGCAGTGAGTTTTGAAGATTTATTTGTATTCTAACATAATTTAATTATACACTTATATAATTTAATTTTTAATAATTGCATCACAATGGCTTGCCACATTTCTGAAAATTTAACAGCTCTCATAAGTAGACATGAATGAACTCTAGCACAGCACTGCTTATGAGCTTTTGGTAAGCCCCAAGCACCTTAATACTCTCCTCCTAAGTTTCCACTAACTTTTCTGGTTTTAGCACTGAGTTTTATATTCTAGGAAACTCTTTAGTCTTAGGCAAGCTAGGCTATTTGGTTACACTAATGCATGGACTCTCCAAAATATCTGTGTCACTGTCTACTTAATGATAGATCAGGAATCTTTCTCTGAACCTACAGACCTTGCCAATTCCTTTCCCCACAGGATCTTTGTCCCTCTGCCTCTAGCTATTGTCTAGGGTGCTGGAGTCTGTAAGATATCCTATTGTCATTGCTTCCATCACTACCAGACATTGAATAGCACCCATGTGCTATTTTTCGTTTTGAAGTTGTAATTCAGGTCTATCCTAAACTCATCATTCTTTTAGCTCATTGGGACCAAGCTAATGGCTTCATTAGGACATTTTTTTCTCTCCACTTAATGAAGGCTCCCAATAATTACTTTAAAGAGTTGCCCTGAAAATTAAATAAGATTATGTTCCTACAAAGCCTAGTATAGCTGTTCACTAAATACTATTACAATAGTACTCTTATTATTAGTTCTACTTCCTTCTGAGACCAGCTATTTTCTTCCCATGGTGACCCTTGCTAAGAGACAGACAATCTTTCAGCTAAGTATATGCAAGTTATTACATAGCCTGTCACCATCAAATATAACTTAAGAAAGGAGTCCTATGCCTGGCACTTTATACTGGAGCAATGAGTGTCAGCTAGGATCTTGTACTTACAATTCAACTGGTTCTGTATCTATTTTCCAGTCTGCCCTAAACATAGCGATCTTACAGTTCATCTCTTTAGGTTCATTTTACTTAAAGTCCTTTATCATTCAGACATTATTCAAACATAACTCATGTTTATATCCAGGAGGAGAAAGAGATTACTTTTTGCCAGAGTGACAAATACTTCTCACTTTGGTATTATTATGTTGACTAGAAATAAAATCTATAAAAAGAAGTGTAAAATGTGTATAGTGTGGGTTTCTTCAGATTTCTTAGCAAGTTGTTCACGGAACTAACAAGATACAAACTGAAAAAGAAGTCAATGTCTCCACAGTATAGGTCAGCAAACTATGGCCAGCCCACATTCTACTTTTGTCAATAAAGTTTTATTGGAACACAGCCATGACTATTCATTTACACATTGCCAAATAGTTTGTTTTGCCCTACAAGGTCAGAGTTGAATAATTGTGAGAGAGACCAAGTGGCCTGCAAAGCCTCAAATATTTATTATCTAGCTCTTTAGATTAGAAGTTTGACAATTTCCACTCTAGTGTCTAAATGAAGAAATACTTTTATAGTTTCACCTGGTCAGGGCAAGATGACTTTGGAAAGGGGGGAAAATAGTCTCCAGCTGTTCCTAGAATTTCAAATAAGAAAAAGAACATGTTCTTACTTTTTCCTCAAATAAAAGCTACAAAGTCTCTCACTGAGAATGCCTTTACCTAGAGTGATTGGAGACCAGGACTAAGCCTATTGTTTGCTTTGACAGAATCTCCTAAAAGTTAGAGAGTTCAAAGAGCCTGCACTGTCAGGTATTGAACTGTTTATTATAACAAAGGCAGGAATTGTTTCTTTTTGCCATGTAGCTTTCAGAACATTATCATCATTTTTTGGAATTATATATAAATTATCTAATAGTGAAGGATTAACAAGCCTTATTGTCCCAGGCCAAAATTAAATTAGACTTTTCATGAGAAATAATTTTATCTTTTGTATACAGGACTAATCATGAGTGTATGTTAAGAAATTCTTAGTACAGGCTGGGGTTTATATAACAAAGTATAATAATTTGTCAGTCAAAGAAAAGTGTAAATTATACTTATGTTTTATTGTGTTTCACTGGAAAGTTATTTAAACTAGAACCACTTCCTTTTCAGTTCTAACTTTGCATTTCTTTACAGGTTTTCATAAAATAAAGCCAAATCACTAAGAATATTGAGTTTTGCGACATCAGCTCCAGTTGATACAGTTGAAAATTAAATTAGACTGTCTGGATTCTTATTCTTCAATAGTCTTTTTAGTCTCTTTAAATAAGATGCAACATTGTTGCCTGAAGCATTAGCAATAAAAAGCACTACATAGAATTGTGACCTTCATTCAATATTAGCATATGATGACTAATACTTTTTAAAGAATGTTGTAAGTCTCCCTAGCTGAGAAGCTATGTTTTAACGACTTTCTGCTTTTTCTCTTCTTCCTGTTTAATGCTCTAATTTTTGCTTTGTGTTTTGAACCAACAAATGCTTTCTTATTTTAATAAAATCTGGGTCTTTCAAATGAATGCATTGCTCTCCAGACTATTATTTCTGTCAAAAAGCTTTTTAAATTCTATTGTGAAAGTCAAGTCTGAGCTATTAATGTTTTTGCTCTGAGCACCACCTTCTTTCTTCCTGATTCATGGATACTGCTGGCTCTATGTGCTCAGAAATCACATTACAGCAAGAACATTTAAAAGCTTATTTGTCCCTTCAGACACACGATTTCACTAAACATTATGTGGACTCAGTATGTCTGCTCCAGGTACCCCAACCCTGTCTGACTCTTGCTCAGTCAAATCATATGGATGACTCTTCATGCATCAGTCACACTGGAAAATAATGCTAAAGTGAAGCTATAACCAAAGTTTTAGAGAATTCTAGTAAAGAGAGTTTAATTAATTTTGCTCCTACAGATCAAGACATTCTTTATTTTGGTCTTTAGGAGAAAATAGAGCATTATTTGCCCTAAATAATAGCTTTGATTTCAACACAGAAAGAACAGTATACTTTCGAGTATGAGCTGGCCACAGTAAAGCAGACACAATGGTAGCACCATCCCCAACCTTACTCTCAAACACTTTCAGAGACTCATGGAGAAATCTAAAATAATTTCCTAGGGCTTTCCTACTGCAAAAGGTGGCTGATTATTGAGACTCAATAGATCATTCATCAGAGGGATGTAAACTCCAAAACTTGGCTCAGTTCAGGGCAATGCTAGTTCTGGTGTAAAGAAAATAAATAAAATTTTGTGTCTGCATAGTTTAGATTGCAATTGTAAATGTAAATCTGCTTTAGATTAAAAAAAAAAAAAAAAAAAAAAAACACAAAAAAAAACCTAACCAAACAAAGTAAAATAAACTGCAAATCAATGGGTGTTACACAGCAAAGGAGTAACATGGGAAATATAGGTAATAGAACTCATGGGAGAAGATAACAAATGGTAGGCACTTCAGGGAAAGGTAATAACGATAGTCAGAATAAACCTAGGCCTCAAAGAATGGTAGAATTAGGCTGGGCGTGGTGGCTCACGCCTGTAATCCCAACACTGGGAGGCTCGAGGTGGTTGGATCACCTGAGGTCGGGAGAGACCAGCACAGAGAAACCCCATCTCTACTAAAAATACAAAATTAGCTGGGCATGGTGGCGCATGCCTGTAATCCCAGCCACTCAGGAGGCTGAGACAGAAGAATCACTTTAACCTGCGCAGAAAAGAGTTCTGACAGCATTCTAAGGAAAGGGCATAAAGTTAAGACAGGAAGAGTTTGGCAGTGAGTTTTGTGTAGCTGAATATAGAAGTGAAATGAACCCAGATCACACAGAGTTTTGATGCTCAAATTGAAGCAATTGTTATCATAAGCATTATATATTCATATATATATATATATATATATATATATAAAATGATCTAGAGTAAGGAAGTGACATTAACCAAGGAAAGCTCTAAGAATTTAGGAATAAATACCAAGTAGCCACAATAGAGTCTGTTAGGAGTAGAAATAGGAAAAAAAAATGAAAACTAAAGAGACAATGGCAATAATCTAGACATGAAACAATAAGTGCCCAAATCAGAAGGAATAACAGTGGTGGTGGTGGTCGGAATAGAAAGGAAGAATCAGTTATACTCTGTACTTAATTACTCTACTTGATATGCAGTTCAAGTATAGGAATATTTCAACAATGTCTGAATTCTGGGCATGACTTACTGGGTGATTATTGGCCCAAGCCAAGCAAAAAGAATGTCAAAAGGGATGTTTTGAGACAAAGGATAATAAGTTTAGGTTTTGGCTTATTCAATTTGAAGAAAAGGCAGAACATATTAGAGAAAATGTCAAGTTGTCAAACATAGATAACATTGTAACTCCAGGAAAAAAAGAGACCATGTCCTGATCAAAATAGGGCCATTTATACTATACCATCTAAGTGACTGAGGTCAACAGAGAACGTTGGTGACCAGTATGATGGCTGTGATGGTAAAATCAAAATATAAAACCTGAAAATAGCGTGTTGAATGAAAGTATTCCCATAAGTCTCTTATCTCAGTTATAATCTGAATCCATCTGCCTCTCTCTTTTATATTGTTAAAATAATTATTTTAATTAATTGTTCACATTGTTACTAGGAAGAACATTCCCTTGCCTGGGTCTTAAGAATGTGCAATTTTGGCCGGGCGCGGTGGCTCAAGCCTGTAATCCCAGCACTTTGGGAGGCTGAAGCAGCTGGATCACGAGGTCAAGAGATCAAGACCATCCTGGTCAACATGGTGAAACCCCGTCTCTACTAAAAATACAAAAAATTAGCTGGGCACGGTGGCGCGTGCCTGTAATCCCAGCTACTCAGGAGGCTGAGGCAGGAGAATTGCCTGAACCCAGGAGGCGGAGGTTGCGGTGAGCCGAGATCGCGCCATTGCACTCCAGCCTGGGTAACAAGAGCGAAACTCAGTCTCAAAAAAAAAAAAAAAAGAATGTGCAATTATATTGCTTACAAAGAAAAATCCAAGCAGGGTTTGATGACTAAATATTGCATAACAATGTTCTGAAAATTTTGCATTTGCTTTTTTTTTTAATTGTACATTAAAAATAATTTTCCCCTTTCCATTCTTCCCTAGAATCTGGGAGAATTTTTGGTGTTCTGGAATGTCTTAGAATGGTTTCAAAAATTTAATCAGAAATGGAATAATTTAATGACAAAAAAAGAATCTGGACTTCAAAAGTAAAGTGAGGTAGGTTTTTAGAAAAGCAGATGATTTCACAAACCCAGATAATGGAGGGTACCTGTAAGTTACATCTACTGATAGATACCAGTAGTCTGAACTCTCTGCTCCTCACCTTTGGAAGCTACAGCCAAAAGAGATTAGCCTCACCTGGCAATGATTAAGTAGACATTAAGATTTATGGGACCACCTGTCTTGGAAGAGATTAACCAGGCTTGAGCAATGAACAGCTCATCAGTGACCACTACAGATTGAACAATAGAAGTTTTCTCAAATTTCCTGCATTACCTAATTCCAAAGTTTTTGTTAGGGAAGGAGCTCTGAAAAAAACACTAATATTTAGTTTTCTGTCTTCTGTCAAATGTGATGAGACAGGTGTGAGTTAGGTTAAACTTAAGCCAGAAAAGTATCAAAAGTGTTGACAAAAAAGAATCACTTCATTTACAATTGCACACCTAGCTCACAGTCTCTTTAAATAAAGATGGAAAAGTATAGGAGAAACAGCAGTATGTTTAGCATCTTCCTTTTTACGAAGATTTCAAGGCTTGATATTTAACCTTATATTCCATAAGAGGTTCTTTTCCTTAACAGATAAACAGGTTTTTATGCAAGAAAGTGTACATAAGCACAATATAAAGTATGTAACTATAACCTAAGTGTCTATGATAATACAAGCTTCTGAAACACATTATTCTAATGCCAATTTACAGCTACTAGTCATATTACACAATTACCAAAGCTACATCATTCTCACATTTTTATAAACTAATTTTAATCATAATTTGCAATCCTGAAAGATAAAAGAAAAATGCACAGGAATACTAAAGAAGCCATATACATAGGTTTTTCCATGTAAACAAACTTGCACTGAAGCTCTGTAGAACCTATACTATCGAATTATACTGAAGGCCTGTGGAACCTTGTATTTTCCTTTGATTTGGGTTCTTTCACTTACAACCCTATTAGAAAACATACAAGAATGAAAAGCATTATAGGCTCCATCTGCAGTATAAGAAGATATTCTTGTTAAATAAGAGTTTTTAATTCATTATTTCATGGGAAAATACATATTTTAATATTAAATGCATTTTAAATATTAAATTTTTGTTTACTTTTTTTAGTACCTTAAGTATGATCATATTATACTTCAAAAAACTACACATATATTACAAAAAATTGGCCAAACAAGCCAATTTACTAAGGAACTTGCGTTTTAATCATAGGTGAATTCTATTAGAAAACACTAGAAAAAAAATTTAATATTAACTACTCAAATCCAAGACAGAATATATTAGCATATTTGTCTACCTATGTTTTAATTCTCTTTTTGTTTATTTGCAGTAAAGCAGGGAAATTTTGGGAGATAATTTTTCTATATAATGCCCTACATTTCTTGTTTTTATTTTTATTCATAACATTTTGCTAATATAACTAGAAATCTTTCTCTTTGTTCTGTAGTGTTGTCTTTATGTTGCATATGCTGCATTGTATATGTAATAATTATAGCATATAACTACAAAGAATCCCCAAAGGAAAGTAATTTTTTCATTAAAATTTGAATTTTCATATAGTTCTTTCTGCTGCAATCCACAAAGTATACATACAAGGTGTGATGGTTAATACTGAATGTCAACTTGATTAGTTGGAAGGATGTAAAGTATTGATGCTGGGTACGTTTGTGAGGGTGTTGCCAAAGGAGATTATCATGTGAGTCAGTGTGCTGCGGAAGGCAGACCCATCCTTAATCTGGGTGGGCACAATCTAATCAGCTGCCAGAGAATATGAAGTAGGCAGAAAAACATGAAAAGGCAACACTGTCCTAGCCTTCCAGCCTACATCACTATCCCATGCTGGATGCTTCCTGCCCTCAAACATCAGACCTCAAGTTCTTCACTTTTGAGACTTAGACTGACTCTCCTTGCTCCTCAAGCTTGCAGACAGCCTATTGTGGGACCTTACGATTATGTAAGTTAATACTTAATAAACTCCCCTTTATATATATATTTATATTTATATAAATCCTATTAAATATATACATATAAATATATATATTATTAATATATATTAAATCCTATTTATAATAGATTTAAAATCCTATTAAATATATATATATATATAAATCCTATTAGTTCTGTCCCTAGGGAATCCTGAATAATACACAAGGGATACCACTTACTGGTGGATAGAGGCAGTTATATTTTCAAAGGAAAGTGAATAAAAAGATTAGCATAACTGCACTGTGAAAGACATATATTACATATTACAAACTTAACAAATGTGTATGTGATAATGGGAGTAGCATCAAAGAACCTCGAAAGAAAGAAAGATTATTCTCTTACTTTTAAAGATTATCTGTAATTGTTGTATTTTGTTGTAGTCGAAAAAAATCTCTAATAAGACTATAGATTATGAATATTAGACTGTGAATTGTAGGACAGAGTATGGGTCTCCTATTGCATTTTGGGCCCCTACTGCATACCAGACAGATATCAAATGTTTCTTTCTAATGGCCAAATACAAATACATTAGAAAGTCCAAAGTGACTTTGCTTACTGGTGAAAAATCAAAAATATTTTGTACACATGGATTACTCTTCAAGTACAATATAAAATATGATAGATAAGTTAATTTGATTGTTATGATTTTAGTAATTCATAGGGTTTTTAAGGTTATAATAACTGTATTATTCATAATAACTAGCATATATTTCTATTGTTAACTTTAAACCATGTTATTTGCATGTCAAAGGGCACGGCTCATTTCTCTTTTATCAGGCCTTCCTTCATTTCTTTCTTTTTTCTTTCGTTTTTGAAATAATTCACATTATAGATTTCATAGCAATGCCTTTCTTTGATTCTTATCATTTTATTTCATGATTATTTATTTTTTAGCAAACCATCCAAAGTAGATACAGTCATGTGCTACATAACATTTCAGTCAGTGATAGATGATGTATCCAATGGTGGTTTCATAAGACTATTATAATGGAGCTAAAAAATTTCCATAGCCTAGTGATGTCTTAGCTGTCATAATATTGTAGCACAATGCATTACTCACGTTTGTGGTGATACTGGTGTAAAAACAAACCTATTGCACTGCCAGTTGTATAAAAGTATAGCACATACAATTATGTACAGTACCTAATACTTGATAATGATAATAAATGACTACATTACTGGTTTACGTATTTACTCTACTATACTTTTTATCATTATTCTAGACTGTACTCCTTCTACTTAAAAAAACGTTAATTGAGGGCCGGGCGCGGTGGCTCACGCCTGTAATCCCAGCACTTTGGGAGGCCGAGGCAGGTGGATCAAGAGGTCAAGAGATCAAGACCGTCCTGGTCAACATGGTGAAACTCCGTCTCTATTAAAAATACAAAAAATTAGCTGGGCACGGTGGTGCGTGCCTGTAATCCCAGCTACTCAGGAGGCTGAGGCAGGAAAATTGCCTGAATCCGGGAGGCGGAGGTTGCAGTGAGCCGAGATCACGCCATTGCACTCCAGCCTGGGCAATAAGAGTGAAACTCTGTCTCAAAAAAAAAAAAAAAAAAAAAAAAAAAGTTAATTGTAAAATAGCTTTAGGCAGATCATTTAGGAAGTATTCCAAAAGAATGCATTGTTATAGGAGATGACTGCACCACATTTGTTATTGCTCCTGAAGACTTTCCAGTGGGAGGTGGGTGTGGAAGAAAGTAACACTGATGACCCTGACTCTGTGTAGACCTAGGCTAATGTGTGTTTTTGTTTCCTACTTTTTAATCAAAAACAAATTTAAGTAGAATAAAAATAAAATTTTAAATTTTAAAAATATGAAAAGTTTAAACAATATGAATATAAATACAATATTTTGCATAGCTATACCATGTGTTTGTGTTTTAAGTTGTGTTATTGCAAAATAGTCAAAAAGTTTTTAAAAATTTAAAATTTGTAAAGTAAAAGCTACAAAAATAAAAATTTAAAAGGTGTAAAGTAAAAAAGTTACAATAAGCTAAGGTTATTTTACTATTGCAGAAAGAGAAATTATTTCGTAAATTTAATGTAGCCTATGTGTACAGTGTGTATAAAGTCTACAGTAGTATACAGTAATATCCTAGGCCTTCACATTGACTCACCACTCACACACTGACTCACCAAGAGCAACTTCCAGTCCTACAGGCTCCATTGATTGTGTAACTGCCTGTGATAGTCTGTTTTCACACTGCAGTAAAGACATATCCCCAAGACTAGGCAATTTACAAAAGAAAAAGGTTTGATTGACTTACCATTCCACATGGCTGGGAAAGCCTCACAATCATGGTGGAATGCAAGGAGGAGCAAGTCACACATTATGTACAAGGCAGAAGGCAAAGAGAGAACTTGTGCAGGAAAATTCTGCCTTATAAAAAAATCAGCATGCCCTCTCTCCCCACTCCTATTCAATATAGTATTGGAAGTTCTAGCCAGAGCAATAAGGCAAGAGAAATAAATAAAGGGTATTCAATTAGGAAAAGAGGAAGCCAAGTTGTCTCTATTTGCAGATGACATGACTGTATATTTAGAAGACCCCATCGTCTCAGCCCCAAATCTCCTTAAACTGATAAGCAACTTCAGCAAAGTCTCAGGATACAAAATCAATGTGCAGAAATCACAAGAATTTCTATACACCAATAACAGACAGAGAGCCAAATCAAAAGTGAATTCCCATTCACAATTACTACAAAGAGAATAAAATTCCTAGGAATACAACTAACAAAGGATATAAAGGACCGCTTCAAGGAGAACTACAAACCACTGCTCAAGGAAATAAGAGAGGAGTAAAACAGATGGAAAAACATCCCATGCTCATGGTTGGGAAGAAATCAACATCATGAAAATGGCCATACTGCCCAAAGTAGTTTACAGATTAAATGCTACCCCATCAAGCTACCAATGACCTTCTTCACAGAACTGGAAAAAACCACTTCAAACTTCATATGGAATCAAAAGAGAGCCCACATAGCCAAAACAATCCTAAGCAAAAAGAACAAAGTTGAGGCATCATGCTGCCTGACTTCAAACTATACTACAAAGTCACAGTAATCAAAACAGCATGGTACTGGTACCAAAACAGAGACACAGACCAATGGAACAGAACAGAGGTCTCAGAAGCAACACCACACATCTACCATCATCTGATCTTTGACAAACCTAACAAAAACAAGCAATGGGGAAAGGATTCCCTGTTTAATAAATGGTGTTGGGAAAACTGGCTAGCCATGTGCAGAAAGCAGAAACTGGACCCCTTCCTGACACCTTACATTAAAATTAACTCCAGATAGATTAAATATCTAAACATAAGACCTAACACCATAAAAACCCTAGGAGAAAACCTAGGCAAAACCATTCAGGATATAGGGATAGGCAAGGACTTCATGGCTAAAACACCAAAAGCAATGGCAACAAAAGCCAAAATAGACAAATGGGATATAATTAAACTCCAGAGCTTCTGTACAGCAAAGGAAACAATCATTAGAGTGAACCAGCAACCAATAGAATGGGAACAAATTTTTGCAATCTACCCATCTGACAAAGGGTTGATATCCAGAATCTACAAAGAACTAAAACAGATTTACAAGAAAGAAAAAAACAAGCCCATTCAAAAGTGGGCAAAGTATATGAACAGAAACTTTACAAAAGAAGACATCAATGAGGCCAACAAACATATGAAAAAATGCTCATCATCACCGGTCATTAGAGAAATGAAAATCAAAACCACATTGAGATACCATCTCACACCAGTTAGAATGGCAATCATTAAAAAATCTGGAGACAGCAGATGCTGGAGAGGATGTAGAGAAATAGGAACACTTTTACACTGTGGGTGGGAGTGTAAATTAGTGCAACCATTGTGGAAGACAGTGTGGCGATTCCTCAAAGACCTAGAAATAGAAATATCATTTGACCCAGCAATCCCATTACTGGGTATATACCCAAAGAATTATAAATTGTTCTATTATAAAGACATATGCACATGTATGTTCATTGTGGCACTGTTTACAACAGCAGAAACCTGGAACGAACCCCAATGTCCATCATTAATAAACTGGACAAAGAAAATGTGGCACATATACACCATGGAATACTACACAGCCATAAAAAACGATGAGTTTGTGTCCTTCATAGGGACATGGATGAATCTGGAAACCATCATTCTCAGCAAACTGACACAAGAACAGAAAACAAAACACTGTATGTTATCATTCATAGGCGGATGTTGAATAATGAGAGCACATGGACGCAGGGAGGGGAGCATCACATACTGCGGTCAGTAGGTGGGGGCTAGGGGAGGATCAGCGGGGGTGGGAAGGATGGGGAGGGATAATGAGGGGAGAAATACCAGATATAGGTGATGGGGGGATGAAGGCAGCAAACCACCTTGCCATGTATGTACCTATGCAACAATCCTGCATGATCTGCACATGTACCCCAGAACCTAAAGTACAATAAAATAAAAAATCAGATCTAGTGGGACTTACTATCACAAGAACAGCACAGGAAAGACCTGCCCCCATGATTCAATTACCTTCCACAATATGTGGGATTTCAAGATGAGATTTGGGTGGAGAGCCAAACCATATCGGTACCCTGTACAGATGTTCCATTTTTTATCTTCTATCCTGTAGTTTTAGTGCACCTTTTGTATGTTTAGATATGTTTAGATAAATAAATACTTAGCATAGTGCTACAATTGCCTGTGGATTCAGTGCATTAATATGCTGTATGGTTTTGTAGTTTAGGAGCAAAAGGCTATATACCATATAACACAGGTGTGTAGTAGGCTATATCATCTAGGTTTGTGTAAGTACATAGTAAGACCACATTATCATGAAATCACCTAAACAATTTCTTAGAATGTATATCTATTGTTAAACTATGCATGACTGTAGTTGCTGTCACTGGGATTTGACCAGGTACAAATTCGAAGTATTAATAATAAATTTTGCCAGATTGTAAAAATGGCAACAACCACAATTTTAAAATAACATACTTTAAAAATTAATGTTTATTCTATGAGAGAGTTTTACTCAATGGTGGAGGAATAATTTTTAAAAGTTCCACAAATATGAACCCTTGATAGGCTCTCTCTTCCCACAATAATAAATTTAGTTTTTATTTTTATTTCCCTCCTGATCTCTCCATCCTACATTTCCACATGTCTACGATTTCTCATCTTTATTTCGTGCCTTCCCAAACCAGCACGCCCCCAACAAACACACACACACACACACACACACACACTCACATATACAGACCTGTACACACACTTCTCCAGTTATTTGTGTATCAGGTTAAAATCATTCACAAACTCAAAGGTTTGAAAAAATTCATACTTATGTGTATTTTTTCTAACTATGCTCCCCAATTCCAGGGGCAGCATCTAAATTCTGGTAACTTTTACAACCTATCTTTGTGCCAGTCTTCCCTATTTCAGAGTCCTTTAAAATGTCACTGAAAATTTCTCATATTACTCTTTGAAATCTATAATTCTTCAAGTAATTTTGTAACAACTGTATTACATGGATGTGAATATAGGATATATACAGCAAAAAGAACATTTTCAATGTTACCATGAATTTTTATGCAAAAATTCTAAATAATGCATCAGCAAACTATATCTAGGAATGTAGAAAAATAATTACAGGGGATAAGAACAAAGTACAGCATCACAAAATAATGGATTTTTTAACTGTAGGCAGTCCTTTGGTGTCATCCATCAAACTGAGCCAAAATCAACAAAAAGACAAATTATCATCTTCATAGATGCACAAAACAATTTTGGTAAAAATGTAATGATTCATGATTTTTTTAAAAAACGAAGTCAGTGAAAAAGGAAGCAGCTTAATTAATGTAACTCAATAAAGAACATCTATCAAAAAAGATAACATCACATATAACGGTGAAATGTTAGAAGACATCGTTTAACAGTTAGGAGCAAGACATGGATGCCTGCATTATAATAATCATTTATGTTGTACTAGAAAACAAAGGTAATACAACAAAACAGAGAAAGAGAGAAAAAGAGAAAGACAAGGAGAGAAGAATATTGAGAGGGATATTGATTTGAGGATTAGAATGGCAGAAACATACGTGTCATTGTTCACTAAATGTGAGATGTATTCATATAAAATCCAAGTGAATCCACGGACTAATTATTACAACTAGTAAGTAACTTTTGTTGTATAAGTATATGAAAGTTTATAGTATAAAATCAATCATTTTTAATAACCCAGTCAGAAACATTCAGAAATTAGAAGTTTTTAAGTTGATTATAATAGAAATAAAAGCTGTAGAGTAATGGAATAAGACAAACAAAAATCATGAAAGAATTCATTGAAAAATGTATAAAATTTTATGGAAGGACATCAATGAAGAATTAAAATGTAGGAATATACTATCTTAATGGATGGGAAAACTATCCAATAAAAATGAAAATATTCATAAAATAAATTCAATCAAATTCTAAATTGAGTTTTCCATAAAAATTTTAAAGCTAATTATCAAACTCATGTAACTAAAATAAGGAGAAGAAGAAAGGAAAATACAACCTACCACATATCAAACTTCTTTGAAGTTTTATTTAAAGTTATAAGAACCTTCATTTAAAGCATACGGTGAGAAAATTATAAACAAAATATACCAACAGGCACAGTAGACAGCCTAGAAAGAGATCTACTGATATTTAGAAGCTATGCACGTGAAAACTAGCATTACAAATCAGAAATGCAAGAAAAACTGGAAATAACAGAATTGAATTACTATTTTACTCCTTAAAAATGGCTAATTGTGTTACAGCTATATAACAAAATATATAAAAGATGTGGGCAAAAAGGAACTGACTAGTGACTTTAGCAAACAATGCTTTAACTGGTACTGTAAGGCTAGAAACAAAAAGAACTTTCATAAGCACTATAGTCTAGATGGTAAACTTTCCTTTACAGGGATAAAGGATAGCATTTCCAGAATTAATTTACTTCTATACTAGGGTTGATAAAACAAATTGTAGATATTTGTAGTCTTGTTTCTCCCTATCTGAGAAAGATGCTACAAATAAGTAAGGGAGTGGAATGGAGGCTGGAATGACTCTGAGGTGCTGAATTAGAGTCAAAGATGTCAGATTGAACTCATGTTTATCATGTACTCATGCGAAAACATCACAAAAACCTAAAGTGAGAGACTACTAAAAAATAATCTACTCATTACTCCTCAAAAGTGTCAACATCATGACAAGGAAAACCTGAGAAACTGCCATGGATCTGAGGAGAATAAGCACTTTATGCAACTAAATGAAACATGGTGTCCTCAACTGAATCTTAGAACACAAAAGGGACATTAGCAGAAAAACTTGAAACCGAAATTAAGTCTGTGGTTTAACTAGACCATTGTACCAATGTTAATTTCTTAATTTTGATGAATATAGCATAATTATATAAACCACTAATATTAAGGGAAACCCAGTGAAGGATCATACCAGAACTCTCTGTATTATCCTTGCAACTAGTGTCTGAATTTAAAAATTGTTTCAAAATAAACAGTTTAACAAAATCTGATTTCAACTTTACTCAGTCTTCTCTCATTTCCATTAAAGGTAAGAAAACTTGATAATAAGTGATATAAAAACTAATATTTTTTTCAAAAGGCATTTTGAATTGAAATCAAGCTTGTTTACACAAACCTTATTTTATGCAAGATATTGTTACAGAAGCCAGTTACCAGCAAACATATATTCATTTATGAAAAATTATGTACAGTATGATTTCCCAGTACCATCTAAACTTCCATCAAGTTAGAATTGTGTAACTTGACTGAAAATTAAGTGCATGCTGTTTTCAAGAGTTTTTTTTTAAAGACCGATCTCAGTATTTTATTTTCTTAACTTACTGGCTAAAATATTTCCAAGGCTAACTAAAATATCTCTTTGTATAAAAGATATAAAAATAGGCCGGGCGCGGTGGCTCAAGCCTGTAATCCCAGCACTTTGGGAGGCCGAGGCGGGTGGATCACGAGGTCAAGAGATCGAGACCATCCTGGTCAACATGGTGAAACCCCGTCTCTACTAATACAAAAAATTAGCTGGGCACGGTGGCGCGTGCCTGTAATCCCAGCTACTCAGGAGGCTGAGGCAGGAGAATTGCCTGAACCCAGGAAGCGGAGATTGCGGTGAGCCGAGATCGCGCCATTGCGCTCCAGCCTGGGTATCAAGAGCGAAACTCCGTCTCAAAAAAAAAAAAAAAAAAAAAAAAAGATATAAAAATAAAACTGAAATTATACTTGTCATATCTTTGACAACTGCCTCTTTCTCCTGTTCATTAACATATTTCAGATGTCTATAAAAGAATATTTGACATGTATTTTTTTAAATAATCAAAACAAGAATCGCCCATCTAATTCAGAACAATGCAGTCAAAAGTAACTCCTATTTGAATTCTCTGTGCGTTCTCACACTCATACACACACACACACACAGGTTGTACATGTGTCTGTGTGTATGAGTGTGTTGGGATTGTATAATAATTATGTGCATTTCATGAACAGCCAGTGAATGAATACAGAAAAGAAATAATATTGAGATATTAATTGGCTCTTATCCTCTGCAACACATATAAATAAGAGCTGAACTTCATATTAGTTATTAATTTTCTGTGATTCAATCAGTATCCTCTTATTTTTCACAATATTTTAAATATTTATCATGTAATCCTATTTTCACAGTTTTTATTTTAATACAATTCCTATCCTTTAGAATAGTTGTTTGCAAACTGTAGCTGGCATGCATTAAAATCACCTGGAGGGCTAGATAGGGAATAATTTGTTAGTCCCCACCTTCAGAGTTCCTGATTCACTCTGACTGGAGCCTGCAAATTTGCATATCTAACAAATCCCCAGCTGATACTGTTGATGTAGCATAAGAAGTACACATTCTTATTGTATGTGTCAGATGTTTCTGCTACCTGTATTACAAGCAGGGGTTTTAAGCTTATTTCTCCTTCTTTTCACGACCAATGTGGGAAGAAGAAATTACTTATAAGCTGATACTTCAAAATAATACCTTAAACGTGAGTAAGCACATAAAATGAAAATAGATTAGCAAACAAAGAACTGAAGTGTTTACAAAGATCATTTATATTCCAAGAATCCTAAACCACATTAACTACCATTTGACTGCACAGTTTTTTAAATCTCTGAAACAACTCTACATTTTGCAAATCAATATATGGTTGTCCGAGAACAGTATAAAGAAGAAAGCTGCTGAAACTAAATGGGGTTCTTGTAAATTGTCCTCCCACTCCCCTGGTAAACAATGTGAAACATCTGCTATCCAACAATTTCACAAAAGACTTATCTTTCTGAGTGGCATATAAGGCATCCTTGGTCTCAAGTAGCTTAACACAGAAAGTGTGTCATATGAAGGTTTGCATTTATATTTATAAGCTGTAGGTATAACTGAACTAGTATCACATTCTGCAGTTATTTTTTCTTAATTTTTACTACCATTAATGTCTAGTAGCATGAAACAGGCCATTACATCTTCAGAACAGTCAGAATTACATTAAAAGTATTCTTATGACTTTAACCTTTTACCCTCTGATATTTCATGATCCAAAAAGTCATAGGCTTTTATTATAGGTTTTCTGATAATTTCTGACATCAATTACCAAGCTCTGTATAGAAATGTCCTCGTCTGATAAAATGAATGTGTTTTTACTCACCAGTTCCCTTGAAAAGCATCTATAATATTTAAAATTATTTGCAAAGGTCCAAGAACTTATTAGAAGATTCAAAAATGTAATACTATTTCAGTTATGCATTGAGTTTTTCAAGTAAGTTTCTCTTAAATGTATTATAAATAATAGCTATCATTTTAATTAGTTTCTTTGGTCCATTGTGCTAGTTGAATATTGATTTTTCAGATAATTATTCTTTTTTAATGTATTTAAAATTAGTTTATCATCTTAAAATTAAATAAGCTTTCTCAGGAATGAAGTTTACTAAGTATCTAGGTCCAAATTCTTTTCATAGGCTGTCTCAACTTATTTTTATATCCTTCTTAGGGAACTTAAGAGGAAAGTATTATCATTCTTATTTTGTATGTGAGGAAAAAGGCTCAGAGATGCCATCTCTTGCCTGAAGTCATACAACTAATAAAAGTCAACAATATATTGAAGTCCAGTATGCCTTGATTATACTCATTGTACAAATAAATAAAAATAGGTTTGGGTAAGTGTTTTATTTTCTACCAAGTAGCAAAAATATAGTGATTAACTTAGAGTTGGAAGATCAAGTTTAGTTTACAACTCCCCCGAAGAAGTGTCACTTATATTCTCCAAACTTGAGCCTATCAAGAGAAATTAACACTAGAAAATAAGAGAGAAGAGCTGTGTATTTTTTAACTTACCATTTTTTAGTTGACAGATAAAACTATATATTTATTGTGTGCAACATAATATTTTGAAGTATATACAGCTTGTGGAGTGACTAAATCTAAGAAATTAACATATATATTAACTGATATAGTTATATTTTTGTAAAAAGAACATTTAACATATACTCTCAGCATTTTTCAAGAATATTGTATATTAACTATAGTCACCATGCTGTATAATAGCTCTCTGAACTTATTCTTCCTAACAAAAGTTCTGTATCTTTTGACCAATAACTCCACAGCACTCCTCTCAATTATCCTAGCCCCTGGTAAACACCATTCTACTCTCTACCTCTGCGAGATCAACTTTTTAAGACTCCACATATGAGTGAGATCATGAGGTATTTGTCTTTCTGTGTTTGGCTTACTTCAGTTCACAATAATACTCTCCAGATTTATCTATGTTGATGCCAGTGACAGGATTTCTTTATTTTATGGAAAAATAATATTTTTGTATACAATGTGATATATGTGTATGTTTTGTTTATCCATTCATTTGTTAATGGATACTTAAGTTATTCCATACCTTGGCTATTATGAATAATGCTGAAATAAATACTGGATTACAGGAATCTTTTGACATATTGATTTTATTTCCCTTGGATATATGACCAATAGTAGAATAGCTGAATTATGTGGTAGTCATATTTTTATTTTTGGAAGAATCTCCATGTAGTTTTTCATAATGACTATACTAATTTACTTTCCCATAACAGTACACAATGGTTCATTCCCTTTTCTTCACATTCTCACCAATATTTGTCATGTTTCCTCTTTTTCATAACCATTCTAACAGGTATGAAGGGATATCTTTTTGCCTTTCCCTGATGATTAGCATTTTTAATATATCTATTGGCCATTCATATGTCATCCTCTGAGAAGTGTCAAAATTGATTGAGACTATAAACTATGAAACAATTAGAAAAAAACAGAGAAAATCCTCCATGACGATGGTCTGGGCAACGATTTTTTGGATATGACTCCAAAAGCACAGGCAACAAAAGCAAAAATAGATAAATGAGATTACAACAAACTGAAACGTACAAAAACAAAAAGAAAATCAGCAAAGCAGAGAGAACCTACAGAATAGGAGGAAATATTTTACATCTCATAAGGGGTTAATATCCAAAATATATAAAGAACTCAAGCAACTCAATAGCAGGAAAAAAAAAACCTGATTAAAATCAAGACAGCTGTGTTTTATCTTTGGCCTTCTCTTCTGTTTACCTTATAATCTAAACTATATTTATATGTCTTTGTCTTTGTATTTAATGGTGACTTATGGTGTCTTACACCTCAAGTTCTGCCTAACATGCACCTTATGAATATTCTGAGCTTTGCTTAGAGAAAATGAAACCCTGAAAATAATTTGATTCTATAACTATTTCTAGTATATCTCAGTGTAATGGTATGATGGTGTCAATTCCATTTCAACTAGTTTTCACTTGAGAATACGTATAAATTTATAAAATCTTAGACCAATGCTTGGTAAAAATAGATGGAAAATAGTGATATAATGTTAATTTTGGTGATAAAATATATAATTATTTTGAGAGCCTAAATTAAATTTTGAAGGTCCTTACATAACTTAAGAAATTGACCTTGAAAATAAACTGGTTAAAGGTAGATTTAATTTGAAATTTTTCCTTTACTCCTACTCAAAAATCTTCTTCAGGCTTTTATATTCTCCTACCTAAATTTATTAAAATTTTCCACCCTCATCTTTCTAACAGAAAAATAGCTATTTATTCAGCTGACAGATATAACCTGGGCTTGACCCTGCTAACCTATATTCTCATGCAAAACAAAGAGAATAAATGAGACTTAAATTTTTCCACTTTCTAGAAATGCTTGATTTTCCTAAGGTTCAAAATATGTTTTAATTAATGTGTTTTAATTAATGCTCTCCCTCCATTTACCCACAAGCCACTGGTGATTAAGTCATTATGGTATGATTTGTTAATTTGCTCTTCTTACCCAATGGACTTGAAATGCTGTTTCTAGAACTTTTATTTGATGTTTCCTTGCCAGTTTTGTTTCTGGTGCTTGATCTCCTAAACTAAAGCAAGTGCCACTAGAATTGTATGCTTTTGCTCCCAAGGCCTCCAGCTCTCTGGGACAAGCCAAATATGATTGGATCATTTGGCTTTAAAATGCCTACCTGCCTCTTCTAACATGTTCAGTCTGCCATCCCAGAGTCTATATAAATGAAACTCTAATGAGTTAATTTAATCTTGTGAAGAACTCAGAAGATTAAATTCCATTTGAATCAATATTTTAGTTTCTTTTGCTTTCTAACAGTATTTCAAAAGAGGAAATGATTAATACATCTAGTCCTCATGTAAAAAAACATCAAATTGAAGATGGCCTGAAGACTCAAATTATTCCTAATAATCAACAATGTCAGCATTAAACAGCTGATATCATCATTGATCAAGAATGAAGAGTTCCTTAGTGAATAGGAGTCCTGAGGGACAAAAAAACAAAGGAAGAATAAAAGTATTTAGGAAAAGTAGCATTTAGCTATTTGCTTCTTTCACCATTCATCCCCTCTTCAAATGAGGTCACTTCCCACCTTCCTCTTGTTCTCATTTTCTATGCTTCATACTTACAATTCTAAGGTAAGGTTTCTCAAGGCAGGAAAGTAGGCTGAGCTGTCAGGGAGGGAAGGAAAACTTGCTAAAATGATTTGAGTCAGCTAATGAGTGACAGGATGAGGAATGTGTAAGGAACTAGCTTTCCTTCCAGGCTTCATATATGCCCAGTTCTAATCCTTCCCACTATTGAGTTTTCTCCACTGTGCTCTAGCCAGGGAACTCTGAACCCTGGGAAAGCATACCTCTAAGTACATTGATTGACTGAAGGCTAATTTGCTTTTCTTATATCTACATGAAAAAAAATACATACATGGTTTATAAAAACAAATACAATAGGTTTTTGTAGGATAAAATATTCTTACTGGTAATTCTTATTGTATTATTATAGCTATCTATTATTATAAAACCATACCAGAGAATTCAACCTACCCTTGTGGAAGGGCTATAGGAACTGGAGGGTCTTAAGACTGTGGGGTCTTATGAGAGAGATCCTATGGATGACTGGAAATGATTTTCCATGGTTCACAAATTATTATAGTCATTTAGAAGTGGACATCAAATCTTTAGAGCCATAGGAATGCCTATAAAAGACCTAACATGTTTCTTACACTCAGGCAAATCAGAAATACTGGCTCTAATTCTATAAAGACATAAAATATACATAATATTTTAGAGGTAAGTTACCAACATATGCCTAAACTTTCCTGGTTGATGCCTAAATGTCTCCAGAATAAATCTACTCTGATGATTTAATGTTCTATAAAATTATGGGTTGTTAAATTTTAGTTGTTCTTTAGCATGAATAACAAGTTACGGATTCATTCATGATAGTAGGGTCAAAGGAGAAGGAGGAAAAGGAGGACACTGAATGCCTAAGAGAGATTGAGAGATGAATTACACTAAGATGAGTAAAGAACAATGAGTCTTCAGAGTTGTTCTTCCTAAGCTGATTAAGAGGAAGACCTATGGAATCATTATTATACTCCAATATTGTTTTATTTTGCAAGAATTGAATGATTCAACTTTTTAAAATAACTGATTAAAATTTTTTAAAAATAGCTGATAATTTGAACTATTATATTTAGGATGGTAAGTGAAAAGATACTGTATTACAGTAAGTTCTTTTTTCTTCTCCCTGTATTCTAGGGACAATTTTTCAAAACTATAAAATATTTAACTGTAAGATATAAATCCTATTTTATACTGAATTATATAATACAGAAATTAAAGACAGTGAGCACTGAACAATCTTTTTTTATTATACTTTAAATTCTTGAATACATGTGCAGAATGTACAGTTTGTTACATAGGTATACATGTGGCATGATGGCTTGCTACACCCATCAACTTGTCTTCTAGGTTTTAAGCCCCACATGCATTAGGTATTTGTCCTAATCCTACCTCCTCTTGCCCCCCAGCCCCTGACAGGCCCCTGTGTGTGATACTTCCCTCCCTGTGTCCATGTGTTCTTGCTGTCAGCTCCCACTTATGAGTGAGAACATGAGGTGTTTGGTTTTCTGTTCCTGTGTTAGTTTGCTGAGGATGATGGTTTCCAGCTTCATCCATGTCCCTGCAAAGGACATGAACTCATTATTTTTTAAGGCTGCATAGTATTGCATGGTGTATATGTGCCACACTTTCTTTATCCAGTGTATTATTGATGGGCATTTGGGTTGGTTCCAAGTCTTTGCTATTGTAAATAGTGCAGCCATAAATAACGTATGCATGTGTCTTTATAACAGAATGATTTATAATCCTTTGGGTATATACCCAGTAATGGGATTGCTAGGTCAAATAGTATTTATGGTTCTAGATCCTTGAGGAATCGCACACTGTCTTCCACAATGGTTGAACTAATTTACACTTCCACCAGCAGTGTAAAGGCGTTCCTATTTCTCCACATCCTCTCCATCATCTGTTGTTTCCTGACTTTTTAAAGATCGCCATTCTAACTGGCATGAGATGGTATCTCGTTGTGGTTTTGATTTGCATTTCTCTAATGACCAGTGATGATGAGCTTTTTTTAATGTTTGTTGGCCACATACACAACAATCTTAAATTCACTTCTCAGTAGAAGAGACTTGTTTATTAAACAAGTTAGTTTTATATAATTTATATTTATTATATTAGCAGAAGAGCTAGCTAGTAAAAACTTTAAAAGTATTATTTTGTAGTCTCAAAGAATTGCAATCTAGTTTATAGGCTACTTGAAATTTGTAATTTTGAATGACTTTCACAGAAGATATAAAACTGAGAATTTTAAAATACTATTCACTAAGAAAACCATGGAGCTTACTTGAAATTCTGAACAATTTACTGGTTATTTTGAAGTCTTTATGTTAAAATAAGTAAACTTTCAAACCAAAACTCTTTTTGCAGCTGTGAGATCAAATTTTGTCTTACAGTTATGCAATACAAAAGCAGGACTTCAGGAACAAAAGCATTGCCCTTCTTGAAGACACTGCTAATTTTGTATTAAAATCACAGAGATTATGCTTTTTCTTATATTGTATTTTGAATTTAATCTCAAAAGAATCTTGGATACTATCTACGCAGATCCCTCTATCTTCTTTTTCTTTCATTTGAACTTTTCATGCATAATACATTTTAATACTAGGGCTGCATAGAGATTTAGCAACAAAACATATGGGCATTAAATATACATGCCTGAAGTCAAACCAAACTCATGCATTGTGAAAGCCATTAAAATTATGTTGAATTGCTTTCCTTTCTAATCACAGTAGATTGGAAGAGTAGGAGAGGTGATGTCCACATGGTGAGGGACAGACTTCTCTATATAAAGAAGTATACGCCGGCCCAAATTTTAGAAGCATCATCAGTTAGTTTAGGTACAAACACTATGTTTTACTTTTTACTTTTTATTTTTGGCTTTTTATTATATTATCCATATTTAATGACTATTGGGTGCTGTAAGGGGGTAGAATTTTACTTTTACTCTTTTAAGGTTTTTTTTTTTTTCTGGACCTGAAATTAAATTGACATAAGACAGAATAACAGGAGAAAAGCATGAAAATTTAGTTAATACAAGTTTCATATGGCACAGGCGCCTTCATAAGGAAATAAAGGCCCAAAGATGAAATTAGAGTTGAATACTTATATATTGAATTTGACAAAGAGTAGGAAGTTGTGAAAAAGTAACTAAATTATGTGGGAAGGCTAAAAGAAGATACATATTATTCTAACAAGGTCTGTACAGAATTCTCTGGGTTTCAAGTTTCTGTCCTTGATCATAAGAATATTGCCTTCCTTCTGGTACAGGGAGGACATCTTTCATGTGGAAATGTCATCTCCTGTTGTTAACAAAGAGAAGGAAGGTCAAAGTGATCTTACACCAGAATGGTAGCATATTTTGGGGTGGCATCATTTTAACTCCTTCACTGCTCTGCTTTTATAAAAAAATCTGAAGTCATTCTTTTGGAGTTTCAAAATGTCATTCATCTCTTTTTCTTAATATATCACCTCTCCCTCAATTTTCTGGAAAAGTCTGGATATATTTTTATAGATAAGCATTATTCAAAATGTCATTGCATAGCTGTTCTGTACAGATCAGTTTCTGAGATCTGTGTTACACTGCATTCTACACTCACCAATCATATTCCTGTATTAAAGATTCTTAGAACATCTACAAAAGAGAAACAAAGTCTTTTAATGTAAGTTTTTTCAAGTTTAATTACAAAACATTTTTTCGTAACACATAAAATATTAGGAAAGACATAAAGACAGAAAATACTATCTAATTCTAATCTCTTCTTAAAAATTGCCCTCTTACATGCAAAGTATTTAAAAGACATTATTAACAAGAAGGTAGTATTCAGCACTCCTAATTTCAAACTTAAAACTGTATTTTAAAAAATTTTTTTCAAAGGGATTTTTCGCTTTATCTCCTTATTCCTGTAATTTAAAAAGGAAAACAAAACCATATAACGCTCTTCACTACAGATACGGACAAAATTTCTGTATTTGCTAAAACCAACAGGCAGGAAATGGCCTTCATAACCATCCTCCAATATTGCTAGAGGATCAGGGTGGTGGGAAAGTCAGTTTAAAAACCAGTTGCAAGTCAGGCGCCGTGGCTCACGTCCATAATCCCAGCACTTTGGGAGGCCGAAGCGGGCAGATCAGGATGTCTGGAGTTTGAAACCAGCCTGACCAAGATAGTGAAACAGCGCCCCTACTAAAAATACAAAAATTAGCTGGGCGTGGTGGCATATGCCTGTAATCCCAGGTACTAAGGAGGCTGAGGCAGGAGAATCACATGAATCCAGGAGGCAGAGGCTGCAGTGAGCTGAGATCACGCCATTGCATTCCAGCCTGGGCAACGAGCAAGACTCCGTCTCAAAACAAAACAAACAAAACAAAACAAAACAAAAAAGTTGCAATATACTGTACTATCAGAGAATGGGGTGAAGCAATCGAGTCCTTTTACCTGACTCTGAATCAAGACAGCAAAAAGAATGTACCAGAAAGAAAGAAAAAACAAAATGCTACTCAAATCTCCATCCAGTATATCTACCCTTTATGGAGAAAAGTACCTTTATAATGTTTTACAAATAATCGTGGTCTCAAGTTTCCATTTTCAGTTTTAGTAAAAAAGAACTTTCAAAGAAAACACTCTAAACAAGACCCTCCTGTATACAAAGCTCTATTTTAATAACTAACGCAACAATGATACCCTTGTTGGAACAATCCAGCCGCTTTGAAACTTTAGTATTTACTTACTAGATGAACAAGTTTCTCTATGGAGGTGCCTTTGACTTCAAGAGATGTGTTAGACAGCTCCAAGTTACATTTTAGAGACCCTTGTGTTTTTAGACATTCTTTTTCATCTGTCAGAAAATCACGCTGACGAGTCTGTATGAAAGGTTGTAGCTCACAAACCATGCATCACAAAACTAACAAGGCAAATTTAAAGAACCAATGAAAGAGTGGAAGCTAGTCTCGGAATCTTCAATTGGCTATGGTAATCTCAATTTATTCCATTAATTATCTTTTAGACCTCAAGATACACATGACCTAGGGATAGTTTACATCAATGGACAAGACTTAAAAATAAAAACCAAGTTCAGCAAGTATTTTAGCACCTACTAAAAATTACACAACTCCCACAACGACACATTTAGCGTTTCTAAAGTTGTAAGAAGCATGTTCGGAAACTTCATGGAATTTCCCAAGTTGTTTGGGTCAAAAACACATGTCTTCTCAAAAAAAAAAAAAAAAGGTAGGGGGGGAAGAGGAAAGGGAGGACATTTGGGGGCAAAAAACCAAACTGGTCTGTCGCATAAGTCAATTTCACGTTCACCTACTGGTCACCACGAAGCCAAGATAAGTTTTAAAAGGAACACATTCTGAGGTCTCCAGGGATGAGCTCTCGAAGCCCGCTCAGCACGGGCGCCTGAGCCGGGGCCAAGATCCCGCGTCTCTGATTCTGTCCTCACTGAGAGAATCCGGGGGGCCAGCAGAGGTTCCCCAGGGCAGCGTTCAGGGAAGACGAGGGAGAAGGGCTGCCCGGGTCTCACGGGTGCTTCCCCAGCTAGGGCTGGCCGTGAGCAGCCAGGGCCCAGGGGCGCGCCAGGCAAAGAATGTAGCGACCCAGAAGCTCGCAGGGCCGCCCGCCCTGGAGCCTGAGGCGGGGAGGACCTCACCTTGCTGCAGTCCTCCTCCTGCTGCTGTAGATCAGAACTGCGGCCATGGAGACGCGGGAACCGAGCAGGGGGCTGCCTGGCTGTACCAGAAAAGAAGAGGCTGGGCCTGACCGCGGACGCCTGGGCGCCTCTCAGGGGTGGCCCGCTCTCCGCCCCCGCCGGCCTCCCTGCCCAAAGGCAGCAGGAGAGCTCCGGACTCCGCCACCATCCCAGCTGCCCCGGGAGCAGGCGAGCAGGGCGCCGCGTGCTCCCCTAGAGCGGCCCCCAATCCCGGATGTCGTCCATCTTGGAGTCAGGCAAAGACGCCACGCTGGGCCGACCCTTGCTCACCTGCGTGAGGAGGCCGAAGACAGCAGGGCCGCGAAGGTAACGTGAAGCCCCGGACACTCTCCCAGCACTGCGCATCTAGAGAAAGCTTAAAGCTGTATTTTTTTTTTTTTTTTTTTTTTTGAGGCAGAGTTTCGCTCTTGTTACCCAGACTGGAGTGCAATGGCTCTATCGCGGCTCACCGCAACCTCCGCCTCCTGGGTTCAGACAATTCTCCTGCCTCAGCCTCCTGAGTAGCTGGGATTACGCGCCACCATGCCCAGCTAATTTTTGGTATTTTTAGTAGAGACGGGGTTTCACCATGTTGACCAGGATAGTCTCGATGTCTTGACCTCGTGATCCACCCGCCTCGGCCTCCCAAAGTGCTGGGATTACAGGCGGGAGCCACCGCGCCTGGCCTTAAAGCTGCATTTTAAATCCATTCATCTCCAACAAGCATAGACTAAAGTGACTCAAAACGGCAATAATCAGACAGATTGTTCCACCAATGCATAAAAGTTGATGAACTTTTAATTCTTTACTGATGTCTAGCAATGTAACAGAGCCGTTTTGTTTGTTACTCACCTGAAGATATTCTGTATAAAAATAGAAGAAATTCTGTAAATGATAAACTACAATAAAAACTAATCAGTCAACTTTATTGGAATCTTTTAACCTTAATAGAAAATTATAACAAATAAACTATGTAATAAAGAGTATTTTAAAAATTAAAACTACATCTAGAATAGAGAAACTCTGACCCAAATAGATAACTCCCTTAAAACTGTTTCTTTAAACACAAAGCTAGTTAAAAGACTGATGTAAAGTGGCAGTTCTTCACCAAGAGGACACAGCATATTAAAGTTAAGTGGCTTTCATGCTAGAATCTTTTTTGCTTATGGATGGAACATTGTAGAGACACACACACACACACACACACACACACACACACACACACACACACACACACACACACACACACACTCTGCAGATATGTGGCCTCTGTATGGTCCCAAAACGTTTTCTTTTTACCGTAAGAATATTTCTGTTTTACACTGTATTTAGGTCTAGTATTAAGGTTTAGATTTTTTTTAAGGCCCCTTTAAGTATCTTTCCATTCCTTTAATGTAAAAAATACCTTTTAATCTCAGGATAATCAGGCCTCTTATTCCTTCTCCCCTGGATTCTCCTACTCCACCTTCAGGTTTAGCGTAAGCATCGCTTTTTCAGGACAATTTTCTTCAATGTCCAAAGTTAATTTTTGTACCTGTTCTATGCTTTCATAGCACACTTTTGTAATACTTACTGAAATTATAATTAAATAATTACTCATGTAACTATATATATTATGACAGTCTCTGTATGTGGACTGTCCGTAGTACATTTATTATTATGACCACCAGTTTCTAGGACATGTAGCACATAGTAGGGTGACCGATAATGTAATTTTGAATAAATAATAGAATGGACTAATTATGGCATATTTTCATTGTAGCCTAGGTGAATTTATTTTGAAAGATATTGCACTGTCATTTTTATACTTGATCACTCTGTTATTTTAATTTTATCAGAGTGTTCAGTAACTCCCCTGTTCTCTTCTCAGATAGATCTTACAAGTTAGATAACCTAGGCCCTCAGACTATTAGCATTCTTCTTTTTCATTTCCTTTCAAATAATTGCATGATTCCCTGTGCTCTTCATGAGAGAGAGCTAGTACAACTTCATTACACTTCCCTGCTTCATACAGCCTCCCTGTCAACTCTGGCAGGAGCGTATCTCTCCTTTTCATGAAGACAGGCCTCTCTCAGCTTTCAGTTATTTCCTCTTCCGGTTGATCTCTAACATTATTGTTGAAGAACTAAGGAGTTTAGTGCAGAAAAGCTGAAACTGATTATTACTTCCAGCTTAAAGACACTTGCCCTGTAAAGGATAAGGCCCCATATCAACAATTATTTGTATAAATATTTGTATAAACGTAGAAAATATAGATGCACAAAATTTATAAAAAATATATAGCATTACTTATGTCTTTTAAAGAGAAAGAAACTTAAACATAAATCAAACATAAGAAAATAATAATCCTTACAGTTCCTCAGATAATACTACTGAGAGATCCAGGTTATGAGGACTATTCATTTATATAACTTAGAGAAAGGCCTCTTTAAATCATTTTCCGTTTGCCCCAAGAATACTGTGCTACCAAGCAAGCTGCACTTTTTTTTTTTTTCTGAGTGGGAAAAGAGTTAAGAAAAAAGAAAGCAAAACTAAGCAAAAGGCTGGCATAGGATACACATATATATGGACTAGAATTGGAAATCCATAAATGAACTCATATATCTATGGGCAATTTATTTCTAACAAGAATGCCAAGTCCACTTAATGGGTAAATAACAGTCTCTTCAAATGATGATACTGGGACAACTGGGTTTCCACATTTAAAAAAGGGTGAAATTAGAGGTCTTCCTCATATCACAAAGATTGACTCAAAATGGATCAATGGTCTAAGTATAAAAACTGATATTATAAAGCTCTAAAAGTGTGTTAATCTTCATGAATTTAGATTTGGGAATAGATTCTTAGATATGACTCTGAAAGCATGAGTAACAAAAGACAAAATAAACTGCACTTCATCAAACTTAAAAACTTTTGTAACTTAAAGAACATTATTGTGAAATTGAAAACCTGTGAAAGAGAAAAACCTTCAGAATTGAAAAACATGTCTGCAAATCATACATCTGATAAGAGCTTAATATCCAAAGTATATAACAAAAACTCCTGAAACTCAAAAAACACAAAGACAACCCAGTGGAAACAAATAGTCAAATGACTTGAATAGATATTTCACCAAAGAAGATCTGCAAATGGCCAACAAGCACATGAAAGGATGTTCAACATCATCAATCATGGGGAAAATGCAAATCCAAACCACAATAAGGTATCACTTTATACCTATAGGATAAAGATAATTTTAAGAGTGGTAGGAGAAACTGTAATTCTCATTCATTGCTTGTATAAATGTAAAATAGTTCAGCTGCTATGGAGTAGTTTGGCAGTCCTTTGAAAAGTCAAACCATATGAGCCAGCAATTCCACCTTCAGATATGCACCCCCCAAAATTGCAAACAGGTACAGAAAGAGATGCTTGTATATCAATGTTTATTTCAGCATTATACACATTAGTTAAAAAGTGGAAATAACTCTAGTATCTATCAATAGTTGAATGATGCATCAAAATGTGGTACATGATCACAGTGGAATATTATTCAGCAATAAAGAGAAATACCTCTAATGCATGTTACAACAAGGATTAACCTTGAAAATATTATGCTAAGTGAAATAAGACAAAAGAGGACAATTATTACGACTCCACTTTTATGAAATATTGAATGTAAAAATGTATAAGTAAACTAGAGGTTACTAGAAGCAAAGACGAAAGGTCATTGGGGAGTTATTGCTTAATGGTTACTACATATCTGCTTGAGATGAAAAAACATTTTGAGATAGATAGTGATGATGGTTGCACAATATTGTGAATATAATTAATGTCACCAATTTGTACACTACAGAATAAAGTGTCAACTATTTTACCAAAATAAAATTTTCTGTCATGTAAATTTCATGTAACATATATATTTTTACCAAAATAAAATTTGACTAATATAATCAGTGAATATTTAAATTTTGTATTAAAATCATGCATAAATAAAAGAAATTCTGCTGGGGCCCAAAAGAGCAAAAAAAAAAAAAAAAAAGACATAAGTTCATTCATTGTTCTTCTTTCCAGGGAAATTAATTGAATTGCATATCTTGAAACCACAAACTCATGGTTGTACCTATAGTCTGAACAATGTATTAATCTTTAGGATTCCCATAAAAAATGTAAATGCAAGGGTGAATATTTTGAATAAGGAAGTGCATCACAGCAAATTGCAACTTGAAACAACTGATATATCACAAAATATCTCAAAAATCTACATGTATACAATTTTTATTAATTTGACTTTCTGATATACCTCTATGCTTTTCCTATTTCTTTTGCTCTTTTTTTCTTTGAAATCTTCTTCATATAATTATGATTTTTAAACCATTTTCCACAGGGAGTACAAAAAGATGATTCAGTATTTTCTCTAGTATAATCTGTACCAAAAAGTTTAGTTTTGTGATGAGTTATTTTCATGCCCCAGGCACCTCAATATCCCTTCAGGGAATCTTTATCTGCAGCTATTATGGCTTATTTTCACTCACCCTACTGACCCCACCTGCCCTGCAGGAGCAAATGTTTGTCCTAAGGATCATGCTCATATTCTAAGGGATTTAATACACATCTCAGGTAAAGTTCTGAGCTCTCTTAGGCTATCTCTAGATGGAGTTTTTTGACACCATTTCCATATACACTTCAGTCTCAGAGTTTCAGTGTCTCCAAGAATAACAAGACTTCATAAAAGCATTTGATGTTACAGCTCAAAGTGACCATGAAAAGCATCTAGTCCAGGGCTTTTTAAACTTTACTCAGCTAAATACCACTATCACAATTTTGCCATTTCCGTATACCACTTTTGCAGTTATTTGCTTAGGATTTATTTTCTAATCGTTTACTTAGTCATGCACGTTAATCTGTCTTGACACAATACATTCATAAAATCTCATGCTATGATTGAAACTTATATATGTTTTTTTGATGTACATTAAAATACATTTATAGGCACAAAAGAAAAAATGGTTGATGATGTAGAAATAAGAAACTTTAATGATGAAAACTTAATAGAAATCTTATATTTTTAAAAGTAAGTAATTCTCATTTTTATTTAAGCGAAGTAGTGAAACAGTGATGTGTTTTCTGTTTTCCTATAAAAATTTTTTTAACAAGAGTGATGTTGTTCATTAGATTATAGTAATTCTTAGTGCACTCAAAAGTCATTTTAATCAAGTGAAAAAAAGGAGTAACATCGAGTAATAAAGCAGGTGAGGGAGCCAGGCCCAGGGTTAACGGGGGACAGAATAAATGTTGTTTCGGCCACTTCCTCTATTAATCCATAAAAAAATTCCCTGTCACTTCTACATGTAGAAACAATCATTCCACACTTTATGCACCATACAGTCTTCTGCACTTTGTTGTTTACCTTTTTCCTCCCACACCCTGTAAACTCCTGGGAGTACTGAATAGGCCTTACTACCATAGATATTTCTGTTGCCTAATATCATGTTAAGTGTCTGGAAGGTATTCGTTATTATGGAATAAATGACCAGAAAAGTATGTATAAAAACAGACACCTGGAAAAAATTAATGCTTATTGTTAATATGGATAAATAATAAATAAATAGAATAGCAATCCTAAGATCAGACCACCCATAAGAAGAACTGAATGAATACAGATTTAAGATGATAAAAAGACAAGAAGATTTTTTTGTAAACTTCTGTGCTCTGACATGTCAGTAATCTCCCAGTTAAAAAAAAAAAAAAAACTCACAAAATGCATATAATTGGCTTAAACCAAGACACAACAAGCCAAACATACTTCTGATTCTTGACCCTAGGAAAAGATCCTTTTTGAAGACATAGAAGACATGGTCTTACCCTCCCATCAGCTACATTTTCTTTACAATGTTATGTTTTATGTCCAAAGAGACTTCTGCCAACATGAGACTTCCAAATGGACAGGTAGTGTATTTCCTAAACATTATTTTAAATACAACTCCTTTTGTTTTAACACTTTACGAAACTTAAAATATTTTTTGATCAGGAAAACAGACATCATCTCTACTACCATGATATTTTTTGCCTAATGAGAGAGAGACAATAAATTTTTTAAAGCCATGCATGATTATAAATTTTGATAAATGCCAAGAATAAAACACCCAAGATGCATTGAGAAAATATATGGGCAACTTACTTAAATAAGGGTAAACAAGAAAAGACTTCCCAAGGAACAGAAGATCAATTTCAGGTCTGTTAGAACAAGCCTTTAGACAGGGAATTCTAGGCAGAAAAGTGTTTGAAAAGTCCCTGAGTTGAGAAAGTGCTTGGATGGGCCTAAAAATGTGCAGAAGACTAGGGAGACTAGTGTGTTTCAAAAGTAGCTGAGAAGGGTCTGAGATGAGCTGGGAGAAGGATTTCAGGCCCAAATTGTCCAAGGTACTACAGGCAGCAAGAAGTTTTGCATGTGTAATGCAAAGTATACTAATGGTTGTAGATATGCATGACTATGCAGGATAAGTAAGGTCTGGAGACTACAGTTAATAGTACTGTATTGTACATTTGAAATTTGCTAACAGTAGACCTTAAATGTTCTCATCACAAAAAGCAAATGAGACAATGGATACATTTATTAGCTTGGTGTTGGTAATCATTTCATAATGTAAACCTATATTAAAATATTCATGCTGTATATCTTAAAATTATGCAATTTTATTTGTCAATTATACCTCAACCAAGCTAGAAAAAATAAAAAATTAAAGGAAAAAAGACAAGATGCAAGAATGACAATAAAAATTATTTCAACTGCTTGGTGAATAATAGATTAGAAGAGGTAATAGAAAAATTGGGAAAACCGTGGGGAATCTATCAAATTGCTCAGGAGATAGTTAATGAAATTTTACCTTAGGATAATGATAGTGAACATGGATAGAAATGGAAGATTTAGAGACATTATTTGGGAAGTCAATATTAACAGTGAAGGATAAAATTTAAGATGATACCAAGTTTCTGGCTTGATTAACTACATGTGTGCTATTTACTAGAAAGGGGAAAAATAAAAGAGCAAGGGGTTTGGAGAGGAAAACCAGTAGTTTAGTTTTGAACACATGAAGATTGCAATGTTTGTAAAGCATCTACATTTTAGGTGGGTAGTGGGCAGTTGGAGATATAATTCTTTAAAACTTGCATATATAAGTCTCATGATACAAATGTGGATGATATAAATACAAATTACAAATAAATGTAGAATACGAATGACAAATTTTAAATGAAATTGATTTGATCCAGAAGAAGGAATAATTTAATAATATAGGAAGGGTCAGTGGCAGAGACAGAGGGTGAGAAGTCCTTAACAAAGCCATAAGAGATTGGTTTCTAGATTGGCTTTTTATAGGTGAGGTGTCATCTTGTTTTTTTGAGAAGGAAACAAGCAGCAAATTGGTCCAGAGAAAGAAAACTGTGCAGTTTTGCTGTCGAGAAAGTGAGGAAAGTCTCTTCCAAAGGTTTCATTATTTTTTCAGGTTTGAGAGACAAGATAAAATGTAAAATAGTCACTAAACAAGATGAATAAAGAAACCAGAAACTCTTCTTCAAGTTTTACAATCAAAAATTTCCCAAACCTCCTAAATGGGTTGTATGTCCTCTTAATAAGGACATTCTGGTAGAGCTGTGTTATACTTAAGAGACCAAGGTTGAATCATCTTCTTACACATGCTGCCTATTAGAAGTGGGGCAGTGAAAAACGAATGGTTCCCAGGGAAAGAGGGCTTAATTTAAATGTCCCTATTTCACAAAACCCACTAAAATAAGCATTGCTTTAATATTTAAATAATCAGAAGGCATTTTTCTTGTTCTAGTTTTCTTCTCTGTTGAAGGGTTTCTGCCAGAAGAATAAAAGAAATCACACAGAAGAGCCTCCTGTTCTCTCGGGATTTCTAACAGTCACTAAAATGCAGAGCATAATGTTGCAGTGACTTTCAAATTGTAGTATGCATTCTCCTATGCAATTTCTGGATCCTGCCCTCAGAGAATCTGATTATATGTTTGGAGTTACCTGCAATTTTAATTAGTTTCTCAAATGATTTTGAGGCATGAGCTATACCTTGAGGAAAACAAAATAGGGATGAACCTAAATGGTAGATGTAGCGACGTCAACATTTTATGTATGTGCATTGCCTTTAAGTTCAGGGATTATTATAATAGGAATTAAGAGCATCAAAAAGCAGAAAAATATGTGTGTAGTTTCTATATAAATTGGGACACATGAGTTTTGCAATTTTATGAAGGCAAATTAAAGACAAACGCTATCGTTTTATGATTCTCTATTTTGACACATTTGTCAAAATCTAAACTTGAATAGAGGTGAATTGACATCAATTTTATTTAATAAATATACTTTTAGACATAGAAACAAAATTTAAATTTATTTTACTACAATTAAAGCTACACAGTTGGCATTAAATTGATGTTAAGTAAGACATAGCATATGACAAGAACATATTTCTAAAGATGCATTATAAAACTGTCAAAACATTCTGAAACATAAATCTTCACTTTTTAACCGCTTTTTAACTATTTCTTTCTTAAGGTAATACTTCTCTCTATACATGTTAAAATATTATATCTATAAGTCAAATAACCAGATAGGATAATGCAGAACACAATAAAACAAGTTTAAATGCAGATTTTATCAAGATTAAAAAACAGCAGTAGCCCAGCAAGCATTTACATTTTCAAATATATTTTTGAAATTGTCTTAAAAAATAAATGACCCTATACTAGCAATAAAGGAGTAGTAGAAGATAATATATAGAAGAAAAAAAGTTTTTACATGATGTTTACATTTCTGAACTTTTTCTAGAATTATTAAAGCTGAGAGAAACCCATTTTTAATGTTCCAAATTTAGTAATTCAGCATTTCAATTATGTTTTTCTTTAATTTTAATGTAGAAACCAGTGTTGTCTTAGAAACCCAGAGCCTGTAGCCAGGATGCCTGAGTGATGATAAGCAAATGTGTTTCAGTTTTCTCATCTGTAAAATTAGATAATAGTGGTACATACCATAAGTCTTCTGAAAGTGTGAAATGAATTGATATACAAAAAGCACATACACCAGGGTCTAGCACATGTTACATACTATGTATTCACTCTTAGAAGAATATACATTTTATTTTAATATTTAATTTAAAGTTTTTCTGTTATTTTATCCAAATTACTCTGAAATTATTCTGGAAGCAGTTAATATGGCCAATAGCAGCTGAGGTTAACAATGTGGCAGAGTGCAGACCAAAAAGATGTGTTGGGAAGTTTGCTGAAGTTTTAAAGTTTTGTTTTGATGCATGAAGGAATCTAGGACATCAATGATATTGTGGAGTTGCTACACCCATATTGGACTTACTTTCTTGAGACTTCTTGTAAGTGAGGAAAATACATAGCTATTTGCTTTAGGCTATTGCTTTTAGGTTTCTACATGCAGCCATAGAGGCTAATTGATACATCCAGTAAACCTGCATTTTCTGAAGAAACAAAGTATCACCTGCATTTTTATCATCTAAAAACTAAAAGTAGAAAGTAATTTTCCAAATGCATTCAATAGCTAGAAAGCAGAAGCACAACTTTCAGGTCCCTTGATTCTCTATTCTGTGCAATCATTCTGACTTTGCTCTGCTGTGGCCCCCTACTTCTACCTGGTGAATATCTCTTCCATCTCATTCCCTTTGAAGGTAACTTATAGATCCTCTTTGCATCACTGTAAGTTTCCTCAAGGAAACTACATGTTAATGCTTCTGGTTCTTGTCTCTTAATCATAAATTTCCTTTTCTATTTATTTGAAGGAAGAAATAATATTTTCCTATGCATTTAAGCACCTGAGAAATGAGCTGAAATGAACGATTTGTTTTAGAAATAAAGAAGCAAAGCTTTAAGAGTAGTATAGAGTTAGTGTCACAGAAATTCAGTTTCATATTAACGGTGACATTGACAACTAGTATTATTGAATTCTTGCTATGTACTGATGATGATGGGTGGCATTTGTCAAATGTTTGCTATGCTCCATGTCCTATACATGAATTAACTTATTTAATCCTTAAAATATATTTATGAGTTTAACATCGTTTTAATTCCTCTGTGACAGAAGCAGATATTGAGGTCCTGTTATCCTCAAATATATGTTGGTAGCCACAAGAATTAACTTCTCCCTTATTTCCATTGTCAAAGCCTTCTACTTTCCCTTAGTTTGGAGAAAAATGGATTACGTGTGACTTTAGCTATCAACACTTAAATATCTCTTTGTCTGTACTACTCAGTCTGACCACATTCTTCCCATCTAAAACTTGCTTTGTCTTCTAGTTTCCCCTTTCCAGACAGACATCACTTTGCAAATAAATACTTTTGTGCTTGTCTATATTTCTTTCTCTTTCTTTCTTTTTTTTTTGTGATTGTACTTTAAGTTCTGGGGTACATGTGCAGATCTTACAGGATCATTGCATAGGTACACACATGCCATGGTGGTTTGCTGCCTCCATCCCCTGTCACCTGCATCAAGCATTTCTCTACATATCGTTTCCTCACTTGGGCTTCTATCCTCATCTGACAGAACTATTTTAAAATTCTAACATGGGCCCCCAGACTCCAATTTCTCTGACTTTACAACCATCATAACTTGGAACTGAAGAATTAAACTTATCTTTCCCACAGTCCTTAAGGTTTATCCAGCCCAATAATTCTTAACAGCTTGAAGGCACCACTACTACCCAAGTGTTTGAGAAGGATGCACTTGAACATCACCCACCTTTAAGAAAGCCCAAATTGTTACAGATTATTTTAATATGGCAATGACTCTTAAAATGTTCTAGTGGTTAGAGTGCAAAATATCAATGTGTTGAAAAGATATATTAAAACATTCTGGAAAAAAATTACTAGCAAAAAAATTAATTAAAAAAATTAAGCATTACACTATAGTAGATGAAGTTAAACTGCAAAACTCTTGAATACAAGGACCACTGACTTTTATATTTTACAAAGTAAATTTTTTCCCTCTTTCTCTTCCACTCTGTTTTAGAAAGTTAATTATGCACCTCAAATCATGGCAAATGACAACCATTAGTCTCTCAATACAATTATTTAGTATATTTTAACTATTCTTCATGCATTCCTTTTTCTTCCAAAAGGGTGAATTATTCTACTATGTTTGATAAGTATACATTTATTTCTATGTAGTCTTATAAAAGTTAATTGTGTTTGTTCTTATATTTTTAGGTTACTAAAATGCTATTGAGCTGTAGAGTTAGTTTTACTTTTTTTTTTGCTACGTGCATGTTCATCTGACCTATTCTCTGGTGTTTCTGAGTAGTACTTCACAGTGTACATCCACTACATCTACCTACGATCCTGAAGTTACAGATGTTTGGAGAGAATCCAATTTGCCAATATCATAAGCAATGCTGCAAAAAATAACCTGTGCATGTTCTCTTGTGAACTTTTGTAAGAATGTCTTTGAGCTATATGTCCAGGATAGAAATTGCTAGTTCATAAGGCATATGAATATTTAGTTTTACTAAGTACTGCTTGACTGCTTTCTAAAAAAACCTGCAGCAGTGAGGGCTCCTATAGTCCACATCCTGCCATACACTTGGCATTATCTGGGTTCTTAATATATCTAAAATGATAGATAGATATATAATTATTTCTCTAGCTACCAATGAATATGATAATATCTTCAATAGCTTTTTGACTTTTTAGACTTCTTTAGTGAAAGAAAGAGAGAGGAAGGAATGAAAGAATGAGGGAAGGAAGAAAGGAAAGAAAGAAGAAAAGGAGGATAGAAGGAAGGAAGGAAGGAAAGAAAAAGAAAGAAAAAGAAACACTCCTACAAATTACTTGGGGACCTCGACTAAACTATAAAATGTACATTCCTGTTCACTAGATCGGGAGTGGTTCCCAAGATTTGACCTTTTTCACAAGCTCCCACACGATGACAACGTTGGTCTGTGAATAACACTTTAAGTGCAAGGATTAAGATAGACCGATCCTAACAATTTGCGAATCTTTATTCTTCCATTTGTGTTTCAGAGCAAGTTTACCATATTTCTCAAAATACCCAATTGAAATTTGGTTGGGTTGATTGAATCAATTTATGTAAAAATTAATTTAGGGATAATTGTTTTTTTTTCTGTGAACTTTGAAGAGAAATAAACTAATAAAAAATAATTAATATTTTTATATTGTCAATCAATCAAAAGCAGTGCTGTCCCTCAACTTATTCAGATCATTTTCTATGTTTATTATTAAATGCGGAATTTTTCCATAGAATACTTGGTTAAAAATTAATTCATCGTGCTCTTGGTTAAGGTAAGTCCCAAATACATTGTAGCTACATGGGTATTTTAAGTGTTTTATTATCATTTACATTTTGTTATAATTGGTATAGAGAGGAATACTATTTATTTTATACTATTCATTATTTTATCCAATAATTTTATAATTTCATTAAATTATCTCATTAATCCAAATAATTTATTGGCTGTTACCATTTTTGGTTGACTTTAGGTAAAAGACCACTTAATCTAACTAAAATCTTTGATTTATCTTTCAATTCTTACACTTCTCTTTCTTCTTTCTTCAGAGCATTAATACTGACATCCCATAGAACCCTTCCTAACAGGAAGAAGCAACATGGAGCAGACTTTTTCTAACACAGCCTAGATATTTATGGCTTAAGTCTTTATAGTTGATTGAATTCAGAATAAGGAGATAATTTTGCATAATCCTACAAGTTATTTTTAGCAGATTTTAGCGGAATCGTTTATCACATTTTTAGCAGATATAATGCAGCCAACACTTCTGTCTTTGGCTAGCACATTTTTTACATATTCTAAAGTTCTCCCAACCTCATTATAAAATTATGCCTAAATATATAACTAATAACTGCATTTGGAAGAAATGCGTTGTGGATGGAAACAGAATTTACATTCATCTGTAAGAAAAATACTTGATATTTTCTAACATTTTATCTATGATAAAAATCATATTATATTGCCATCTAAAATGTGAATAATGATAAAAGTTTACTTTATACTGTTTACCATATTTTTTTGTTTTGTTTTGTTTTTTTACTTTTTGATTCTCAGGCTCTTAATCAGGACTCTATGAAATCTTAGAGTTTTCCAGTGGCATCTGTTGTTTCTGTTGCCATTCTCAGCATCTCATCCCTCACTTCTTTTGCTGATAGTTCCTCAATTATTCATTGATAAACTTCCCACACTCACCCCTCATTTACTCTAATTGTGGATCTGTGACTCATACCTAAACAGCAGAACATCCAGTGCCCACTAGTGATAGTAACTGGTTCAAGGATTAGCATATGGTTTGAGCCAGGTCAATAAGTCTCTAACCTGAGATTTTACTGCAAAAAGAAACTCTCTTTCCAACGAGGATATTAAAAGTGTTAGAATTGAAAATCTAGAACTACAGATGGTCCTCTTGCTACTCCTATCACAGGAGAGCAGAGGTGCAGATTCCTGATGACACTATTTGTACATCTGGTTTCAACTTTGTTGGAAACGAGCTTTACCCAAGTTTCTCAGTTTCTTATTAAAATCAGCTTGACATGGTTTTATATTTTTTTCAAGTGGGAAAGTTGTATCTAATCATTGAATTCCAATGATTGTTTTTGAGATTTATAAAAACTCTAAAGTTACTTGCAAATGCTCTGTGTATATGTGAATGTGTGTAACAGTATTTCTTACACAGTTAAGATCTGCTTTGATGAATGGCATATTAGACTGCTGATTTTTGTTGATAGGATATATTTGAAGTTTCAAAGAAGATAAGTCATAAAGTAAATAAAAATCACTTAGTCATTAACATTTTCAACACTTCATTGTTTGTAAGTTAATCCATGAGTGTTGCAGGAAGACAAAGATCAGGAAAGCTGTTTCTTAGCAGTCAATATCCATGGCTAAATAAAATTATTTTTACCAGAACTTCATTCACAAAATAGAAACTCTATCACAACTATACAAATAAACATGCATTATATAAACTTAATTTATTATTTGTAAATATATATAATTCAATTTAAGGCATAAAAATTAATTTATTAAAAATAAACAAACATAGGCATTAGCTCATAAAAGATTGTCTAATGTGAATGAGATCATTTTTAAAATTTTTATCTGGAAATAAGAAAATAATAAAATTATTGAAGATAGTGAATTGCTCCAATCACTTAAGAAGAACTTGACCCACATGGGGTATCCAATAAAACTTTTAGGATTTTACTCCTTGAAATTTCAACTAATTATTATACACACAATAATTAGATACTTGAGGAAGCAATAAATTGTTATAACACAACTACTGGAAATTAAAAGTGCAGAAGATGTGCTTTATTCTTTGAAAAGCTTAGGAACTATTTTTTTTTTAATTGTATCTTTTTTTTTTTTTTTTTTTTTTTGACAGAGACTGAGTCTAGCTTTGTTGGTATGGCTGGTCTCAAACTCCTGGCCTCTAGCAATCCTCCCAAGGTGCTAGGACTCCATTTGTGAGCCATGGCACTCAGACCAGGAAGCTATTTCTTTATGTAAATACAGATATGTCTCTACAGCAGGACTTAAACTGATATTCATATGTGCCTCATGAGGATCAGGTTTGTTGTTTGTTTTCAAGTTAGTTACTTAAACACAAAGCTCATAGCAGTTAAAACGGATAGATACAGGAGGAAGATAAGAGGGAAAGTTCGGGGAGAATTTCCCCCTGAACTGCATACCGGGAGAATGAAGTGGAGCTTTGGGAAGTTCCCACTGTTTGCAAGGGGGAGGAGCCCCGCCTCTCCTGTTCCTGGGTGGTAACTTGGGATTCAATCTGTGAAGCTGAAAACCTGCTAGCAGAACTCTCTCTCTCTCTCTGGCATTGCTCAGAGTTATTTTTCCTTTTCCTCTTTGCCCAGTTAATTTCATTCCCCCTTACCCTTCTAAGTGTCTACATGCCTAACTTCCTGGTCAAGAACCCAGATTTTTCTACAGCAAAACAACTTATTTCATGGTCTTTATAATACACTACAACTAAAGTGGTTATATCATTTGCTATCCAAACTGTGCTAATTTTGAGAGTGAGATGGTTCTAATAATAATTGTGCTGAGATGAAAATGAAGCTGTCACAAATTATCCTAGCTACAAAATCCTATTCTAAAATACGTGATTATCCTAGCTAGTTCAAATTTCTTTCTTTCTTTCTTTCTGGAAAAACCGATGAATCTTTGGAACAGAGTAGGCCTATCTTTACAGAATAGGCTCAGGATGGCAAATCTCCCATTGATTGCTGATTGGAACGCTGAGCTGATCGAAAGGTCATGTTAGAGCTCAACAGGAAGGCTTACCATGATCCATGTTCAATGGAGGAGGCAATGGTACAGGTGTGGAGTATTTTTTGGCTTTAATGGAGAATACGTTTTTTGTTCCTAGTTTAGCACTTTTTCCTTCCTCCTATCTTACTGGTTTGTTGAAGAAAACAATAATAAAAAAAATGTGCCAGTCAGCTGTCTACATGATCTACGTTATCATTTAGTCTTCAAAACAACTCTATGTGGTAGATTATTTCTATTGTTTCCATGTTACCATTAAGAAAGCTGATGCACTGAGAGCTTTAAACACTTCCCAAGGTTACGTATCCAATAACTGGCAGAGCTGGAACCAGACCTAGGCAATCTGGTTCCAGATACTTTTACGTAACCAGTATGCTAGAATTCCTTTGGGAAGTACTAGAGATACTTGGAATTTTGAATTACTAATGCCTATAAGAAATGAACAATCTAAGTTTTATATCATATGATTATGGTATATACATTCACTCCTTTAAAATTATTAAATTTCTATAATCAGAAAAAAAAGGCATGGAAATGTTGAAGTATGTATAAGATTAAAAAGTCAGAGTTCATATAAGAGGAGGTTTTAAAATCATACAAAATGTTTTATTGATGTGCTTCAAAGAATCACTTTGTTCACTGTTTTACCCACAGAAACTAGAATGGCATATTCGGTGCTTAATAAATAATTAAATAATGAATGAATGGATATTTATATACACACCTATGATCTTTTTTCTCTTTCTCTATTTCAATCATTTTCCATGAAAGGCAAAGGAATTAAGGTTAGAAAAGAGCAAGGCTGTTCAGCAAGTCCTGGGTATATTAGAATAGCGGAGAAAAATGCCACCATGGCTTCTGGAAAGAGCTCTGGGTTGAGATAAGGAGGAGTCAGTTCTTAACTAGACTCACCTCCAACAAGCAACCTAATCTTACAATCTGACCTGAAAATATGTAAAATCTCTCAGCATATCTTATCTTTAAAATAAGATAATTAAGTCTAACATTCTAATGTCCCTTAAAGTTTTATAATTTTAAGTCATCGCTTCTGTTCTCACACAGGTGGTCTATGCTGCTGTATATTAACAGGGAGACTGTCAAAGTGGATGGTTAAAGTCGTAAAGGTTTTCTAGTTATTCTATTTCATTTCAATTCTTTCTTCAATCTAATTTCAAAACATTTAATTAATTTTTCCCCAATGTTTATGATGTTTCTTAACTACTTTGGGTGAAAAATATCTGATAATACTTTCCCAATATTTTGTAAACATATATCTGTGAAAGATATGCATTTGGCAGAAAATCATAAGAGATTTACAATCTAAAAGGATTGGTGCCTGAGTAACATTAGTGGCTACATATGCATGTTGGTAATTTAGAGAGGTTAGTCTGACTATTATTCTCATGCTGTTTTATCTCAATTAGCAAACCATGTTCCAAGTCTGACAAAATTATTAGAATGAACAGATTTTCTCAACATGTCTAATAGCTACTGAGAATAAACTGAAGACCCCAGGAAATCATTTCCAATTCACACTAGAGTTCCAATCTAATTTTATTTCATGGGCTCAGTTATCAAAATTAGAATGTTGCTTACCTGGGGTTAGAGTAGGAAATTTGTACATTTCTATACTGTTTGACATATTATTATAAATACATAGTACTTTTGCAATTTAAAGATGAAATAAAGTAGAAGATATCTGACTAGAGGCATCGCCTCTTCCATGAAGAACAGAAATAGTGAGTAGGTAATAAAACAACAAATGTAGCATCTAAGAGATAACATTGGAATTCAGCAGAGAAATGAAAAATAAAAACACACCTGAGAAATGGAAGGAGTGGAAAGTGGGGCAACTGGTTCAGCTGGGATCATCTGGGAGTCTGAAAAAGCTTCCCAGTGCAGAGGAAAAAGTCAATGAGAGACATTCAGCAATCTACAGTCCCATCGTGGATTCCTGGAGCCCTAGCTATAGAAGAGGCCCTCATTCCTGTGAGCCCTAAGATGAGTATAAGGAGCAAGGGCATTGTTCTAGGGAGAGACATCTCATGCTGGATCCCACACACTCCTGAGACCCAAGCAGTTGGAGCATGGTGCCATTTTGAGAGGCCAGTTCCCCAGCCTGCATTCTGCCTGAGAGCCCAAGACCTCCTGCATCTCTATATCCCTGGAACCCTGCTGACATGTCCCCATGTCCACTAAGAGGGCTGCTGTACAACACCAATTAGACTCCCAGCAGTGCAGCAGGGTCCCCAGCATTCTAACCTACATAATGTACTATACATCAAGAAATGGGAAGTGAAGCACAGAGAGGAGGCTGCCTCCAGGACAAAAGGAACCAAAACACGCACTTCACAAAGCCCCAAAGCTGCCTGCCTGGAGCTGCTACCACTGACAGTAATTCAGCCCTCACCAGCAGCAGGACCACTGTGCACTTGCATATACCTGAGATCAGGCCTCCCCCAACCCACTCAGTGGTTGCCATAGCTGCCACCACAAAAGCACACTTTCTGGAGACCTGAGTATTACCATTTCCTGACCAACACAACCTGTGTTCATAAACACCGCTGAAAAGCCTGAGGATAGGTCCACCTGGCGTGGCACTGCTCCTCCAGTGCCCCAGGGGCCTGGGGATTATTACACCCCATACGCCATCACTGGCCTCTGTGCACTCCTCCTGGGGACCTGAACATGAGCTCACCCAGCCTGCCGCCACCACTACTTCTGGGTTCTTAACCAGACTCATCTCCAACTAGCAATCTGATCTTACAATCTGACCTGAAAATATGTAAAATCTCTCAGCATCTATCTTTAAAATAAGATAATTAAGCCTAACATTCTAATGTCCCTTAAAGTTGTATAATTTTAAGTCATGGCTTCTGTTCTCATACAAGTGGTCTATTTGAATGTACCACCTGGGGGCCTCAGGACTGGCCCACTCAGCTTGTTGCAGCCAGAGAAAATATCACCCTGTACTGTCTGCAAGCCCAGAGTTTTTTCCCATCACTGCTACTGCCATTGCCCATGCCACACATGCTGCCCAGGGACCTGAAGAGAAGACGTGCCTACCTACTCAGTGCATTTCTTTCACTGTTGACACCCAAGCAAGCCACCTGGAGGATCAAGAATCATCCTACCTGGACCCATTAACCCTGATGACACTGTACACCACCTAAGGGCCCAAGGACAGGCAAATTCAGCCTGCTGTTTCCACCACTGAGGCCTGAGGGCTGGCATACCTGGAGTCTGCAAAGCCTCATCACAGCCCTCTCTAACAGCTCGAGCCTAAGCAACTAAGGAAATCACAGATACTACTGATATTGTCTACAGACAAAGAAATTATACAGAGACTATGCTACTGCACTCACCCAGAATTAAAACTGAAGTGCTCTAACCAATACCATAGATACACTTTGAGGAAAAATCATCCCCTATGAAAGCCAATCCAAAAATTGGAAGAAATGACTGTTACTAGTTGTGCACATATAAACATAAGTACATAAGAAATATTAAAAAGCAAGAAAATATAGCACCTTGAAAGAAACATAATTTGCCAGCAACAGAGCACAATGGAGAAAGAAATATAAAATACCACAAAAAGAATTCAAAATAATGATATTAAAGTAGTTCTGAGAGATACAAATTAAAAGCACAAAGATCAGAAAGGCAATTCAAGGAATGAATGAGATGTTCAGAAAAAAAAAAATGGATATCTTTACAAAGAACCAAATACAAATCCCAAAACTAAAGAATTCAAGGAATAAAACAAAATAAAATACAACCAAGGGCTTCAACCGTAGATTAGACCAGGGAGAAGAAAGAATTTCAGAACTTGAAGACAGATCTTTTGAAATTGCCAATTCAGGTAAAAAAGGATAAAATAATTTTTTAAAAAATTAATAAAGCTTATGTGACATATGAGATGCCATCAAGTGACTAAATACATGAATTATATGAATTTTGGATGTTCAAAAGTGTGAAGAGAAGCACAATGTCAGAGAAGACATATTTAAGAAAATAATGCCTGATAAACTCCCAAGCCCAGGCTTAAACATGATGCAAATACAGAAAGCTCAGACAGTCGTAAGGAAATAAAATTCAAAAAATAATTTTCATGGCACAGGTAGTCAAACTGGCAAAAGTCAAGAGAGAATTGTAAAAATGGCAAGAAAAAAGCTCTACAAGAAATTCTTAAGGGAGTCTGTATTAGAGTTCTCTAGAGGGACAGAACTAATAGGATATATGCATACATGAAAGGGAGTTTATTAAGGGGAATTGGCTTGCATGATTACAAGGCAAAGTCCCACGATAAGTTGTTTGCAAGCAGAGGAAGAAAAAAATGCAGTAGTGTCTCAGTCTGAGTCCAAAAGCCTCAAAAGTAAGGAAGCCGACAGTGCTTCCTCAACAAAACACTAGCACATAAGAAAGATAAAACACTGTGATCAAGTGGAATATATGCCAGAGATAAGTAAACCAAAAATAAAGTTTTAAGCCCCCCAACTGACTGAATGGACCCTTCTTCCTGGCCAAGGGTGTTCCAAAGTAAACCTGAAGAAATAGTTGCAGTCATGATGGAAAGGGAGGGTCAGCCATGCCTCACTATGCCCTCCTCCCTTTAGAACTCAAGCACAAATGACCAGCATTAATATTGAAACAGAGATCTTAAAAGTGACAAAACAGACTTTTTGTAGCAATAAGAAACAAAATTCCAACCTGACTATAGTATAGCATCTCATAACAGGTAGCAGGCTCTGAAAGAAATCACAGTATTTTACCGCTAAATATATTTCTTTGACATAGTTTGAAAAGGACCTTCAAGCTATCTCTTGTGGGGAAAATCTACACTCTGTAGAGAATCCCCTTCCATTTCCAGGTCTTTTTCTGATCCAGGAGTGATTACATAAGTGTCTGGCACCTTTTGGGGTCTAATAAGAGGTATTTACTATCTATTCTCTCTGAAGCCTGCCACCTGGAAGCTTCAACTGCATGGCAAGATCCATGACTTCCACAACCCCCCTTATCTTAACTACAGACATTTATTTCTGATGACTTCAACTCTTTGGACAGAGCTTAACTCTTTAAACCAATTGCCAGGAAATCTTTGAATCCACCTATCACTCAGAAAGCCTCATTGTGAGTTGTCCCCTCTTCCTAAATGGAATCAATGTATACCTTACATGTATTGATTGATGTCTGTAACTTCTACCCCCTAAAATGTATAAAATCACACTATAACTCAATCACCTTGAGCACATGTTTTCAGGACCTCTAGAGATTGTACTTTAGACCTTAATTACTCATATTTAGCTTAGAATAAATCCTTGCAAATATTTTACAGAGTTTGACATTTTTGTTTTTGTCAATAGATGCAAGGATAGTTCTATATACGCAAATCAATAAATATTATGTGTCACATCAACAGAATGTAGGGTAACAAACAATTTTCTAAATAGATGTAGGAAAATAATTTGATAAAATTCAGCATATTTTTATGATAAAAACTCTGAACACATTAGGCATAAAAAGAAGATACCTCAAAATAATAAAGGTTAGATATGACAAAACAATAGCTAGCATCATACTGAATGGAAAAAAGCAGACAGCCTGTGTTCTAAGAACTGAAATAGTGCAAGGATGCCCACTTTCACCACTCTTATTCAGCATAACACTGGAGGTCATAGCTAGAGCAATCAGGCAAGAGAAAGAAATAAAAGACATCCAAATTGGAAAAGATGAAGTCAAATTGTATCTCTTCCCAGATGATATGATCTTATATTTAGAAAAGCCAAAAGACTTCACCAAAAAAACCACATAGATCAGATAAACACATTTTTTAATGTTGCAGGATACAAAGTCAACATACAAAAATCAGTAGCCTGTCTATATGCCAATATCAAATTAGCTGTAAAAGCTAGCTGAAATCAAGAAAACAATCCTGTTTACAATATCAACAAAAATATATACCTAGTAATAAATTCAATGAAGCAGAGGAAAGATTTTGACAATGAAAAGTATAAAACACTGATGAAAGAAATTGAAGAGTGTATTAGTCCATTTTCATGCTGCCAATATAGACATACCTGAGACTGGGAAGAAAAAGAGGTTTAATTGGATTTATAGTTCCACAAGGTTGAGGAAGCCTCAGAATCATGGCGGGAGATGAAAGACATTTCTCACATGGTGGTGGCAAGACAGAAATGAGGAAGAAGCAAAAGTGGAAACCCCTGATAAACCCATCAGATCTCATGAGAGTTACTCACTATCATGAGAATAGCATGGGAAAAACTGGCCTTCACGTTTCAACTACCTTCCGCTGGGTCCTTTGCACAATATGTGGGAATACTGAAAGATAAAATTCAAGTTAATATTTGGGTGGGGACACAGCCAAACTATGTTATTCCACCCCTGGCCCCTGCAAACCTCATGTCCTTACATTTTGAAACCAATCATGATTTCCCAACAGTCACCAAAAGTCTTAACTCATTTAAGCATTAACCCAAAAGTCCACAGTCCAAAGACTTGCCTGAGACAAGGCAAGTCCCTTCTGCCTATAAACTTGAAAAATCAAAAGCAACCTAGTTACTTCCTAGATACAATGGGCCTGCCCCATGAAACCACTTTTTCCTCCTGGGCCTCTTGGCCAGTGATGGGAGGGCTGCCATGAAAGTCTCTGATTGTAGCCCTGTGCATTCTTATTTTCTACCTGTAGTTCTTATTATGTACCTGTAGACTGTATTAGATTCTGAATACTACTAACTTCCTCCAATGTTTGGCTATAATTCTCTAACTAAAAACCAAAACTGTCCTATTCCGGAAACCCTGTAAGCTGAAACTTGTTAAGTTTTAAGGAACAAGTCTCATATCTGATATGTGGGCCACATGAATTGTTTACCAAGCCAACTGCGATAGTTGATGATTTCACTCTGTAAATAGCTTTTTCTAAGATATCAGAACAAGAATGTATAGCATAAGGAAATTCTAACCCCTCTTAATGCCTACCTTTTTCATTTGGCAGGATAATAATGTAAGAGAAATTTCATTATGAGTATCTCCTACTAGTAATTTGACAGAATCTAACCTAAGGAATCTTTTCATATCCATTGTTTATATGAGAAAATGCCTATGCAATTGCTAATACTACAGACTGAGTAATTTCACAGTCTGTAGTATTAGCAATTGAAACAAAAGAAGTTCACAGAGAAATTTCTCCCAGTACAATCTATAGTATTAGCAATGAAACAAAAGAAAACAGGCCACAAGGTTACAACAGGTATCATCTAACTCCCTAGGGTTGTTTGATTTATTCAACCGGCTGTTTTGAAGTTTAGGATCATGGTTCAAAATCATTATGCAAGCTGGGAATGTCATATTACTATTAATGTATTCTGCCTTCTCCCTTTTTAAACTTTATATATATATTACTTGCTGAATTTTTTGAAATATACAACTCCTAATAAAATAATGTTGGCCTAACACTTTGAGCTGATGCTAAAAGACTACAGAACAGACAAAATTGAGCTTAATAATGGACTCCAGGTAGACATAACTTGAGGTCACTAACTGTTGAACTTCCCTTATTGCTCAAATATGGCAAAAAGGGTTTTGACATTGAGCCACCATTCTCAACCCTAACTGTGGAATAAGGCCAAGAACTGACATAACTCCATCCCAGCACAGCAGGACATCAACACCTACCTCCAGTATGATTAATCCGTCATGCATTCAGAGAAAAACCTCGGTCAATAGAGGGAAATGGTAACTATAGTCAAGAACAGTGTACTGTATATTTTGTTATAGCTAGAAGAAAGGTCAAAATCAAAATGGAGTCACTAGTGTTAACCCTACATGACAACAAATGCTATCACAAAAGACTACAAAAATCACGACCTTGCACAAAGGCCACTGCATTATACAAATATACCTCTGTGAGAACATCTTCCTAGCAAGTTTCTCTCCAGTCTCAGAAGGGCATCACACTTACTGCTATTTGCATCGAAAGGTAATTACTTCAAAACAATTATGCAATCCTCATAATTTTTTCCGTAAAATCCTTTGTCTTTCTTTACTTCCCTGAATATGCACATAGTTTACTATGGTACGTATATCCCAATTGCAACACCCAATTTCCAAATAAATGTATTTTTCTATAAAAAAAGAAAAACATGTGAAGATAGATTAAATGAAATCACATGGTTGCTTTTTAAGGTTATTACAAATTTGAGACTGCTAGATGCAAATTAATTGCTTATACAACAATTAATTGCTATTATCAACTGCTAGATGCAATTAATTATATAACAAGCAAGAAAGTTGATGTTATGCATAGCTCCTATATATAGGGGCTTGAGAAGTAGAAAATTGTCCTTGAAGTAGAAAGAGTATGTCAAATGTTTATACATTTTTAGTTTTGAAAATTATTGCTAAATTTTCCTCCAAAAATATTATTCCCATTTACATATCTAACATCAAGGGGTTATTTATTTTTTTACTAATATGAATCATCAATTTTTAAAATCAAACTTTAATTACATTTGTTTTATTGTTAGTGAGTTTGAGCGCTCCTTCCAGTGTCTATTGGCCCTTAATAATTTATTGCTGTGGACCAATTTCAAAGTAGGAAACACAAAGCAGTGGAAATATGGGCAGACCTTGTTTGTTATTATTTTGTCCAATCCTGGTATCATGATTTCACCTGCAAAATTGTGGCTTTGCTAAGTGAATATGGTAAGTTGTCATAATTGATGCCATGAGTTGTATTATTAAAATTCAGCATCTAAATATTTCAGTGATTACAATTGACTGGGTATAGTTGAGACTTGATGAGAAAATAACTTAATGCAATATGATTATTCCATATCAAAAGTATAAGTTGCACTTCTAAAAAGAAACCCACAAAAAGGAAATATATTGACTCTCCTTTTTCTTTTGCTCTAAATGTTCTAAAGCTGGAGTTCAGGTTCTGGTCTCACGTCTGAGGAGCAATATCGCTGCGGAAAAATTACTTAAGTATGTGAGGCTGGGTTTTCTTGTTTGCAAAACAGAGCTAATAATGGTTCCTATTTCAGAGGATTGAAATAATAATGGGAGGTAATGCTTGTAAAATGTTTATTACATTAAATATTCTCAATAAAACAATTCTATGAGTAAGGCTGAAAAAGCCAATTGATATCCATAGAAGGATTATAATAAGCCACTTATATCCAAGACAAAATATATAATGAAAACTAGAATATGTTGAAATTGAAACAATACAATTTGAATTTAAATGAAAATGAAAGTTTAATGCTTCTTTAAGTAGTCTTTACTCATTCCAAGTCTTTTACAGCATCTGATTAGAAGAACAGATAAAACCAAGAAATCCTGTAGACATTGTATTCCATTACATAATAAAACATTACAGAGCAAGGGTGAATTAATTAGATTCAAAACAGAAAAGGAAAAAATGGTGTAATTTTGCTTATAAATTTTATTTTACCTTGATTTTTTGCCCAAAACTTTAAAAAGAACAACATTATTTCACCAGTAACAAACTCTTGTTAAATACTGATGTTATTATCTATAATGTGAATATGCTTGTTACTTTTTAAATGACCACTTTAATACTAACATAATTGGTTATTACGAAGAAAATCTTAACATAAAAATTAGTCTAAAGAGTTGAAAATAGAAAAAAAGTATGAAGAACATTTTTAAATGAATTCTAATCACAAAATGAATTTAAAATTATCCATCCTGAAAGTGAAAACAAAGTCAAAATATAACTATAGCTAATTTATGGAAATAAAATTAATTGGCTCTAGGACTAGACTTCATGTCAAGTTTTTTTGTCATATTTTTTAGAAGTTACCATATCAAATAAAATTATACATTTTAAGAGGATCAGTGACAAATTTTAGAAGGTAAGTCATATTGCTAGATGTTTCTTTGCAAGGGAAATCACAATTGACTCATTACAATATAATATGGTGTATCCAGGGGAAGAAAAAACTATCTAAAAAGTACTGTGTATCTACTGTGTTTTAAAAGTTCACATATGTCTATAATATTTATTTGTAATAACTATAACAACAGTCTTAAAATTGCTTATGAAAAATAATCTGAAAGAAAGTTATTCAAGGTAACACAGCACATGAGTAGCAGAAGCAGCATTTAAATTCATCTCTGTCTAAGATTAGGAGGCATTAGAATGTATATGTATTACATATGTGGGCCTTTACATCAGATACATTATGTGTGAAGTTTACATCAACATTTCATTTGATCCTAATTCATTAACTATGACTTTAGTACTCTAGTTCTCAATCTGAGTTTTTCAGACTTTTATGCAATATCCAGTCCGTACAGACTGGATGATCTTCAAGTTCCCTCCTGAGAAGGGTGATTGTAAAAATATGTAACAATCTGCATGGCTTCAGTGCTACCAATCAGATTTAGAACAGATGCAAACAACCGGTTCCTATGAACAGACTATTAATGGATTAATATTAGTATTGCTCCCAGGCATTTTGGAACTAGGCTTTCCTGTTGATTCCATACATACTTCTTCTCCCAGACCCTCTCTTCACTCACCAGGCTGTACTTCAGCCAACATACACAATTTGGGAGAGGAAATGTGTGGGCAAAACAAGTAGAATCGGCAAATTTAAAATAGCTCCTTTAAAGAAAGATAGGCTGTTTTCGTGATTTGTATCCTTTATTTAGAAAATTCTTAACAGAGTAGGCACTTAATTGAGAAACAGAAATAAGATTATGATTTAACTAAAAATATCTAAATTGGAATCAGTAATTTGCCTAGTAAACAGAAATATGTTTATTTTCAATACACTGAAAATGGTTTCCATGAATCACTGAATACTATTGAATCACTGAATCATTGAGTAAGTTTCAATGATCAAAGTGGTATATTCAAAAAAAGACCAAACATTAACCTATTTCAAAATAAATACTGAAATTAGAGTGAAGCTTTCAAAAAAAGGAAAATGTCTTACTTGAGTTAATATAATTATGATTTTTATATCCTGAATATAGGAATAAAAAATGCCTTTCATCTGATTGTGTTCTGTGTATTATGCCAGGTGTTTTTTACTTGCTATTTTTCTCCTAACAACTCTATGACACTCTAAGAAGGAAATTACCAATTCCCATTTTAAAGTTGAAGAGCCTTAAACCCAGAGAGTTTAAATAATTTTGCTAGGAATTAAAGTGGCAGAGTAACGGTGCACTTTCACTTGCCCTTCCACAGTATAGTTCACAGGAGAAATATGCCTATAGGAATTGTTCACATTCCAATGCAATGGGAAGAAAAGAGCAATTAGTGGTGGAAGATAGAACTTGTAGATATAACTAATATGTAAAAGTGGTATCATATGGCTAAAAAAATTGAGTCCCAAATGTAGTAAATACAACATATTCTCACCTACAAGCAAAATTCATGTTAAAGATACACATTTAATTGAACTTTTCTCCTTTAAGTTCCAAAGCTTCCCATTCATTTCCATCCCCACATTCTACTGCAATGGCTTGCACTAAAATCATTCCATTCTAAGGGTTGTAGTTTAATGACATTTTATTATAAAATGACATTTATATGTTGAAACACTGTGTTTAGCAGAGCTGCATGTGCGTTTCTGAGAATTGTAGTATCTGTGGGAAATCCTGTGTTTTTCAGTGTGTAGGCAACCAAATAGGCAATGCTTCCTTTCCAAGAGCAAAACGGTCAAATCTCATAGATAACATTCTTCAACGCTTATTCCATTCCTCTTTTCAGACTTATTTCAAAGTCATGGATCTCCATTAATTTAAAATATTAACAAATTCTCAGGCAAAGCCCTCGAGCAAGAGCCTTCTTTGAAGATGGTCCCTCCAAACTCTATATAACATGAGTCCAGTAAAAGGCCTTAAGAGATATTATGTCTTATGAAATGCTTCTGGCATCATTTAGAGAGTAATGTTTCCAAGCTGTACTAATAATAGCCTATGCATTATGAAGGAAGGCAGCCTACTATAACAGTACTGTAACTGGCATGCCTGGGGCGTGTGCTTCCTAAAGAATGCTTTAATGCCAAGCAAAACAATGAGCCTAATTCTCACACAAATCTATTGCATGTCTAAACAGTTTTTCTCTTGACCTTCTTAAAAGAAGGTAAAAAAAGAAAGATGATTTGCACATTTTGTAAACTGAAATATTAGGAGAGTGCTTTTCAGCCTCTAACTTCAATTGCTTTGAAGTATTTGATGTTACTTGTCCAGTTTCCTTCCACCCTTCTGAAGGCTGGGAGACTGAGCCAGATGTTGGCTCATGAATGAGTGCTTGGGTTTTGGCAATAAAGGGTCGGGAATAATCAGTTACCACCTGAGAAGAACCTATATGTCAACATCACTGTGAGGAGCAGAGAGTGACATCTGTGATAAAACAACTGAGCTTCAACTCTGGACAGGGCTAATTCAAAAACCTAAATAATGTAAATCAAAATCACAGAGTGAAGATTATAAATATAGAAAGAACAAATTAAAGTAAAATAAGTCAAGAATGGGCTAAGATTGATTCTGAGCAATTTCTCTAAACTTGAACTGGAAACAGTTTCAAGATTCCCAGGTGATATTAGCTGGCCTAAAGGACCCTGTATGATTGAACACCCTATTCTTTGGCATGTGTTCCCAAGCTTTCCTGTATTTCCCTAGAGAAAAACTGAGATATGTGTAGAGCTCTTAGAGTGACTGCCTTCCAGACAGTTTGTCTTTCCAGATATTGAAATTGGTTTTGGTGAACATGGAGTCCAATATGCTCTCTACTGTGTATTCTTATACCCACCATGGGCTATTGGGGATGGATGTGGTGCGGTGGTGTGAAAATATGAAACCATTAGTATTCCAAAAGAGATGCCAAGGAACAGTAAAAAAGATATAAAGGCCTAAGAAAGGGTGCCAGCAATTTGGTATGGTGTCTGTGAAACATTGGTTTCTCCTCAGAGTAGGTAGTGTTCTGGATGGATAGGAACAACAAGGCTTGGACCCTCTGAATTGAGTTTTTATGTTTCTCCAAAGCCTCCTGATACTTTCAAGTCTACCACTGTGTAAAAACCAAGAAGCACATGTTAATCACACAGAATTTCCAAATCACACGTCTACTATTTTCTCTCTTTTATACACACTTGTTCTGGAGAGAAGGCTTTGATAAAAGAGGGACGTGGCTAAGCTAAGCTTAGACTTGTATACTTACAAATTGTCAAAAATGGGCCCCACTCCTGGTGCTGTTTGGAGTGTGAATAACCCCTTACAGGCAATGGCTTCACAATTATTAAAATTATCCCGAATTTTAAGAATTGTACACTAGGATGGTTTTCATTGATGGAATTGAAAACTTTAACCAAGAAAAAAGAGAAGCTGCTGTGAGGATTCATGGGAGATAATACACAGATATATACAATGTATCTGGCACAGAAAAGTGTTCACTGCATCAAAGGTCTTCCTTCTTTACGTACTTTTCAAAAATTCACCTCCTAATATATCTTCATTCCATTCCTGTGAAAAAATAGCATACACTACCCTACTTACAATTACTTTCTTTGCTTTTACTATTAAAATGTCTTTTTAAAACTGTTAATCCATATTTCTTCACCATTATCCATGGAGCTGGGTGCTAGATTTGTTGTTCTATATCTCAGATCTAATCATGCTACTACTTTCCATGTACTTTAGGAAAAAACCTAAATTCTTTATTATAATTTATGCAAATCATTATACATTTTATTTATATAAATTATTGCCCTTTGGTATTGTGGAAACAATATGGCTATAGTTAACAAATTATTGAGCTATGACAATCAATCAGTAAGTATTTAATAACATTTTCAACTGGATTTATTCCCAGCTTCCACACATTTTATTTTGGGTGATCTCTCTTAAATATATCCCCTTATTCCCTGTATATTAAAACTGCATTAGTCAGGATTCTCCATATACATATATGTATATGCATGCTAGAAACAGAAAGACCCAGAAATAATGTAATAATGTTTTACAGATTATTTGGGCATCCCTTAGCTCAGTTAAGTTGACACATGAAATTAACCTTCAAAAACGCTCAATGAAGAATTATCATTGTGGTGAAAATAAAAGAAATAAAATATATGAAGCACCTAGGACATAATGAGTGCCAGATTCTACCTTTAGATGTACATATATTCCTCTCTTCAGCTCTACCTCCTGTCATCAGTCATTCAACTCAAGTTGAGAATACTGCAGGTTTTCCAATTCCTGAAATAAAGATATTGGTGAGGCTATCCAAGACTATCTAGTTAATAGCTGCATGATAATTGTCTTAGGGTATTAATAATGCTGTCCCTTCTCTCTAAAATATCCTAAATTACTTCTTTACTTAGAAAATGCTTGTATTTTATCTAACATAACTCTTCAACTGCTCCATTTAAAAGCAGTATTTCTTTCTCTAAATTCTATAAAACTACTACTTCACTTTGTTATAATACTGATTTCATTATGAAGTAATTGCTTGTGCCATTGCCACCCACCATTAGACTGTGTACCTTGGAGAAAAATACCCACTTAATTATTTCTATATTCCCCTAAAGCTAAACAGATTTTGGCTCACATGCTCAGACTCAGTAAGTACACAAATCTGCCTAAGTTAATGAAAAAGTCCAAATTTGGAAAAAACGTTCAAAGTCTAATTGGGAAAATAAAGTTTTAAACATTTAGTGACAAAGGTCTATTGAGCTAAAATCTATAGGAAAAACATCAGATATAGTTTATAAAATGATAAAAAAGGAAATTAATCCTATGGAAATGGAGATCATCATATCAAAAGATATGGTAAATATATTGTTTGCTTACGTTATCTAGATACTAATGAAGATTTTTTCTAAGAACCTCATGAAAATATAGTATTATATAATGATAAAAAATATGAGATAGGCTTAAAACACTATATTTTAAAATATTTATGTTTGTCGCTTTCTAACAAGAAAGAATTGCTCTCTCTCTCTCGCACTATCTTAGTGCCTCATGTCTGTATATTCACATTATGGTTAACAGGTCTCCTGTGAGAAAAGATAAGAGTAGAAGTAGAAGTCTAAGATTGGGAGTTATTGTCTGTACTGAGTCCCAGTTTAGAAAGAATAAGGAGAAAAAACAAAAGTATTAGAAGTAGAAAATATCTTCTGAAGTGATAGACAGTATTATCCCTTCAAGTTTTGCTTCCACTTATTCAACAAGCCTTCTTGGAATTTGATAGTCATAAAATAAACTCTTAAAACACACACACACACCCACACACACACACACACACACACACTTCATTTGGCAGTGGAATGAATTCAGTGTTTGAATTATTATGTGAGGCTATTAGTACAAAGAAATAAATGGTAAAAAAGCACTTTGGGAATTCAGTTAAAGCATTCTTATTAAAAATTATATGAAGGATCTGACACAGAGAAACACAAAGGGCCTCTTAAATCAATAAATGATAAAGGATCTTCCAGTTCTAAAGAAAAATTTAGCTCAAAGTAAGAAAGCATACTGCAAGTGCCCTAAGCATTATGCATCTAACAAAATACACACAGAGAGACTTTCAGGTTTTTAGATCACTAACTCCTACAAGCCTGGGTAGTTTGTATAATAGTCTATATTGGGCTTTGAACAGCACCTCATAGACTTTATGCAATATTTTCAATGCTAAAAATTAAGAACAACATTACAAAAAATAAAATATCCTAAAGTCACACTTCCAGAAGCACAAGTGCATGCACATGCACACACACACACACACACACACACACACACTCTCTAATGAAACAAAAAAATACATAAATTGTAAATTTTCTAATCTGATCCCTTTCAATTCCAGGAATAACTGGATCAGTTCCATGATTGAAACATAAGGGCAAAGTGGATTAATACACCATCCTGTGCTTTGAAATCACAATGTGATTTTGATTTTAATTAGACCTCTCTGAGCAAATTACACAGTCTGCATTTTGATATTATTACTTTAGGAAGTGTTGCCTACATTAAGCAGATGCTGACCTCAATTATCCAAACAATCTCAGTCATCATATCTTCCTTATATACGTTGTTTTGGATTGTTTTATCAACTAAGAAGTAGGGAAGAGCCTTTTAAAAATCTCCACTGAACTGTCTATTAACACCACCTGTAGAACTCTCTCTCTCTCTCAGACAACAGATCCTTTTCTTTATTTCTTTTGTTTTGAGACCCTTTTCTAACTGACATTTAGTGATCAATTTTTCCTATAAATCCCCTGCTCAGTAAATAAATCCATTAGCCACAGACATTTGCATTCACATTTCTTGTGTGAACTAATCTCAATCACTTTTTTCAACCTCTTAGCATTTTGGAAAAGGTACAATTTCTTTGCTTCTTAATAGCTACAAAGGCCCAGGTACATCTGCAGCTTCACACCCACACAAAATGATTTAGATCATCCTTTGAAATATGTTTGTAAAACTGATAAGCCTTGAGGCCTGCATTCTGAAAAGCATGTAAACCCAGCTCTAGAATGCATACTGTGTATCTGTCCTTTATAAATGTACAAATTAAATTACCTTGGCCTATCTGACCTATTTGTAGAAAAGCATTATCTGTAAAAGTAAAAATGACAAGCAGCTCTATTTAAAAGAGGCAAGACCTCCTACCTCAATCAGATGATATCATAAATTTTGGGTCTTGTGAGGGACCTGGTGTTCTATATATTAGTTAAATAATGAAGGATAACATACCTGTATCACTGCAATATTCACTATAAGTAGTTGCTCATTGACACTCACTAAACTATGCTGGAAGTCCTAAGACATTCTTGACTCTCTTGAATATTTGTAGAGATAAAAAATACTGAGGCAAACCTAGTATGCCATAGATGGCTGCCCAAACCCTATCTAAACCATGATTCTGGATGGTGGAGAGAACTGGGCTCACACAAGGACAGTTAAATACGTGGGATCCTCCATCTCACTTCAGCCTATTCTGAGATAGGGATTCCTGAAAATCTTCCATGTCTTCCAATCTCTAATAGTAATGTTTAACTACAAAAATTGGTCCATAGGAGTTCCATAAGGATATATACCGACTTTTGCTCCAGCTATAAATAACTTTAAAGAGACATGCCCAAATTTACAGACATAGAATTGTAGGACTTTTGATAATTCAGTAGTCTCCTGACATATCTTTATTTCTCTGCAGACTGCCAGATTGGAGAACTCACTGATATTAAGGATCTCAATTTGAATCAAGTGATATATGTTCCTGTAGAGAACTTCATGTGTTGAAACATAAGTAGGATGAAAAAGAAACCCTAGTGTGGGATCTTCTGTCAGTTTTACTATTAAAGTAATGGGCCATGGTCAGGAAAGTGTTGAGGGCATTATGATTTCCTCATTCTTTAAACTGATAGAACCGTTCCTATTATAGTCATTAGACATTTCCAAATCTGCTGTCATTAGAACACTGCTGGACTGGTTTACTGAGGAGTCTCAACCCTTTGCATAAACATAAAATGAAGAACGTTTTCCTTCTCTTCTTTCAAACTTGCCTTTGGAACATACTGAAATTCATCCCCTATTCTCCCATGAAATCCTATTTGAGCTCAACTCTTTCTAGCTATTTTTGCTTAATAGGATGTAGTGCAATCTGTTTGAAACTTCTCAATTCACATGCAAGTGAAAGCTCTGCAACATTCATGCTCCGTTGTGTAGATACTTGCTTTTCTTGATGGTTGAGAAAAGGAAGAATTAAAAAGGGTAAAAGTCTCTACTTAGTTGCTGACCGCTGCTCTTTGAAAGCTGCTTTCTCTTAGGCCGTATCTTCTCTACAGCCAGAAATCAAACATTTACTCTCTTGCAGGATGCACTATTGGCTTCTCTGGAATGCCCCAGGAGGCCTCAGATCTGTACAATTTCCTGACATGGGTTATCTGGACTCAGCTCTTCCTCTTCCATTTGTAGCTGGCTATATATAGCCCCTCACTGCTGGAGATTGTTTGCCCAGTGAGCAGTCTTCTTGGGTGGGATACTGGTAATATAACTAATCTGACCTATTTGTTATGATATTGACTACCCAGAGAATATGCTGCTCATATCCCTGACTCAGATAGCAGCCACGAAGTCTAATCTGCAGCCACATCCTCTGCCATCTCTCTTCATTCCCTTTCTTTGGCTCTACTTGAAGATGGGTCAAATCTAAGCACATTTTTAAAGCGGGATTGCATTCTAATTTCCTTTTCTTATAGCCCCTCACCAAATGTTTACAACTATTTTTTCTAATGTTTTATTTTTTTACTTGGCTTCAAAGAAGGGAAATACCCAACTCCTGTCTTCTTGATTGGAGGAAAATGTACTTTAGGAATAATCCTTGAGTAAATCCACAAGACTCAAGAAGCTTTCCTCAAGTCCTTTCTCTGCAATTAAAGTTCTTTCTGTAAACTGTTAGAAGCGGTGGAGTAGTAATGAACTCCAGGAGGGCCTTTTAACTGTCTTTAAGAACCTGCACAGAAGTCTTTAGCCTTACATTCTGACTGCTATGACCTCTGTAGAGGGAAGGACTTGTTTTCACATGTGGGTCCTGATAGCCAATTGTAGGTATCTGGAAGAATCTCCAAAATCCAGTTATTTAGGTCTTAAGCAGAAGGATGTTTCCACCCTCCCCTAGAGTCACAACCCATAATTAACCTCACCAGTGAGGAGTTCTGTCTCCCTCTTCACAGTAGCCAGGCAGTACAGAACAATCCCCAGTCCGATTTAAAATTAACATTTGTATCAGTGAAGGTAATGCATACATTTTAATTAAATTTAATTAAAATCACATTAACAATGGTTTCCAGCTTATAAAATTTTTTGTGCTTTATTCCCCTGAGAGCAATAGCCACAAGAGTCATAATGACACAGAACACCAATCTTAGGTCTAGAGATCATGCAGTGAATCTTGGCACTGGGCCTCTGCTTGTAAAGCTGGTCATTTCGCTCTATTTTATTTTTTATACCTGCACATTACAAAGATCTGCTTGTAATGGATTTGACTGATGACCCCTTCTCTCTGTTATAAAGAAAGGAATCTGGTTTTAAATATCACCATTTATCTCAGATGGCTCAAACAGAGCCATTCAGTGCTTATGTGGTGGCACTTTATAATAAAAGCAATCATAAGAATGAATAAAAATTGTTCTTAATACAATAATGAGTTTTTTCAATAAGCAGAATCAAAGATATAAAAATAAAAAGATTTTGTGTTTTTCAAGTAATACTATTGTATCTTGAAAAAAGTAGGGAAAAGAACCATAAAAACTGCAAAGAGGAGACATCGTGAGAGGAAAGTGTTTGCAAATTATACTGATGGAAATAAAGGCCTGGAGATAGATCATCCAACATATATCACCAGGTAAACCCCTTAGTCCAGCTTCCTCAATCTCACAAAAGAGCCCTAGGATATTGCTGTTCCCATTTTGCAATAGCATACTAGCTTTCCTCTGCTTGTGTGTTTGTGAGAGTTACTTTTTTTTCTAATTGTCACCAAGAGGACCTTACGAACAGCCTTAGCAAAGTCTGTGCTAAAGGAAGCCTAAGTCTTCAAGTCACAAGAAAGAAAAGGGTCTAAATACTTCAAGAAATAGAGGAGCAAGGTAGAATTTCCTGAGGAGGAAGTTTTTGTTTTAGCATTTTTATTCTTTTTTAAAAATTATGTTTTAATTGACTAAAAATTGTATATATTCATCACATACAACATGTTGTTTTGAAATATGTGTACATTGTGAGATGACTACATTGAGCTAATTGACTTATTTATCACCTCACATACTTGTCATTTCCTCTGTTGAGAAAACCTAAATCTACTTTCTTAGCAATTTGCAAGAATAAATACATTGTTATTAGCTATAGTCTTTGTAAGGCCGGCTGCCTCACCGGGAGTTAAATGGACACACTTATCTCTCCCCATGCTGGCCTCTCTATGCTGGCTCCCCACACCCACTCCTATCTGTTCTCTCTATGCAGGCTCCACACACCCACTCCTGCATTCTTCACTCGACCCCTTCAAAATTTAAAAAGCCCACCAAAGATTTGTCCAACGGCAGCTTAACATTGACCTCCCCAGCCGGTCAGCCCAGCAGTAGTCCCGCCTGGCAACCAATGGCAGCTCGCCCCATCAGCACCTTGACTTTCCCTCACCAATGAAACTCTCTGCTCTTTGTTTCCCTAATAATCAATCAATCCTCTTCACCAATGAAGGTGTCTGCTCTTTGTTTCCCTAAAGACCAATCAATTACCTCCACTCCCTATAAAACCCCACACCCTGAGAAGCCCAGTGTGACTTCTCTGGCCCCTTCCCAGACCACAGAACCTCGCCCGGGAGCTGAATAAATTGGATTCTCATTTTCTCACACTGGCCTCAGTTTCCTCATTTTAACTTGGCAATATACCTTACAGTCTTCATGTTGAACAATAGATCTCTAAATTTATTTTTCCTATCTAAATAAAATTTTGTATGCTTTGACAAACATCTCCCCAACCCAGACAGCCCTGGCTCAGTTCCAGATAACACCATTTTACCCTCTGCTTCTAGGGGTTCAACTTTTTTAGATTCCATACCTAAGTGAGATCATGTGGTATTTGTCTTTCTGTGCTGGGGTTATTCCACATAATATCTTCCAAGCTCATTCATGTTTGCTGCAAAGATAAAAAGATTTTTGATGCTTCAAAGATGAGCATGAGCAGGATTTAAGAGAAACTGGAAAAAAACAGATGACAAGAGACTGAGGTCATAGTATGTGGTTGTGAGGGACATAATTGGTCACACTTTCCAAAGGCATAAACTCTTGGTGTTCCTGCCACCACCTCTGACCTTTTCTGAAGCACATGGAGATGAGCTAATTTTTTAGGTCCCAACTTGTAATTCTTCTTTGTGTGGCTTTGGGATGCTGACTCAACTGTTCACCTAAAAACATCAACAAGACATACATCAAGCATCTTTCTGAGTTAGAGTCTATTCTCTCAGCAGAAGCTGAGGAAGAGAGTGTACCTGTCTCTATTCACCAGGCAGGGATCTATCCTCACAAAGCTGAGGAACAGTAGCTATCCTCCTCATCTGCATTCCCACGTGTCAAACACAACAACAAACACTCCTCAAGTATGGGACACCACAGACCACTTGTCATTGTCTTCTCAGATCCTACCTGAGGGCATCCTATTCTGGGAAAGAAAGGATGGGTCCTTAAACCAACTCTCTGCAGTATTAACAAATAAACCATTGAGAAAAGATTTGGAAAAGGTTATGTGTTTTCTTTAAGTTACTAAATATAATAAATAAAGCAACTAGGACACACTATTCGGCATGTAACTCACCTGACAAGGAGTAGAATCCTCTCTCGGCTTCTTTCATCTTTCCCTTCCTACTGGTTCTTTTCCCCAGCATGCACAATGTTCACTCTGGGATTTCTGGCTATGTTTGTCTGCCTAACTTGATTTTGCTTATACTCTGTGCTGTTTCTTTTAGGTTTCTTGAAATGACCATCCATATTCCTCATTTATTTCCTTTAATCGCTCTTCATTTGGTTTAAAACCCACTACATACAATCTGGCACCTTCATCTTCCCCGAGTTGCTCTTCTAGGTCATCAGAGACCTCAATAGTATCAAATCTGACAAATATTTTCTGAATTTCATCTTTTGTACTGTATTTTGTCTATTATCAAAATTGTCTATGTCCTGAGCTTCCCAGATTTTTCCTACTTTTCTGGATAGAGGGTGCCACTGTCCTTTGTGTTTGCTGTGTTCACACTGGGACCTCAAAGTTAGGTCCCTGTCCTGTGCTCTTTGCTCCATGATTGCAGCCGGCTCAGAGTTTTCACTCCACCACATTTATGCTGATGACTCTTCTAATTCCTAATATTTCCATTCCACCGATTCTGGACTAACTTATCTGAAATATCCAAAGAGACCACACATCAACTGAAGTTCAATTTTTTTATTGTTCAGACAAAATCTTCCTTTCTTCAGTATTCTTGCATGCTCTGGTTTACTGCCTAATCTTCAACAATGCCACAGATATTTTTAATGAACGGATTCATAATGTTTAATAAAAATAAGAAATAGCTTTGTCTCAATTAATCATATGAACTAAAGTAATTTACACTTTTACCCCAAATAATCAAGTTAATTGAGTATACGACTCCAACAGTTAAAAGCCAAACATCATTCACCATTTTTCTTCTTATTTGAAGCTTTTCATGGGTCTTTTGTTTCTCTGTCACACTCTGAACCATAATCCATAGACAGCTTGAAATAAAAATTATTATCTATGTGTCCTACCATATTTACTATATAAAAAGTGACAAACTGATCACACTGAAATATGTTTAGTTGCATATGTGTAATTTTTTTACATAATTTGAGCTACCTAAAGAAAAACTATACCTATATAGTTTTATTTCATCTACTTCTGGCATAGTTGACACTTAATATTAAGTATTTTTAACAAATAATAAAAGCCATTAGGTGTTTTCAATGTAGGATTTTCTTCTTGCTTTAATTTTTACCTAAGACTTTATTAGATTATGTAATATATCCTTTAAATATCTATTTAATTTTAATTAAATGATCCACTACGCTTATTATAGGGACAGGTAAATAGTAACTGCATCTGCTAAAAGAAAGCATCATAATTACTGTGATCTCAGCAGTTTGGGACGCTAAGGTGGCCGGATCACTTGAGGTCAGGAGTTTGAGACCAGCCTAGCCAACATGGTGAAACCCTGTCTCTACTAAAAATACAGAAAGTAGCCCTGTGTGGTGGTGCATGTCTGTAGTCCCAGCTAGTCAGGGGATGAGGTAGGAGAATTGCTTGAACCTGGGTGGCGGAGGTTGCAGTGAACCAAGATTGCACCAGTCTGGGTGACAGAGCGAGACTCCTTCTCAAAAAACACCCAAAAATAAAAGGAAAGAAAAGAAAAGAAAAATAAAACGCCATAATTAATGAGTGACAGTCTATAAAATTGAAGTAAATTTAGTACTATTCAATTTGAGACATATTGATGCAAATCTCAACGACTTGGAGAGTTTTTTCAATTATACACCAAAGACTCAGATTCTTCCAGGAACTAGTTTTCATAGCCCTCCAGGAATCATTGCCAGAAGGGCTACATTGTTGTTAATGGGATCACCTTTCAGCTGAATTAGAGTCAAAAATTATCAGAGGAAAAAGAAGTCGGAATCATAATCAGACACTATTTTCTCCATCTTTAAAAAATGGAATGAAGCATATTAGCTATCTTAGAGGAATGTTCCAAAAATGAATGGTCACTAAAAATGTTATTAAACCTACTATAATTTTCAGAGCATTTTCATTTAATAATTCAGTTTTGTGAATTTTGACTAGAATAAGACAACTTATACAGAAATGCATCAGAAGAACTTTACTCAATCGGTCTTCTGTACATTGATCTAGGCAAAGAATTTATGACTAATACTTCAAAAGCACAAGCAATAAAAAACAAAAATAGATGAATGAGAGTTAATAAAACTAAAAAGCTTCTGTATAGCAAAAGACATTACCAAGAGAGTGACGGACAATCTACAGAATGGGAAAAACTGTACACTATGGTTCAACAGGGAACTGACATCTAGAGTTTACAAGGAGCTCAGACAACTCAACAACACCAACAAAAGCAAATAACTCATTATAAGGTGGACAAATAATATTAATAGACATTATTTTAAAAAAGATGTACAAATGGCCAATAAGCATATGAAAAAATGCTCAACATCACTAGTCATCAAAGAAATGCAAATTAAAACCACAATTAGATATCATTTACACAAGTCAGAATGGCTATTAAGAAAAAGATAAAAAAATAACAGATGTTGGCAAGGGTGCAGAGAAAAGGAAAGGCTTATACGTCATTGGTGGGAATGTAAAGTAATTCAGCCTCTGTGGAAAACAGTATAAAGAATTGTGAAAGAACTAAAAATAGAACTTCTATTCAATCTAGCAATTCCACTACTGGGTATCTACCCATCTACCTAAAGGAAAAGAAATCACTACATTAAAAACAGCTGCACTCATGTTTATTGCAGCACTATTCACAATAGCAAAGATATGAAATCAACTTAAATGTCTATCAAAGTGTAATTGGATTAAAAATGTGTCATTAGATAGATACATGTGGTGTGTGTGTGTTTGTGTGTATATACACACCTCACACACAATGGTAAGTGAAATAATCCAGAAACAGAGAGTCAAATGTTGCATATTCTCACTTATAAGCGGGAGCTAAATAATGTGTACACCTGGCCTAGCATGTGGGTTAATAGACATTAAGGACTGAAAAGGGTGGGTAGGATAGGGATGAGAAATTACTTACTGGGTACAATGTACGTTGAGAGATGGATACATTAATAGCCCAGACTTAACCACTGTGCAATATATCCATGTAACAAAACTGCACTTGTAACCCTTAAATTTATGCCAAAAATCTTCTGTAGTTATTTCAAATCAAATTTCAGACCCTAAGAAGATCACTACCTAAATGATTTCTACTTTTAAATCTTCTAAAGAAGATCAAGTTAATTAAATAGCAATCTGAAAAGTTGGTCATTAATTTATGATTTCTATAATGAAGATATAATGCTGAAAGATAATTTACTGAGTGATGTGGCTTCAACAGTTTTACAGTCTGAAAAGTTTTATTTATATAAAAATTATATTTATATAAAAACATTCTTACTTAGAGAATAAAAAGCTTCACTTGTTGTAGTCAACAATTTGAAAATTATTTTCTGAATGATTAATTTCACAATCTTAACTATGACTTTTTTTAAAGGATAGAAAAAATAAACTCCAGGAGCATCTGGAGTCTCTTGAACCAGTGACACTGAAACTCCAGGAAACTGTTGAACAAATGACACATAAATTATTTGTTACACACACAAAAAGAGAGAAGAAAATAAAGAAAGTAAAGTCAATACTTTGTTTGGTAAATAAAGCTACAAGTCTATTATCCCAAAACCATACGTTTCACATGATTAAAGATATTTATATCCTCATAATTTACCTGCCAAAATCATGATTCACTGATCGAATCTATTTTTCAAAATTTGTTTCTCTGACTACATATAGGTCTAATTCCTTTACATTTAAAACATAAAAGCAATTCCTCCATAGATATGGCAACTTAAAAGATAAGTAAAGGGTATAAAAGACATGGCTTTATAAAAATTCCTTTATATCTAATAAGATTCATCTTGAATATTCATATAGTTCTACGTCAAACAGCTGAGTCTCTGAATTTTAGTGTGATTCACTTTACAAAACAAAGACTTAAAAAGTATTTGCTACAACTCAAATAAAAAATGTGCGACATATATTCGGATTATTAATCTGTATTCCATTTCTAAAAATAAGAGACAAAAAATCTGTCATGACAGAGAAATTTTACTTACACTTTATGATAGTCAAACTTTCTAAACAAAGATGTTCAGTACTTATGAATATGGGCACATTACAGTTTTCTGAGTATTAGATAGAGTCAGAAGCTGTTTGCCACCTTTTGGTAATGTGAGTCACCATGGCAAATGTGGTATAAGTTAAATCTATCTTAGTCTTCCATGTAAACACGAAGCAACTTATGACTGCACCATAACTCAATATGCATAACAGTCTATTGCATAGCTTTGCCTGCCAGATTTTCATTTCCTACTGTCTAGACAGCTGGTCTAAATACTACATTCTAAAACCTCCCTGGAGCATAATTCCCCCAAAGACTGCTTAAAGATCCTAGTAGTGTGAACTACTCTAGACACTCCCATTTTATTGCTTTCCTATGGTACAGTTTATGTCCAGAAAAGCAGAATACAGTCTTCCTTACAAGGTGAAAAAGAAACCCTCAGTCATTCTTTAACTTGTAAAATCAATAAGACCTTAACAACCAATCACCCACTCTCAGTCCACAATCCTCCTGGTGGCTTTTAAGCTGTGTTCAGAAGTCAGGCTGAGCAGTTTTTAGAAGAGAAAAACTATTTTCATGTAATAGACAATATATAAAGTGTTTCCTGAGAGAAAAAGAAACCCCTGGAGTTCAAATGAATGCTCTCTATAGATTATTGTAACATTCAATTTATTGACATTTCTAAACAAATGTTTTATAAAAAAGAGAATAAAATAACTTTGTCTCTAACATCATAGGGAGCAATGAATCATAATCGGTTTAAAACTCAAACAAGAAAAAAGGGGTTAAATCTGAGAATAACTATAAGACTTGAAGAAAGTCAGCCAAATTCAAACAGGATGTGCATGGATGTGCGTAAAATAAGAATATAATTTAGCAGTAAGGTATGGAAATTAATCTGAGATCAAAAGTCTGTAAAAGAAAATTAGGCAAAAAGATGGCAAGAAATACAGGCAATGGACACAGACAGGAAACCTTCAGAGAAGAGCAGAAAGGTACTAAAATATGTGAGCACCAGTTTGACACAAGCAAAGCTGTATTAAAGAACATATGGAAATTCTTATTTTGTTTTGGCCTCCTGATATGGTTTGGCTCTGTGTCCCCACCCAAATCTCATCTTGAACTGTAATCCCTATGTATGGAGGGAGGGACTCTGTGTCCCCACCCAAATCTCATCTTGAACTGTAATCCCTATGTATGGAGGGAGGGACCTGGTGCGGGGTGACTGGATAATGGGGCAGTTCTCCCATGCTGTTCTTCTGATAGTGAGTGAGTTTTCATGAGATTTGATGGGTTTAAAAGTGTAGCACTTCCTTCTTTGCTCTTTCTCTCTCCTGCCACCATATGAAGAAGGCCCTGCTTCTCCTTCCCGTCCACCATGATTGTAAGTTTCCTGAGTCCTCCCAAGCCATGAAGAACTGTGAGTCAAGTAAAACTATTTTCATCACTAATTACCCAGTCTCAGGTATTTCTTTATAGCAGTATGAAAACAGGCTAATACACCTCCATACAAAATTGTGATATTCTTGTCTTGAACAAATTTAAATAAATTTTTGTCATAAACTGCAATTTCTGGAACATAGCAATATATTCAGGAAAAAAAAGAAGTTTATAGAAGATATGAAATGGGCCAGGAGCAGTGGCTCACACCTGTAATCCCAGCACTTTGGGAGGCCAGTGTGGGTGAATCTTCTGAAGTCAGTGACCTCCAAGTTTGACACCAGCCTGACCAACATGGTGAAACCTAATCTCTACTAAATACAAAAAAATTAGCCAGGCATGGTGACACATGGCTGTAATCCCAGCTACTTTGTAGGGTGAGGCAGGAGAATCACTTGAACCCAAGAGGTGGGGTTGCAGTGAGCCTAGATTGTGCCATTGCACTCCAGTCTGGGCAACAAGAACCAAACTCCATCTCAAAAAAAAAAAAAAGAAGAAAAAGTATGGAATAGAAAGAGACAAGAATGGCAGATATATGCACCAAAGTAGTTCTTAAATGATACGTGACTCAGCTTACTTGATAATGTCTAGAGTTTACAAATGAACCTTAGCCTGCAGCTGAAAAGAGAAGTAGGTATGTAGAAGTTTCTAGCAAAAGAGAAACAGGATCATCAACAACTGGCAGATTATGACAAAAGTTTTTCCATAGCAGGAACTCAGGAAAACAATGAATATCACAATCAAAAGGAACTGAAAATCTAAACATTTAATTATGAGTATCACATTCCTAAATGTGTCTTCTTATTTACATTAATCTATTCTATTTTTTCCTTCATTTTTCCTCATTTATGCTTTAAACATTGGATGACTTTTTTTTTCTACAAAGAGCCAGGGAGTAAATACTCCGGGCTTTCAGATAGCATATACTTTATCTTACATATATATTTTTTCGTTTGTATGTGTATGTGTTTAGTATTGCTTAAAAAATGTGAAAACAACTCTTACCTAGAGGGCTGAAAAGAAACATGACACAGCCCATAGTTTGCCAACCCTTGTTTCAAAATAAATTGCTTTTTGACATCATTGAGATCTCATCAACTGCTGCTGACCATAAGTATATCAAAGGCAAACATGCAATTACACAGTAATTGGGTATGTTAGTATTCAGTTTGCTTCCTTCTCTCATTTCACCCAAATACATATGATGTGAACATTTAAAATCTTATGCATCTATTAAGCTGGCAAAGAGTAAGGACTGACATGCTGACATGTTAGTGGTTTTCTTGAGTTCTGGGCTTGGATTGTAAATATTTGTAAGTAAATGGAAAGCAAAAATATTTAGCTAAGCTCGGAAATCCAACTATGTTGTATTTGCAGACATATGATAAATAGAAATGTCTGATTTACATAAGTTTCTGATAAGTTAAAATTCAATATGACCCAAATAAGTTTCAGTATAGATATTGTACAATAATACTCCTTTCTTCAGAAACCACATACATACTTCTTAAAATTTTCATTGAAGGCATGTTTGGAAAGGCTAATGAAAATATATACAATATTTATTTCCATAGAGCACAAATATTTAAAACTGTCTTATCTATCCTAATTTTATTAGGAGGAATGTGTTAGGATTATTATTCCTATATTCAGCAGATGTTTATTGAACATCTAACTTGTCTCCTTAGAATATAATGAGGAACAAGATAGACATGGTTTTTACCATGATGCAGTCATTTCCTATGAGACTGAGAGGTGATTTTAAAAAAGAAGAAAAAGTAAGATAATTACAATCTATGAAAAGTGAAGAAGTAAGCATAACAATTTGGATAAATAGTGTAGCCTCTAGAAAGAAGTAATATTAAAGTTTAGAACTAAATATGGAAGAACAGGCAAAATTTTAAAGAAATGTGGGCAAAGCATTCCAAGCCTGAGGAGGGTCAGTTAAAAAAACCATCACACGAAGAGTTTAGTGTGTCAAAGTAATAATTATGAGGTCAGTTGTCTGAGGTAGTAAAAAAGCAGCATGAAGTAAAGCTGAGGAGGAAACTGGGATTAAGACTCACACTGCTACTTGGAGAAAAGACTGGAGGAAGAAAGAGTAGAAGCAGAAAGACCAGTAGTGAAGAACCAATATGGCTCCTTCCCTCTGTGAAGACTCTACATATTTTCCAGATGAGCGATGGCAATGGTGGAGAGTAAGTTAGTGGCACAGGAATGGACAGGGATGAATGGACATGGAGATATGGGACAAGAGGAAGGCTGAGGCCACAGTCTATCTTCATATCTGTGGGAATTATGCAATAGGTAGAGAAAAATTAATTATGTAAAAGCAAGAAGACATAACTAAAATTTCAAAGTTCTTTAGAACTCGAATTACATCTTATTTAACATATTTTCAAGTAATAAAAATAATGGGAAAACATTGTTTTAACCCATACAAAATTTTAAAATCAAATTTAAAATGTGAACTATGGACTTTTCCCTATCTTAAAGTTTTAACTCATTAAAGATAAATATATTTGTCACATGCCAGTGTATCTGCTTACTACTGAGAATACAAATAAAGAAATACATAAATCTCGACATTTATGAGCTTATATTTCAGGTGCTACTTATCTTTGGTAAAAGTACTTAAGATTATTTCATATTTTTTCTTTCTATTTTCTGCTGTTTCTTAAACAAGCAAAGAAATGGTATGCTTTATGACTCCACAAGGACTCTGACTCAGCCTCTTCCTTTTCTTCCTCTTCCTTTCCCCTCCTAACTAATTCATTTGTCAAACCATTAAGTGAAGCAGAGCAAGGTATATCTGCACTGGGGAAGGGAATTCTCTGGGACTGGAGTGGGGTATTGAAGCCCAAGGAGGGTGATGAGAATTATTTACATAGAAGCATGAGCATGGCTGGACAGCTTATATGGGAAGTCAGAGGTAGAGCAAGCTGAAGTGGGTATGCATACATCGGGGCAATCCAGGGAGTTGGATCTCAAGCAGGATGTGAAGGAAATGCATCATCCTGCTGCAGGGTTTTGGCATCCAAGTAGGATGCAAAAGGTGACTACACAGGGACCTTATGTATGGAGTAAAAGCATAATCAAGGTAAGGATGGCATCTATACAAGAGTCAGCCCAGCATGGGTTATCAGAGTCCCAGCAGGGTGAGGAAGGAATCTATGCATGGTAACAGACAGGTGTAGAGATGTGAAGCCCAAATATGGCAAGGAGAATATCCATGTGGGCAGGCACTCTAACATGAGACTGGAGCTTGAGTGGAATGGGGAAGGCGTCAATGAGGAAGAATGCCCCAATGCAATAGACGCCAAAGCCATGAAGAGGATCTAGTTACAGTGGAGTTCAGAGGGCATCTACCTGGTGGAGGAGTGGTCATGGAGATGGGAGATTGGTTACTCTCAATCTCCCAAAAGAATCAATTGACTTAATGTATACAAAGCGTAATGAGAGCTACGATTCTCACTATCAAAGAAGGAATGGAAAGGAAAAACTTAGAATGCATGCTGAGGTATTGAATTGGGATTAGAAGTGCCATTGTGAGTCAGATGCAGTGGCTCATGCCCATAATCCAAGCTACTCTGGAGGCTGAGGCAGGAGAATTGCTTGAGCTCAGGATTTCAAGCTGACATGAGCTATGATTGAGCTGCTGTACTACAGCCTGGGCAACAAAGTGAGACATTGTATTTAAAAAATATATAAAATAAAGAAATATTGTGAATTTATGCTACATAATATTCATAGATAGAAATATAATACAGTGTGTATCAATATATATAATACTATATATATAAAATATTTTTTGTAGTTCTGTCTACTCAGAGGGTCTGAGAGTAGCAACACCCCAATGACAATAAGCACATGTAATATATAAATTGTGGCTTCCGAACACATTCTCCTCTAAGAGGAATGAGGATTCCTTGGAGATATGGTGAATTCCAACGCTGGGGAAGGAAAAGTAGAGAATAAACTTGGAACTCACTGCTTGGGTCAGAAACTAAGAAAAGCTTAAAGAAAGGTGGAGACATGCCAAAAGAATACAGAAACCAGCTTCGAGAGGCTCCCACTGCTCAGGCCAGAAACCACATGAGTGGTATTAAAAGCAAACAAACAAAATGATAGCATCAGATTATAAAATGGCTAACAAAATAAGAAGCCAAATATATATAGATATAAGCTAACAAACACACAAAAATACATCAATTTAAAGCTTTAAAATGGAGGCAGTATCTATATAGTTTTACAGTATCTTCCATAAAATTCATATTGTTTTGAAAGCAGAAAAGAGACAGTTTTGAATAGAGAAGTCAGGCAGATACACGTTTAATTGAAAATCAAGTACATTCTTTTCAGTAGTGGGACAAATATTATGTATCACCTGATAGGTTGGATTGGTAAAAACAAAATGTCACTTTTGTGGTAATTCTGTCAAAGGTGCATAAAATGAATCTAATCATGAGAAAATGTCAGAAAGAACAAAATTGGAAGACATTCTAAGAAAGAACAAACAACAAATGAACAACAAACTGGCCTGTAAGACTGTACAATGTCAAAAACACGAAAGTCAAAGAAATTCTGAGAAACTCTTCCAGACTGAGGAAACTAAAGACACATTACAATTAAATGCAATGCTTGACTCTAAGCTGGATCCTTTTTGCATTAAGAGATTTTTATTAAAACTATTAGTGAAACTTGAATGGGGTCTGTGGGTTGGATTGTAGTAATGAATCAACGTAAATTTCCCTGATTTGGGTTGTTATATTGTGACTGCGTAGGTGTATTCTAAGACATTGGGCATTAAATTAGTAGTTACTTTCTAGTGGTCCAGAAGACAAACATTCTTGTACAACACTTAAAACGTTTCTGTAATTTGAAATTGTTTCAAAATTTAAAAAAAATACAATTTACTTTTTAAAATTAAAAATACAAGTCTACTTTGCTTTAAAAATGGTCTCTCTTCATTTACTCAATTCATGTATTTATTTACTTTGATTTAGTCATGCAGAAATTTGTTTTTAAAGTATTCTGTGTCAGGCATAGTGTGAGAAGTTCAAACATTTAAATTCATGTTTCATTTAATCATAACAATCTTTCAAGGTATGAATGATTATTTTAATTTGTACACAGAAATAATATTCTGCTAGTTGTTGAAAAAAAGCCACATATAATATAGGAGAGCCTGAGTTCAATTCCAAGTCTTATAGATTCCAATCAGAACCTAGCATTTAACTCAGTGAAAGACATTTTAAATAAGTCATTTATCCTTTTGATTAAGTGGTCAATTAACAAATAATTGTATAATTTAAGCATATCTTAAAACTACAGTATCATTATTCTATGTTACTACTACTTTTTTACAATAACTTCTAACAAAGAAAGAAAAATAACAGGTAAAAATATAAGTACAAAAAGACATGAAGGAAACAAATGTATATTACACAGTGAAAAAAGCCAACTTAGAAAAATTATATACTGTACAATTCCAACTGTATAACATTTGGGAAAAGGCAAAACTATGGAGACAATACAAAGATGAGTGGTTGCCAGGGGTTGAGGAGAGATAGAGATGAATAGGCAAGCACAGAGGACTTTATGGCAATGAAACTATTCTGTATGACACCATAACAGTGGGTACATGTCATTGTACCCCCGTACAAACCTATGTAGTGCACAACGTCAAGAATGAATAAATGTGATTGAAGAATTTTTGAAATTTCTATCACATCTAGTTTGTGCAATGAAATTATTGAACACTGTTAAATAATATCAATATGCTTATATATATACATTATACACATATATACTACCACAAATGTGTGTTTCATCATTTATTTTTACACATGTGCTTGCATATCCAAATGTTGTAAGTATATACTGAGAACACATACACAGTAAAGTTCCGTTCCACAATGAAGAGTCAAAGGCTCTTGGAAATACTTTGGAAAATGCCTGATTTAAAATACACTCCTAGCCACTTTTATTAATCACAGAACAACAAGGTGTCCTCCCTTAGAAATAGGTCATAATTTCTTTAGTTGAGGACCATATAAAATTGGTTGACATTTGTGTATCTTTCAACAGAATTATGTATAGAACCGTGGATTTACACTGAGAGATGATTTTCAGAACCGAGACTAAGAAGCAGCAGATTCCTAACTCCCATGCCTCACTCATCCATTAAGAGAACTAGGAAAAGAGTAAACTGTAGAATTTAACTTATAAGCATGTTTCTATTGTAACGCAAGTGTATAAATGTAGATTCACATAAGTTTAATATATGAGATAAGACAATACTCCATGAATGTGTGTCCGTAGGTATGGATTCTGTCATAAGTCAGAGAGTAGGTTCTGAAATTTATGAAGAAACCTGTAAAAATACACCAGGAGAAAAATTGGTTAAAATAAAGAATTTTACTCTGTCAGTCACTTCAACTAATAGTTATTTGTTGCCAGTCCAATATTGTATGCTAAGTAGTATGAGATGTCTCTGCCCCAAAGAAGTATTTTCAATGTGAGAACAAATTGAGTGAGAAAAAGAGTAGAAAAAAAGAGAGAGGACAGTTAAAGAAAAAAATTTGTAATTTTAAAAAGTATACCTTAACTTTATAATATTTATGCATTATACTAATCAGTTTTGGATCATAGAATGTTTCTTAATTTAATAAACTAGAAATTTGTAGGCCCATTAGACATTGACAGAAATAAAAAATCTGGATAAAGAACTATATTAGAAAATTGAAGGCATAGGCAATGGGTTAAATACAATTTGACTGACCATGTCTGACTACAGGATTAATGAACAAAAAAAGTTCATTGCTAAAAGTGTGTGTGTGTGTGTGTGTGTGTGTGTGTGAGAGAGAGAGAGAGAGAGAGAGAATGAGTGAGACTGAGAGAGAAATATAATATTCTTACTATCCAAGCAGCCCTGTATATTGGAAAAATATAACATTGGAATCAAACTATAAAAACAAAAACCTTATTTAATATCAGAAAGTGGACCAAAAATACAAAAAGAAAATGTGAGTGCTTTATGAAATCTAATCGTTTTCTCTTTTCTTCTGCTGTAGGCCCACAGAGCAATTCCCCATGCAACAGCTCGATTGCTGATGTCTGTGTGGCAGCAAGTGACATTACTGGCTCATATAAATTATCCTAAGGGTAGATTGATGGTTATTAAATCACTACTGAGTCACATCTGTGTTCATCTTATGGAGATGCAGAGACAAGTACTATAGCCAGTAACTGTGTGTAAGTTGCTGGCACTGGTTCAGTAATTCCACAAAAGTCAAATCCATCTTGTTTCTTGTAGAGAATATCACAGAATGAGGGAAAGCTCTGCTGCAGCAGGGACATGGGCACATAAGTGCAGCCTAAATGTCTTCTGGGGCCTCTCCAGCCCTCAAGAGCAAAGTAAGATTATTATGAAACTGCACAGAAAAAAATCTCACTAACTTAAATTTCTGCTAATCCCGAAGAATTACCTCCTACCTCCAACATGCTAGTCTTTCACATCATGACTTTTATTCTTCCAAAATATAGGTGTCCAAATGATCTCAATAAGTATATCATGAACTTCAGTAAATTTGACTAGAAATGAAAAATAGAGTGACCTCTAAATAGAGTGACCTGACCTCTAAATTACATATATACTCCTCATTTCTCTTTCTTATACCCTTCTCTCATTTTCAAAAAAAAATTCAAATAGTCAAAACATATTCAAATCAAAAAGTCTCATCATCTGGAATGTATATCAACCCCCTTCTCTATAAATGTCAGCAAAATCTGACACTCAGGCTCACAATGACTCAAATTCGGTCTTAAATGAGCCTATCAAGAAATCACTTTCAAATATCGCATGTACTATTGGAAGAATTCTAGTAAATGCGACATTCTCAACCTTATCATATTGATGTACAGCTCACGTGTACTCAACACAAGTATAAAAATCTGTATACAGATGACAGACACTAAGCATTTTCTGGAAAACCAGCTGATTTCACAAGAGGCTGAAGAAAGTCAAGAAAGATGTTTAATTCCTGGTGTCTGCCTCTAATAAGATTACTCTCTTTTTAATGTGGAAGAACTGGCCCAAGTTTGGTCCTCTGCTTTTCTCAATATATTTATTACCTTTTGAAGCTAAATTTATTCAGCCTTTCATTCTCAGAAATATTGCAGAGTAAATAACCCAAGACCACTGCCTCTGACCAAAATCTATTTGTAAATATCACTAACACATGGCTGAGATCACACGACAGTAAAGAAAAACCTGTAATAGCTTTGATGTTCGGATGTCCCCACTGACATTCAAATATATCTAAAATATGGTATCAGTTTGTCCTCTGGCTCTAGGATTGCTTCTCTTGTAGCAATGGCCACCAAATAGAATGGGTGTCATATTACAGGGTAATCACTATGATTTTGGGATTGTGCTTTCATGAGATTTCTTCTAGAATGACACAATTGGCCTCTATCTGCCTGGCTCTCCAAACCTGTTTCTTCACAGGGTTGGTGAATTTGGAAGAGGAAATTGAGTATATCCTGAATGCAGCTTAAAATCCTATGAGATATTTCAATTAACCTTATACATAAAGAGTAGATAAGTTTATCTCTCTCCGTCTTCCGTCTTTATTGATGTGTTCAAACCTCTGGGCACAAGGGTAGAGTGTAGACAAGGGTTGGTTTTGCTGTCTCCAAAATGCCAACAAGATGCAATTTAGATTCATAAAAACACTCAGTTTCCCATCACTATGACTTATCAGTAAACTGATGACTGGTTTGCAGTACTCTGCAAGTTCCCAAGTCTATAGGCTATGTAAAATACATTTTATTTACATCATAATTCTAGTTTCATAGGATCTCCCACTGTAAACTTTCCTAGTGAATACTTGTCATGTTTTAATCATCTAGGGTATTTAGATAATGCATTTTCTGTTTTGAGAATTATTGAAATTCTAAGCTGTGGAGTTAGCTAGCTAGCTCTTTGATTAACCAACACCATTAACCTATAAGCTTGACTTGAACCATCCTGAAATCATGTAACTTTCTCAATAACCTTTAATTGATGCTTTTTCTACTTCAATGGCTGTAGACACTGTTAATTGTAGCTGAAAATCTGAATAAATCCTCTGAACTTCTTTTAGGCAAAGTTAGCCAGAACTGCCTACTCTCACTCCCCTACCCCTTCTGCTTACAATGGTCTTTGTTTATGTGGCTTTGCTCCAATAATATCATTAAATTCAAGAGAGGAGGCTTTAACTAAAGTTCAGTGTACATTAGACATAACTTTACTTTTTAAGTCTTAGGAGAATGGTCCATCATGTTCAAAAACTTTCTCTAAATACATTAGCCCCTCATCTGTTTCCTTTTTGAACTCTAACAACACAAACTGCCTGTATAATGCAATTTCTCTCTGAGAACTTAGATTCCTTTTTCAAGAAAGCAGAGAAGGCTAATTTCATTGAATTTGTACTAAGGGTAATGCGCTGAGATAAATGCTTTATGTACATTTTGCCCTTTGACTTTCCCTTTCTGACTATAAACGCTACATGAGTTCTCTATATCTCTTTACAGATAAGGAAAGCAAGGCTCCCAAAAATTACACAACTTGCTGACAGTCACACAGTTAGGGCTCATGTACAAGTGTGTAAGATTCCAGGTATTTTTTTTCCACTACACTTTGCAACGCAGATATCAGTTTTAGATCGAGCTTATAAAATATCGAAGGCCATGTCAGGTATAGTATGTTGTATTTCAGGAAAAAAGCCTCAGATGGTTCCCATAGAAACATGGGACAGCAGAAAAGAGGAGAATTGAAACCAGATTAAGCTCACACTCTTGAATAGGACAGTCCTGGTTAGTAGGTCCTTAGGAGCAGGGTCCTAGGTGAATCTCTCAAAACATAGCAGCTTCATTTGCATTGCAGAAAATGGTTTATATTATTTTAATGATGGCCACAAGAGCAATTTTGATAGTGGTAACCACAGGAAACCAGGATTATAGCCATTTATAAGTTGTAACTGGACTGTGAGTCACTTCTGCTCATTCATTACTGAGTGTCTGGTATATATTAGTCATTATGAAAATACAGAAAATAAGTGATTCTTGCAAAAATTAGCAACACAAATCCAAAACATAAGATACATATTTCTCCTTGATATATACAAAACTCTAATTTTATAAGGGATTTTATTACAAAAATGATAATAACAGTGATAAACTAAAGAATATATATTCAGAAATGATTTAGACCAAGAATCGGCAAACATTTCTATAGAGGTTTAGATAATAAACATATTAGGATTGTGGAATATACAGTAATTGTCTCAAAAACTCAACTTTGTTGTTGTAACATAAAAGCACCCAAAGACAGTAAACAAATGAGTGTGACTATGTTTCTATAAAACTTTATCTATAAAAGCAGTTGGCAAGCAGATTTGGTCTATGAGACACAGTTTGTTGACCTCTTATCTGTATACTTTCTAGAAGAATTCTGTAATTTATTTAACAGTAAAAGTTAAAATTATAGAATATTTTTGACCAAAGCTCAAAGATTGAAGTCAAAAGTGCAGTTATTCTCACATTTAAAAATTGCAAAAAAAAAATAACTGGGACAGATATAATCTCTGAGGGCTTAACAAGGGTCCATAAAATCTTACAACTGCCCACCCATACTACATATATTCCACATTCCACTCCTAGCTAACTTAAAGAGAGGAGAAAAAATGGGACAGGAGAGAGGATTTTCAACATAAATAAATATGCTTTATATTTTACGGGAAATAAATGTTAATAATGGGCTAAAGGAATAAGAATTTTCCCTGCCCCCAAGTCAAGTTTCATAGCAGAAAGTTTTAGCTCAACCACAACCAAAGATTTGAGAAGGGAAGCTGATCATTTCCTGTGTGGACAACTCATGAGCTGTAGGATCCTGAGTTTCGTCCTTTTGCCACAATTAGAATGAAAATAAGAGAGAGGAAGTTATTAAGTGCATTTGACACAGAATCTCTGCAATAGGAGGCAGTGTGTACACATTAAGATTGGTATCAATTTCTAGGCTATGGATTTTTAAGGACTTAAAACTTGGAAAATCTTGTATCAAAAGAAAGAGCAATAAACCAGTTAAAATATTCTGTGAAGAAGTATAATCCTAGTTCTTGAACACTTTCCATTAAAAGCTGTAGATGAACTTGGCATTTTTTGTGAAGGGGCAGAAACATTCAAATAGATGTCAGGCACTAGAAAACATCTTGATGTCAGGGACATCAAGTCTATTAAGTGGACAACTTACCAAGAATGACTTGGGGACATGAACCACTGATGAGATTAAAGGAGAACCAAAAGAAAAAGTAATAGATGAAACTGAACTCTCCTCCCAAGGAAACTTGTGCAATTCCCATAAAAGACAATCACATTGGTGGAGCTGTGTTCCACCAGCAGAAGATGACCTCAGACAAACTGACACTACCCTGTGACCAATACAAACTTGCTTATAATAGAAATTATCTCTCATGTCTGTGAGACTACAACACTTGTAATCACTCAAAAATGTTAGAGATGTGTTTAGCATGGTTGCCCGTGTCTTCTCCCTTTACTCCAAGCAGAAATACAACTCAAGCCTATGATGGAGAGAAGAAGGTCACATCTAAATTGAGCTTGAGGCTGGACTTGCAAAATGACTTAGAATTTTATTAATTAAAGGAGAAGTGAAAATTGTGGAAACTTCAGATATTAAGAGATGTGAAAGGAATACTTTGCAGGTTATGCCTGGGAATAGTAAAATTAAAATATTTCATATCCGTTAATAACAGAACAACTCAAAATATAACACAAAGAATGATGGTTAGTTTACTTAAAATATTTAAGTGCATGATAGGATGGTTCAGGGAAACACGTTTCAAAATTAGAAAGAACTTAGAAATTATTTATGTATAAAATTTAACTAGACCACCCATCCGTGACATTGATCCCTAATTATGTCTATTGCTTAAGTGTCTTCATTCAGGAAAAGAAGAAAATGCTGATTGCACTCCTGTTCCACCCATTTTTCATGGATTTTAAAACATACAGGAGCAATTTCTCTGGAAATAATTTATTTATCTGGGTCACCTACACCTCAAGGAATCATCAAGGAGCAGTATTTGGATCCTGGTCATATTTGAAGTAGCACTGCATTTTCAAACTGTAAGTGACGCTTGTTCTGTGACCATGTAATAAAGGCAAAAATATTATCATGTACCAAGGTGATGAATATACCTTAACCCACTGGATATTCACTGTGTGCTAATTCAAAATAAGATATTTTCAATTACTGTAGTATTAGTTACTCAATATGAGTGCAGTAAAATAACCAGATGTTTTAAATATCATGTGATTATTAATACCTTGTCTCACAAAATCCTCTAACCAAATAGCTTTGCTTTTACTAACAATGTTAATTCCAAATTTAAACATCCCCTGTTTTGATATAATATCACTGATATAATATCACTGTTTTGAAAATACAGGAGAGTAAAGGTTCATTTGATATAATAGAAATAGTCATTTTCCATCTTCCTATAATTAAGTCAATGCACATTGTCCAAAATTGAAAATTCAAAAACTATTAGAAAGCATATAATTAAACAAACGTTAAAGGTATTGCCTCTGGAAAACGAAACCCAGAATTGTGTTACAGTAAATGTATAAGTTGGGTCTCTGTAAAGATCCAAATCCTTTGGTGATTAAGAATTCAGAATTCAGTAATTTTCAATTTAGAGAGGAAATACAGTGCAATATATATATATATATTATGTAACACTTCCAGTGGAGTATTGGAGTACTGGAGTACTGGAGTATTGGGCAGCACCCTATAATCAACCATATTTATTCGGATTCCTGATGTGAAACATTTGAAAGTTCATAGTTCATAGATTACAACAAAAAAGATTATAGCCTTATGTAACTTTAGGCAAGGTTTTACAACAAAGCTTTCTTTATCTTTTATTTTTCAAAGCTTTTTAAATATTTGAATTTTAGATAAGGAATATTTTTACCTGTTTGAAATTTTTGTTTTTAAAACCATGTACATGTTATCATTTAATAAATATACAGACACATTTTTTAAAAGGCAAATAGGTAAAGAGTAAACCAATGTATAATTAGGAAAAATGAAAGACTGTTTATAAACATGCAGTAAGTTAAACTTATGAAAAACGTCAATGTGATCAATATATATAGAATATTCGAATGACGTCATGATGGCGTCAAAAATATTTCTTCACTTAATGATTTTATTGGTTCCACAATGAAATCCTATAATGTACAAGAAAGGGTTAACTTAGCAGGACTGGGTTGTTGAAACCTTATAGGTTCCCAAGAAAGACCTTTATTATTATTATTACGATTATTCGTGATGGAGTCTCACTCTGTTGCCAGGGTTGGAATGCAGTGGCTCGATCTTGGCTCACTACAACCTCCACCTCCTGGGTTCGAGGGATTCTCCTGCCTCAGCCTCCTGAGTAGATGGGATTACAGGCATATGCCACCACTACAACCAGCTAATTTTTTGTATTTTTAGTAGAGACGGAATTTTACCATGTTTTTTTCTCTAGTAGTCTGAGGTCTGAGTAACAGAGTATCTGAGCATTAAGTAATATGCAGTGCCTTACTGATTGACCCCCCTAGCCCCCCTGCCCCCACCGTCCCCACCACCCCTCCCAAAAGAAACCCTGGGAGCCAAGGCTCAGGTGAGCTTTTCTGGCTGGCAACTCTTTACACATGTTGGCCCACATTATTGCTGGGAAAATTAGGTTTCTCCTATGAGACTGCACACTGTACTACACTGTACTTGGCCCATACACCTTCTTTTTTTTTTTTTTTTTTTTTTTTTGCTGATTTTAATCTGTATCCTTTCACTGCCATAAAATGTAATCCTGAATATAAGACCTTTTGAAGCCTGTGAGTCCACTTAGTGAACAACTGAACCTGAGTATGGTCTTGGGGACCACCACATGTGCTATTATCCTAAAATAGTGACATTTGGCATGCAGTATGTGTTTCTGACCCCAGAAATTAGGTTACTAGGACTTCTTTAGTTGGCCGGCTATTGTTACCCTTATTTACTATACATTTCTTTTAACTTTTGATCTTATGTTTTGTTGTTGTTTTGCATTAATATGCAAATGTTAATACAGCATCTCTGGAATCTAAAATTCTGTCAATTGAGTGGGAGCAATCAAGGCCTCTACCTTATGTTCTGATGCCTTCTGAGCAGATGCATTACATCAATTTTCCAGGTAAAATTTAATCTTGAGTTTTTGTATAAGCCATAATGAGTAATATGTGCCATGTGGGAGAAACTATTAACTCTTTCAGCTGGGTTCACAGTGGCCAATATAGTAGAAAATCATTTATGCAACAAGTAATGTAAAATTGCTAGCAACCAGTGCCAAGGACAAATACACGTTGATTGTATCCAACTCATACTGCTGTCTAGAAGACGGCCTGCAATAATGTGTATGGGAAGGGCACTATAAATTCAAAAAAGATGCCAGTTACCACCTTTACTATGCATTTATAGATTAAAGGAGTTGCTAAATTGCTCAATTTGTTTCTTTTCCTCAAGATAGATCAGCTCTTCGCTCTATAAAGAAGGAGTAGTCTTGTTAAGATTGCTCGTGTCTGGATGATGCACCAATGAGAAGGGAAAGGATTTCAGAGCAATATCCTGCTTATCAAGGTAGGACAGGATCTGCAATGAGGCTTCCCCCAAATCAGGGTCAATAAATTTCTCTTGACTGGTCTATTATCAGGTAGCTGGAATGGACTACATTCCCTCTAACTTGAAAAATTATTAGAGTATATTCTTTCTACTAATGAGCCTTTGTTTTCAAGGTTGAACACAAAATATGAGAAGACTAAAGGTTTTTATGTAAAGGAAGCTGCATCTGCTGTGATCATTAACTGAACACCCTTCACTAATACATAACTGATGCTTTATATTTCTTGCCTTTGAGCTGTTTTTTTCTGCCAAACATGCCCTGCCCCTTGCTGTGTTGTGGGGTCCTTCCACCTCTAGTCACAGTAACGAGAAGAAAACC